>NC_060142.1:121358328-121985828 GCF_021461385.2 Schistocerca piceifrons
TCGAGATCGAGCCTTTAAACCTTGGTGTACCCAAGTTGTCGCTCCCTGATCACCTCCCTTGCATTTTATTTGTTTTCGAGTAGGTGGGGAACCGATTTGTGCTCTTTTGGATTCTGGTAGCTCCCTTTCACTATTGAGCTTCGAATGGTTTCTTGAATTTGGTCATCTCATGAAACTTCGGTCGGTCCCTTCTCTGGTTCACAGATGTCAGGTGGCCAATGGCTAGGTGTTGCCTGTGCATGGTTTGGTCCGAGGGAGTATTTCAGTTGGGGTCTTCTCCTGGTCCTTGTCATTAACCTTGGTCAAGAAGCTGCCAGTCGACTTAATTTTGAGGTGTGATATCATCAATAAAACTTGGTTAGTCTTGGATTATTCCGGGCACACCTCCTTCTTTAAGTTCATTCCTGTATAAGTTGAGAGGCCAGTGTCAAAATACCCAGACTCGCGAACAGTGGAGGACAAGAGGTTCGTGAACTTATACCACCTATTGCCCGAACCGCCCGTTTGTGAGCCAAAAATATCCTTTCAGAATGGGAAGAGTTACCTCAAAATATAATACCATACGACATAAGCGAATGAAAATCAGGAAAGTGGACTAATGTTCGTGTCGAACGATCACTCACTTCTGATACTGTTCTGATACTGAAAATGGGAGTATTAAGTCTTTGGACAAGACCCTGAACGTCGGCTTTCCACGACAGCTTACTATCTGAACACCTAGAAATTTGAACTGTTCAGTTTCACTAATCATATGCTCGTTCTGCGAAATTAGAACGTCAGATTTGTTGAATTGTGTGTTATAAACCGTAAAAACTGATTCGTACTGTGATTTAGCGTTCGTTTATTTTCTACAAGCTATGAACTTAGGTCATGTACTGCACTATTTGAACCCGAGCCAATGTTGCACACAACATAATTTATTACCAAGCTACTGTCATCAGCATACAGAAATCCTTTAGAGTTACCCGTAATACTAGAGGGCATATCATCGATATAAATAAGAAACAGGAGTGGCCCGAACACTGATTCCTGGGGCTCCCCCACTTGACTGTACCTCACTCAAACCCCACATCCCAGCTGTTATCAACATTGTGAATAATGACCTTTTGCTGCCTGTTGCTAAAGTAAGTGGCGAACCAATTGTGAGCTACTCCCCGTATTCTGTATTGGTCCAACTTCTGGAGCAATATTTTGTGATCAACACAATAAAACGCCTTAGTTAAATCAAAAAATATGCCAAGCGTTTTTTGTTTAGCAGATCCAGTACCTCACAGAGAAAAGAGAATATAGCATTTTCAGCTGTTGAATGACTTTTGAAGCCGAACTGTACATCAGATAACAAATCTTGTGATATAAAATGATCAATTATTCTTACATTCACAGCCTTTTCAATAACTTTTACAAACACTGATGGCATAGAAATAGGTCTAAAATTATCGACATTATCCGTTTCTCCCTTTTTAAATAGCGGCTTCACTACTGAGCACTTTAATCACTCAGGAAACTGACCATTCCTAAAGCAAAAATTACAAATATGGCTAAATACAGGACTAACATGTACAGCACAGTACTTTAATATTCTGCTAGACACTCCATCATAACCATGAGAGTCCTTAGTCTTCAGTGATTTAATTATTGACTCAATCTCCCTCTCGCCTGTGTCACAAGAAGTATTTCAGACATAAACTCAGAAAGCCATTTGCCAAGAAAGCTATATCATTTCCCGTAAAAACTTAATTTTTATTTAATTCACCATCACTGCTCAGAAAATGATTGTTAAACACCGTACATATATCTGATTTATCAGTAACAGACATATTTTTACTACGAACTGAGTTCATATCGTCGACCTTGTGCTGCTGACCACACGCTTCCTTCACAGCTGACCATATGGTTATGATTTTTCCTGTGAATTAGCTATTCTATTTACATGCCATATACTCTTTGCCTTCCTAATAACATTTTAAGCAACTTTGTAATGTAGATTGATTGTAACTACTTCTAACATTTTGATATATTTCCCTCTTTGTTCTACATGATGTCCTTATCCCACTAGTCAGCCACCCGGGCTGCCTACTACTGCTAGTACCCCGTTTAGAATGTTCTAATGGAAAGCGACTCTCAAAGAGCATGAAAAATGTGTTAAGGAAAGCATTATATTTATCATCTATGTTATCGGCACTATAAATATCCCGCCACTCTTGCTCCTTGACAAAGTTTAAAAAATTCTCTATTGCTGTTGAATTAACTTTCCTAAATAGTTTGTAATTAAACATAATGTTGGTTTGATTACAAAAGCCTCATAGTGTTCAAATTTGCGCATCACGGTCTGAAAGACCATTCACGCTTTTGCTAACAGAATGCCCATCTAGTAAAGAAGAATGTATAAAAATACTGTCTATGGCTGTGCTACTGTTCCCCTGCATCCCAGTTGAAAAAAAACACAATCTGCATCAGATCATATGAATTTAGGAGAGCTACCAACATCCTTTTTCTTGGACCATTACATACAAAATTAATGTTAAAGTAGCCACATATAACAAATTTGTGGTACTTCCTACAAAGTGAATCAAGAACCTTCTCTAGCTTGAGCAGAAATCCTCTGAAGTCAGAATTAGGGGACCTATAATCAACAACAATTACACGTTTAGTTTCACTAAATTCACCTGCCCCTGTACAACATGCAAATATCTGTTCAGTGCAGTGTCGTGATACATCCTCTACCTGATCTTCGTAACTCCTTTACTTGGTTTGCCAATGCTAATTGGTTTACTGTCCTTGATTTGAACCAAGCCTATTATCGGATTCCCTTAGCTGAAGAATGTAAACATGTTACTGCATTTTGTACTGATTGTAATCTGTTTGAGTTTAGCAGGGTTCCCTTTGGTTTGGCTACTGGTGCAGCCATTCTTACTCGTTTGCTGGATAATGTCCTTGGGAACTTGAAATTAGTCTGTGTGTATAATAATTTGGACGACCTAGTCATTTACAGCCATACATTTTAGGACCATTTGGATCATATCCAGCAAGTTTTTTTTGAGGTTGCTGGGAGCCTGGTTAACTGTTAAACCCAGTAAATTGACGTTAGCTTGGCAGCTGGTGTCCTTCATAGGTCACCTAATATCAGGTCAGAGTATTCGCATCGATCAGGAACGAAATAAGTCATTAACAGCTCTCCTTCCGCCTACTGATAAATGTGGAATTGCTAGGGTCATTGGCATGGCGAATTATTTTAGGAGTTTTGTCCCTAATTTTGCTCAGTTGGCGGCTCCCTTAAATGAATTGCGCAGTAAAGGAGTGCGTTTTGCTTTGTGACCTGCCCATGAGGCCGCGTTTGAGCACATTAAGGCAGCTATTGTCAACCCTCCCTTTCTCGGAGTACTGGACTTTAATAAAAGGATTACTGTCCAAACTGACGCATCTAATGCGCGTATTTCGGCTGTCCTCCTCCAGGAGTTCGAAGGTCAGAGGCAGCAATTAGCGTACGCGTCTCGTTGATTATCCAATGCTGAACTTAGATATTCCGTCTACGAGAGCGAGGCGTTGGCAGTTTTGTTCGTACTGGAGGAGTACCGGTTTTACCTTGAGCATCAGGTATTTCAGCTAGTAACCGACAATTAGGCATTGAGCTGAGTGTTAGTCAGGCCATGTAAAATTGGCCATATCGCCAGGTGGACAGTACGCATTTCTACATTTCAATTTGAAGTTAAACACGTAAAAGGCACTGAAAATGTCCTTGCAGATGTCCTCAGCCAGATGCTCACTGAATCTACACCTAGTGAGGGCACCCGGGAAACAGAGGGTGGCAGTCTTAGTTGTATTGTGTTAAGTGCGATTCGTCTTTTATTTGATTATGTTGCTCAGCATCAGGATCAGGACCCTACTTGGGCAACTGTTAAGCAACGCCTGTTGGCTGGGGAACTGTTGGATGATTACATTATCAAGAACGGCATTTTGTGTAAAAGGTGGGACATGCTGAGCAATTCAACATCTGTATGCCAGCAGCTCTGGTGCGCCCAATTTTTCATTATTTTCATGATTCTTTGGCTGGTGGGCACTTAGGAACTAATAAGACCTTGCAAAAAATTGAGGAGCATTTGACTTGGCCATCCATGGACCGTGATTGAGGGAGATGGTTTCTTGATGTCGGTTGTGTAATGTAGCCAAAACTAAAAATGCTCTTTAACAGGGTCTGTTGAGTTCTGAGCGCGAATCCTGTCCTATGCACAAACTCTATATCGATTATGTAGGGCCCTTACCTCGTACTAAGAGAGCTCATCGGTGCATATTGGTTATTATTGATGTCTTTTCGAGATTTACCTCGCTCCTTACGAGCCATAACGTGACTGCTACCACCACTATTTCACAATTAAGTAATGTTTTAAGTGTTTTTGGGCTCCCAAACTAATCGTTAGTGATAATGTTCCCGCCTTCCTTATGGCTCCCATCAATGCCTTCTCTTTTCAGAATAGTGTCAAGCATGTCACTACTATGCCGTATTATCCGCAGGGATCTTTAGTGGAGACGGTCAATCGAAACCTTAAATCCGCATTGATTATTTACCACCAGAAGACGCTTGGTACGTGGGATTCTAGTCTTCCTTGGCTTATTTTTGCTTTCAGTACCGCTAATAATGAGGCCTGGTATGCTACTCCAGCCTCCTTGATCTTGCTTATCCTGTTAATTCCCCCCTTCCGAATTTGTGGGAAATTCAAGATCTAATTCCGGCGCAAATTACCCCTCAAGTCGTCAAGGAAAACTGAAACCGTGCCAGACATAATATTCTCAGGGCCCATGACAAACAAGCTGAGCATTACAATCGTACTCGGCGAGTATTTAAGGGAAGGCCAGTGGATCAGGTCTATATCTGTAATTTTCCAGGGAGGCAGGTTCGTCTCGGAAATCTTACTAAATTCACTCCCCATTTTTTGAGCCCTTGAACCATTGTGTGTATTATAGGCCTGGTTAATCTGCTGGTTATGGATAACCGCACCGGCAAGCAGTACAGGATCCACTTTAGCCAAGTTAAATTTGATTAGCCCATTGTTGTGAACCCCCCTCCCCTCCACGGGTTGGTGCCTGAAGGGGGGAGGGGGGAGGTTGAGCCATGGCCAGCTCGCTCTGATGCCGTTTGTTCTTTGGCAGTTCGTCACTATCGAGTGGCCTCTTATTTCTCCCTGACTTACTACCATAAATAGTTGCTGACTTGCCTCCGTCAGTGGCTGCAGCAGCAGCAGCGCTTGTCGATACTAGTACTGCTGTACCATTTTTAGTGTGACAGCTATATTTCCGAGTGGTGGTGGGTGTGGCAGTGGGTCAGTTGGGACAGTGCAGTGAGGGAGTCTCCGAGGCACAAGGTCAGGCCGGGATCAAAGGCGGCGTATACACACGGTTGGATTGTGAGGTTCTAGCTGCGAGAGCTACAAAGTTCGTTACCCACCGAAACTGCACACTGAAGTTAACCTGTTATGAAACCTCAACTGTTGTGACATCTCTTTATCCATTTCAGTTGTTGCTTTCTGGACCGTTCTGGCTAGCAGCAAAGTATCGTGTGTTGCAGCCGGCGAAATTTTGTAGCCATCTTCCTGTGTGGTCTTTAACCATTGAAGTGGTTATTACTTATCAGTGAAGTGCACCAGCGGTATTTTCTGCCTTGTGGCAATTAACGCACCAGTTACCTGCCCTGGTCGTTAGCATAGTTTTCCGGCAGCGGGTTTTTTCTCACCATGGGCGTGTAGTTCAACAGTCTTTTAGTTTTTAGTTCATACTTTTTTCTGAAGAGTGGTTATTGAGCTGTGGCTGTTTTTAGAAACCAATTTTTAAGATGAAGTGCAGCTGATATCTTCGCCCTCAGCTGATATTTTGCGTTGTTGTACCGTTGGTCGGGCGCAAGGGAATTGATTAGATTGTTGGAAGCCTTTCCAGCCGTCCCTAGATCGGGTTACCATCCGGTTATTTAACCTTACTCTTTGCTGCCTACCTCACCTCACCTTACGTTAGAGCTACTTCCTAAGGCCGACCCTTGGAACGCTTCTGAGCACCACTGTTCTTTTGGTTTTAGATTGCGATTTTCATTTTGATGTACTACATGAGGCCTTCAGCCGTCTATAAATTTGGTTTAAATTTAAGATAAGGCCTTCAGCTGACTTAAATTAAGATTTGAAGATTGAATTGTTTAATAATTAAAATTTTGAAAGTATGTTCTATCTGAAATTCTTGTTATCCAGGCCAAGTTCTGAGTTGTTCAATGTCCAGTGTATGGCCTTCAGCTGAGCTTTAAAGTGAAATATTTTTAAGATGAGCCTGTCAGCTGTCTTAAATTAAAATGCTGAAAATTAATTAGTATTAAAATAAATGTTTTAAAAAATTTGCTCTATCTGAAATTCTTGTTAACCAGGCCCTAAGCCCTGAGTTTTTCAATGTCTTGTGTGTGGCCTTCAGCCAAGTATTTACATGAACAATTTTTTTAAGGAAGGCTTTCAGCTGTTTGTATTCCTTAAAGCAGTTTTTATAACTTGTGTTCAGGCCTTCATCTATTCTTATTTTGGATGTGGTTTTGGGCCTTCAGCCCAGGAGGTATCGCAAGTTTTGTTATTTAGGCCCTCAGCTGTATTTTTTAATTTGATCCTTTTAAGGCAATGTGTAATTAAGTGGTTCCTAGGAAAACAAAAGTTTGTGTGTTTTTTGCAACTAACTAATTACGGGCTCCTCCACAACCATAACCTGAAACGCCCTTTCACGCATAACCAGATTTCACAGTGTTCAAGAATATATATTTAACGTTCAGCTGTACTTTCACGTGCAACACTCACACTGTTTATAGTCTTCATTTCGGTTGCTGTCCAGGAGACGCTCACCAAAAACTCACTCAGTCCGTTACTTGGTCTCTAAGTGACTTCTGCATGATGCGCAATGCGGAGTTACGACTAGTTAAGAAACGCCTGTTTCACTTCATCAAAATAACTGCCACCGGTCGCTGTGGCCGAGCGGTTCTAGGCACTTCAGTCCGAAATCACGCGCCTGCTACGGTCACAGGTTCGAATCCTGCCTTGGGCATGGATGTGTTTGATGTCCTTAGGTTAGTTAGGTTTAAGTAGTTGAAAGTGTCAGAAGTCAAGTTCCGTAGCGCGTAGAGCCATTTGCACCATTTTGAAAATAACTGCCATTAAAATGGAAAAATACAAACTTTCCATGATGTATTTGTTGTTCCCAGTAGCCGGCCGCGGTGGTCTCGCGGTTAAGGCGCTCAGTCCGGAACCGCGCGACTGCTACAGTCGCAGGTTCGAATCCTGCCTCGGGCATGGATGTGTCTGATGTCCTTAGGTTAGTTAGGTTTAATTAGTTCTAAGTTCTAGGGGACTGATGACCACAGATGTTAAGTCCCATAGTGCTCAGAGCCATTTGAACCATTTTTGTTCCCAGTACTCGTTTTAGCAACATTTCAAATAATTTACCAGAGCCCCAGCATACACAGCATCAGGAACTGGTCATACGACTGCAACTGCCCTACTGTGGCGCGCAGTACTGCACTTGGCTCAGGATCAAAACAGTGTAAAGATATGATTTCCACGATATAGTTACCAACTGTTTCTCGTTTTTCCAGTCACTCATACTAACTGACAAACTTCGCTGTTGCACAACGTTTTTACACCAGCTCATTCTTAAGTGTTCTTAAATTCAGGATTCTTTCTTCATCTAGGGGAAAATGTCCTACAGTGACATAGTCTGGTAAAACGACATACCTTGTTTTTCCTGTTACTGCCACAAGAGGCATCACTTTGCGGGATATGAGTATCTTCTTGTGTTGGTGCCTTCAAAATAGGCGAGCTCGTTTGGCTAGACTATTGCATCAGTTGTTTTACTATTATGTACTACACCTGGATCGTACAACTTATATTTCTTACACAGAAGATGAGTTAATTTATTAATTTATTTATTTAACCTGGCAAGATTAGGGCCATCAGGCCCTCTCTTACATCTAACCAGCCAGTCTACTTGATGTGTTGGCAGAAGAACCAACACCGTGTTGCTAGAGGAGGCCGAAATGCACGCGTTTAAGCTCACGCAGACTGGCGTGAGGTCTGGAACAGATAAAGGAGTTATTCTATCAGGAAAAGAACGTAAATGCTGGAATACTTAACTTTAATCCATAATTGGAGAACATCGCTCTTGTTTATACATGAAGTACAATCTCAATATAAACTGGTAATGGCGCCTTGCTAGGTCGTAGCAAATGACGTAGCTGAAGGCTATACTAACTATCGTCTCGGCAAATGAGAGCGTAGTTTGTCAGTGTAGCATCGCAAGCAAAGTCGGCTGTACAACTGGGGCGAGTGCTAGGAAGTCTCTCTAGACCTGCCGTGTGGCGGCGCTCGGTCTGCAATCACTGAGAGTGGCGACACGCGGGTCCTACGTATACTAGCGGACCGTGGCCGATTTAAAGGCTACCACCTAGCAAGTGTGGTGTCTGGCAGTGACACCACATTCCTGCCCCGCAAGTCGGCGAACGGTTGTGTTATAAGGCTTCCGCCCGAAGTGGGGAGGACCTCATGTTGACGTATGCGACGAGGTGGGGAGCCTAACAACAGGCGAGGCTGTGCCACCCGCACCCTGCCATTCGGACCGAGGGGATCTAGGAAACGCCTGAAAACCTAGTCCAGGGTGCACGCCAACATGCGGTGTATGCGCCCTTAGAGAGACAGGAGGGGCCGAAGGGTCGATCTCCATCGAGTCGGGGCATCCGACGGGCGAAGACGCCATCTGGTACGGAGCGGGCAAGAGTTCCATGTCGGAGGACAGCTGGTCACGGGAAGCGATCGGCGGCGCGTGACCCAGGGAGGCGCCCGGCGGTTGCAGCGACGCGTCCACTGCGGGCGGCGCCGGCGGGAGGACCGGCGGCGGCGGCGGCGCGTCGCCATGGGGCAAAATGGAAGGCAGCGTCGGTAACACCTGGGGATGAGGCGAGCCAGTATATGGGTCCCCAGCGCGCTGACATGACGGCACCGTCGCTGAAAGCAGACGGGGAGCGGCAGAACCCATGCGACGACAGAGGCGCAGCTGATTGAGATGCCGACGCACCTCACCAGAGGCCCCCAAAACCAGATACATAGCGCGGCCGAGGCAGCGGAGAATGCGCCCTTCGAGCCAACCTCGATAGTTACGATAGTATACAACGTCGCCTGGAGCAAAATCAGGAGTCTGCCGCTGCACAGGAACCTGATGCTGCGGATGTAGCAAAGACATCAAGGTGCGATGAGGGCGACCGTGAAGCAACTCGGCCGGCGAGCGACCATCTCGGGGCTGAGAGCGATACGAGGACAAAAAGACCAATAACGCGTCCTCCCGAGAATGCGACTCTTTCAACTTCAACATCTGTGTCTTGAAAGTCCGAACCAATCGTTCAGCGGTACCGTTTGACTGCGGCGAAAACGGCGCGGACGTCAGATGTTGAATACCATTGGCCTTGCACAATGACTGAAATTCTGCGGACGTGAATTGTGGGCCATTGTCGGAAACAGCAGTCTGTGGAAGACCTTCAATGCAAAAGATAGCGGATAACGCTTGGATGGTGGCAGATGACGTCGTGGAAGATATCCGGACAACAAAAGGAAAATTACTGAATGAATCTACCACAACCAACCATCGAGCATTCCAGAATGGACCAGCAAAATCGATGTGTAAGCGTGGCCAAGGGGAAGTGGCTTTCGGTCATGCAAAGAATTTCCGCGGTGGTGCGGATTGTTGCTCGGCACACGCCATGCAAGAAGAGCACATATTCGTAATCGCAGCATCGATTCCGAACCAATTACAGTGCTGACGAGCAAGTTGTTTCGTTCGCACTATACCCCAATGTCCTTGGTGGAGAAGCCGTGAGACAGAGGACTGTAACGAACGTGGGACCACGACCCTGGACCGATCATTATCAGAACACAACAGCAAAACACCACGTCGTACAAAAAGTCTCTCCTTGTGAGCAAAAAATCGGCGAACCAACGGATCCTCGATACGTGACATTGACAAGGGCCATTGCGTAGCAAGAAAACGCAAAACGGTAGCAAGGACAGGGTCAGCAGCTGTGGCTGTAGCTACACGACGAAAATCAATCGGAAACGATTCGACCACGTAATCGGTTTCCGAATCAATGAACATGCAAGCAAGTTCGGAAGAATCGAATGCTCTATCCTCAGCAACAGGCAAACGGGACAACGCATCAACGTTTCCGTGCTTAGCAGTGGACCGATACAAGATATCGTAGCGGTACTGCGAGAGGAAAATTGACCAGCGAATAAATTTCTGCGCTGTACGTGGAGGTACAGGCTTGTTCGGATGAAAAAGCGATGTCAAAGGTTTGTGGTCTGTGATGATGGTAAACTAACGACCATACAAGAAATCATGAAACTTTGAAACACCAAATACGAGAGCCAAAGCTTCGTTCTCTATCTGGGAATAATTTCTTTGCGCAGACGAGAGCAATTTGGACGCAAAGGCAATAGGGCGATCGTGCGATCCATCTTCGTGCGCAAGCACAGCACCGATCCCGAAATCCGATGCATCTACCATCAACAAAAGGGGTTTCTGGGATCGAATGGCGTAAGGCAAGAATTTGAAAGCAACGCCGATTTCAACTGGTGGAAGGCGCCTTCGCATTCCGTCGTCCAGACGAACGGAACACCTTTACGGCGTAAGCGATGAAGCGGAGCTGAAATGGAAGAGGCGTGGCGCACATATTTATGGTAATAATTAATTTTTCCCAGCACACTCTGTAGCTGCTTCAAATTCTGCGGCGAAGGCAAGTCTTGTATGGCACGGAGGTGTTCTGGACTGGGATGTATGCCTTGGGCATTGATTACATGTCCCAGATAGGGTAAGTCACGAGCAAAAAACACACATTTGTCCTTCCGCAAGCGAAGACCATTTTGTCGCAAGACGAGAAATAATGTTCTGAGATTGGCTAAATGTTCTTCTTCCGTCTTTCCGGAGATCACAATATCGTCCAGATAGTTTGCTGCCGTAGGGACCGACGCACAAACAGTTTGCAGATATTGCTGAAACAATGCAGGGGCGGATGCACACCCGAATGGCAGTCGTTTGAATCGATACAAACCAAGATGCGTGTTAACCACCAAAACGCGCTGGGATTCTTCGTCCACCGGTATTTGCAAGTACGCATCTGCTAGGTCCAACTTCGAAAAATATTTACCCGGGCACAGTTTGTCAAAAAGAGCTTCCGGGCGGGGTAAAGGAAAAGTTGCAATCACTAGTTGTGGATTCACTGTAGCTTTGAAGTCCACACAAAGTCTCAATTTTCCGGAAGGTTTTGGCAAAATTACTAAGGGTGATGCCCAGAGAGAAGCCTGCACATGTTCAGTTACACCTTGTGATTCCAAATCTTTTAACGTTCTTGCGACCTCATCATGCAATGCGTGGGGGACATTGCGCGCTCTGAAAGATTTCGGTTGCGCGTTTACTTTCAGTTCCAAATGTGCTTTATAGTTCTTAGCGCAACCAAGGCCCGGTGCGAAAATGGCTGCAAATTCTTCACATAGACGAGAAACACTGTCTGAAGGCACAGTCTGGTTCACTGAGAGGACCTGATTGACTATAGACAAGTTAAACAACTGAAATAAATCTAAACCAAACAAGTTCACAGCAGAAGAAGAACGAAGTACGTAAAATGACACAATTTTTGTTTGTCCCTTGTATGTTGCAAGAAGGCTGCACTGTCCTAACACAGGGATAGCTTGTCCGGGATAACTAGTTAACTTAGCATTTGCGGCACGCAAGGGAGGTGTGCCCAGTTGTTTGTACATACCTTTATTGATCAAAGAAACTGCAGCTCCGGTATCGAGCTGGTATGGTACCACCTTGCTGTGAATGTCCAAATCTACAAAAAGTGTATTGTCCTGCTGATGACAAGAGTGACTGTCTCGTGCAACGTGAACCGACACTGGTACTGAATCACTTGCGACTTGACGTGATTTCCGTCGATGTCGACGCACACCATTTGCGGGACGAACACAGTCACTGTTAGAGAGAGTGGCACTGGCCGGAGTGAAATGAACGACTTGAATTTCCATGGGCGAAGGTTCACGTGTCTGAGTATTCTTGGTTCGATTCCGATTCCGGCGCGAAGCAAAGGGCCTGGAATGGTTGTGAGTGTCCGATCTAAGCTTTTTCTGGCAAACACTTTTTTATTACAGAAAAAGCAAATAGCCTGGCGTGATGGGCAATTCTAACGCGAATGTCTAGTTGCACACCGCGGGCATGATTTTAGCACTGCATTTGCTAGCTTGCGCGGCACACGTAGCGGAGGGCTTGGCAGCAGCTGCGCGGGGGCTGTTTACTGTTCCGTGCAGCGCGCCCGGCGGGCCGGTTAACGAGACACACGGCTGGCGAAGTTGCAAATGATTCCTGAGCAAAGTCAAGTGTGTCTTGCCGATCCAATATGTCCATCACTTGTTGAAGGGAGGGATTGACTAGTTTCAAAATCTGTTCCCTGATACGAACATCAGAAACGTTCTATGCAATTGCATCACGTACCATAGTATCTGAATAAGGGAGCCCACATTCACACTCAAAAGCACAATCCCTAGTAAGGCCTTGCAAAGTTGCAACCCACTCCCGATTAGTTTGACCGGCCGTACGTTTCGTACGAAAGAAAGTATACCTTTTTGCAATTACATTGACTGATTCTTTGAAATATGCATCTAATGCAGACAAAATTTCGTCGTAGGACAGAGTTGCTACGTCGCGTCGGGGAAATAATTTCACTATCAGGCGGTAGGTGGACACTCCTACACAAGAAAGCAAAAAGGCTGACGCTCAATACCTTGAATTCTGTAGGCGGCGAGATGGAATCCAAATTGGCGTGACCACTCTGTCCAGCTTTCCAGTGCCCCATCAAAAGGACAAAAAGGTGGTGAAACTGGGTTTTGTGGCTGCGGAAGCGGTGGAGCGGCGGCTGCCGCATCGTTTTGCATTGCACGTTGACCCTGGACGAGCTGTCCAACGGCATCCAATAAGGCCTGCGTCTGCTGATTCTGTAAGCGATAAAATTCGGACAGTACATCTGGAGATTGAGGCGAAGCCATGACACAAGTAAATAACGGTAATAGAGTTGGGAACGAAAAATCCTCGGCGCCATATGATGTGTTGGCAGAAGAGCCAACACCGTGTTGCTAGAGGAGGCCGAAATGCACGCTTTTAAGCTCACACATACTGGCGTGAGGTCTGGAACAGTTAAAGGAGTTATTCTGTCAAGAAAAGAACGTAAATGCTGGAATACTTAACTTTAATCCATAATTGGAGAACATCGCTCTTGTTTATAAATGAAGTACAATCTCAATATAAACTGGTAATGCCGCCTTGCTAGGTCGTAGCAAATGACGTAGCTGAAGGCTATGCTAACTATCGTCTCGGCAAATGAGAGCGTAGTTTGTCAGTGTAGCATCGCTAGCAAAGTCGGCTGTACAACTGGGGCGAGTGCTAGGAAGTCTCTCTAGACCTGCCGTGTGGCGGCGCTCGGTCTGCAATCACTGACAGTGGCGACACGCAGGTCCGACGTGTACTAGCGGACCGCGGCCGATTTAAAGGCTACCACCTAGCAAGTGTGGTGTCTGGCAGTGACACCACACTACTTATTTTACATTCATATGTTTTAGTAGGTATGTTAAACTACATCTAGTACAAAATGTGAAATAAACAATTAGAAAGGTACACTTGGAAAAATACATACATATAGAGTTTATATTCGTAGATCATGTTATAATTAGACATTATTGAAGAGACAGATTTTAGATAGGAGTGCTGGCATCAGGGAGTATGAGGGAGACTCATAGTGAAGGGAGGAGAAGAATAGAGAGACATGATGAAACATAATTAAGGAAATACAAAGGAAAAGAAGATTGCGTGGCTAATAGAGATAGATGAAGAGGAAGGCATCTCAGGAGCAAGATAGGAGACGCTAGCTTTGCTATTTGACAGATGAGAGGATTAGCCTTGTACATTAATTTTGTGGAGAGCTTTATGAGGATGATAGTAGGAAATGCTTCAACTTCTTAAAAGCAGCAGGATATTGAATTTTGCGCAAGGTAAGGGGCAGTTTGTTCCAGAGGCAGACAGCGGCAACTGAGAAGGAGTTTGCAAAAGTTTTTGTTTTGTGAGTGGGCACAGTTAGGATAGCAAGTGTGACCTCGTGTTTCCATTATGATGGCATGACAGGTTTTTAATCTCTGAAGCAAGGTACTGGGGTGCTTGCGCTACGAGGAGTCTGTGAAGTAGACATAGAGTGTGGTAGTCACGCAGTTTATCCGGCCGCAGCCACCCTAGCTCGGAGTACGAAGCACTAACATGATCATATTGGCGAATGTTGCAGGTGTAACGCACACAGGCATTCATGGTTAGCTCTAGCCGTCTTTTGTTTTCACTACTCATGCCTTGTTGAATCACATCACAATAGTGAAGGTTCGGTAGAACGAGTGCTTGCACGAGCTGCCGTTTCAAGTCCTGTGGAAATATGTTCCGAAACTTTTTGAGAGCATAGAGACAAGCAGACGTCTTTCGGCACACTGCGACTGTATTCTCCGCCCAGTTGAGATGCTCATCCAAAATTACACCCAAGTTCTTCACTGTTTTCTGATATGGTATTGGAGTACCGTTGAGCAGAATAGGAGGTAGCCGTTCCCAAAAATCTGAACTTATTAATTTCTGATGGGCTATTAAGATTACTTGCATCTTTTTTGCATTTAGTTTAAGGCCCAGGTTTTTCGCCCATGTCACTACTGAAGACAGATCATCATTCATCTGAGCGATTGCAGTGTTTACATCTTCAGGTCTGACACTTAGGTAGAGCTGGAGGTCGCCGGCATAGAAATGATATTTACAGGAGGACTAAACCGACGAAATATCGTTGACATATAAAGAAAACAAAAGTGGTCCTAATACTGATCCTTGTGGCACTCCCGAGGAAACATGTTTCCAGGAAGATTTTTCATTTACGCAGACAACACATTGCTGTCTGTCTTTAAAGTAGCTTTCAAACCATCTCGTTGCACTATCAGAGAAATTAAGCTGTTGCATTTTTCTGAGCAATATGTCAAAGTTAACAGTGTCAAAAGCTTTGCTGAAGTCCAGTAGCGTCAATATTGTTGCCTTCCGATTGTCGATGGCATATTTCAGGTCATCAGTTACTTTAATTAGAGCAGTGTTTGTGCTGTGATGTTTACGGAAACCGGATTGAAATTTGTCATATAGGCTGAATTCATGCAAGTGTTCAGTGATTTGGTCATGAACAATATATTCAAGTGCTTTGGAAACAGCAGGCAGTATGCTAATTGGTCGGTAATCACTCGACAGTTGCGGGTTTTCGATCTTAGGGATTGGTCGAATTATGCTTCTTTTCCATGCAGTGGGGTATATTCCGTTCACGAGGGAAAAATTAAATATGTCAGTTAAGACAGGTACTAAGATGTCGGCAACATTCTTAATCATGGTTATACCGATACTGTCGTTGCCTACTGCATCAGAAGAGATTCTCATTATTGCGTTTCTTGCCGTATTTGTTGTTACATGTTTTAGATGGAAGGTGTCGTTGTTAGTTATCCTGTTTGGGGATTCTTGTAAACGGTAATTTGCAGCCGTGCTGGTATTCAGAGGTGCAGAGAAGAATTCATTTAATTCATTAGCTGACACATGAAAAGTAGTTTCCGATTTTGCCTTTCCGACCCCCAATCTACGGAAATTTTTCCATAGAGTCGTGGGCGTGAGATCGCTGCATACAAGGGGGCGAGCGTGCCTGATTTTAGCATTGCGAATGCATTGTTTCACTCTGTTGTGTAGCTTTCTATATTCTTCGAAACGCTTGGGTTTCGGATCTGCCTTGAAACGCCTATTAGTCATCATTTGACGTAATTCAGCTGTCAGCCATGGAGCAGGAGATTATCTTACACGGATTGTGTTTGTCATAGAGGGCAGTGAGTTTATCACCAAGTTCATTAATTTGCCGTCGATTGTAGGTTCTCTGATTATTTGATGCCATGAGGTGTCTGAGCAATCGGCTGTTAGAGCGTCAAGGTCAATACGTTTCATGTTCCTACAGGTTATGTAACACGATTTGATCCTTGGGGGCTGCACAGAGTAGGCCAGGAATATTACATCATGTGCTGAGAGGCCAGGGGCCGATGTTTGACCAACATCTCTTACTTTGTCAGTCTGTTTCATTGCGATTACGTCTATAAATGTATGACTGTGCGCCGTATGGTGTGTAGGTTGTAATGGAAGAATGTTCATGCTATTGCAACTAAACAGTCTTCTTAGGTTTATTGCGGAGGGAGTGTCTCTTAGCAGGTCTATGTTCAAGTCACCCATTACGATGACATGTTCGTATTGACACTGAAGTGAATGTAATTCCGACTGGAAGGAACTCATTGAGCTTATTTTTGGCGGCTTGTACACGATGCCAGTCAAGAATTTCCGACTTTGTATATTTATCTCAATGAACATGAATTCAGCCTCTTTTTCTTCAACAGGATTTGACGTACATAAGACTTTCGCTTTGAGATCTGTTCGTATAGACGCGCCGACCCCGCCACCTCGCTTTTTTGACCTGTCTGCCCTAAGAAATGTGTACCCTGGGAGATGAATAGATGCAGAGGATATGTGTGGTTTCAACCACGTTTCGGATAAGAGGATTACGTGGTAGTTTAGTTGGTTGAAGAGGAGGCTAAGTTCTTCGTAATGTGCAGGTAAAGACTGGATGTTGCAGTGAGCTACTAAAAGCCCTGACGCGTTCCGTTGAGCAGCCTGGAGTAGGGTGGCAGACTGGTTTGTCCCTTTGTTAGGCACTACCTGCCGCGAGGGGCACTGGCCGCTGCTTCCGCCAAGTGACATAACACAGGGGTGTCCGAGATTTTGCGCACCCTGTTTGTGACTCTGCGAGTGCCGAAAGAAAGGCGACTGCAAGAGATTTCCTGAGGTTGCGGGAGTATAAAAAATGGATTAGTGGTATTCTGTGCAAGGAGAATATGACCAAAATAGTGACAGCTATGTGTCACTGCGTATCCTCTGTTGTAAGAGGAGAAATGTAATTAGCGTATTTGAAACAGCTTAGGGTGGAAATAAGGGAAAGGGGATTTAAGAGGCCAATACTGCCAGCAGAGAGAAGTAAGCTTAATAATTAGTAGAATATCCTAGGAAGCTAGAATTAAATTGAAATTTACTAAAGTGATACTGGTACTGATTATCGTAGGAAGCTACTATTAGATTGATATTTGCTAAAGTGATACTGATAGTGATTTTCGTTATGAACAATTTAAACCAAAGAGATGGGTGATTAATGAACTAAAGGAGAGGCTAATAATTGCAATAGAACTATTACAGAATGGAAGAAAATAAGCTGAGAAAATGAAAAAAGAATTAGCAGCAACTAAAATTAAGTAATGGTTAGAGCTACAGACACAAAAAGAAAATAGTGAAAAGTTAATACAGTTACAAAAAAATTAGTTGAAGGTACAAATATGGGTATAATTAAAAAGTTAATACAATTGCAATACTATATCTGAGTATAGGGCTGTTACAATTTGCAAATGGTGTTAAGTCTGCACTTTCGGCTCGAGTAGCTTCACTTAATACTATTCTGTTCTGTCATGTTTGGGACTGTCTTCTTTCAAGCTGCTGTCTTAATGATTACTCTGCCATCCTGAGTCCACACATTCTGAAGACCGAAATGGGATATGGTGCTGTTTAAAATCTTTAGCCGTTCGTGTGTCAGATCTTCCCTTATTGTAAGCCCTGTCCTTGCTAACTTCTTCTTCTGGGTAAAGATCTCTGCCCTTTTTCGGTACGAGACAAATTTAATTATTATTGGACGAGGTTTGGTAGCACCTGGTAGTTTTCGTCCCACCCGATGGCTCCTGTCAATGTCTGCCTTGGTCACTTCAACGCCTAATTTTCCACGTGCAACCTGTATAAGCAGGTTGTCTTCCTTTGCAAATATTTTAATCATATTTCTGGATATATAGGTACACATATTTATGTCTTGTACACGGAGTGGTGTAACTTACCATGAATGAGGGTGGAATGTCGTTGTTAAGTCATTTTACCCACAACCACAGTTGATGCTTCCTCTCTTCCACTCATTTCTATGTATGGTAATATGACACGTAATTCATTGCTGTTATTCTTATTCTTAATATTACTTCAATAATAATGTATAAAAATTATAAGAGAATCAGTAATCATCAGTCATGGAGTTCAGAGAGCATGCAGAAGGCTATTGACGCTGTTAATAACAAGCAAGTGGCTGCCAGCGTCTGTCAAAATAACTCTGTGTTACTTAAGGTACTTCATGGAGAGTGCAAGGTAAGAATCAGCAAGTTGCATGAGATGATAAAGGTTGAGGTCAGTTTCAGCAAACGCTTCCAGCAGACCTAGAAACTGATGATATTACAGTACATTAAAGACTTTGGATCCAGGCTGATTAGACTAACAGTGATTGAGGTAAGGAAACTTGCATCTGAGTTAGCCAAGAGGAAGGAAACTGACAATACATTCAGCGCAGACACTGACGACAGTTAATAACTATTTGATTTAATCAAACAAGCTATAAGAATTTAACAGCGTGCTAATAATTCGATAAACCACTTTTTTGTGATGCATGCATGAGGCGTTTGCTAATAAAAGTTAGTAGCTATAGAATGCGTAAGAATATGTTATTTTGCGCAACGACTATCATGACATGAGATTGTATGAGCTTCCTGACAGTACACTGTAACAATCATATGCAGTCATATACAGTTTTCTTTCATAAATCACTCTATAGTGCATCATTTAATTTTAACTTACAAAAAAATAAACTTTATAATTAAAAAAATCTACGCACAGAAGAATTTTTCTCTTATGACAGGTCATTTTAGGAAACTTCCCATAAACTTTTCATTCACTTCATAAACATTATAGTAATGTGTGAACTGTATTTTTGTAATTATAGGAAATTTTGTGTTACAAGTTCATTTCTATACCTCCAAAACTACGAAAGCTGTTGACCAGAAGCTTGAAGTTCTATGTTCGTATCTTGTAACTGGATATTACAATGTTTCATTAACATTGGTTCTCGGAAACTGATAAAAGTAGAATCAGAGTCTAGCGTATGATCTGCTTTCTCGCTACATTCCGACACTCTGCATCATGTCATATTCGGTGCATACCATCGGATCCGACCACCCCATGTCCTCTCCGTACAGCACTGGAAAAGACACAAAACTGCCTCTCACACTGAATTACATTTTGTTACGCCACAAACATCTGTAACGTTCCTGCAAATGGCAGCCATAAAGCTCTGTGGCTATATGTGCATTTGGAGTTCTGCCTGTGACAGACCAACACTAGACATGTGGTAATGTCCTCTTATCAATAAATCGAGGCATGAAATTCTCAGGACCATTACTTCTCAACCAACTTACGGTGGACCTCAGAAACGTTCCATCACAAATGAATATCACGTAACTCAGTCATCAGTGCGCATTTGAGTCTCTTCTCTATGCTACCACATATCTCCGTTCGAACTGGAGTAGCAGGACATGCGAGGGACCTAGTTGTGACTTGCCGTGTCAACGTACATCAAAGATTTTCTAAACTGTCCATAAAGATGGGGTAGAGATCGTGTGTAGAACGTCAGTCCTCTGCTTCTGCTGTGAGTCTTCAATGGAGCTACCAAGAAACAGTTAATACATTCTGTCGCTGAAATAATAAAGGGTGTAGTTTAAAGGGCTAACAGCAATTCTTTGCTATGCACATTTCATGAGATAAAATTACAAACTGTACGATGATGTCGTATAGTAATATCCATTACTATGCAGGAGTCAGGCAAAAAGATTCTAATCATTCTGCAGTTGTGGATTTAGATGGAGCATTGCTCGGGCTAGCGTTCTGCAGATATGAAACTGAGAATAACAAATATTTTATTTAACATCAACAGAACAGAAACACACTTCCAACAAATCAAATATATGTATAGCACATAAAGATCCGGCAGTAATTCTCTTAACGGCTGATGCAAAATTTCTCCCATTAAATCAAGGAATATGAGCCTATCTTTATTCAAATATACATAGGAAACAACATTAGCAATTCACATTACTTCGCCCAACGCCACATGACCAGCAATAAAATCTGAGATAACTTCAGCAGTAAAACATAAGACTGCAAGCAACTCTTAAATTTAACGAGCATCATAACAAAGAACTACGCTTTGAACTACTACCATTACTGTCACCAGATACCTACCACAACAAGCTACAAACAACGCTCTATTCTTATGCAGGAACACAAAAACAGATTATCCACAACAGTCACACTCATTGTACACTTTGAACACTTTATGGTTAATACAATTAATGATGCTCACAGCATCTAGTCAATAAGCAGAACTGCTATTGCTCATAGTGCACACACTCACACTCCTGAGTGCCATCAATAAGCAACCAACCTTGTCACTCGACAACCACAGGCTTCCGAGGAGGGCACTGTCGCCAGTAAATACACCAAATGCACCGCTCGTATACCACAAAGCACCTTATGCCTACCAAAACCAACCAGAGGGAAAACGTCTGCTGCATAAGCAGGCAGGTAGTGCTCCTCTTCGTATGCAGAAGCCCCTTCCTTCGCTTCCACTGGGACCGTTGTGTGTCCAGCTGGGAAAAGACAGCAGCTCCTCCAACAGGCCATTTTGCGCCATACGGCAGCCACGCGTCACGCAAACCACAGTGGCGTCCACCTGACAACATCGCAGCACGCCAGTTTCCCGAGGCCCTCGCTGTCGGCTCTGCCCTTACCTCACTGGTTCGCATCAGTGCTGCGACTGACTGCTCCGCCTCCCGTTCTGCCACTAGCTCAGACACGGCGGCGCTCACGGCAACCTCGTGTTCGAGCTATCCGCCCACTCGCCACCACAGCATGACACACCTCACAAAATGACCGACTGGAGGTGGGGAAATCAATCATGCCTCTCCACGCGACAAAATTTCTGTGTGTCAGTTCTTCGTTTTCGTACTGAGTAGCAGATATTGTTAACATTTCACAAACCAAGTTACAGTTTCGTAAACTCGATTATATTCTGTTATGTTCAATTATTGACTGTTTGCCGATGATGCTGTAGTCTACAAGAAAGTAATATCACACGAAAGTTGTGAACAAATCAATGAGGATTTGCAGAAAATAAATGAGTGATGAAATGACTGGCAGTTATCTCTCAATATTAGAAAGTGTAACCTACTGCGTATAACAAGGCGATAATCCCCATTAATATATGAGTACAAAATAAATGATCAGTCTTTGGAAGCGGCAACATCCGTCAAGTATCTGGGTGTGACTATTCGAAATGATCTCAAATGGAATGATCAAATTAACGAGTAAGGCGAACCCTAGAGTGCGGTTTATTGGTAGTATCCTGAAGCGATGCAGTCCTTCAACAAAGGAAATAGTTTACAATATGTTAGTTCGTCCAGTCTTAGAGTACTGTTCGTCTGTATAGAACCCTTACCAGTTGGGTCTGATTCAAGAGATTGAGAAGGTCCAAAGAAGAGCGGCAAGATTCGTCACTGGTACATTTAGACATCGCGAGAGCGTTACAAATCTCATAGAAAGTTTGAAGTGGGACACACTTGCAGATAGACGACGCGCTAAACAGAAGGGGCTGCTCACTAAATTCCGAAATCCAATCTTCGCCGAGGATGTAGAGCATATATTATTACACCAACTTGCAAATCGAATAATGATCATCACTCAAAGATAAGGGAAATAAGAGCTAGTACTGAGGCGTTCAGACAGTCATTTTTCCCTCGCGCGATCCGCTAGTGGAACAGAGGGGGGGAAATATGACTTTGGCGCGAATTGTGCCCTCCGCCACACACCGCTTGGTGGCTAGCGGAGTATATATGTAGATGTAAATGCTCGGAGAGTCGTCATTTTACAAGGGAAACTCCCCACCACACCCCCTCAGATTTGGTGGTAAGACAGTCCAGTGGATAGCCTGTCAAAAACTGATCAAGCATGAAAACAAGAAAAGGTGTACCCAACGGCGAAAAAGAAGCAAAATAGAAACACCGCATGGTCCAAGCTCAAGACGGGCAGCATCGAGCAACTTACAAGACCACCGGCCTCGTGGTAGTGTGGAGTACGAAGTACAAATCTGTGTTCAAACATCTGTTCTGCAGATTACATTTTTTCACAAATTTATGAACTGTTCGTGCGGTCATTTATGTGTCTGCTCTCCTTTTTTAGTCTTGCAGTTGTCATACTACATAGTGGTACAGAATATGAGCCATACGGTAAGAATATATTACGGTCACATCAAATGTGGTGAATTGTCAGAGCAGGCGAGATGCCCCATATACCTCTCACAGAAATGACAACAACAGATAAACGAGTGTGAACTACGTTACAACGAAGGAATTCAAGAGTCAAAACTTCCAAAACGGAATGCAAGAGGTACAACATGTGATACTATTGTTGAACGAATGGATGGAACTTACGTCTGGAGGCCTTCGTAACACGTCACTGTTTCAAACGAACGTTACGCCGTGATTAAGACTCAGATTTGAATACAGCAAACAGAGACACTGATGACCGGACGGTCAGTTCATAATTTTTCGGAAAAAAATAGTGGCCCGAGGCAGATTTTAACGCGCATTTCCCCCTCCACAGTCCAAGACTGTGACCACATAACCTCGATCTTGCACATGGTGATTTTGGACCTGTCAGCGTTTCTATTCTGCTTCTTTTTTGCACAGTTCAATACACCTTCTTCCTGTTGTCATACTTGATCTGTGTTCACTTTTTGAAGGTACATCCAACTGGCCATCTTACCAGTAAATCTGAGAGGGACGCAATGGGGAGTTACCCTTGTTAGATGTGCACTGCAGTCCATCCGACGTAACTGTTCGGCCCCTCCACTGTCGACTGAACACTATGGCGTCGCTTGTGGGTCATCCAGTGTGAACTCGGTGACACACGAAGTTATTGGGATCTTTTTATTACTCGAGTGTTTTCTACAGCTTAAAAATAAAATGATGTTTTGGTTACGTAATGAAAGCGCAGTTCTAGGAGGTTGTGCCACATTATTGTTACGAACATCCGAATGGTAACTCAACAACAGTTAAGAAGAGAAACAACAGTTTTGGTGCGCCAATAAGAATTATATTTTTCCAAGTTTTTTTCGTATTTCAGCAGACAAACACAAGACAGTTCTATTCAATTGGTGCTATTTCGCATGGCTGCAAAAACTGCGTTGTCGTTCCTACCTCACACCATTATGTGTCGTCACGTGTCAACTACTGAAGCTTCGGTCAACTGGAATATGTGGGAATAAAGCAGAAGTTCCAAGAGCCTGAAATATTACAGTTTCTCAACCTTCATAGCGTGTAACAAGGTTTCCATTTTACGCAACGATTCCTCGCAGTTGTCAATGGTAGGTCGGGTCACTATGACTGCACTAGAGTGGAAAAATTTGCGCGTCAGTGGAACCTAGTCGGCAGTCGCCACCAGGAGTGCATGCACGCTCCCTCACACTGAAGCTGTGGTCTCGCTCTGTTGACCACAAACGCGCACCGCAGGTTCTCGAGCTCCATTTCCTCCCAGAGCCGAGTGGCTGGCTCCTTCCCCTCCACCCAGAGCTGAATATCCCGTCTGTTCCCGACTCTGTTAAAGACGCGCGGGGTGTAAGCACTATATGAAGAACTCCTCGGATTTCCTAAGTCGATTAGAGGGAATGCTTTTGAATGACTCTGATGCTCTTGTACGTTTTGATGCAGTCCCTCTCTTCACTCGTGTTCGTCTGCCTAATTCACTACAGTTGATTGAGGTTAGGTTTGATGCTGAATTAACGAACCTATTTCGGTGTGTGTTGACTTCAACTTACTTTTTATTCAATAACCAGTACTACGAGCAGGCAGGTCGACCTGTGATGGGAAGCCCGTTGTCACCTGTTACTGCCAATTTGTTTGTGAAAGATTTCGAGGAACGTGCCTTGCGGTCGACAATTTTCAACCTGCTTTTATTCAGATATGTAGACGATACTGCTGCTCACAGAACGAAAGTTTCACTCTGCAGCGAAGTGTGGGCTGATATGAAACTTCCTGGCAGAACAAAACTCTGTACCGGACCTAGACTGCAACTCGGGACCTTTGCCTTTCGCCACCAAGTTTCATCTCAGCGCACACTCCGCTGAAAAGTGAAAATCTCATTCTGGAAACATCCCCCAGGCTGTGTGTGGCTAAGCCATGTCTCCGCAGTATCCTTTCTTCCAGGAGTACTAGTTCTGGAAGGTCCGCAGGAGACGAGGTACTGGCGGCAGAATTAGAGTTGCGAGGACAGGTCGTTTGATACTTTTGTAATTTGGTCTCAGGGCAGTGAGAATTTTAACGACTTTTTCGAACACCTGAATTCAGTCCTCCCAGATATTACTTTGACGATGTGTGTGGAGAAGGATGACTGTCATCCCTTCGTTGATGTGGTGATTAGGAGGAAGGTGAATGATACGTTGGGACATGTTGTTTATACGAAGCCTACTCACATTGACTTGGAGCTGCAGGCTGATAGTTGTCACATTCCGTCTCAACGTGAAGCGGTACTTCGAACCATGGTTCACAAGCTCATATGTGTCACCCGAGTTAGCCCATTTGAAGTCACTTTGTTCAAGATGGTTACAGTGAAAGGCAGATCAGACGTTCGTTGCGCTGTCTACCAACTGTGCTTTGTGTAAGCGATGATAATACCGAGGTGGCACCAAGCTCGATGGCCTTTTTGCCTTAACTGGGAGCATTTGGAACAGGATTGGTCGTATTTTGCGGAAATATGATTTGAAGTGTGTTTGTCGAACACCATCTGAAATCAAGGTCCTTTTAGGTTCCGAAAAGTATGAACTTGCTTTGCGTAAGGCGGGTGTCTACCGTATTCCTTGCAGTTGTGGCACGTAGTATATTGGTCAGACTATCGGGACTGTGGAGGACCGGTGTACTGCGCACAAGCGACACACACGCTTACAACAGACAAACGATTCTGCCATCGCAGAACATTGTCTTGGTACCGGTCATCCTGTGGAATTTAACGACACTGAGATTCTGGCATACTCTTCCAGCAATCGGGATAGTGTTGTTGAGGAAGCTGATTAAATTACATTAGCAGGTCACTTACAAATAGAGATGGTGGTTTTTGTTTAAATTCTACACGGAATATTGCTGTCTCACTTGTCAAAAAGCAGAGGGACAGAGTTTATGCTACGTCACCCGTTGATTATTAATTTCACTGTCGTAACTTCTGACATCGGTCACGTTTGGTTTATGATGGCGCTAATGTTTACAGTGTGTGTGTGTGTGTGTGTGTGTGTGTGTGTGTGTGTGTTCGCGCGTATCTGTCTGTGTGTGTGTTACTCTTAGGGATTCTGTGAAAATCGAGGTACTAAATTCACGTGCACAGCGTTTACTTGCTGCACTTTTGTCTTGAAAATAAAAAGAGCGTGTACCTGTCGAAGTACCGGCGGTTGTCGATGATGTCACACGGCTGCCTTAACGTAAGTTATTTCAATATTGGATACGCTGGGAGAACGTAAGGTCTCATCAGCAACTAAGCAACAATGCGGAAGAGTGGGTGTGTTGAGTGATCGTGAGGAACGGTCATTGAAGAGGATTGTAAGGAAAAATAACAGGCTGACAGCTACAAAAGTCGCTGGACAACTGAATCTTGCAGTCACGAACCCTGCCAGTACCAAAACAGCACAGATGGAGCTCCATGAACAGGGAACTGGAGGGCGAGCTGAAATCCCACAACCACACATTAGTCATGGAAGTGACCGTAACAGGGAAATGTGGCGCCAAAGCCATGACACCTACACTACGAAGCAACTGAATAAAGTTATTTGTTGCATGAGTCTTGTTTCACACTGTATCCAAATTCTGGCAAAGTTTACGTCCCAAGAGGGAAACATTGGGGGGGAAGGGGGGAAGGGGCGATCCGGCGGTGATGGCATGGACAGCTATACCTTAGTGTTACATAGGTCTCATGGTTACTGTGCACAGTGTCATTTCAACCAAGGATTATGTGGCCATTTCGGCTGAGCAGCTCCATCCCATGTTACAAGATTTGCTCTCACACAGCTCACACCATCCAGGAATGACTTCGCATGCACAAGGATGAATTGTCTAGTCTTCTCTGGCCACCGTGGTCATCAGAGGTCAATATTATTGAGCCTTTGTGGTGTATTTTGGAGAGAATGGAGTGTGAATGCTATCCACATACATCTCCGTTGTCTGAACTTGCCATTATTTTAATATTCCCTTTAAAACAACACATGGTCTATATTTTTCCATTCCCAGATGACTGGAACTCTTTTGAATGCCGTTGCATTTCCGACACCGTCTTACTAAGACGTTCCACAAGACTACATCCAGCATCTCTACGATCGTCTCCATGGGAGAATAGCAGCCTGCATTGCTGCGAAAGGTGGATATACACTGTACTAGTGCCGACATTGTGCATGCTCTGTTGCCTGTGTCTATGTGCCTGTGGTTCTGTCAGTGTGATCATGTGATGTATATGACCCCAGGAATGTGTCAATAAAGTTTCCCCTTCCTGGGACAATGAATTCACGGTGTTCTTATTTCAATTTCCAGGAGTGTATAATGACATATTTATAACGTCGTTTTAATATTCGCTTTAGGTAAACAGTTGATCTACTGAAGAGGCACTTGCGTCAACGTCAGTTTTGCGTACGGCACCCCAGCAAAGTAGTTCGCTCAAACCACGCAGTGCTATAATGGCGTCGGTCATCCTTACACAAACCTTTCTGCATTAAGAATTTAAGAGTGTCTAATTTTTCTTGTAACATATTAACGGCAAACATTGTTAACTTAAAAAGCGAAGACCTGAAGTTTGGCTACAGAGACAGATGATACGTCGTTTGAACTTTATAGGCGCACGCATGTTCATGCAACGTTGTTCAAAATGGTTCAAATGGCTCTGAGCACTATGGGACTTAACTTCTGAGGTCATCAGTCCCCTAGAACTTAGAAATACTTAAACCTAACTAACCTAAGGACATCACATATATCCATGCCCGAGGCAGGATTCGAGCCTGCAACCGTAGGTGTCACGCGGTTTCAGACTGTAGCGCCTAGAACCGCTCGGCCACCCAGACCGGCGCAACCTTGTTGAAGTCCTTCAGTGGAAGAATACGTTTATGAGAAAAAGAACTGCAATGAATGTAAACTACTGACTATTTACAAGAGGTGTTCCAGAAGTGAGGTCCGATGGGTTGGGAAATGGAAACGAAAGTGAAAATCCGATGAAGCTTTGCACAGTGCCTTTGCACAGTGCCTCTAGTATCCCTGTCGATGGCGTCAAGTCGCTCTTTTCAGTTCTGAGCACACAGCGAGCATCTAAAGATGCCTAAAACTACAGTGTGTCCCACTGAGTGTGGGTACCCGCTGTGAGGTTCCGTCTGATTCCATGCAACCCGATAAAATGTACCTGTGAAGCGTTTCCTTCTTCAAGACACTTCTCGACCTCATGTTGTAAGGCAAATAAAGAGGCCTCTGCAGCCTTTTCGATGGGATATGTTTGATCACCCATCATACAGCCAGGAATTGGGTCCCTCTGAGGTTCATCTCTCCTCACATGAACCGCAGCAACTCAAGACAACATTTTGTCACAGGTAACGAACCGCAGACCAGCGTAGGGTAGTAACGGAAAGAACAGGCGGCTGTCTTGTATGACGAGGGTATTGGAAGGTTAGTACAGCTCTGTGACAGATTTCAAAGTCGAAACGGCGCCTGGGCAGAAAAGTAGCTGCAAGGTGCAGCAAATTGCTGCAAATAAAACATTTCTGATTGTCACTGCAGTTTACATTTCGCAACCGATAAGACCTTACTTTCGGCTTAGCCCCCGTAGATGAGATAATTACGCTAGTCAGTCGCACTGTAAATCCTCAAAGTCTCTCATCGAAAACAACGGACTGACTTCGTACGTGCTACTTCTCCACTGCGACAAGGACAACACGCGAAGACACCAAGTTGCTGGAACTGTAAGAATTTTAGTTTATTGTTCTCATGTGGAAATTTACAGCGAGTCTCCTCTCCGTTGTGCTACCCAAGTACGAATTGAGACAGTAGCGCTCTACGGGTGATAATTTACGCAAGGAAATAATTAAGTGATTCTATGAGGCGAAAATGGGGTGATATTAATTTTGCTGTAGTCTTCTGCCTCTGATCTACATTCTTGCTTTTTTTCTGCGGAAATATACACTCCTGGAAATGGAAAAAAGAACACATTGACACCGGTGTGTCAGACCCACCATACTTGCTCCGGACACTGCGAGAGGGCTGTACAAGCAATGATCACACGCACGGCACAGCGGACACACCAGGAACCGCGGTGTTGACCGTCGAATGGCGCTAGCTGCGCAGCATTTGTGCACCGCCGCCGTCAGTGTCAGCCAGTTTGCCGTGGCATACGGAGCTCCATCGCAGTCTTTAACACTGGTAGCATGTCGCGACAGCGTGGACGTGAACCGTATGTGCAGTTGACGGACTTTGAGCGAGGGCGTACAGTGGGCATGCGGGAGGCCGGGTGGACGTACCGCCGAATTGCACAACACGTGGGGCGTGAGGTCTCCACAGTACATCGATGTTGTCGCCAGTGGTCGGCGGAAGGTGCACGTGCCCGTCGACCTGGGACCGGACCGCAGCGACGCACGGATGCACGCCAAGACCGTAGGATCCAACGCAGTGCCGTAGGGGACCACACCGCCACTTCCCAGCAAATTAGGGACACTGTTGCTCCTGGGGTATCGGCGAGAACCATTCGCAACCGTCTCCATGAAGCTGGGCTACGGTCCCGCACACCGTTAGGCCGTCTTCCGCTCACGCCCCAACATCGTGCAGCCCGCCTCCAGTGGTGTCGCGACAGGCGTGAATGGAGGGACGAATGGAGACGTGTCGTCTTCAGCGATGAGAGTCGCTTCTGCCTTGATGCCAATGATGGTCGTATGCGTGTTTGGCGCCGTGCAGGTGAGCGCCATAATCAGGACTGCATACGACCGAGGCACACAGGGCCAACACCCGGCATCATGGTGTGGGGAGCGATCTCCTACACTGGCCGTACACCACTGGTGATCGTCGAGGGGACACTGAATAGTGCACGGTACATCCAAACCGTCATCGAACCCATCGATCTACCATTACTAGACCGGCAAGGGAACTTGCTGTTCCAACAGGACAATGCACGTCCGCGTGTATCCCGTGCCACCCAACGTGCTCTAGAAGGTGTAAGTCAACTACCCTGGCCAGCAAGATCTCCGGATCTGTCCCCCATTGAGCATGTTTGGGACTGGATGAAGCGTCGTCTCACGCGGTCTGCACGTCCAGCACGAACGCTGGTCCAACCAGGTGGAAATGGCATGGCAAGCCGTTCCATGGGACTACATCCAGCAGCTCTACGATCGTCTCCATGGGAGAATAGCAGCCTGCATTGCTGCGAAAGGTGGATATACACTGTACTACTGCCGACATTGTGCATGCTCTGTTGCCTGTGTCTATGTGCCTGTGGTTCTGTCAGTGTGATCATGTGATGTATCTGACCCCAGGAATGTGTCAATAAAGTTTCCCCTTCCCGGGACAATGAATTCACGGTGTTCTTATTTCAATTTCCAGGAGTGTAGGTTGACGTTACTGTTGTTGGTTTAGTCTTGAATATTAAGTATCGTTTGACACTGTTAACCATTTTACTTACCCTCTTAATTTGATTGTAGCTGTGGCATAGTACATGATCAAGTATCTACGTTATGCACTCACGTCCAGGTCTGCCACAGCCATTCTTTCCTTCCAGCGAGGTTCCAGACCCAGACTTCTAGAGGACGGCCATTCAAACCCACCGCTGGCCATCCAGATATAGGTTTCCCATGATTTCACTAGATCGCTACAGGCTAAAGTTGCGTTGGTTCCTTTGAAATGGCATGTCCGCTTTCCGTCTTCACCGACCTCCAATCACATATCGTGTTGCGTATCTAACGAACACGTCATCGCCGAGATGTTAAACCTTAATCTTGCTTCCGTCTACTGGCTACGCTTCAGCTAGAAGTTTCCTGGCCGTTTCGTACCGTAAAGTATTCTCATCCACCGTTAGTTTTGATTCATAATGCTTTTTATGTGGTGTGTTTCTCGTTCGTAACTGGTGTAGCGTCTTCGTACCTTATTGGATGAACCCATCATACCTTCTACTGTAACACTGTATTTCGTAGGGTTCTAACCGTGTCATTTCTGCCTTCCCTATTACCTATGTTTCGCATGCACACAGAGCTCTGCGGATACACCTCTCTCTTCGTCCGAACAGGCCTCGAAAGACCGAACGGTCCTACTGACCGTCGTTCCATTCTCATCGAGAGGAGTCTCTGGATGCGGATGTGGAGGGTCATTATTTATATTTTTCGATTTTAGGCACTGTTTCCATTCATAGGTATCTCATTTCCTTTGTACTGCACTTGCTACTATACCATTGTGAGCTCTGTTATTCTTCTGAGATAATGAAAACTAGCACCTTCTCGATAACTTTTTGTCCTAGTTTAAGATTTCGACATGCAGCCCGTACACTGGGTGCATACAGCATTGCTGCCATCAACAAACAGATATTCGATTTCAAGAGCAGATTAATGCTGCTAACAAAGCTGGATTTCAGATCAGGATCGACTACTTCACATTTATTGAGAGGTTAAAATAGTATAAAACGCTGTAATTAGATCCTGATGTTTGACGTTCACGCGCATTGAGAGACTATCTCGGGCAGAAAGCAGGAATGCGGAATGGAATTATTGCCTTTGAAGAGGGAGTGAAAATTACAACTGTTTGCAACTGGAATTTTCCAATATCACAGCCAGCATTTGAACGCAGTAAAGCACAGAAGGCCTAATGGCACAACTTTCTTGCCTCTGTTTTGTGAGCAACGTTGGCTCGTGGAATTCGTGTGTACGGTGTTGGGAACACTTCAGCTGTTGTTAGTGGGACGGTCTACTTTTAGCCGCGCACTGTGCCTCAGTATGTGTTGATTACCGACACTGAAGAGAATGCTTCTTATTCAGTTTAAAACTACTTGAGCTGCTAGTTGACAGGCGAGTGTAGATTTCGAAATGAAAGTATTTTGTCTTGCCAACAACGAACAGTAGTGTCAGTATTTCGGTTGGCGCACAATGTTTTGTGATTTTGTTGTGATCTTCATTCAAATAACGATTTCATGTAGGTTTACCAATTTCAAATCTCTTCATGATTCTTTTTTGTTAATCATCAGACCTCTGACTGGTCTGATGCAGCCCTTCACGATTTCCTCCCCGAGACCAACCTCTGAGGTTCAGCTCTCAGCACTATGGGACTCAACCTCCGAGGTGACAGCAATATCTGCATACACAGATGGCGGTAGTACCACACACACACAAGGTCCAAAAGGGATGCTGATCAGCGGAGCTGTGATTTCTACTCATGGGAGTATGGCCGCACGAAGGGAATTAGCAGACTCCGAACGCGCTAGACCTAGATGCTAGAGACATTCCATTTCGAAAATTGTTAGAGAATTCGATGTTCCGAGATCCACAGTGTAGGGAGTGTGCCGAGAAAACCAGATTTCAGACATTACCTCTCACCAAACGACCGGGAGCAGCGGCTTTTCAGTAGAGTTGTCAGTACTAACAGACAAGGAACACTGCATGAAATAATCGCGGAAGTCAATGTGGGACGCGCAATGGTCGTATCCGTAAGGACAGGGCGTCTAAATTTGTCGTTAATAGGATATGACAGCAAACGACCGACGCAAGTGTCTTCGCCAACAGCACGACGTTCGCCTCCAGTGTCTTTCTCGGGCTCGTGATCATATAGGTAGCACCTTAGACGACTGGAAAATGGAGGTCTGGTCAGATGAGACGCGGTTTCCGTTGTTAAGAGCTGTTGATACTGTTCAAATGTGGTGAAGACCCAACGAAGCCACGGACCTAGGCTCTCAACAAAGCACTGTCCACGCTGGTGATGGCTCCATAATGGTGTTTCCTCTGTTTATATGGAATGGACTGGGTCCTCTGGTCGAACTTAGCTGACAATTGGAAATGGTTAAGTTCGGTTACTTGGAGACCATCTGCAGCCATTCATAGACTTCAAGTACGCAAATTTTTATGGATGTCAATGCACTATGACATCGAGCCACAATTATTCACGATTGGTTTGAGGAACATTCTGGACAATTTGGGACAATGGTTTAGGCACCCCGATGTGTCCCCAGCACAGTTTTCATGAAGATGGGAAAGAAAGTGGAACGATTGGTCACCGACAATGGAGAAATAAATATCTCGTTTGACATTCGCAATTACCTGAAGAAGTGCATCGAATTCTGGTATGAAAAACACCCCCAAAAGTGATAAGACCTGCCACAGCCTGAACTTCACACTCCATTGTGAGCCAAATCACTCATTTGTCAATGGGTGCGCTCGACGCCCTGTGTCACTTGAAAAGACAGAAAATCCAGATGAGTCGGAGAGCGCTTATCACCTACAATCAGCTACTGTCCAGTCTTCTGTATTTTTTGGCCCATCGAAGACTTACAACTCGATGAACTGCTTTGCACAAAGACCTTTTTGCGAACTAGGGCGGCTCCAAACGTCCACTGCATGCAGCTCCCTTCGTAATTGTTGCCGGGACGTGGTTGCAATCCACCTGCGTTCACTGACAGGCCCGATTCCTACGATGTTAGAACCCGTTCGTTACCGACGAAGGCAGATAGTCGTCTCCCTAAAGGTAGAGTATTTCCACAACCACGGTTCTTTCACCGTTTCAAATGGCTGCGAATGTCTCACCCTTCCTTGTAGACACAATGGACAGTCCGCGTCGATACGCCTACAAGTCAATTAACTTCATTCTCGGTGCAGTACCGGGCACCTTCAAACGTGATAGCCCTTTCTGCTATTCTGTAACGTCTCCACAGTGACACGTGCATACAACCAGTGGTCATATAGCCAATCACTGCACTGCTCCGACATACAGTGGTGGTGGACTGCCAGCACCTGACCTGAATCATACACAGCTCTCCATATCGGTTAACCTTCCAAGGGGGTCCCTAACACAGGGTTAAAACTGTCCCGGAAAATATTTCATGCACTATAAAGTAAGAAACCCGAATAACATAAACTGCCCTCATGTGGGTGATGTGAGTTGGATTGCCTGTATTATGGCGCATGAAATATTTTCTGGAGCGGTTTTACCTACATTTTGCACACCCTTTATTTAGTCCGGTGAATTTATCTATCGTTTTGATTCGCAACTTCTGTACTCGCCTTCTATGGAAGAGAACAGTAACTACTTGTCAGTACTTGGTGGGTATTGTTCATTACTTATTCTGACTGTTTGCGTATTTTTAGAGCTTTAGTGTTGCTTTACCCGGTGAGTACATAGTTTTACGCTATCTATAACACCACTAGCACCGAAGTTCGACTCTTAATGAAATTCCAAGCATATGGAATAGGTTTCAGGTATGTGAGTGGGTCGAAGACTTTTTAAGTATCAGAACCCAGTATGTTGGCCTCGACGTTAGGTATTCATCAGAGACAAGAGTGTCGTCAGGACCGACCGAGAGAAGCGTCAAAGGACCGCTATTATTCTCCGTATACCTGAATGATTCGGCGGACAGAGTGAGCACCAATTTGCGGCAGTTTGCTGATGGTGCTCTGTAGGACGCTATGGTGTTGTCGTTGAGTGTGTGTAGTAGGATACAAGAAAACTTAGATAAAATGATGAATGGTAGCTAGCTGTAAATGTAGAAAAACGGAAGTTGATGCGGATGGGTAGGAAAAACAAATCCACAAACCCGTAACGTTCGAATAAAACATTATTAGTGTCCTGCTTCAGTCACATCGATTAAATATCTAGGCGTAACGTTTCAAAGCGATATGAAATGCAGCTAGCATGTAAGGAATGTAATAGGGAAGACGAGTGGTCAGTTGTTGTTGTTGTGGTCTTCAGTCCAGTCACTGGTTTGACACAGCTCTCCATGCTACTCTATCGTGTGCAAAGTTCTTCATCTCCAAGTTCCTACTGCAGCGCATATCCTTCTGAATCCGCTTCGTGTAATCATCTCTTGGTCTCCCTCTGCGACTTTCACCCTCCACACTGCCCTCCTATGCTAAGTTAGTGATCCCTTGCTGCCTCGGAACATGTCCTGCCAACCGATCCCTCCTTCTAGTCAAATTGTGCCACAAATTTCTCTTCTCCCCATTTCTATTACCTCCTCATTACCAACCTAATCTTCAGCATTATTCTGTAGCACCACATTTCGAAAGCTTCTATTCTCTTCTTGTCTAAACTATTGATCGTCCATGTTCCACTTCCATACACGGCTACACTCCATACAAATGCTTTCAGAAAAGACTTCCTGACCCTTAAATCTAAGCTCGATGTTAAAAAATTTCTCTTCTTCAGAAAGACTTTCCTTGCCATTGAGGGTCTATGTTCTACATTCTCTCTACTTCGATCATTATGTTATTTTGCTTCCTAAAAAGCAAACCTCATCTACTACTTTAAGTCTCTCATTCCCTAACCTAATTCCCTCAGCATCACCTGATTTAATTCGACTTCATTCCATTATCCTCGTTTTGCTTTTGTTGGTGTTCATCTTATATCCTCCTTTCAAGACACTGTCCATTCTGTTCAACTGCTCCTTCAGGTCCTTTCTGTTTATTGGCAAACTTTTTAGAAAAGTTCAGTTCATCTGTAAAGGAGACCGCGTGTAGGACACTAGTGATATCTACTCTTCGGTTCTTTCAGAAAGTTTGAGATCTGTTCCAGGTCGCATTAAAGGAGAACACCGAAGCAATTTAGAAGCGTGCTGCTAGATTTGTTACCGGTAAGTTCGAACGACACGCAGGTATTACACCGAAGGTTCAGGAACTCTAATGGGAACCTGTGGGGGGAAGGAGACGATCTTTTCGAGCAACGCTGCCGGTAAAATGTAGAGAACTGGAATTATAAGCTGGGTCCATAACGATTCCATTGATGCCACTGTATATTTCGTGTTAGGACCACAAATATAAGAGAAATTAGATCTCGCACTGAACCACAAAGACAGTCTTTTATCTCTCACTAGTGCAACAAGAAAGGAAGTGACTAGTCCTGGTACATAGCACCTCCTGCCACGCACCGTACGATTGTTTGTTAATATGTATGTAAATGAAGATGTAGATGTATATAGTCTGAATTAGTGACCACTGGGAAGAGCCAGTAGATGTCACTAGTCGCTGAACGTTGTGTGGTTTTCAGCGGCAGCAGTACATAGCGATCTGCCTATGTACTGAGCAACAGTGTTCTGTAAGTCCGTGCTTTTTCAGTAGCTTGTACTTTCCATTTTCAGGAAAGTGTTGAGCGCTATTGCACTCAAAGCAATCACTAGTATTGTCGTTAATTTTCTTTGTCGTCTTCCACTTTTCGTTCTGGCCATCTCAGAACCATGTTAATTCAGGTCAGCATAGTTTATTGTCGTCATTGAGCAGAATTCCTTGATTCTCATAGTTTGCGCCTTTTTCACTCTTCTCAACAAGATTATTTTGCTCTGAGTGTAAATCTGTTTGGGAATCCTCGGTGTGGTGTCACCGCCAGCCTTTAAATCGGCCGCGGTCCGTTAGTATACGTCGGACCCGCGTGTCGCCACTATCAGTGAATGCAGACCGAGCGCCGACACACGGCAGGTCTAGAGAGACTTCTTAACACTCGCCCCAGTTGTACAGCCAACTTTGCTAGCGATGGTTCACTGACAAATTACGCTCTCATTTTCCGAGACGATAGTTAGCATAGCCTTCAGGTACGTCATTTGCTACGACCTAGCAATGCGCCATTACCAGTTACTATTGATGCTGTAAAACATGTACCATCAAGAGCGATGTTCACCAATTCTGAATTAAAGTTAAGTATTCCAGCAGCTACGTAGGTTTTTTGCTAGTCTCATTTCCTTGACCTGTTCCAGACCTCACGCAAGCCTGCGTGAGCTAAAACGCGTGCCTTTCGGCTTCCTCTCATAGTGGGTTGGCTGTCTTGCCAATCCACAACATTTTGGCGACGAGGATTTCCGCGTTCTTATTGATATTGCCCTGATTTACTTGTGTAATGGCTTCGCCACAATCTCCAGATGTACTGTCCGAATTTTATCGCTTACAGAATCAGCAGACGCAGGCCTTATTGGATGCCCTTGGACAGCTCGTCCAGCGTCAACGTGCAATGCAAAACGATGCGGCGGCCGCCGCTCCACCGCTATCGCAGCCACAACACGCTGCTGCACCAACTTTTCGACCTTGTGATGCTGCACTGGAAAGCTGGACGGAGTGGTCACACCAATTTGGATTCCATCTCGCCACCTACAGAATTCAAGGTGACGAGCGGCAGCCGTTTTTGTTGTCTTCGGTCGGCCTACAAACGTACGGTGTGATAGTCAAATTATTTTGTGTGACGCGACGCAGCAACTCTGTCCTACGACGAAATTTTGTCTGCATTAGATGCATATTTCAAAGAATCAGTCAGTGTAGTTGCCAAACGGTATACCTTCTTTCGTACAAAACGTACGGCAGGTCAGACTAATTGGGAGTGGGTTGCAACCTTGAAAGGCCTTACTAGGGATTGTGTACCAGTGTCAGTTCACGTTGCACGAGTCAGTCGCTCTTGTCGTCAGCAGGACAATAAACTTTTTGTGGACTTGGACATTAACGGCAAAGTGATACCATTCCAGCTCGATACCGGAGCTGCAGTTTCACTGATCAATCAAGACACGTACAAACAGCTGGGCACACCTCCGTTGCATGCCCCAAATGTTAAGCTAACTGCGTATTCAGGTCACGGGCTTGCTGTGTTAGGACAGTGCAGGCTTCTTGCAACATACAAAGGACAAACAAAACTTGTCATTGTATGTCCTTTGTTCTTCTTCTGCAGTGAACTTGTTTGGTTTCGATTTATTTCACTTGTTTAACTTGTCTATAGTAAATCAGGTCCTATCAGTGAACCAGACTGTGCCTTCAGACAGTGTTTCTCGTCTATGTGAAGAGTTTGCAGACATTTTTGCACCGGGCCTTGGTTGCGCTAAGAACTATAAAGCACATTTGGAACTGAAAGTAAACGCGCAACCGAAATTTTTCAGAGCACGCAATGTTCCCCACGCATTGCGTGATGAGGTCGCAAAAACATTACACTATTTGGAATCACAAGGTGTGATTGAACGTGTGTAGGCTTCTCTCTGGGCATCACCCTTAGTAATTTTGCCAAAACCTTTTGGAAAATTGAGACATTGTGAGGGCTTCAAGGCAACAGTGAATCCACAACTGGTGATTGAAACTTTTTCTGTACCCAGCCCGGAAGATCTTTTTAACAAACTGTGCCCAGGTAAATATTTTTCGAAGTTGGACCTAGCAGATGCGTACTTGCAAATACCGGTGGACGAAGAATCCCAGCGCGTTTTGGTGGTTAACATGCATCTTGGTTTGTATCGATTCAAACGACTGCCATTCGGGTGTGCATCCGCCCCTGCATTGTTTCAGCAATATCTGCAAACTGTTTGTGCGTCGGTCCCTACGGCAGCAAACTATCTGGACGATATAGTGATCTCCGGACAGACGGAAGAAGGACATTTGGCCAATCTCAGAACATTATTTCAGGTCTTGCGACAAAATGGTCTTCGCTTGCGGAAGGACAAATGTGTGTTTTTCGCTCGTGACTTGCCCTACCTGGGACATGTACTCAATGCTCAAGGGATACATCCCAGTCCAGAGCTTCTCCACGCCATACAAGACTTGCTTTCGCCGCAGAATTTGAAGCAGCTACAGAGTGTGCTGGGAAAAATTAATTATTATCATCGCTATGTGCGCCACGCCTCTTCCATTTCAGCTCCGCTTCATCGCTTACGCCGTAAAGGTGTTCCGTTCGTCTGGACGACGGAATGCGAACGCGCCTTTCGCCAGTTGAAATCGGCTTTGCTTTCCAATACTTGCCTTACGCCATTCGATCCCCAGAAACCCATTTTGTTGATGGTAGATGCATCGGATTTCGGGATCGGTGCTGTGCTTGCGCACAAAGATGGATCGCACGATCGCCCTATTGCCTTTGCGTCCAAATTGCTCTCGTCTGCGCAAAGAAATTATTCACAGATCGAGAAAGAAGCTTTAGCTCTCGTATTTGGTGTTACTAAGTTTCATGATTTCTTGTATGGTCGTCACTTTACCATCATCACAGACAGACCACAAACCTTTGACATCGCTTTTTCATCCGAACAAGCCTGTACCTCCACGTACAGCTCAGAAATTCATTCGCTGGTCTATATTCCTCTCGCAGTACCGCTACGATATCGTGCATCGGTCCACTGCTAAGCACGGATACGCCCATGCGTTGTCCCGTTTGCCTGTTGCTGAGGATAGAGCATTCGATTCCTCCGAACTTGCTTGCATGTTCATTGATGCGGAAACTGATGATGTGGCAGCCACAGCTGCTGACCCGGTCCTTGATACCGTTCTGCGTTTTGTTGCCACGCAATGGCCCTTGTCAAAGTCACGGATCGAGGATCCGTTGGTTCGCCGATTTTTTGCTCACAAGGAGAGACTTTTAGTACGACGTGGTGTTTTGCTGTTGCGTTCTGATAATGATCAGTCCATGGTCGTGGTCCCACGTTCGTTACAGTCCTCTGTCTTACGGCTTCTCCACCACGGACATTGGGGTATTGTGAGAACGAAACAACTTGCTCGTCAGCACTGTAATTGGTTCGGAATCGATGCTGGGATTACGCATATGTGCTCTTCTTGGATGGCGTGTGCCGAACAACAATCCGCACCACCGCGGAAATTCTTTGCATGGCCGAAAGCCACTTCCCCTTGGCAACGCTTACGCATCGATTTTGCTGGTTCATTCTGGAATGCTCGATGGTTGGTTGTGGTAGATTCATTCAGTAATTTTCCTTTTGTTTTCCGGATGTCTTCCACGACGTCATGTGCCACCATCCAAGCGTTATTCGCTATCTTTTGCATTGAAGGTCTTCCACAGAATATTGTTTCCGACAATGGCCCACAATTCACGTCCGCAGAATTTCAGTCATTGTGCAAGGCCAATGGTATTCAACATCTGACGTCCGCGCCGTTTTCGCCACAGTCAAACGGTGCCGCTGAACGTTTGGTCAGGACTTTCAAGTCACAGATGTTGAAGTTGAAAGCGTCGCATTCTCGGGAGGACGCGTTATTGCTCTTTATTCCTCGTATCGCTCTCAGCCCCGAGATGTCGCTCGCCGGCTGAGTTGCTCCACGGTCGTCCTCATCGAACCTTGATGTCTTTGCTACATCCGCCGCATCAGGTTCCTGTGCAGCGGCAGACACCTGCTTTTGCTCCAGGCGACGTTGTTTACTATCGGAACCATCGAGGTTCACGGCGTTGGCTAGCAGGGCGCATTCTTCCCTGCCTCGGCCGCGCTATGTATCTGGTTTTGGGGGCCTCTGGTGAGGTGCGTCGCCATCTCAATCAGCTGCGCCTCTGTCGTCGCATGGGATGTGCCGCTCGCCGTGTGCTTTCAGCGACGGTGCCGTCCGGTCAGCGCCCTGGGGACCCATCTACTGCCTCGCCTCAGCCCCAGGTGTTACCGACGCTACCTTCCATTTTGCCCCAAGGCGACGCGCCGCCGCCACCGCCGCCGCCGCCCGTTCTACCGCCGGCGACGCCTGTAGTCGACGCGTCGCTGCAACCGCCGGGCGCCTCCCTGGGTCACGCGCCGCCGATCGCTTCCCGTGACAAGTTGTCCTCCGACATGGACCGCTTGCCTGCTCCGAACCATATGGCGTCTTCGCCCGTCGGGTGCCCCGGCCCGATGGAGGTCGACCCTTCGGCCCCTCCTGTCTCTCTGCGGCGCATACACCGCATGTTGGTGTGCACCCTGGAGCAGGTTTTCAGGCGTTTCCTAGCTCCCCTCGGACCGAATGGCAGGGTGCGGGTGGCACAGCCTCGCCTGTTGTTAGGCTCCCCACCTCGTCGCATACGTCAACATGGGGTCCTCTCCACGGCGAGCAGAAGCCTTATAACACCATCGTACGCCGATTTGCGGGGGAGGAATGTGGTGTCACCGCCAGACACCACACTTGCTAGGTGGTAGCCTTTAAATCGGCCGCGGTCCGTTAGTATACGTCGGAACCGCGTGTCGCCACTATCAGTGATTGCAGACCGAGCGCCGCCACACGGCAGGTCTAGAGAGACTTCCTAGCACTCGCCCCAGTTGTACAGCCGACTTTGCTAGGGATGGTTCACTGACAAATTACGCTCTCATTTGCCGAGACGATAGTTAGCATAGCCTTCAGCTACGTCATTTGCTACGACCTAGCAAGGCGCCATTACCAGTTACTATTGATGCTGTAAAACATGTACCGTCAAGAGCGATATTCACCAATTCTGGATTAAAGTTAAGTATTCCAGCAGCTACGTACGTTTTTTGCTAGTCTCATTTCCTTGACCTGTTCCAGACCTCACGCCAGCCTGCGTGAGCTAAAACGTGTGCCTTTCGGCTTCCTCTCATAGTGGGTTGGCTGTCTTGCCAATCCACAACACTCGGACCAACTGAGTGTGTATGTATGGTGTTTGTCCTTTCGAACATGTCCAAGAAAACAGACACCACACATACAATTACGACGATCACGATACAAGTATCATTTCTGTGCGGATGAACACGTACGCTGAAACTCATGCGGGAATAGGCCTTGCCATAGGCATTGAGATTAAAGGGCAGGGAGCACTGCTTTCGTAGTGTGGAGTAATTTGAGAGTGTGGGTCTACGGAGGGGGGTGGGAGAGGTGAAGGGAGAGGATTCGAGAGAGGAGAGGGGGGGGGGGGGCGTGCTTCGGATAATATAGTGCAGCCGCTCTAATTCCTGTGACCTCGGTGGCTTAGGGACGCCGGCACTGTAGCTCAGCGAGTTCGGTCAGAGGTTTAGCTGCCCTCTGTAATAAAAAAACTGAGCAAACATATCATAGATGAATTTGAACGGGTGTCGTGGGACATCCTTCCAGAGGAAATGCAACGAACAGTAACGAACAAAATGAGATCAACTGAAAAAAGGTGCCGGCCGGTGTGGCCGAGCGGTTCTAGGCGCTTCACTCTGGAACCCTGCGACCGCTACGGTCGCAGGTTCGAATCCTGCATCGGGCAAGGTTGTGTATGATGTCCTGAGGTTAGTTAGGTTTAAGTAGTTCTAAGTTCTAGGGGACTGATGGCCTCTGATGTTAAGTCTCATAGTGCTCAGAGCCATTTGAACCGTTTTTGAAAAAAGGCGGTTAGAGCGCCTGCCTAGTAAGCAGGAGATCCTGGGTTCTAATCCCGACCGGACACACATTTTCAACTCTCTCCGTTGATTTCTATCAACATCCCGTACACAGATGATGTTCGTAACAAACTGAAAACTTACTTCCATTTGAAAGGCAATATGATTCTAATTCGATTTCTTTATTCACATTTCTTCACATTCCTTTCTACCTCTTCGACCCAGCGTATTTTGGTCCTCTTGTTCCCTTGAAATTGTATTGCCTGATGTGCCATCCTTCCCTGGTCTGTTCTGGGCATGTGATGAATAACACACTGGTTAGCTTTCTGGTGGTGTCCCAGATTCTTTCTAGCTCTGTATAATGTTCTTGGATGCCATGTCCTCTATACTGGCCATCTCTTGTCGTTATTCAGTGCTTATCCTAATTTTCGCAGTGTGGATGTTTTCTGCTTAAACTGCAAATATTGTGTTGCTTTGTTCTGTTGCCGGAATTAGGTAGTAGGCGAGTCGACAAGAATGACTTGCCGGTATGCTTTGGGGGAGGAGGGGATAGTAAACTCGTCACAAAATTGCGGGGAAGTCTCTGTCGCAAGATTCTGAACTCCCTACGAACCGCCTCGATGTCATGTCGCCACCAATGGTGCCTGTTGTCTAGTTTCATCGGCCATTATCCTTATCATTCCCATTATCCGCACTATACGGCGTGTGAACCTCGCAAGCGGGGTTAAAATAATTTCAGTATTCTTATTTTCGTGATCGACTACATTTAGCCGGCATGAATCTGTGTGGAAAGCTTCAACAAGAGACGTAAAGACATCGCCTATTCCGTGACGATTTCGTTTGCAGGTTTCCTTGCATTATCATACCCCGAAAAAGTCTTCTCGCGAAGCTGAGTGTGCGTAGCAGTTTCTTTCTTTTTTTTTCTTTTTCTTAGAGAAGACCCTGTGTGTACCGGGTGGGTGTATACGTGTTGTACTAGAAGCAACCAGTTTGGGGCTTCCTGTAGTTCTTATGAAGGGGAAATGAGTCTCGTTTAAGTTAAAAATGAAACACAATTTGGACACGATATTAGTTTCCAGAATGAGATTTTCACTCTACAGCGGAGTGTGCGCTGATATTAAACTTTCTGTCACGCGAAAGGCAAAGGTCGCGAGTTCGAGTCTTCGTCCTAGACACAAATTTAATCTGCCAGGAAGTAACGGTATTAGTTAACTGCAGGGCCCTAGAGGATAAAGCCTAAGAACTACTGTCACTCGTTAATAGCAGGAAGTGGCATTTTACACATGGAGTATAACGTTAAGACCAGATACAAGCATTTATAAAATATTTCACTCATAATGAAATATATACTGAAGGATGGGCTGGTGGCGTATTTTGAGTCGCAAAAATTTTTTAAGGTCATATCTTTCATCCATGTGAAGTAATGAACTGCTGGAGTGCTGCAAAAACAGACCGCGGAAAATTTACAAAGTAAATTTCCCGGTCTTGCAGTAGGGATTTGTCTGCCACTTAAAGACTGCGACACACACGTATTTACGTCGGGAGCTGAAGAAAAACAATCTTGAAACGCTATGCGTAGCGACTTATTCGAAACTTACTTAGACCTTTTGCGTCGAGAGAATGTTAATGAAACGAAACACTGGCACATGTACAATGATAGGAGTATCAATAGCAACTTCGTACACAGACTTTCAACTCCTGTGCATTGGTGGAGAATATTCTGTTGCATGCACATAGCGTGAATGCAAAATTCAGTACTCGTATATTCGCTCTTGCTGCGTTTGAAGTTACGAACTCAATGGAACTGAACAGCTTCTATGCAGTTGCTAATTACAATCGCCTCGTTGGTAAAAATTATGGCATCGGTGTTCAGGTATGGCTTTGCAGGCGACAAAGTAATTCTCGCAGCTGCTTTAATCCAGACGCACGCAACAGCGAACTAGCGTACAGTGAGCCACATTAAAAAAGTGAACCGAAAATGTACTGCAACATGAATAATGGGAGATTCATATTGTGATAGTGTAGGTAAAACACAAAGGGAAATACAAACAGCCAACGTCTCTCCTCAGGCTAGTGATTCTCGTGGGTCAGATTCTAGTGCTGCTAATTTACATATTGTTAATAGCTTGAAAGGTCATTTTATAACACATGAACTATCAATGGAAGAAAAATCAATAATATCGGTGGACGCTTAGCTTTACATGTAAACTGGTACCATAAAATAACATGCCAAAAAACTGAGATTTTTACACACATTAATGACATACTCAAAACCACAGTTTTCTATGATGGTAATTACCATTTCTGATAATGCTTTGAGGTTATGGCTGACTCATCGTCATACCCCTGTGGATGTCAGAAAGTTCTGTACAGCGTGACCTTACCTATAATCGGATCGGTTCCCATAGAATGACGTGCATTTAATTCCAGGTATCGCGCAACATGTAACTTAATGAATTTAAGTTACTATACAGGGGTGGCCCTGGCATATGTCAAACCACGAGTGCTGTAATGTGCAGACAATGAAACAGAGAGTTTATTTTTACTTATTTATTTATTTATTGTTCCATGGGACCAAATTAAGGAGAAGTCTCTATGGTCATGGAACGAGTCAATACATGAAATTATAACACGATAGTAGAAACAGATAAAATTAAATATAAGAAACCTATTCACGCGACAATTCGTAAGTTTAAATAAAGAAAATCAACAATGTAACACTGGAATTTGCTTAATTTTTCACCTCTTCCAGGAGCTCCTCGACAGAATAGAAGGAGTGAGGCATGAGGAAACCCTTCAGTTTAGACTTAAAAGTATTTGGGCTACTGCTAAGATTTTTGAGTTCTTGTGGTAGCTTATTGACAATAGATTCAGCAGAATACTGCACTCCTTACTACACAAGAGTCAAGGAAGTGCATTCCACATGCAGATTTGATTTCTGCCTAGTATTAACAGAGTGAAAACTGCTAACTCTTGGGAATAAGCTAATATTGCTAACAACAAACGACATTAAAGAAAATATATACTGTGAGGGCAGTGTCAGAATTCCCAGACTATTGAATATGGGTAGACAAGAGGTTCTCGAACTTACACCACACATAGCTCGAACAGCCCGTTTTTGAGCCAAAAATACCCTTTTTTGAATCAGAAGAATTACCCCAAAAAATAATACCATATGACATAAGCGTATGAAAATATGCGAAGTAGACTACATTTCGTGTTGAACTGTCACTTATTTCAGATACTGTTCTAATGGTAAATAAAGCACCATTTAGTTTCTGAACAAGATCCTGAACATGGGCTTTCCACAACAGCTTACTATCTATCAGAACGCCTAGGAACTTGAACTGTTCCATCTCGCTTATAATATGCCCATTCTCTCTGATCAAAATATCGGTTCTTGTTGAATTGTGAGTTAGAAACTGTAAAAACTAAGGCTTACTGTGATTTAGCATCAAATTATTTTCCACAAGCCAGGAACTTATTTCATGAACTACATTATTTGATACTGTTTCAATATTACACACAAGCTGGTGTCATCAGCAAACAGAAATATTTTTTAATCACCTGTAATACTAGAAGGCGTGTCATTTATATAAATAAGAAACAGCAGTGGCCCCAGCACCGACCCTTGGGGAACGCCAAACTTAACAGTGCCCCGTTGGGACTGAACATCAGTACCACTCTCAATTTTGCGGAGAATTACCTTCTGCTTTCTGTTCTTAAAGTAAGAGGCGGACCAATTGTAAGCTACTCCCCTTACTCCATAATGGTCCAACTTCTGCAGTAATATTTTGTGGTCAACACAGTCAATAGCCTTCGTTAAATCAAAGAAAACACATAGCGTTCGCAGCCTTTTATTTAAACCATCCAAAACCTTACAGAGGAAAGACAATATAGCATTTTCAGTTGTTAAACCATTTCTAAAACCAAACTGTACATTTGACAGCAAATTATGTGCATTTAATGCTCCAGTAACCTTGTAATACAACCCTCTTGAAAAGTTTAGCAAACACCGATGGCATAGAAATAGGTCTATAATTGTCAACATTATCCCTGTCTCCCTTTTTATAAAGTGGCTTCACTACCGAGTACTTTAATCGGTCAGGAAACCGACTACTCCTACAGGAAGAGTTACAGATATGGCTAAGTACTGAGCTAACATACATAGAACAATACTTCAGTATTCTGATAGATACCCCGTCATATCCATGAGAGTTCTTGGTCTTTAGTGATTTAATTATTAACTCAATCTCCCTCTTATCAGTATCATGGAGGAGCATTTCTGGTAACAGTCTCGGAACACTTTTTTCTACGAGCGCTATATGATTCCCTGTTGGGACTAGGTTTCTATTTAGTTCACCTGCTACATTCAGAAAGTGATTATTGAATACTGTACATATATGCGACTTATCAGTAACATGGACATTCCCAATACGTACTGATTCTATATCCTCGACCTGTCTCTGCAGACCAGCCACTTCCTTTATGACTGACCATATGGTTTTAATTTTATCCTGGCACTTAGCTAATCTATCTGCATACCACATACTTTTTGCCTTCCTAATAACTTTTTTAAGCACCTTACAATACTGTTTGTAATGGGCTGCTGCATTTAGATTGTGACTGTTTCTAACCTTCCATCAAAATACTAAATGGAATAATGGTCACTACATGACCCCAGTTATTAGAGTTCACTGCAGATTCTAAGTTAAACACAAGTGCACAAGGACATGAAATATGTATGTACACTATGTATTAATTCAAGTTGCAACAGAATTAAAACATCAACATCTTGGTGGAGGTCAGGTGGTGAGCTTGAGATGAATACATAAAACTCAACAACGTGAGGCAACAATTAATTTCATGGTAATTGCACAATGATTGTCAAATGTTAATGAGAGAAGGAAAGAAAGAAAGAACTACAGAAACTGTTGCATACAACTGCATACACAACGCTACGGAGAGATGGGCTACGTAGTGGTGCGGCAACTGTCATCATAGGAGAGCTTGAGAGGAGCAGAAATGATTGGCGATCATGTCAACGCACCAAACATAAGAATTACTTAGCTTGTGTTTCTCCACATGTATGAAGACTCATTACAAATAACGCAGCAAGAAACAGACTCCAGCTCATACAATAACAGCTAGGATGAGACTCGCTGTACTAAGCACGAACTGTCATGCCGTAGTTTTTCTTTTCCTTTATTGTAATTTCATGATCCTACTTCAGGCGAGAGCTGGCTGTGGCACAGTCGGCTGCTCTTCAGTCGGGGGCCTTTACAAAGAATGTAAAATGTCGGAACTTATACATAAAAGGAGCGGAAAAAGGGGGACATAAAAACACAATAAATCGGTATAATGGAAGTTAAGATATGCTCTAACACGGGGACATTGGCTGGGGAACAGTTAGATAACCAAAATAAAGTTAAAAGAACACATATGGTAATTTGTGGGGCTCATAAAGTACACTGGATCAAACACAAGTTAAAAGTCGACCAAGTACAAAAAACACACAGAGCTAGAGACACTTAAAAACCACTGTTAACGACAGAGCACACACGAAGAATGAAAACCACTGGTAGGGACCTGCCAAAGGATGGGAGGCCTGACAGGAAGGAAAAAGATGGGAGGAAGGTGCAGCGAGGGGCTGGGGTTGGAGGAAGAGGAAAAAGGGAGGGCAGGGGGGGTCACCAAGAGGCAGGAGAGGGGCAGGGTGGGAGATGAAGAATGTAGACAAAGCAAGAGGGAGTGCAGAGACACAGAAGAGGGCACAGGAAAGGGAGTGTAGGAGGGAGGAAAACAGCTCTGGTGAAGGGAAGGGGAGTGGAGATGGCGCCCTGAGGAGTAGCGGGGAAGGTGAGGTTAGATTTGGTAGGAGTGGTAGACGCGGTTAGAGTTGGTAGGAGGGTTAGATGTCAGGATAAGCTCATCATCCAGGAGGGGTAGGTGCTGGAAGCTGTATTGGGAAATGAGGTGGAGGGTGTGGAGATAGAGAGAAGGTGGGACACAATGGTAAAGGCACGGCAAGGGGCTGGGGGTAGAGAGGAAGGTGGCAACCAGGGGCTGGGGGTTGGATCAATTTGGCAGATGATGTACAGGGTGCAGATGTGTTCAAAGAAAAGAAAAAGGTGGGGATAGGGGATGAGGTCATAGTGGTTGCACATTGGGGCAGAAGGTGGATACAGAAGGTGATGCTGTCAGGGTTCCTCCGAGCCATAATCCTTTGGTAGCAGTCATCCACTGTAGTAGTAGCCCTCGGGCGGGTTGCACGAGGCATGTCATCAACAGTTCCTGTATCTCCCCTATGTCCGAGCAACACCGCTTTCGTTCACTCCAAGATGGCTGTGCACTTCCCTGTAGAAAGCCCTTCATGGCAAAAAGTAACAAAGCGGATGCGATCGAACTGTGGTATTGACCGTCTAGACGTGGTTTAACTACAGACAACATGATCCATGTATCTCCTTCCTGGTGGAATGACTGGAACTGATCATCTGTCGGAACCCCCCCCCCCACCTCCCCGGCCTAATAGGCGATGTTCATGGATTGTTATTTACATCTTTGGGGATATCTCTGAACAGTCAACGGGACTATATCTTTGATACAATATCCACAGTGAGCGTCTATCTTCAGGAGTTCTGGGGATCGGGGTGATGCAAAACTTTTTTGATGTATGTACTTATAATCTCTCATTTCCCATGAGAAGATTATGGAAACAGAAATTTCTAAGTTTCGGTGACTTTCAGATCAGCAGATAAATATTGACAAAATTGTATGAATCTTATTCAGTTTTTCGAAAGAATATACTAGAATGCAAAAGGTTTTCTTAGTCATCAATAAGTTTTAAATAAAATTATTCTTGGGAAAAGAAAACTGTTCTTTCTAAAGTAGGCAAGAGGAGGATTCAGTTGAGATATGTCATAGCTAATACAGATTACTTTCTCTTATCTAGAAATTTTAGGCAATACATACTTTGTAGGTGTCGTAATTTTATCATTCTTTTTTTTACAGTGTGTTTAATAAAATTAAGCACACATCTGCGATCACTGGAACTAAAACTAGACACTGAATAGTAATGATCAGTGAAAAACTTTAACAAAACCGTGACAGTTTCTGGTTCTTGTTGATTATGCATTACTATTTAATATAAACTATAAAACAAATATCAAATGTTATTTAGATAATTATTTATCCTTTTTTGTTGACTTTCTGTCATACGTGACTATAGCTCAGAAGAAATAGTTTTGTTGGTTACTGCAGATGCATTATGAAATAATTACTAATATATAATCGCATTTATCGCTTGGTTAAATATCAGTTACAAGTGAGCTTTTGGATACGTTGGGATCGACCATCACAGAAATTAAAAATCGATACAGTCATATTTCATTTACATCGAAAATTGAGATTGGGTTTGCCAACCTATCATTACCGTTCACAGTTCACATTAATATCTCGATGTGTAGAGACGAAACAAATCTTTGCTCGTCTCAGAATCTATATGGGCAGTGTTATGGTGTCGTTGGGACTTGATTTTAGAGATGCCGTCCATTTTGTTTTGTCTGTAAGCCGAGATCGGAATCTCAGGTCAGTGCCTTTGTGTGAACAAAGCTCTGGGCACCTGCTCAGCTGGTCCTGAGCCGCGCTGTGACGTCCGTGTAGAGGGCATAACGAGATCTTTCATTAGTATTACGTACAATCTTTATTCCTTAGGTGAACCAACGTCATTATTCATTTGAGACAGATACAAGCAAATGTTATAAAAGTAACATAGTATGCATTGCAAAAATTCGATATTTTACCATTGTACTTCATTTTCTCGATAGATTTTTAACATTTGCGCTTCTGAATGTGTCATGAAAAAAGAAACTACGTGAATTTTACCGGGCTCTGCGGTTCATCACTAGCAGTCACTTCCAGGGCATGCTTCCAGGGAAGTTTGGAATTTTCGATATCACCAATGTGTCCAACCAATACACTGATGAGCCAAAACAACGTGACCACCTGCTTAATAGCTTCTTTGTCTGATTTTGTGTATCACGGATCCGACAGTTTGTTGGTAGGTTTGTGGAGGTATGTGGCATTATATGTCTGCGCACAGGTCATGTAATTCGTGTAAGTACGGGCCGTTGATTTGCGTGCGCCGTGATGATGTCCGATAGCGATAGGATTTACATCGGGCGAATGTGGTCGACGAGACATCGACGTGAATTCACTGTAATGCTCCTCACACCACTGTAGCACGGTTCTGGCTCGAGACACGGATAGTTATACTACTGAATGGTAACACCGCCGTCAGGAAAGACATTAAACATGAAAGGATGCGGGAGGTCCGCAGCTGTCTGCGTTCTGTTTCCACCAGAGGTCCCATGCAAACTCGAGAGAATGTCTTCCATATCATAATAATGCTCCAACCAGACTATGACAGTGGCGCGCAGCAAGTTTCGAGCTGCCGTTCGCATCTGTGACGACGTTTATGGAGACGACCATCCACCTAGTGCAGCAAAAATGTGATTTACCCGAAGAGCCGCCACGTTTCCATTGATCGACGGTCGAAATCCGATGGACCCGTGCCCACTGCAATTCTAATTGACGATGTTGTTGGCTCAACATGTGAACACATAGGAGTAGTCTGCATCGGAACTCCATGTTTAACAATGTACGAAGAACGGTATGTTCCAAAACACTTATGCGTGTACCACCATTGTGTTCTTTCGGCAGAGATCCCACAAATCACCACGTATCCTGCTTTACATAGCAGAAATGCCTCCGAGCCCCAGACATTTAGCGCCTAGTGGTAGTTTAACGGTCCTTCTACCTCTTTCAGGAAACGGGTACACCGGTTCCAATACGAAGTTAAGCGCTATTAGGCGTGGCCGGCACTTGGATGGGTGACCGTCCGGTCCACCATGTGCTGTTACCACTTTTCGGGGTGCACTCAGCCTCGTGATGCCAATTGAGGAGCTACTAGACCCAATAGTAGCGGCTCCGGTCAAAGGAAACCTTCATAACTAACGGGAGAGCAGTGTGCTGACTTCGCGCCCCTCCTATCCGCGTCCTCCGCTGAGGATGACACGGCGGTCGGATGATACCGATCGGACACTTGTAGCCTGCAGACATAGTGCTCTACCTCTTTCCTTAGACGCTTACGATAGTAGCACGTGAACATTCCATCAGCTTCAACGCTTTCGAGATACTCCATCACAAACTCTTCTTAATAATAATCTAAACTTTTTCAAGGACGTTTATCTCAATGGATTTCCTAATTTTCAGCCCATATGTTCGATAGGGTGATTGCCAATACGTGTCCCTTCCCCTTCCACAATTCTGCTACCGCGTCATGTGCTTGCAACGCTAGCCGGTGGAACCCAACTTCGTGGTTGGGACTGGTCATAAAGTTTTGGCTTATTAGTGTACTCTAGCGTACTACTATCAAAAGGAAGATGAAAAGAAGATTCGTTTTACGAAAAATTCGGCAGAGCACGTTCAAGAAAACCTTCATCATAAGCGATTTAGGATGATCGCGAAAAACCTAATCTGGATGACAGGTGAGATTTGAACCACAATGTTCCTGTTACAGTCAGAGTTTTGCTTTGCAGGGTATGGAAATTGTGAGATTAGAAGGATAGATCTGATGGAGGAATACGATTTTGTCATATATATATATATATATATATATATATATATATATATATATATATATATATATATATATATACGTTTATCATTTGAATGATTCTGAATGCTATTGGACTGTGAGAGCACATGCGTGAAATTAATTCCTTTTCTAAAAATAATGAAGGCTAATCGGCTTACGAATCCACAGAGTTAACAAAAATCTCTTATTAAACATTTTTAGCATTTTCGTAAGTCGTGGGATACGTAATTTGCGTACAACAACCGGTGTTAGTTTTTACGATAGGGTATGAACTGTATGTTCTTAAAGAAAATCTCCTAAATATAACGATAACTGTCTCTGAATTTCCCTCTTGACATGTCGTAGTGAGCTACTGCTCAGTCTAAATGCTTTGAAGTTTTGGTGCTTAATATGTAACAGTTGATTAACTAATTTCTTCTACTGCCAGTCCTTTCACACAAAGAACTAATGGATACCTATAAGCTGCTCCTTCAGAGATAAGTACCACAGACTCGATGCGCGAGTAATAAGTACGGACTCCTATTTAGCAAGCTTCTCAGTTGATGAGAAGCTGGCTCATTAACTATCAGCGAAAAGCACTGTTGGTATTCATTTGGGAACTTGCAAGTATGTTGGATTCGATTTAAGTATCGCGCCCGTGTAATTATTGGCTGGGGTGCGCTTGATGGAACAAGAAATCTTGTTCTTACGAGCGTTACCATGAGATTAAATAAGAAAAAAGTTGCCTTATCAAACATACTTCTCAGGTATGTGCTGGAATGCCCTTGGAACCGTAAAACGAATAGGAATGTTAACTAGTTTTCGTATTAAAATAATCTCCGCTGTGCTTCATAGCTAGGAAATGGCTTCTTCGAGAGAGGTAGAGAATAAACGGTAACGACTTCCTCCGCAAAAGCTTTCACTTCAGCCACCAGGCACCGCTTGCAGCAAGGTAATTCCGTGGCAAATGAAACGTCTCCAAATTAATGTAGCGTTTCAAGGTCGCAGCAATTCCTGCCTTCAAGTTGATATCAGCGCAGTCTCTTAATTAGTTCGCTGCAAGGCGGTACTATATTTCTGGAGTTCACAGAACTTTGAAATCTTTAGTCAAGGATCTTTCACGAAGATCAGCATGATGGTAGTATTTAAGTGGCTTTTTTTAAGACATAAGAAGTTAATGCTCCTGGAAATAAGTTCGAAATGGCAGTCACTGGCACGATAAAGTTCCCAGAATGGATCTTTGACTCAACAGCGGAGTATCCACTGTTTCAAAACCTCCTGGCAGGTTTAAACTAAACGCCAGACCGTGACTCGTGCCTGCTACCTTCGGCTATCGCGGCCATCACCCTTACCATCTGAGCTAGTCGCGCACTGTTTATCGGCACTTACAGCGAAGGTAGGAGAAAGCTACTGGAAGGAGCTAAGCTGCGAAAGTAATTGGGAGGAAGGGTGGGGGAGGGGGGTAGGGAAGGAGGGACTTGTGTCCGGGTGGCTATCTGTGGAGTGCCGAAGTACAATTATTCTCGGCCATAATGGCTGTGTTTGTGAACCGTGACAGTGTGGGATAATTATTTATTTCTAATTTCTGCTATCAGTGACAATTTATTTTATGTTTAATCTAAAACAACGCGTTTCAAACATGTTCTGTTCATCTTCAGGTGTTTTTACATACATACATACAGAGAAATGTTACTTAAAAAAATAGTCTTAAACTAGATTAATCAAGACTTCTTTGTCCATTATTTCTTACTGTAGCGGCTGGTGTGGCATTCGGGGGGGGGGGGGGGGGAGGAGGGGGGCGGTGTATGGGTAGAATTCGAAATCAGTGATGTCTTCTGCTGGTTTTCTTCCTTGTGGTTGACTATGTATGATATCATAGCATGTATGGGATGCAGATGCGTTTGCATCAGTTATGTGTTACGAAAATAGTGTGAAAGGCTTTTATATGACAGTTGATCACTTACGATTTCATCATCTTGCTGCTTCACTTGCATCACTGGTGTAATGGCGGAGCTGTTGACTAACATTAGACTATTGCACATTGTATTTTGTCACTGGTTGCCAACGTAATTCACTGCATAAATGCTTCGACATACATGTAAACATTATGCACACAACACAAGATGGTGGACTGTAGCATGTAAGTCTGTATCGATTATCGAGGTTTATGTATCGAAATTCTTGGTACTGACAGATTTGTAGTCAATTATTTACACTGATACAACTTGAATCCATTGAGTTGAAACTGACTTACGACTGTTGAAAAATTTTGAGTTTTTGAATTCGATTATCTCATTAAGAACGTTATCTCCATGCTGTGTATTATGTATGAAAATTCCCATTTCTTCCATGATATCCATTCTTTTACTTTTTCCTATTTGGTGTAAAATTTCGATTTTCAAAGGGTGGCCTGCGTCTTTAATGTGAGTTGCTACTGCTAATTTGTTACATATATCAAGCCTGTAGCAGTCTAAATGTTCTTTGAATCGGGTTCAGAATTTTCTGGCTGTTTAGCCGATATAATATTTATTAAATTGGTTGCAGGTGATTTTGAAAATGCCAGATACACCTAGAGTTGCATCTGATGGTTTTATATTGTCAATAAGCTTCCTACTTAGGTTGTTGTTGGTGCTGAAGCTGATTTTTACATCTGTGTTTTTGAATAGTCTTGCTAATTTGTCAGATACTATTCCCAGATATGGTATTTTTACATATTAGACTGCTGGGGCACTGTCAATTATGTAGTTTGTTCAGTTTATTTTTTATTTGTTGTGTCATGATATTAATTAGAGAAGTATCAAAATGGTTCAAATGGCTCTGAGCAGTATGGAATTTAACATCTGAGGTGATCAGTCCCCTAGAACTTACTACTTAAACCTAACTAACCTAAGGACATCACACACATCCATGCCCGAGGCAGGATTCGAACCTGCGACCGTAACGGTCGCGCGGTTCCAGACTGAAGCGCCTAGAACCACACCGGCCAGCCGGGAGGAGGGACGTATAGAGGAGTTTCGTATAGTGGTGCCAGTGCCAGTAGGTTTTCTGTAAACATTGAAAGCTACCTTTTGGTTCTGTTTTGATATTTTTATGTCAAGAAAAGTTATGGTATTGTTTTCTTCCTGTTCAAGGGTGAATTTAATATTTTTATGTAGGCTATTGAATTTGTTAAAGTGGTTTTACACTTCATCCTCTGCGCCATCAGATAGAATGAGGGTGTTATCTACACTCACGCTGCAGCAGTGTGCGACGGAGATCTTGTTTACTGCAGAGTGTCATGTGGTAGATTTTTTTTTTTAATTTTTGTGGTAAGTCCCTATCGGACAAAACTGCTCAGGTCATCTGTCCCTAAGCTTACGCACTACTTAATCTAATTTACGCTAACTTCGGCTAAGGACAACACACATACCCATGCCCAAGGGAGGAGTCGAATATCTGTCGATGGGAGCGCGCGAACCGTGTCAATGCGCCCTAGGCCAGGATGCTAGCCTGCACGCGGAGTCTCATGTGGCCTCAAGGGAAGTGTCAACTGAACTTCAGAAAACTCCGAAATTTTGTTTTGGAAGGAGCGCCGAAAAGTGTACCCCACATAGCTATTCGGAAATGGGTGATTAATGATGTGCAATTGACTGACGAGGAAGTGATAGACAGGTGTTCAGATTAACAATGCCGAGAATGTTGTGTGTGCTAAATGTGGTGTTCTGCTTTTATGCCCACTCGTTCATTACTGGATGCCTTGGATACCTGCCTTCTCGGATCACTAGACAACAGTTCAGGCAAATTGCGTTAATAGAGTTTAATACAGTAAGATATATGACAATACTTTGAGTATTCACAAAGGAATGTCGCAAACAAATGGCGACGTGCAAATAATCAGTGTCCCTTGGTATATACAATTCCAATGCAAGAAAGAGAATACAGTTCATAAGTCATTTGTGTACCCAGACCGCAGCTGGGCAGCGCAGCGCTTATATTCTCTTCGTGTAGAGGCTGCTCCTGTCTCTGTGTCGTCCTAGAGAGGGGTCTGTCAGTGTACTATCGGCTGACGTTGTCTCACAGCTCTCTCTGCTCTTCTGTTCTTGATCGTCGTGCCAGCGCTTGATCTTACACTTGAACACTAAATGTGTCAAAAACGAAGTTTGTGGGCGAATGTTTAGCAATACTGACACTAGAGTAAAATTTGAACATAATAGATTGAAGTGACAAGTCATACTACAGTGACATGTGTATATGCAGACAGTGGTAGCATCGCATAACAAGGTATAAAAGAGCAGTACTTTGGCAAAGCTGTTCCCCCATGTGGATCCTCTATTCTTATTTCTTTCCCCAATTGCTCCTCTTCCTCGAACATAACCACAACCTCCTTGATCCCCCTCATCCCCTGCTTGCTCCTCTCCTCTCAAACACCCGCCCTCTGTCACGCCTTCACCATTGTGTCCCGCTCCTTTTCATCTCTACACCCTTCATCTCCTTTCCCAAGATGGCTTCCATCAACTCCCCCTCCCAGATGATGCCTTCTCTCCCTCAATTTATCCCTCCATTCAACTCTGACCCTCGCCTCCCCCTCCCTTCCTCTGTCCTTCACTGGGCTCCCTCTTCCACCCAACCACCCTGTTTTTCCCCACCTCCCTCTCTCTGCCTCCCTTCTCTTCCCCAAGTCCTTTCTTCTGTCCCTCCACTGCCTTTCCCCCTCCTACTCGCGTCAGCCCACCTTCCTTTTCTATGTCCCCTCCCTCCGTTGGCTCCCCTTTTTCTTTTCTTTTCCTCTCCTCCCCCCTTTTCCCCCTCATAGGTCTGGGTCCTCCCCCCAACACATCTACAGCCATGTCACCTGTATTGTTAGGTTGTAAGTGAGTGTTCAGTGTTGTGTGTCCTCTGTCAGTGTTGCACAACAGCCACCATACTGTCACTAGTTGTGTTTAATCTTGTGCGGACAAAAACCAGACTGTCACTGTGTTTTTTTTTTTAATTGTGCATGTCTCCTTCTTGCGTATCTTCATCCGCATCGTCAACGCCGTGTTTGTACTTTAAGTTCCGCAACTTTAACGCCATTTTACTGTTATTAACAAAATCACCATTTTATCGCTTTTTTATATTGTTGTTCTCTCACCATTGGTTTGTTTAACTTTCTCTCGGCTGTGGAGCAACGTATTAAGCTGCTGTCAGCCCACCCCTACCCAGTTGGGGGCAATCAAATATCAATAAAGAAAAAAAAAAGCGGAGCTGTCATTTGCACTGAGGTGATTAAAGTGGAAAGGCTTCCGACGTGACTATGGCCGCATGACTAGAATTAACGGTCTTTGAACGTGAACAGATAGTTGCAGCTAGACTCATGGGACATACCATTTCGAAAATCGTTAGGGAATTCGATGTTCTGGTATCCACATTGTCTGAGTGTACCGACACTACCAAATTTCAGGCACTACTTCTTGCCATGTACGACGCTTAGCCGACAGCCTTCACTTAACGACCGAGAGCAGCGACGTCTGCGTAGAATTGTCAGTGCCAACAGACAAAAACCACTGCCTGAAATAACCGCAGAAGTCAATGTTGGACGTACGACGAACCTAACTGTCAGGACAGTACGACGAAATTTGTCGTTAATGCGCTATGGCAGCAGACGACGGACGGGGGTGCCTTTGCTAACAGCTCGACATAGCTTGCAGCGTATCTCCTGGGCACGTAAATGTATCAGTTGCACCATAGACGAGCTGTAAAACCGTGTTCTGGTCAAATTATTCCAGTTTTCAGTTGGTAAGACCCACTGGTAGGTTTCGATTGTGCCGCAGACCCCACGAAGCGATGGACACAAGACACTGTACAAGCTGGTTGTAGCTCCATAATGATGTGGGCTGTGTTTACATGGAATGGACTGGGACTCTGGTCCGGATGATCCGATCACTGACTGGAAATGGATATATTCAGCTACTTGGAGACTATCTGCACCCATCCATGGACTTCATGTTCCCAAAGAACGATTCAGTTTTTATGGATGACAATGCACCATGACATTGGGCCAGAACTGATTCGGAGAACTTTCTGGACAATTCGAACGAATGATTTGCCCGCCCAGACGGCCCGACATGAATCCCATCGTACATTTGTGGGACATATCGGAGGCAATCCTGCATCGGCAGCACTTTCGGAATTATGGACAGCTGTAGAAGCAGCATGGTGCAATATTTCTGCAGGGGACCTCCAACAACTTAACGTATCGATGCGACGTCGTAATGCTGCAGTACATTGGACAAAATGATGTCGACACGGTATTAGGAAGCACCCCATAACTTTTTTCTTCACACTGTGTACTTAGTTTGAGTTTACAGTACCAGAGAAAAAGTGTAGTTTGAAAACTTTTCACATGGCGTGTCCAGTGAACAATCTGACAGAAAAAAACTAACAATTATAATGCTCATACGTTCTCAAATGACAGTATGCGGTTACTACGCGTATTATGTGCACGAAAACCAGTCGAGTATATGCTTCACGTAAGGTTCACCTGATCGCCTAAGGGAAACGCAGTGTCGCAAGACTACCATATATAACATCCAGCAACGAAGTCTATGAGGCAACCAGAATGGTGCCACTACAAACCAGACTAGCCAGACTGGGAGCCAGGTACGTAAATCATATCCTAAACAAAAGACCAGACATTGAATATATTATCACAGTCAATCAAAGAACACACAGAAAACCTAAATTTAAAAACACAACACCCTCCCACACAATCGCACACAACACAGCAAAGACGTGCCCCGATCTCGCTCCCATCCTGTCATCACTCACACCAAATACCACCATCCTCCCGCACCTAGACGAAAGAACACACGAATAAAACACAAACACTACCATACACACAAGAAGATGGCCCACAAAAAGATCCACCAAGACATATCAAATAAAATCCTGACTCCCTTCCACCCCCCCCCTCCCTCCCTCGCTCTGCACTCTAATTAACAAAAATGGAAAAAATCTCTTATTACTATTATTGTTCTTACTATTACTCTTGATGATCCCACTTTACTATGTCCCCCACCTAGCTTCCTCTGTAAAAATTAAAATTGTAATATATATGTATAGTAACATTAAGAAATTATCTGTATTGTAAACTATCTATAAATATGAAATATAAATGGTAAAGAACAAACTACATTGTAAAATTAGTTAAAAGAACAAACGGTATTGTAATATTACCTAAAAATATCATTGTTAATTGTTAACGATCTAAAGAGAACTTGCACTATGTAGCAAGAAAAATGTAATAAATGTTTAAAAATAAAATTGATAAAACCTATGGCTGGAAAGGGCAAGTAGCAAGCTCTAAAACAGCACTCTCTGCCCCCTCAGGGCAGGGAAATGAAGAGTGCAAAAAAAAAAAAAAAAAAAAAAAAACAACTACTCAAGTAGTAGTCTCAGGTCGCACCTGATGAAGGTAACGAGCTACGTTACCGAGTTACCGAAATATCGTGCAAGTACGACGCTGATATCCGGCAGAACACCCGAAGACCCAAGATGTGTATGGCTTTGGCACATTGCTTTAGAACCTTTTCTTATGATGTTTTGAAGACATCAACCACGAAGAAACTAAAGAGTAGAGAAACCGAGGAAATGAGTCTCAGCGTTGTCGTCAACAATTTTAATTTTGCGTTTGTGCCTTGTATTTGTTTTAACACTTCTATCGGTGTACTTGAGAGCCACTGAGGATTAATTGTTCGCTGTCTTCACTGCCTTCCATCCCAGTGGTAAACAACAGTTACTGCATTTAGATTAACCTGTTAGCATAGTGTTGCATATCTTGGCTCTCCCTCAGCCCACTTCTCAAATATTCTTGTATACTGTCTCAGAAGTCATTAGTCAACGCTAATTATGTTTCAGAACTTCATAGCTTCCTCTTGCTCAAATTCATCATTCATCTTCAGGAAACAACGAAAGATCCTTGAATTTATATACACAGTTTAAAATAAAGGATGCCAAAAATACATGAAATCGCTCTCTAAAAATTTTTGTCTCCGATAAAATGTGGGCTATAGAATCACAGCCGTGCGGGGTAGCCGAGAGGTCCGAGGCACCTTGCACGGTCCGCGCGGCTTCCCCCGTCGGAGATTCGAGTCCTCCCTCTGGCATGGGTATGTGTGTCGTCCTTTTACCACAAATTTCCAATTTTATAGAGTCACAACAATGAAAATCCTTTTCTTGGCTCAAAAGAAAAAGAAAAGAAAAAATACTGAAGGCAAGCAGTTACATTTAAAATATAAACCATTCTTTCACAGGAGATTAAACTGCAATCGGAATACGATATTGTAGTTCAATAAAACAGTCTCGACTGCAACAGATGTTTATCATAGTTGGCAATCGGTTTCGATGTATAATTCCTACCATCTTCAGGCACTAAGTACCATGATGGTGGCTAGTGGGATGGGCGAGGCCAGGTCCGTTGAGGTCCGTGTTCTAACGTGTCTTACCGCGTCCGCCACCACCAGCCGTCATCCCGGTGCTTACGGCATGAAGATGGTCGAAATTGTACACTGAAACCAGTTGCAAACTGCGTTAAAAATCAGTAGCGACAGAGACTGTTTTGCTGAAATTTAACAAACAGTAGAGTGCAGCATCCTGTGCTAAAGGCGTCACTCACGAAGAAAGTAGAACCGATTGAGAAAATGAGGAGTGGATCCGCAGCATTGATTGTTACGGGGACAGCCTCCATGGCACCCTCACCACAAAGCACAATTTACTTTGTAACAGTTTTATAGCTTTCCTCCCAGGAAAGAGTCACTCAGTGTAACTGAGGCGAGGGCAATGTCTCCACTTCGCACACTGCCGGTAGGATAGTGAACTATAACTTTCGGTCTACATAAGGCAATCGAACATGTTCCTGTTTGCAAGAAATTGTAAACTGATTAATTAAGAGACTGAGGGCGTGGGTAGAGTTTACGACACAAAGAGATTTAGATGATCATTAAAATATTGATATATTGGAACCAGGATCTTTCACACTACCAAAGCTGCCTTCACAATTACATGGTTGCTGAGGCGAATTCACTGCAGGCAACAATAAGTAAACCCGTGACACTTAAGGAGAAAGGTTCACCGTTAATAAACTACTAAATAGGTGGTTGTTACAGAGTGCCGGACAACGTGTTGTTACTCTGAAACATAAATTTACCCTCAGGACTAGAAACACTGCAAGGGGAAAAATTTCGAGATAAACCAGACGCAGAGAGAGGGAGAGGAAGAGAGAGGGACACACACACACACACACACACACACACACACACACACATCTACATCTACATCCGCAAGCCATCCAACGGTGTGTGGGGGAGGGCACTTTACGTGCTACTGATTTTACCTCCGTTTCCTGTTCCAGTCGCGTATGGCTCGCGGAAAGGACGACTGCCGGAAAGCCTCCGTGCGCTCTCGAATCTCTCTGATTTTACATTCATGATCTCCTCGTGAGGTACAAGTAGGGGGAAGCAATATAATCGATACCTCATCAAGAAACGCACCCTCCCGGAACCTGGACAGCAAGCTACACCGCGATGCAGAGCGCCTCTCTTGCAGAGTCTGCCACTTCAGTTTGCTAAACATCTCCTTAACGCTATCATGCTTACCAAATAACCCTGTGACGAAACGCGCTGCTCTTCTTTGGATCTTCTCTATCTCCTCCGTCAACCCGACCTGGTACGGATCCCACACTGATGATACTCAAGTATAGGTCGAACGAGTGTTTTGTAAGCCACCTCCTTTCTTGATGGACTACATTTTCTAAGGACTCTCCCAATGAATCTCAACCTGGTACCCGCCTTACCAACAATTAATTTTATATGATCATTCCACTTCAAATCGTTCCGCACGCATACTCCCAGATATTTTACTGAAGTAACTGCTACCACTGTTTGTTCCGTTATCATATAATCATACAATAAAGGATCCTTCTTTCTATGTATTCGCAATACATTGCATTTGTCTATGTTAAGGGTCAGTTGCCACTCCCTGCACCAAGTGCCTATCCGCTGCAGACTTCCTGAATTTCGCTGCAATTTTCTAATGCTGCAACTTCTGTGTATACTACAGCAGCATCCGCGAAAAGCCGCATGGAACTTCCGACACTGTCTACTAGGTCTTTTATATATAATGTTAAAAACAATGGTCCCATAACACTCCCATATGGCACGCCAGAGGTTACTTTAACGTCTGTAGACATACACACATACAAAGACAGAGAGATAGAGAGAGAAGGATGGAAGGAGGGTGGGAGACACAGAGCAAAAGAGCAAAGAGAGCAAGTAGATCAGTGCACTGAAGGAAGTTCGCACGAAGCAAAAAGCGTGGTTAGGCTGCTATGTTTTGTTACAGCGTGGTGATGTCTGAGGTGACTAGCAGCATCCAGCAGGCTGCTACAACACTCCTGCCCCAAACAATTGCTCTTGCCGCATTAACAGTGTGGCGCTTTATCTCGAGAGTCATTACGCGTCTCTGTCCACGGTAATGAACAGAAAAACCGCAGCGACGCTCTAGGCAGCGAGTGCCTGCAGCCGGATGTGTTTGACCTTTGGCGTCTTCCAAGCGCGCCACAGAGTCGCAACCGCTGATGTCCGAATACGAAGAACGGCGCGAGACGACAGCGTTCCGGAGTTTTAACACCTCGGAGTTCCCTCTCCTGACAGAGGTCAAGTAACTGGTCTCCTGTCGACTGCTGAGATAGTGCACAAGTTATACCTGCTAGGATACAGAAAGCGAGTAATTCTTTCGATCCTCATGGCTTCTTATCCTGCCCAGGCCCCAAACGAGGCGAGGGACGGCGTCTTCTGTATGAAGGCGCTTCTTCGAAGGAGGAGCCGTTCAAGTATTAAGGGGATTCCAATGGTTGTCGCTATTGTGCAGAAATGACTACGATGTCTCGTGATGTTCCTATCATCATATTCTGGAATGCCGCTCAGCAGTATAACACGAATCTCGCTATGACTGTTCCTTTATTCTGAGACATTTCCTGCAAGTGAGTATCTGCATATAAAGTATACAGACATTGAACTAAGTTTGATGCCAAACAGTGAAAAACACCACAGAACTAATTGTACCGAGTGGATCCATGTTTCCTAGTAGTATAAATCAGATAGTAAATAATTAAGCTCATAGTTTACGAATGTTAAAGACCACGTGACCGTGCAAGAAACCACCACCTGCACTAAACATCTCTCAGTTATAGCCAGTGACTACCCAGAGGATGGTAAAGCCGGCGTGTAGTATGTCTGGCCGTACTTTTCCAGCTGAGTTTAGAGGAGATTAGGGCAATCCATCTTTGGACTATATGAAAGAGTCCTCCTGTAGGATTCTTTCTACCTGTTTTGCCGAGAAGGTATGGAAGTTTAAGTTGCAAGCAGAAGCAGTACCAGCGCCGTCGGGTACTCTGTGAACTGTAATTCTACTTTCTGTGGCTGGAAGCTATATTATTGCCTAAAAAGGAATGTCATTATGATGTATTTATGTACTAAGCACCACAATCTGATAATCTTGACCTAGTTGGTTATGATTAACTGAGAACTAACGATTTCCTGTTTTATGACAGAACTAGATCGGAAAGCATCCTATCGACGATTGGCGACTGTAGCGTGCAGTCTGTAGTACCTCGTACTTACACTCGTGGTAATTCATAGCCGTTCGTACATTTTCAGTATCTTGAACTTTATTTATTTGCTTGTTAAGATGATCGATTTCTGGCGTTCTAATCTTGTTCTAAGAAAGTATGACCGGTACGCTTCCCCCAGCATCTGTAGTGGAAAAAGTGGCATTTATGAGAAAATATTTATAAAGGAAGATTATTCTTGATACTTATGGACAAGTTATTATTCAACGTTGCTACCAAAAACTCGATTTACTTCAGATTTTTAAACCTTACATTAATAAATGTTCAGACGGACATAGGTTACATATTTTTTAAATATATATCGTATGGAAATATACAGGATGTTTCAGTAAATGTGCTTGCACCTTTATGTTACGAAGTAATAGGCGACGGAAATGTTTATTACGGTAGGTCACCATAAGAAACGTTACACTGCCTGCTGAGCTATGAACATAGTTTATTGTGCTATTACCCAAAGAGTTACAGCATAAGCACACAATTTTTTAAATGGAACAATGGTTGTTTTTGTCATGCACTGGAGTCAGTAACACCAGCTGTGTATACAACAATTTAAATTACATTATTATCACTTTTAGTTTGGGAGCTACAACCCTTCAAAGTTTCAGGGACAGATACCACACACGCTGCGCATAACGCAATGCGCCTTCTAAATGTGGTGCGGCCGAGTCGTAACGTCGCCGGTTTCACGGAGCGAGAAGCTTCCTCGATGCGCTGTTAGACTGCCGACTGTCGCCACACACGACCCTATACCCGACAGTTCTAGCCACACAAACAGACGGGGCTCAATATACCACAGTTACTGATATCGGATGAAGATGGCATATGCTACGGTCGCAGGTTCGAATCCTGCCTCGGGCATGGATGTTTGTGATGTCCTTAGGTTAGTCAGGTTTAAGTAGTTCTAAGTTCTAGGGGACTGACGAGCTCAGGTGTTAAGTCCCATAGCGCTCAGAGCCATTTGAACCATTTTGAAGATGGCATACACGAACAACGAGTACGTTGACAGGTTGCTGATGATCGGCGACTGCCCACAAGGTGCCACTGAAGCAGCCATGGCGTACGCCGTGAGATATTCTAGACGAAGAGCTCCGGCAGCCATTACGTTCTCACGTGTTGAACAACGACATTGGGAAACAGGCAGCTTGGTAATGCGCCGCAGGAACAGACGAAGAATTGGAAGAAGTGTGTGTGTGTGTGTGTGTGTGTGTGTGTGTTGGGGTTTATGGGCGCTCAACATCGAGGTCATCAGCGCCCTGACACACAGTAAAAGGAACGAATTTGGAGAGACCTAATAAAACTGAAAAACACACTCAAAGAAAGCAGGAAAAGAGGGAGAATACGACCTAAGAAAGTAAAAACCTAAGGTAAGGGATAACATAGCAACAAGAATGACACAGGAAATCGTCAGTGGCTGGCCACTTACGTAAAATATGGGCGAGCTTGTCACACAGGAAACAAGTTAAAATCCCCTCCCTAAAATCTTGGTAAAAACATTTGACAGGGCACAGAACTTTAAATCTTTAACCACATTCGTCCGAGTGTTGCCTAAAAGAGTTGGCAGGTCGGCTGGCAAGTCAGCCGCGGCCCGCTGGTCATAAAATAAAACGCAATCCAATAAAACGTGGCGCACAGTGACCTGGACGCCGCAAGCACCACACATTGGAGGGTCCTCTCGCCGGAGCAGGAAGCCATGCGTCATAGGGCTGTGGCCTATTCGAAGCCGAGTGAGGAGAACCTCGTCCCGTCGATGGGGCTGAAAGGAAGTACACCACACACGCGTTGTGGGCTTGACTAGACGGAGCTTATTGTCAGTCACTTCCAGCCACTCGTCCTCCCACCGACACATGACCCGTGAGCTCAACAGCGAGGTGAGTGCGTGCAAGGGGATAGCACACTGAGATACTTGTGGGGCGAGACACGCCTCCTTGGCTGCGAGATCTGCCCTTTCATTCCCAGCAATGCCAACATGCCCCGGAACCCAGCAGAAAGCTACAACCTTCCCCAGTCGCTGTAGTCGGAGGAGGGCATCCTGGATGGTCTGGACTACTTTAACTGCCGGATACAAATGGTGCAATGATTGAAGGGCACTGAGGGAATCGGAACAGACAAGAAATTTAGGAGAGGAAGAATGTCTCATCTGCTCCAGCGCCCGCAAGATCGCAGACAATTCTGCATCAAAGACCGTAAAAGTCTGAGGCAGTCGGACCTTAAGGACACGATCCGGGAAAACAACTGAGCAACCAACGGAATCCCCTTTTTCGACCCATCCGTAGTCGTGGTGCTCAGATAAAACAGCAGAAAATGCTGCATGAAAAACCGTGGCAGGAGTGCAACCTCTCTTGTACTGCAATAAATCTAAAATCACTCTGGGCCTCTTCAGTAACCAGGGTGGCAGGCGGTGAAAACCCTGGATTTGGGGTTGTACAGACTCCACACCGAGCGACTCTAGAACACGTTGCACACGGATCCCAAATGGCAACGTAGCCCAGGGACGGTGGGAAAAAAGGCGGTCCAGAGGTGGATGGGCAACAAGGCGGTGAGCAGGCGAGCTGGGAGCCGCAAGAAACTTACAAGCCTGGCGCACCAGAAGGAGCTGCCGCCGGATGGAAAGTGGCGGTTCGCCAGCTTCAGCACAGAGACTGGGTATGGGACTGGTCCGATAAGCACCCGTGGCTAGTCGAATCCCAGCATGGTGGACAGCGTCAAGGATCCGCAAATAAGACTGCCTCGCTGACCCATATACTGTGCACCCACAGTCCAGCCGTGAACGCACAAAAGCCCGATAAAACTGAAGGAGACGCGCCCTGTCCGCTCCCCAAGACCTGTGGTTGAGGCACTTGAGGATGTTCAGTGCCTTCAGGGATCTGGCTTTCAAGTCACGTAGGTGAGGCAGCCATGACAACCTGGAGTCAAAAATTAGTCCCAGAAACCGCACTGTGTCTCGAAAATGTAGGACAGCATCCCCCATATGCAAGGCAGGCAAAGTAAAAAGACGACGAGAACGATGAAAACGAACACAAACACACTTATCGGCAGAAAACCGAAAACCCGTCTTTGCAGCCCACTCCTCTAACCGCCGCACTGTGAGCTGCAACTGACGGCTCACGGTTGCATCACTGGGGGAGGAATAGAAAACAGCAAAGTCGTCCACAAACAAGGAGCACTGTACTGGACTCCTCACTGTAGACGTTATACTGTTGATGGCGATGGCAAAGAGGGTAACGCTTAAAACACTGCCCTGGGGGACACCGTTCTCGTGCTCAAAGCGATCAGACAGTGTGTTACCAACGCGGGTCCGAAAAAACCGCTGAGACAGGAAAGACCGAATGAAAATGGGGAGGCGGCCACGAAAGCTCCATTGATGCAGTTGTGCAAGAATACAGTGTCTCCAAGTAGTATCATACGCCTTACTGATATCAAAGAAGATACCGATACAGTGATGCTGACGGAGGAAAGCCTGCTGAATAGCCGCCTCGAGGAGTGTCAGGTTGTCGACTGTGGACCGAAATTTTCGGAATCCGCACTGAAAGCGGCTAAGGAGCTGCCTGGTCTCTAGCAACCAGACCAGACGACGGTTAACCATTCGTTCCAGGGTCTTTTCGGAATCCACACTGAAAGCGGCTAAGGAGCTGCCTGGTCTCTAGAAGCCAGATCAGGCGACGGTTAACCATTCGTTCCAGGGTCTTTCCGACACAGCTTGTCAAGGCAATACTACGATAACTACTGGGACATGTGCGGTCCTTTCCTGGTTTGAGGAGAGGGATGAGGATTGCCTCCCTCCACGAGGTGGGGAACACTCCTGTCCGCCATATGAGATTAAAACATTCGAGGAGGATTTCCTTTGACGCCGCTGGCAGATGGCGAAGCATGGAGTACCGGATGCGGTCGTAACCTGGTGCGGTGTCAGAAGCCGCAGTAAGTGCCGATTCAAGTGCCCACATGGAGAAAGGGGAGTTGTAGGCCTCAGAATCGTTCGACCGAAAGTCCAACTTCGCTCGTTCGACAGTCGCACGGTAGCGACGAAATGCCGGATCCTGGGTTGCAGTGGCAGTACTTTGTGCAAAATGCTCTGCCAGCGTCTGAGCAATGGCTCTGGGTGTTGTTTGGAGGCATCCCTGGTTCAGGACTGCAGCTATTGGTAGACGGCTGCGTTTACCGGAAATCCTCTGGATGGCTTCCCATACTTTTATGGAACAAGTGGAACGGTTGATGGAGTCCAGGAACTCCTGCCATGACCTTTTCTTGCTCTCTTTAATGACACGGCGTGCCCTGGCTCTCGCGATGCGAAAGGCGGTAAGATTGACTGCTGTTGGGCGGCATGTAAATCGGCGAAGAGCCGCACGCCTGTCCCGGATGGCTGAACGGCACTCATCCGTCCACCAAGGCACAAGGCGCCGCTTAGGAGGGCCAGAAGACTGTGGTATGGACAGGTCAGCAGCATGATGGATCACAAGTGTGATGTGATCCACCCATTCCTGTACGCTGTTGTGGCGTTCAAAGACAGAGGCCAGTTAGCCCTGCCAACCATCCACGATGGCGGCCTCTGCTCCAGCAATGCACCATCCAGGAGATGAATGAGGATGGGGAAGTGATCGCTGGAATGAAGGTCGTCAATGACCTCCCAGTGAACAGAGTCGGTGAGGGCGGGAGAGCAGAATGATAGGTCAATGGCTGAGAATGACCCAGTAGCGGCAGATAAATGAGTTGGAGTACCTGTGTTGAAGATGCACAACACTTGAGATGTTAGGAAGCTCTCCAAAATTCGACCTCGAGTGCAAAGAGAAGTGGAGCCCCACAGGACATGATGGACATTGAAGTCTCCCAGGAGGAGAAAGGGGCGGGGGAGTTGGTCGATAAGATCTGTGAGAGCGTCTAAGGTCATTGCATCCAGAGGGGGTAAATAAAGGGAGCAAACAGTAAGCCTTCGACGGGAATGAATTGCAACTGCAACTGCTTGCAGGTCAGTATCCAGGGGGAGAGCAGAGGAGTGGTGGTCATTATTGACAAACACAGCGACTCCGCCTTTGGCTCTGTCTCCAGTCAGGTCATCTTTGCGATACAACGTATAGCCCCTGAATACAGGAGCATCAGATGGTTTTAGATGTGTTTCCTGTAAACACAAGCACAGGGGGCGTTGCCGTGCTAGGAGGTGCAGTTCCTCCACATGTGCCCGGAATCCATTCATGTTCCACTGTATAATGGGAGCCATCGATCAGGGTGGGAGGACCTTCAGTCTCACTTTCTGTCGGGGAGGAGAGCCCACAACAGGTGGAGGCTCAGTTTTGGGGCGAGATGATTGCCCGAGTCTGACATCAACCTCCATCGCCTCTGAAGAGGAGTCGAGAGAGACGTCAGAAAGAATGACATCAACATCAGCAGACTGTAGAACTTCAGTCTCCTTTAGCGGTCGAGTCTTCACCTTTGGTTTGGGCTTCGATTTTCTGGCCGGAGGTGGCAGTGGAGCCAAAACCCCAGAAGCAGTAGGGGGTGTAGCAGCGCTGGGCATTGCACAAGACTGGACCTGGGAAGGGGCAGGAAGTTCCATGACGTCAGCTACCACGGCCTGGTCAGAAGGCCGGGGAGGAGCAGCAGGCTTCACAGGAACAGCAGCAGCACACGTACATTGACAAACGCAGGTGCTAGTGCTGACAGTAGCAACCTCCGTTTGTGTAGCGGCATCAGTTTTCAAGACTGGCTGTTTCAGAATGGAAGAAAAGGAAGCAGATAACGTGGGCGGCTGCAGGGACTTGTAAATTTTCTTTGCCTCACCGTACGGGATGCGTTTGGTGGTTTTAAGTTCCTGGATCTTCCGTTCCTCAAGGAAAACTCTACATTCCCTACTCCACACAGGGTGATCCCCAGAGCAGTTGACACACTTGGGAGGAGAGGAGCAACCAACTCCCTCATGGGCGGCTTTACCACAGTTCCCGCAAGTGGCTTCCCCTTTACAGCCGAGAGTAGTGTGTCCAAAGCGTTGGCACTTAAAACACCGCATGGGGTTGGGGTAATAAGGCCGTACACTGAGACGTAGGAAACCTGCCTTCACATGCTCGGGCAATTTGGTGCTGTTAAACGTAAGGATGAACGAGTCAGATTTCAGGAGAGCACCATCCACCCGTTTCATAACGTGTTGCACGTCGACAATTCCTTCCCGGGACCATTCAGCCTTCAGTTCGTCTAGGGGAATATCAACGAGATCTCGGCAAGTCACAACACCCTTGCTGTAGTTCAAGGTGTTGTGAAATTCAGTCTCAATCGCAAACTCCACACGAAATTGTGCCTTCTGAAGGTTCTGGACTTGCTGGAAGCTAGATGTTTCAACCAACAAGGTGCCATTTCGCAAGCGCTTTACAGATTTTAATGTACCAGCAATACCTTCTAAGCCTTTCTGGATGTAAAATGGCGAAACTTTTTCGAAACTCCCATCTTTTCTTTTAATTATAAGAAACACATTCTGCGAAGCAGCATGCGTTCTGTTACTACTACTACCTGAATCAGGAGGACTGGCTACACGAGCCCTCTTGTGAGATTGGGTGTTAGAACCTACCAGCGGCCCACCCTTGCCGCTGGGGGGAGAAGAAGAGAGGTTCGAGGGTTCCATCTCGGTCCCACGAGCAGCTAGGGAACTAGGAGTCCACCTAGACAGAGCCCCGCGTGCCTAGGTAAGCCTTATACAACTGAGGTGCGGCAGACTCCCCAGAGGTCGCCCGCTAACGACTGTTCCACCTCAACAGCCATGCATCTCATCAGCGCGCAGCACACCTGGAGATTGAGGGGTTTTTTATAGAGGTGCATTCCATCCTCACGACCCGGGCGGTCAAGCCAAGATCCCCATTCCCTGAGACACACAACGTTCCACCGCCGCGCCGCACGGTGGTCGCTGAAGTATGCTCAGAGCTTACGGTGACAGGGGACGGGCGGCGCTTACCAGTCACCAGCTCAGGAACCCCGGGGTCGCCAAGCCCGTACCCAGCAAATGAATACTGAGCCCCTGGGGGCCTGCAAGAAGTGAGGAGATGGACGTGTTTGTCTTAGCTGCCGTAGACCACGATCCTCACGTCAGCTTACGAGCTGTTGCTGCAGCGGTGTCAGTCTCACATCTGGTTCTAGGCGCTCAGTCCGGAACCGCGCGACTGCTACGGTCGCAGGTTCGAGTCCTGCCTCGGGCATGGATGTGTGTGATGTCCTTAGGTTAGTTAGGTTTAAGTAGTTCTAAGTTCTAGGGGACTGATGACCACAGATGTTAACTCCCATAATGCTCAGAGCCATTTGAATCATTTTTCTTTGTGTGGCGTATTGTACACGGCCACAGGTTTCATCCGTACCACCTGTCACTGACCCAGGAGCTGCATGGTAACGATTTCCGTGCGAGGGTTACATTCCGTGAATGGGCCATGCGTAATTTCACGCTAGAGTCTTTACAAGGTGTTATGTTCTCTGATGAGTCCACGTTCACAAATTATGGTGCAGTGAATCACCATAACGTGCACTACTGGGCCGCAGACAGTCGTGTGAGTGTATGACCTGTTGACCGTGATCTTAGGTGGTCTATTAATGTATGGTGTGGAATCCTTGGGGTTGAAATAACCAGTCCACATTATTTCCCAGGTACACTGACAGGTGAGTTATATCGCGCGTTCATAGTCGACAGTTTGGGTGGCCTCCTTGAACATGCGTGTCTACAAAGGAGAGTCCATATGTGGATGTAACACGGTGTTCACCCAGCCGATTCTGCGCATGCTGTCGTGGAAGACTTAAACAAGAGGTTTGCAGGAAGGTGGTTGGGGCGCCATGGTCCTCATTCATGGTCCTCATTCATGGCCCGCAAGGCAACCCGATTTAAAACCATTAGGTTTCTTTTTGTGGGGATATCTAAAGGATCGTGTTTATGTCATGAGCCCACATCCCCAGATGATCTAAAACGGCGCACCGAGGATACATGTTGCTCAGTGACGTCGGTAATGTTACATCTCTCCCACAGATCCTTTAGAAGGTGCATTGCATTGTGCATTCAGGAACATGGACACACACTTGAACATCTCATTTAAATCAACTTCCCACCGCCAGAACATCCATCACCCACCACACAGCCATGTATTATGAACAGCGTGCGGTATCAGCCCCTGAAAATTTGAAGGGTTGTACCTCCCAAATTACAAGTGATAGGAATGTTATTTAAATTGATGTGTACACAGCTGGTGTTACTGATTCAAGTGCATGACAGAAACAACTATTGTTCCATTTAAAAAATTGTATCTTTTTGCTGCAACTCTTTGGATGATAGCCCACCCGAGTGGCCGTGCGGTTCTAGGCGCTATAGTCTGGAACTGAGCGACCGCTTCGGTAGTAGGTTCGAATCCTGCCTCGGGCATGGATGTGTGTGATGCCCTTAGGTTAGTTAGGTTTAATTAGTTCTAAGTTCTAGGCGACTGATAACCTCGGAAGTCAAGTCGCATAGTGCTCAGAGCCATTTGAGCCTTTGGATAATAACACATTAAACTATGTTCATAGCTCCGCAGACAGTGTAACGTTTCTTATGGTGACCTACCGCAGTAAATACTTCCGTCGCCTATTACTTCGTCTGTGTTTGTTCATGTTTACTTGTGCGCATCATTGTATCACTGGCACGTGTACATTATATATCGAACGTGACCTAAGTCTATTCTTACTCTAATTCTTCACAAAACGTCTCCAACTCGGATTGAACAAAATATTGTAAACATCAGTGCATATATTGCTCTAAAGTCAGCATAGATTCTTGGTGCTCTCATGCCGAAGATAAGACCAGTTATTAAAACTTTCTGGTGTTACTGAGTGTCAAGTAGTGTACTTCTAAGTGATCTTGGTAATATTCTGTAACGTAGATCGTAAGTCGTAGTGACGTAAGAGTAATATTAGTTGCTTCTCTTCGCCGATTGAAGTCTCGTAGCATCTCGATGAACGCCGGCTGTAAAGAATTAAGGTTGTTTTGGCATTGTCCAATTTCTCTGCCCGTCAGTTTCCTGTAACTTACCTCGTACATATTTCTTTTACTTTATTCTAGAAGAGACGGTATTAAGTATTCCTCATATCATGTTTACAAATCCTACCTCAGCAGTGTACTGGCTCTCAAACTTTTGAATAATGTTGAAAAATTACTTTTATTTCAGTCAGATAACACTAGTTCTGTTTATTCCTAAACTCTATCTTTGGCTGCACTTTACTTAGATCAGGTTGTCGTGCTTATGGTGTATAACACGCTAAATTTCCATTAGCAGCCGGAAATCATATCATCATCGGAGCATAAAAAAATTTAATATCGTTTTACTCGTTATATTCATAAATAAAGCCTAGTGGTGTGGACTCGTCAAAAGAAAAAAAAAATTCTCTCTGCAACATGGCATGTAATTGCGCGACCGTATACTTATGTACCTTAGGGATTCCAACATTTTCTGTAACGTACCCTGTACCTTATAATCTTGAAACACAAGTGGCAAAAAAAACTTACATCTACTTTGTTCCGGGGTCTGTGCTAATTGTTCGCTCCAGAATCCTTTGTATATAAACTTAAAACTAAAATACCACTGTGATCAGAAACTATTCAGTCAACCTTCCAAGTACATCTTATGTTAACACTGCCAGTCATCAATTGACGTGTATGTCCTAGCTTGCTTGTGTATTGAGTCCTCAATCACTGAGAGATGCAAACAGAAGTAGTGATTCACGTAGCTGCATAGGAAGATATACCTACTTTGACCTAATCGTATTTCTTCTTTTTACCATAGTTTACTTATTTCACTCGTGTGCATAGATAGATATAAAGTGTGATACTTAAACATGGTGGAATTTCCTCAAGTCTCTGTGTGCATAGAGTCCTTTGATTTTACAGTTGCGAGGATACGCAAGTAAATAACTTCCGTCATGCGGAATATGTACAATAATATACGGACCAGTATATCTTATTTACCTCTTAGCGTTTTTATTGGCTGACAGAGAAGATTTCACATGGATCCAAAGTAATATTTGTTTTCTAACCACAAATCTGGTAACACCATGTAGCTGCTTGCCAAAATATTTCTTACGGCGCTGAGCTTGTTCTGTAATAGAGATCAATACCTGTCTTACCTTGGATCGCCCCCACGGCTATCCATGGTCAACATTTGGGATCATAATGAGGCCATGTTTAGTTTAACGCTCCGTTATTAGTGTTTGTAGGTGTTTCGTTCGTCACTTCCATAATATTCACCCCCGACGTCTTCTTACTCCATTGCACATTGCGATCATGATTTTGCCCTGAGTTTACAGGCGTAATGTGACTTTGCGCTTGGGACTGATAATGTTGATGGGTAATCGGGTACTGCCACTGCACATTTCGTGAGTTAGCCGTGTTGTTGCTAAATTGAGGCTGAAAATTACTGTGAGCGTTGCCCCATTGATTTCCGTTATCGTTGCTATTCCAGTTTCGCTTCCGGTTACCGGAATAGCCAGAGTAGTTTCTGTCCCCATTTTTTCTTTTTCTTCTAAATCCTGGATTAAAATTTTGATTGTAGTTGTTATTGAAATTGCCTCCCGAATTCGGGTCTGGCATATGCGCTGCTGCGGCTGAATCGACAAAAGCCGGTTGTGACTCTGCCGCGCACGCTACAATGTTGACGCCGTACTGCGTATAATGACAATAAAAAGATAATAAGACCTCTAGCATATCATCATACGAAAATAAATAATGCCAGTGCACAATAACATTATTAGACATGATGACAGTAAAGAGTAACAATTCGTTGGTACCTGTATAGTGACAAACGTAACAATAGTCCGTGGTATCGACGTCTCAGTACAACAAAAACAAATGCATAAATCCCATTTCTGCTGAGTTTCTACAGCTTTAGATAACGGATTGATTTGGGGGTAGCTGGAGATCGAGAGGACAATTATTTGTGCCGCATCATATGGGATAGTTTTGATGCGAATTATTCCCCATATTGCATGGGAAATTTTCAGAAGTCGAAGAAGAAACAAGGTATGATGAATTACGGTTCAACGTCCCGTCGAGAAACTGGTCGTTAGAGACGGGACAGGAAGCCTGAGGAAGGAAACTGACTGAGCGTTTAAGTATTTGAATTGGGCGTTTTAAGGAAATCATGTTACCCGTAAATCGGGAAGGCCAGACGGTGTGTTCTTTTTCTAGCCTCCCTACAACTTTCGAGTCTCTGATACTCCACACTACGACTTGTAGCGTGTTTCCATTTCGTTGGTCATTTAACATTTTTCCTACGGTTACCTCCGACATGGCTGTCCCCTCGGTGACTCCTTACACCGGAAGTCTTCGGTCACCATTGCTGAAGACTTTTATTCAAAGTGTGAAACTGAGACGAAGTATTTTCTGATTACTAGTCACAGACGCTACCCGCAGAAAAAGTACAGAAATAGTTTATTAATAGCGATTTAACGCCCTTGTTCTACATCTACATCTATACCGATACTCTGCAATCCACCTTACGGCGCGTGGCGCAGGGTAAACCGTATCATCCGCTAATAGAGCGAAGGAGAAACCACTTTCTATACCCCTCCATATGAGCCCTAATTTATCATATCTTATCTTCGTGCTCCTTACGCGCAGTGTATGTTGGCGACAGTACAATTGTTCGTCAGTCAGCTTCAAATGTGGGCTTAATTTTTCTCAGTTGTGTTTCTCGAAAAGAACGTCGACTTCCCTCCAAGGATTCGCATTTGAGTTCCCGAAGCGTCTCGGTAACACTTACGTGGTGCCGACCCTACCGCTAACAGATCTAACATCCCTCCACGGAATTACTTCGATGTCTTTCTTTAAGTCCAACCTGGTACGAATCCCAAACACTCGAGCAGTAGTCAAGAATAGGTCGCACAAGCGTCCTATACGCTATCTCCTTTACAGATGAACCACTCTTTCCTAAAATTCTGTGTCAAGCCGGACACTATGAATATTGTATCCGAATGTTAGAGGTTTGTTTTTCCTATTTAACCACATTATGTTACACTTCCTTACACTCATACCTAGCTACCAACCATCACGCCAGCTAGAAATTTTGTCCGTCATCTTGTATCCTCCTGCAGTCACTCAACTTCGATATCTTCTAGGCACCATAGCATCATCAGCAAACAACTGCAGATTGCTGCCCACCCTCTCCACCAAATCATTTATGTATTTGGAGAAGAGCAGCGTGCCTATCACTCTTCCTTGGAGCACTCGTGACGATACTCTTGTCTCTGACGAACACTCGCCGACGAGGACGACATACTGAGTTCAATAACTTAAAAAGTCTTCGAACCACTCACATGTCTGTGAACCCTTTCCATATGCTCAAACCTTCTTTAAAAGACTACAGCGGTGTACCGGATCAAACGCTTTCTGGAAACCTAGAAATATGTAATCTGCCTCTTGCCCTGCATCCATAGTTCGCAATGTATCACTTGAGATGAGGCTAAGCTGAGATTCGCACGACCGATGCTTCCTAAAACCACGCTGATTCAATGATAAAAGCTCCTTAGTCTCAAAAAATTTATTGTATTCGAACTGAGAATGTGGTCGACTTTCTGCAGCAAATCGATGCTAGCGATATTGGTCTCTCATTTTTTGCGTCCGATCTCTTGCCCCTCATATACACAGTAGTTACCTGAGCCTTTTTCCTTTCACTGGGGACTTTGCGCTGGGCAAAAGATTTACGATAAACGAAAGCTAAGTAAGAGGCCAACGCTCTAGAGTACTTTTTGAAAAACCGAACTGGGATTCCATTCGGACCTGGTGACTTCTACATCTACATCTACATGGATAATGTGCAAATCATGCTTAACTGCATGGCAGAGGGTTCATAGAACCACCTTCACAATTCTCTGTTGTTCCAATCTCGTATAGCGAGCGGAAAGAGCGAACATCTATATCTTTCTGTGCGAGATCTGATTTCCCTTATCATGGTGATCGTCGGCGTCACCAAAATATTTTGGCGCTTGGAGGAGAAAGTTGGTGATCGGAAGTTAGTGAGAAGATTCCTTCGCAACGAAAAACGCCTTTGTTTTAATTATGTCCATCCCAAATCCTATATCATTTCAGTGACACTCTCTCCCCTATTTTGCGATAATACAAAAGTGCTGCTCTTCTTTGAACTTTTTCGATACACTCCGTCAGTCCTATCTGGTAAGGATCCCACACCGCCCAGCAGTATTCTAAAAGAGGACGGATAAGCGTAGTTTAGGCAACCTCCTTAGTAGATCTGTTACATTTTCTAAGTGTCCTGCCAACAAAACGCAGTCTTTGGTTAGCCTTCCCCACAACATTTTCTATGAGTTCCTTCCAATTTAAGTTGTTCGTGGTTGTAATTCCTAGGTATTTAGTTTAACATACGGCCTTTAGATTTGACTGATTTATCGGGTAACCGAAGTTTACCAGATTCCTTTCACCACTCTTGTGAATGACCACACACTTTTCGTTATTTATGGTCAATTGCCAATTTTCGCACCATACAGGTATCTTTACTAAATCGTTTTGCAATTTTTTTTAATTTTCTGATGACTTTACTAGTCGATAAACGACAACGTCATTTGCAAACTACGTATGGCGGCTACTCAGAATGTCTCCAAATCGTTTATATAGATAACGAACATCAAAAATTTTTCTGTCTTACTGGATGACTTTCTGTCAGTTACTACGAACTGTGACCTGTCTGACAGGAAATCACGAATCCAGTCACATAACTGAGACGGTATTCCATAGGCAAGCGATTTCATTGCTAGCTGCTTGTGTGCTAGTGTCAAAAGCCTCCTACAAAACTATAGATATGAAATCAATCTGAAATCCCTTGTCAGTCACACTCAACGCTTCGTGCAAGTAAAGAGCTAGTTGTATTTCACAAGAACGATGCATTCTAAATCTGTGTTGACTGTGTGTCAATAGACGGTGTCCATAGAGGTAATTCATAATGTTCGGAAAGAATATATGTGGATCCAATTATCATATTGTTTTCAGCTCCCTCAGTTGTTTCTCTACGCCATGGCTGCTTATTACTATGTCGTCTATACGGGAGCCTGTTTAGTGGTCAAATGACAGTATGTTTGTGCCATTCTCCTGTGTGAAATATTCTTGAACTTCAAATTTAAAACTTCAGCTTTGGTTTTACTTTCTTCAACTGCCACACCAGACTGATCAACAACTGACTAGATGGGAGTCTTAGACCAACTTTAGGATTTCAGACTAGACCAATATTTTCTCGGGTTCTCTGCTATTAATCTTTTGCTAAGGTATGACAGTGGTAGTACTTGTATGCGTCGTGCATAGATCTTTTCATGGACGCACGAACCTCTACAAACCTTTTTATTAACTTTCGTAGTCATAGTTGCTATAATGACATCCTGATTGCTAATCTCCGTTTCCGTACTGATGTTGTCGATAAGGTCCAGGCAATTTGTAGCAACAAGATCTAAGATATTTCCATTGCGAGTGAGCTCACGAACGAGTTGCTCAAGTCAGTGTCCAGAAAAAATGTTCAAGAAGTACCCCACATGACTGTCTGTACCCCCTGCAATTAATCCATAGTCATCCCAGTCTATACACGGCAGCTTAAAGTCGGCTCCTAGTAGTAATGCTTGATCTGGGTATTCACGCGCTACTGGCAATAGACATTCTTTGAATGTCCCTAGAACTGACACAGCAGAATCGGGTGGCCGGTAAAAACGTCCAAAAATTTGCTACGTTTTACCTAGACCTGTTATACGCTACCAGATTACTGTCACACTCAACTCCGACCTCAATTGAGACAGTATTTTTGTTAATTGCAATGAACAGTCCCGCTCCTATAGCCTCTAACCCGTCTTCCCGATATACGTTCCATGACTCACTAAATATCGCAGAGCTTTCCACTTCGGGTTTCAGCTAGCTCTCGGTCCCAAGAATAATTTATGCGCGATAACTTCCCTGGAGGGCAATAAATTCGGAAAATTTATTGCGAATACTTCGACAGTTCACTGATAAAATTATGGCAGTCAAAGTGTCTTTGCTCTGAGCGCCGTTTGACTTCCCATGCTGCATATCGAATGGCGAGCGTTCATCGGAGCACCTCAAACTATCTTCTAGTCCAAAAAACTCTCATGTGCACTCCACAAGCACTCTTCTACCCGAGCAGCTGCTTCCTTTGTGTAGTTCACCGGTGACCTATCAAGGGGAGCTCCACAAATCACTACAAGAAAACACAGGGCTAGATATCCGTAGCAAAGATCGTCACAGAGAATACGAATCCTTTGGTTGAAATCCTCCAATCGGGTCCAAAACAATGGACCCCTATCAACTCTGGGAACAATCGTCCAAATTGCGAGCACTCCACACGTACCCCACGCCTGAGGGCAATGGCTTTCACCACCTTCGTCAACCACGAGTACGAAGAAGGCTGCAGACTCTTTGACTTGCGCTATCTGGTGGTGGGTTTCCAGGTTCCGCTGAATAGGTCAGGAGTCCACTATACACAAGAAGCGGCTACACTGGTAGCGGGAGCTGTCTGGAAGGGACTGGGCGGTTTTTTCGGTTAGAGGGTCTCAGGAACCCACAGAAAGGGCGTCCTTCTAAAAGGGCCAGGTAAAACACAGTAAGGTAGCTGTGGAAACGATCGGTTTTGTAGATGTAAATTGTCGTAGCTGTGTTGAGAAAGAACCAGAGCTCCAAGCCCTAATACAAGGCGCTGAAGCTCAAATAGTTACAGGTACGGAAATCTGGCTAAAGCCGGAAATAAGTTCAGCTGAAATTTTTTCAAACGACCTAACAGTGTTCAGAAAGGACAGCTTAAATACAGTTAATTGTGGAGTAATTATTGCTGTCAGAAGTAATTTACCTTGTAGTGAAATTGAATTAGACAGTTCCTGCGAAATAGTGTGGGTAGAGGTTACACCTGACAATCGGACTAAACTATTAATGGGATCGTTTTACCGACACCTCGACTCAGAAGATACAGTTGCTGAACGTTTCAAAGAAAACTTGAGTCTCATTTCAAATAGGTATCCCACTCATACAATTATAGTCGGTGGCGACTTCAATCCACCCTCGATATGCTGGAAAAATTATGCTTTTAAAGCTGGCGGCAATCATAAAACGTCATCCGAAATTGTACTGAATGCTTTCTCAGAAAATTATTTTGAACAATTAGTTCATGAGCCCACTCGAAGCGTAAATTGTTGCGAAAGCATACTTTACCTCTTAGCAACAAACCATCCTGGACAAACAGGGAATATCATGACGAATATAGGGATTAGCGACCACAAGGCAGTTGCTGCTACTTTTAATACCGTAACACCTACAACCATCGAAAAGAAACGCAAAGTACATCTATTTAAAGGAGCTGATAAAAATGCTCCTAACGCCTTTTTAAGAGACAGTCTCCACACCTTATGAGCTGATCACGTAAGAGTAGAAAAGACGTGGGATGATTTCAAAGAGAGAGTATCGACAGTAATTGGGAGATATATACCACTTAAATGAATAAGTGATGGTACTGATGCCCCATGGTACACAAAAAGGGGGCAGGTCACTGTTGCAGAAGGAACGAAACAAGCATGTCTAATTTAAAAGGACGCAAAATTCTGAATATTGGCAAAATTTTGCGGAAGTTCCAAATATAACACGTGTTTCAATGCGAGATACTTTCAATAATTTCCACAACAAAACTCTGTCTCGGAATCTGGCAGAAAACCCAAAGAGATTCTGCTCATATATAAGGCACACCAGTGGCAAGACGCAATCAATACCTTCACTGCGCGATAACAACGGTGAAGTCACTGATGACAGTGCCACTAAAGCAATGTTATTAAACACGATTTTCCGAAACTCCTTCACCAAAGAAGACGAAGTAAATATTCCTGAATTCCAATCAAGAACAACTGGCAAGATGAGAAACATAGAAGAAGAGATCCTCGGTGTAGCAAAGCACCTTAAATTACCTAATAATGGCAAGAACTCCGGTTCAGATCGTATACCAGTCAGGTTCCTCTCAGAGTATGCTGATACAATAGCTCCATATTTAGCAGTTATATACAACCTCTCGCTCACAGAAAGATCCGTACCTAAAGGCTGAAAAAATGCTCAAGTCACACCAATATCCAAAATGGGAAGTAGGAGCATTCCACTGAATTACAGGTTTATATTACTAACGTCGATTTGCAGTAGTGTTTTTGAACATGTACCTGTATTCGAACATTATGAAGTATCTCGAAGCAAACGATTTGTTGACACATAGTCAGCGCGGATTCAGAAAATGTCGTCCTTTCGAAACACGACTAGCTCTCTATACTCATGAAGTAATGAGTGCTATCAACAGAGGATGTCAAATTGTTTCCATATTTTTAGATTTTCAGAAGGCTTTCGACACCATTCCTCAGAAGCGTCTTCTAACCAACCCCTCATCTCTGCGACTGGATTCATGATTTCCTGTCAGAAAGCCCACAATTCGTAGTAATAGACGGAAAGTCATCGAGTAAAACAGAAGTAATATCCGTCGTTCCCCAAGGAAGTGTTATAGGCCCTCTGTTGTTCCTGATCTACATTAACGACATAAGAGGTAATCTGAGTAGCACTCTTTGGTTGTTTTCAAATGACGGTGTTATTTAGCGTCTTGTAAAGTCATCACAGGACCAAAACGAATTGCTAAATGATTTATATAACGTATCTGTATGGCGCGATAAGTGACAATTTACTATGAATAAAGAGAAGTGTGAAGTTATTCACATGACTACTAAAATAAATCCACTAAATTTCGATTACGCGATAAGTCACACAAATCTAAAGGCTGTAAATTCAACTAAAAACTTAGGGACTGCAATTACAAATAACCTAAATTGGAACGATCACATAAATAACATTGTGGGTAGAACAAACCAAAGAATGCGAGTCACTGGCAGAAGGTGCAAAAGATCTATTTAAGAGACTGCTTACACTACACTTGTCCGCCCTATTTTGGAGTAAAATGGCTCTAAGCACTATGGGACTTAACATCTGAGGTCATCAGTCCCCTACACTTAGAACTGCTTAAACCTAACTAACCTAAGGACATCACACACATCCATGCCCGAGGCAGGATTCGAACCTGAGACCGTAGCAGCAGCGTGGTTCCGGACTGAAGCGCCTAGAACCGCTCGGCCACAACGGCCGGCTATTTTGGAGTACTGCTGTGCGTTGTGGGATCCGTATCAGGTGGAACTGACGGATGACATCGAAAAAGTTCAAAGAAGGACGGCTCGTTTTGTATTATCGCGAAATAGGGGAGATAGTGTCACAGACATGATACGTGAATTGGAGTAGCAATAATTAAATCAAAGGCGTTTTTCGTTGCGGCTGGATCTTCTCATGAAATTTTAATCACCAGTTTTCTCCTCCGATCGCGAAATCATTCTGTATGGACCCACGTGTATAGGGAGAAATGATCATTACGATAAAATAAGAGAAATCAGGGCTCGCAAAGAAAAATTTATGTGCTCGTTTTTCCCGTGCGCCGTTCGAAAGTGGAACCATGGTGAAACAACTTTAAGATGGTTTATTGAACGCTGTGCCAGGCACTTCATTATGAATAGCACAGAAAACACGTAGATGTAGATGTAGATGGCATCAGACCAATGCAAGAGGTGTCGTTGGTGCCGACGTAAGCCACAGTATGCAGACGACTGCTCCCTGCACGCATGGGGACCTCAGGCAAGGCCGCCTCCACATCTCGGATCAGATGACTTGAGCAGTTTACGGAAATTACGTAAAATGTTAATCAGGACACCCAGACAACGGGTTCGTTCCCTAACTACCCTACCATGTTCGAGTCCCTGACACTTCACACTCCAACTCGTACTATGTTGGCCTCTCATTGGTGGTTTAACATTTTTCTCATGGTTATTTTAAATTTGACAGTCATCTCTCTGAAATGCGAAAGGCGGCCTAATGCGGAAACTTTTGCCAGTGGAGAACTCTTCACGACACGTTTTAAACTGCAGACCACGTATCCGACGCATACACATACTTTGACCTTAACAAAGTAACTTCGGTTTCCTTCTGCAGCCTCATGCCGCTGATCCTTGCTGATTATTCCCCCTTTTGGTGGCAGTTTTCATCCCCAAAGGCAAATAGTTGCCCTGCAAATCTGTCCGCTCCTTGCCCCCTTTGACAAGGCCGTTGGCGAATGGAGGGCGACTCCTTACACCGCAAAGCTGTGGCTACCATTGCTGATGATTTTAATGCAGAGTTTAAGCAGTGGCTGAGTTTTAACCCAGGACAAAGTATGTTTTGCTTAGTAAGCAGACACACTAACCCTAGAAAAAGTGCAGGAACAGGTAGTCTACGGGTAGTAGTAGCATTACTAAACAGAATAGAGTAAGAATAGGAGCTCGACCTAGCTCTCTCTCTCTCTCTCTCTCTCTCTATCTATCTATCTATCTATCTATCTATCTCTCTCTCCATATTTATTTAATTAATTCTTAGAAAGTGAAAAACAATCAATGAACTAAATGAATCAAATTAGAAGACTAACAAATATGTGATATTTGATTTGCTGATGCAATAGTAGTCGTAGCAGGGTACTAATGGTATTTTAATTTGTGTAATTTCTTGGGCTACCTGTAAATTATTTTGCTACATGGGGAATGTAGCATTTATTGAATGAAGATTTGCAGTGACCAAACAAATTTTAGTCCAAGCGCCATACTTATTAACCGGCCTGTAATCTCCCATCCGTTAATGGCCACGGCTCAGCAGTAAGTGTGTGTCATAATCTCCGGATCCTTCAATCACATTTGACTGCTTTGTTTTGCCTGATGTCACGTGCAGTAAATCTTAATTTTTTGGTGTCTCCACAGAAATATCACTCTAATGTCTCCTGTAAATTGTGTTAGTAATTTATTACATAGCTGCAATTCATTGGTTTGTTTATCTATATTTCACGGTAGTCTCGTGTTTTAAATATTCAGCTGTATTTTCGATGTATTGTTTTACGCTTGTGTTTCTCATCACTTGGCGTCCACACATCAACATTTGTAAAACAAAGTACAGAAAAACTTATCAATATCATTTTCGACTCTTACTGTGATGCAACTCTGGATTGTTTCTGAAAGAAGGGAAGTAGCAATCTTTCCGAAATGAAAATACACTACTGGCCATTAAAATTGCTGCACCAGGAAGATGGCGTGCTACAGACGCGAAATTTAACCGACAGGAAGAAGATGCTGTGATATGTAAATCATTAGCTTTTCAGAGCATTCACACAAGGTTGGCGCCGGTGGCGACACTTGCAACGTTTCCAACCGATTTCTCATACACAAACAGCAGTTGACCGGCGTTGCCTGATGAAACGTTGTGATGCCTCGTGTAGGGAGCAGAAATGCGTACCATCACGTTTCCGACTTAGATAAGGGTCGGATTGTAGCTTATTGCGATTGCGGTTTATCGTATCGTGACATTGCTGCTTGCTTTGGTCGAGACCCAATGATTGTTAGCAGAATATGGAATCGGTGAGTTCACGAGGGTAATACGGAACGCCGTGCTGGATCCCAACGACCTCGTATCAATAGCAGTCGAGAAGACAGGATGTAACAGATCGTGCAGCCACGTCTCGATCCCTGAGTCAACAGATGGGGACGTTTGCAAGACAGCAACCACGTGCACGAACAGTTCGATGACGTTTGCAGCAGCATGGACTATCAGCTCGGAGACCATGGCTGCGGTTACCCTTGACGCTGCATCACAGACAGGAGCGCCTGCGATGGTGTACTCAACGACGAACCTGGGTGCACGAATGGCAAAACGTCATTTTTTCGGATGAATCCAGGTTCAGTTTACAGCACCATGATGGTGGCATCCACGTTTGGCGACACCGCGGTGAACACACATTGGAAGCGTGTATTTGTCATTGCTATACTGGCGTATCACCCGGCGTGATGGTATGGGGCTGCCATTGGTTACACGTCTCGGTCACCTCTTGTTCGCATTGACGGCACTTTGAACAGTGGACGTTACACTTCAGATGTGTTACGACCCGTGGCTCTACCCTTCATTCGAACCCTGCGAAACCCTACATTTCAGCAGGATAATGCACGACCGCATGTTGCAGGTCCTGTACGGGCCTTTCTGGATACAGAAAATGTTCGACAGCTGCCCTGGCCAGCACATTCTCCAGATCTCTCACCAATTGAAAACGTCTGGTCAATGTTGGCCGAGCAACTGGTTCGTCACAATACGCCAGTCACTACTCTTGATGAACTGTGGTATGGTGTTGAAACTGCATGAACTGGTGTACCTGTACACGCCATCCAATCTCTGTTTGACTCAATGCCGGGTACTGATTTCTCAGGATCTGTGAACCCAAATTGCGTGAAAATGTAATCACATGTCAGTTCTAGTATAATATATTTGTCCAATGAATACCCGTTTATCATCTGCATTTCTTCTTGGTGTAGCAATTTTGATGGCCAGTAGTGTATTAAGGAGGAAGTAACAGTTTTTCGTGGAGGAGTCGATTCACATTTGGTGCTGACGTACGTGGAAACTGCAGCGTCTCTATGCGTTGTGCTAACGTACGTTTGCGATGGTACGAAAATTATACTATTCACTATTTTGTTATATTTGTTTTGTAATAGCTTTCATGTAGGTGCACAAAAAATATCTGTGTCTGGACTGTGAAATATTATACTCTCTTTATGGTTTATTCTTTGGTCACGTTATATCTTTCCTCATTGTTGTCTTCATCTGTGCACCGTGTAATCTGTCGAACAGTCCCGAGAGTAGGGAGCACTTCTTGTGAAAGCGGCGCCAGTTTCATGCGTATGGCAACTTGTCTGGGTTGCGTTCGCACAACTGCATTCGTATTTGAAGGCTCTAATGTAGGTAAACGTCCGGTACTCTCTCTTTAACTCAAAACGGAAAGGAGAGGTATAAATAGGTGTAAGTAAAGCCTGCGTGGAAATATGTCAGTATCTTCAATTTAATTTACGGCTCTTGTGCTTTTAAAGAAGAAGAAATATGTTACTTGATGTGTGTTTGTTTCCGAACAGTATAAATAGGAGAAGCAGATAGTAGTTCTGAAACTACATACAGACGACTTTACAGCTGAAAAATCATTTTTTTTTTCTGCTGGCAATGCAAAACATTACCCAGTTTTCGTAAGTGTGTATCACTGTATTAACGGAAGAAAATAAGTGTTTGGCAGTTTAAAAATTTTCAGATTTAAATCGTAATAAGTAAAACGAAGCACTAAGTAACTGTTACCTCCAAAATGTCAATAATTAATACTTTTTCTATAGGGAAAGACAAATGGTACGCTTTAAGGCAGGGATTTGTTGGTTCCTAGTGCTTTGTTTATGAGGTGCTAAATTCACTGTAATTTTGAAACGCGCAGTTTAACCAATACAGCTAGAATGGGCTGAAACTATAAATTTAATGTATGTAATACACCGGAAAAAGATAAAATTTTGTAGCTCAGCGCAGAGCTGTCACTAATCACAGCGCCGCATGGGAATTAAGGTGGTCGAACCTGCTCTGCACCGCAGCGACCATACTGAACAGTATTTTACACATTTTTTTCAATAACTGTCTCATTGTAAACGAAACAAACATGGGTTTACACTCGGAGCATTGCTACATACGTAGGTATTTGTTCTGTTAACACATGAACAAAGTTTAAAATGCAAATTAGTTTTAGGACAAGGTATCGTGAGCAGCCTACATTCGCAATGTCAACGTCGGCCAGCATATTATAGAGTAAGTATCGTTCTACGAATAAAGGGAGTCCCAGCAGGAATGCTCAATATTCATGGGTGTCACAGGAATGAACATTCGAACCATACGAAGCCTAATAAACATGAGCTCTAAATGCATACCTTAAGAGCTATGAGAAATAAATGTCCTCTAATGCAATCTGCCTGTTTTCCTTAGGTAGAGAAATGGAAATAGGGGAAAAAAATAAGGGAAAACATGTCCAGCAATCATGGACACTAAATTGCATACCTGAAGAACTGCGAGCATTCGTTGATCTTCGCTAACGTGAAATACATCTGCTGTGCTGAAAAAGCCTTCGTGTACTAGGCCGTTTATTATTTGATTTGGTCCAGCTCGTGTTCTTGCGGTAGCGTTCTCGCTTTCCGCGCACGGGTTCCCGGGTTCGATTCCCGGCGTGGTCAGGGATTTTCCCTACCTCGAGATTACTGGGTGTTGTTGTGTCGTCCTCATCCCCATTACGGTCGGGGGAAGGCAATGGCAAACCAGCCCCACTAGGACCTTGCCTAGTACAGCGGAGAGGGTCTCCCGCATCGTCCCCTACGCTCCTCGGAGTATGGGACCTCATCATCATCATCATCATTGGTACATATTACCGTCTCCCAAAACAGCAAAAACAAAAACCTTTTAGAAAAAGATACTGTATTTGTTTCACAGTATCGAAGACAAAAATGTCATCTTAGCGGCTGAGGTATTCAATTTATCACCAATATTTACTGCACTTTTTTGCTTGGAATGCTAGATCCTGTCTTACTCTTGATGGAGCCACTGTGATGTTATATGGATCCCTGGTCACGTCGGTCTGACGGGAAGTTTGCTTACTGACGCTGCTGCCAAGGCTGCAGTCCTCATATACCGAACGAGGTGGCTAGCACACTGGACTCGTATGGATGACGGACCAATCCTGCGTCCGACCATCCTGATTTAGGTTTTCCGTGTTTTCCCTAAATCGCTCCAGGCAAACGCCGGTATGGTTCCTTTGAAACGGCCTGGCCGACTTCTTCCCCCGGCCTTCTCTAATCCGATGAGACCGATAACCTCGCTGTTTGGTCTCGTCCCGCAAACAACCCAACCCTAAGTCCTCATACCATGGCCAGTTAGTTCTTCTATTCCCTCCAATAATCTGTGCGTTAACGTCTGTCGACAGGTGGTGTCACTCTGGCATCACCATTTGTCTTCCCTTCATGGAAACAAGCTCCGGGGAACTAAGCCCCTCCCAGTGGCTTGGCCGACCTCCTCTCGGGCCTCTCGCACCGAGGAGATCATGAAACATGTACGTTTGAAATATGATTGAAATTGCGTAACTGACAGTAGTCTGAAGCACCACTATTAGAATGGGACTGGTATGTGATCGTCTGTTTTATGTCGTCCTTTATGCACTTTGCCCTGTGTTGAACTTTTCTGATTCCAAGAATGTAATTTTAATTTAGTTTTGAGAATGTAAACTGTCAACACCTTTAAACCAACCAAAACTTCATAAATTTGCGTAATACAAAAACTGAATCTGATACACCACTATGGACTTGAAATTGGCCCTGGTAATAAAACTTGATCAGTTTCAAAATAATAGTCCCTGTGCTTAATGAATGCTATTCGTGAAACAATAAAATTTCTTACCTTTATCTGGACAGTGGTAACGCTCTATTAGCACTATGAATTGTATCGTTAGCAAACAGCTGTTGGGCAAAGCTGTTGCTTAAAATTCATTTTAATTAAATCAAATATGCCTGTGACAATAACTTTTTGAGAAAAATAGTCAGTCGAAAACCACATAGGGTAGGTAACAATATGGTATTAACTTTAAAACTTGTATTTTAACTCTTTAAAATTTTAATGCTCTCAATTAACACACTCAATGAACTGATTGTACTTTAACAATTATCTTTACAAAATCATTGGACGTGAGTGCTATACATTGTCCCCATCATCACTTATAAATATGCGTATTGCATTAGTAACCAGACAACTCTCTTTACCTAAATTGTTTCCAACTTCTGTTGAGATTCCTTTTATAATTAGCAACCATCATATTATCTTGGCATTAAAAAATCATTACTGGCCGTACGGAGTAGATATATTTACAGCACACATCAGATACAAATCAAGGCCCCGGGAGTAGACAACATTCCATTAGAACTACTGACACCCTTGGGAGAGCCAGTCGTGACAAAACTCTACCATCTGGTGAGCAAGATGTATGAGACAGGCGAAATTCCCTCAGACTTCAAGAGGAATATAATAAGTCCGATCCCAAAGAAAGCAGGTGTTGACAGATTTGAAAATTACCGAACTACCAGTTTAATAAGTCACAGCTGCAAAATACTAACCCGAATTCTTTTCAGACGAATGGAATAACTGGTAGAAGTCGACCTCGGGGAAGATCAGTTTGGATTCCGTAGCAACGTTGGAACACGTGAGGCAATACTGACCCTACGACTTATTTTAAAAGAAAGATTAAGGAAAGGCAAACCTACGTTCTAGCATTTGCAGACTTAGAGAAAGCTTTTGACAATGTTGACTGGAATACTCTCTTTCAAATTCTGAAGGTGGCCGGGGTAAAATACAGGGAGCGAAAGGCTATTTACAATTTGTACAGAAACCAGATGGCAGTTATAAGAGTCGAGGGACATGAAAGTGAAGCAGTGGCGACTCTACTACATAATCGATATCACATTTGATCATTTCTGGTTCAATATAACATTTTCTTACAAAAGTTGAATTAATTCACCCAGTCTATATACCTTTTAATCAATTTAGCTAGGTTGCGTACTGGGGTCTGTCATTTTAGCTGTCACCGTTTGTTAAGTGGTGATCCCCCACCACTTTGTGTCCACTGTCCTCAGCCTTTGACGGTTCGCCATTTCCTGACGAAATGCCCTATTTAAACCACTAACGTTCTCTTTTATGATTGCCATCTGAGATATCTGTCGTTTTAGTCAGCAACGCGGGGCTGTCGACTGCGTTTTATGTTTCATCCGTCGCATAAATATGGCGAAGGACATTTAATCTTTAGTTCAGTACCTCTGTCGTCTCTATGGCGTATTTTATGAACCTTTCCCCAAGTCCCTCTTTTCAACTGTCTTTCCTTCCGTCGATTGGGGTTAACGTGCAGTCACTTTTAAGTCCTTTATCATCTTCGCGTACTTCGGTTCTGACATCGCCACGTATGATCCTAGTTGTTTTTGCCTCTAAAACCAAACAAACTAACCCTTAAATATTGATCATATACTTCCTGGGACATCCGCAAGTATAGTTGACTGTGATTATAATGTGAGTGAAATAAAACTGGACATAGGAAATGTTCTGGAAGTGGTGACTAATTCTATAGCACGATATTTTTTATTTGAGTAGGATGTACAGTGTTGCAGTAACCAAACTGATATGCAGTCGCTGGTGTCATGAATGATTTCGCTTGGAAAGGGATGTTGATCCTTGCCGCTCGGGATTTGCCGAGAGGTCCAAGACGCTGAAGTCATGGACTGTACGACTGGTCCCAGCGGAGGTTCGAGTCCTCCTTTGGGCATGGGTGTGTGTGTTTGGCCTTAGGATAATTTAGGTTAAGTAGTGTGTAAACATAGGGACTGATGACTTTAGCAGTTAAGTCCCATAAGATTTCTTATACATTTGAACGCTATTTGTTGATCTTTTATCAAATTCCGAGTAATAATAACAGCAAACTGATACAAAACTACCTCGCGGATTACCTTTACGTAGTTTTAATTACAGCTGACGAGTTACGTTGCGACGGCTCATTTAGAGAGGGGCTTTATCCAGAAGGTATCGTGAGGTTCCATAGCCGTCGTTTATTGGTAGCGGGGAGCCCAGTGGCTTATGCGAGCACGTTGTTATGGATGTTTGTTAGATGACTCAGCAATATATTGAAGAGCTAAGAAAAATATTTATCGTGCTAGGGCAGATGGTAGGAGACCGGAGTACGTCGGATTTAGGTTTGGTTTGGCTGCCAAAGGTTGGATCGGCGAGTGTGGACTGAGAAGAGAGCTATTAACACACCGGATGGTACGCTCCGCGTGGGAACGAGTGGCAGGAAGCGGAAAGAAGTTTCCCGGGTAATCCAGAGTACAGCGCTGAGTGAAACTCGCTATACTTAATTCAGAGGTGGGAAGAGGGAAATGCGTTCCGAAAAGGACTCGGGGATCCGTAGTTTTCTGTCACTTTCACGAGTTTCCACAATCTATTAGTTCTATTAGTTATTAGGGGTTTTAGTGAGACTTCGCAAAGTTTAAATTTAATAAAAGAGCTTCACTTTCAATTTAAATTGTCGTGTCCTTGTTAGTAGTTATTCTTCCATTTCTGTGAAGTATTGTTAGTTATGTTTTCGTTATTCCTCCATTCCAGTGAGTTATGTTATACTTGTGTGTGGCATAGGTAATTGAGGGAAGAGTTGTTTATTTAATTCGATTTATTGTGCGTTTTTCATCGTTTGAGATCACTATAATTCGCTGATAGATTGAACGGGTCCTGGGTCATTTGGAAATTAGGTCTCTCTGTTATTGACAATTACTGAATTACCCTTATCTCAGCGGGACAACATTTTATAGTGAGGATGGCGAAAAAATTATTTACAATTATTTGTGTTCGGAGGATTAGCATTAAAGGCAGCCGAAAGCGAACAAGTTTATTTAGACCACTAAGTAAAGGAGGGGTATGTCATATTTCGAGACTCTCCTCGAAGATTAGATTCGCTGAGCAATCGAATGGAAGTAACCAAAGATTTAACTGGGAAGATGCACAACTGGTTACGTAAAAGGGAGGAAAGAAGAAGAAATGTATGGAGAAGAAAGCAGGTAATTAGGAAAATAAGTAAAGTGAAAGACACTGGCGCAGAGAAAATGGAACACAAAATGGAAGCTGTCAGAAGAAGGGAGAGAGAGAAAAAAGGAGAGCGCCGCGAAAGAACCTGAGAGGAAGAAACAGGAGGAATAAAGACAGCCATTGCTATGCGATTTATCCCACAAAATAAAATTACGGTTACAGGCATGCAAGAAAGACTTGAGGCAAGGGCTGGGGCGAGAAGTAAAAGAAGTAAGATGAGAATCAAAGGAAAATGGGCGAAGACCAGGGGATGGAGATGTACCTTATGGGGAGTAAGGTAAACGGGTGATACGTCATTATGTAGTGAAGCATGGGAAGTGTCATATCTTCTATTTGTAATTTATTTTGAGATTTCACATTATTTAACTATCCGTTATGAGTGGATTCGCAGCTGCAAAACGCAATAGGTAAATTGTAATGAGGGCCATTAAGGTGATCTTTGGAGTTTTCACAGAGACATGAAATATTGTACAACTTTCTTCTAGGAGAAGAATCACATTGTGTTCTTGCGGATTAGTGCAAAGTTCGCTAACATTTTTAGGTTCAGTAGAATCTGAGGAAGTCAAATATGGCTAATGTATATCACGTTATCGTTCATCAACTAAAGTTTTTGAGTCCAGTACTATATGAAGAAATGTGCACCAGAAAATGCATGCCATATTCCTCTCCCTCGTGGTACCGCTTTGCTGCAGAGGTCCATCCTAAGATTTTGCAAAAGTGTGAAAAAGCCAGGCTGTTGTTGTACAACAGTTTCCTCCCACCGTTCACTAAGAAGCACATCGCCTTCACCAACCTGCCCGTTCCGTTTTTCCATGAACGCTTTTAGCTGAGCAACTTCTTGAATCATCTGGAAGTACTATGAAAGTTTCTTGTGAAGCTTTGGCCAAAAATGACTTTTCCGGCAGTTGAGGTTCCTAAAGTGTTATCACGTCAATGTCTCGGTAAACTTCCTTAATCGGAAATATTTGGAGGTCTTACGTTCACATGTACACCAGAAACGTTGTGTACAGCACTACAGCAACACGCTTTTGATTTCACGCCCCTCTGAAACGTCACCAACTCTTCGCCGGTACCTATTGATATGACTTGTTGTGAGCTATGCTTTCTCTGTTACACATCACATATCACAATACAGAAACAGTATCAAAGAATTCCCTCCAAACTACCATACAAACACGCAGAGGCAGAGAAACGATAGATAGGCTTACCGAAGCACTTTCTGATTAACAGTATTCACTGAGCATATGTATTTCAAATGCTGTCTAACAACGCCGATTAGCACACGACCCAACAATGTGTCATAAAAAAAATAACAATCGGCAAAAAGGCCAGATACACATTAATTAAGTTACATGCATAATCAGAAGTACACTTCATTTATGTGCTCACGCACATAGGGAATCGAACACATAAAATGGGAATCAGAATGTACTGCCCTAATAATGCAAAGACAATGTAGTTTGCGAAAATAAATCGTGGAGTGTGATTCCGATTAACATTTTTAACCACTGAACACGCAAGCAAGTTCGTAAGACCTGAATCCTTAGATAAGTAGTTTAACTACGAGTCCACTAATGGCTCATGCTTTTTGATATTATTCAAGAAAGAGAAAAGGTTTCAGGCAGCGACGAAATAAGCTTACAAACCCCATCTGCAGCAGTCCATTGCCGGATTACCGCCGGACCTGAATCGTAGCAAAAGGTTTGCTGCCGCCTCCATTTTCGTCAATAAGCGAATCCTCACACGCTGAGGCATCTTTAATGTTCTCAAGTGCTGCTATGAACAGCTTCCGCGTACAAATCCCCCTCTTGACACTGCTCATTATTGAATGCTCAAAAGTCGCTAACATGTCTGCTGACATTCAGAGCTCGTGCAGAACCTCTCTCTGATAAGGACTGCTTCTCTTTGCCTCACATGCGGCAAACAGGAAACTGGAAGTACCACATTCTCAGACTGATTACTCGGCAAGAAAAAGATTATACAGTAAGCTTAACTGGTTGTTACTATATTCTCATGACACACAGTCTGTATTCATACGCTGCCAAACCAAAACATTACAGGACTGTCTGCTTAATATCGTGTTGTTCCATCTTTGGGAAGGAATACAGGACCGATTCCTGGGGGCCCGAGTTCGATTCCCGGCAGGGGTCTGGGTGTTGTGTGTCCTTAATCATTTCATCATCATTGACTCCCCCGAATGGGTCCTCCCGGCCAACAGTGCTATACGATCAGCTCATTTCATTTCTGTGAGGAAAGTATTGGACATGGCCTTGGTAGCCCTCCACAAGTACGAGGTAAGTGAGAAAAGTGATGAGACTAACAAGACAGCGAGCTATGTGGGAACGCTGTGTTCTTCTGCTTATGTAGACCGGTGTGTTCATTCCTTCCAGATGCTCAGTCCTTGTTTCAGTTCTCTAGAACCATCACGTGATTTCTGAGAGCAAAGTTATGTCTTCAAGTTTTATGTTACAATTGGGAATCTGAAAATGTGAGCTTTTAAATGCTGAAACAGGCCTATGAGCAACATTCGTAACCAAGAGCACATGTCTTTCGCTGGCACAGTTCACTTTTGGAAGGCCACGTTGAAGATGAACCTCGCTGACGGAAACTTTCAACTTCAAAAACAGATGAAAACATCGAACCTGTGCATGCTCTTGTGAGATCAGACCGAACAATAAGAATGACGGGTGACTGTACCTGAAATCTTGACCAAAACTTCGCGCATGCGTAAGATTTTATGCCAAAATGGCGACCAACAAACTGACAACTGAGCAGAAGGACAGTGGAGTGCGTTGAACTTTTTGAGAGGACTTCCAAGGACTGCGGCTGGTTCAGTCGTGTGATCGGAGGTGGTGAACCATGGAATTTTGTGTGGGATCCTGAGACAAATCAGCAAACTGGAGAGTGGCGTATCCTCCAGCGAAAAAAGCTCTAATGCGCCAATCGAGGCTCAAAAAGATGCTGATTGCTTTTTTGACTGTAGAGATATCATGAAGAAAGAATTTGTTCCTCGAGAACTAACTGTCATCCAACTGCTTTACAAAGATGCTCTTGAAAGGGTCTGGAAGAGGAGGAATCGAGTGAGACCAGACATGGCAGATAAGTGGATTCTGCTTCATGACAACGCCCCATGTCACACGGCCACTTCCATCAAGGAATGTTTCCCTTCAAAAAGCATTCCTGTTGTTCCACAGCCCCCTTTCATCTAATCTGAGTCACTGTAACATTTTTCTTTTCCTGCGAATGGAAAAGACTTAAAAGGACGTCAGTGTGGGACTCCAGATTTGTTGCATCGTGTTCAGATGATGTGAAATTTGGAAATTTGTGGTGAGTTCCTATGGGACCAAACTGGTGAGATCATTGGTACCTAGGCTTACACAGTACTTAAACTAACTTACGCTAAGGACAACGCACACACCCATGCCCGAGGTAGGACTCGAACCTCCGGTGGGGGAAGCCGTGAGAACTGTGGCAAGGCGCCTGAGACCGTGCAGCTTCCCTGAAATTGGTGGCCAAAACATCAGTATGGGTTCATTATAGTGCTCCTCGAACCACTATAGGTCTGTCATAGACCCGCTTCATAGATAGCTACCCTGTTGGAGGAGAACATCGCCATTGGGGACGGCGTCAAGCAAGGGAGGACGCAGGTCGTATGCAATAACGTTCACGTAACCTAAATGTGTCACAGCGACTTCTATTACTACCTCAGGTCCCATTGCAGACCAGATGAACGTCTCCCATAGCATAATACTGCCCCTACCGGTTCATATCGGTGGTGCGGTGCGTGTTTAGTGTAGACGTTCGCTTGGACGACGGAGTATCTGAGAGCAACGTTCGACATGGTATGGTAAGAGCCGTGATTCATGCGAACAGAAGATACGCTTCAGTTGATCCACTGTCCAATGTCGATGAGCCCAGAGCCGCTGCAGTCGTAAGTGACGACGTCGTAGCGACAGCATGAGGACATGCCGGGGTTGCCTGCAGCTGAGCCCCATATTCAAGAGCGTGCACTGAGCGGTGAATTCTGAAACACTTGTACCTGAACCAGCATTGTGCCCTGTCCTAGGATGTAACACAGGTCACTGCCCAGCCTACTTCACAGAGCGGCCGAGCATCAGCCCTCCACGTTCTGTGATGAGGCGTGGACGCCCCACTCCTTGTCGCCTATTCACAGTTTCACCTTCTTTCAACCGCTTGCCATGGATGTTCACGACAGTAGGTCACCCCCAGTTCACAGTCTCCGAGATACTCGTTCCAAGGCACTGACCCATACCTACCCGGCATATGTCAAAAGTCGCTTACCTCAATGCATTCCTCCACATGTGGCCCATATCGTCACCAGAATGATTGCTATTTTAATTGTTCTGGCCGCGTCACGTGCCCTTAATGTCCCCAGGTGGCATTCATTCACGTGGTTGCAGTGGTCATAGTGTGCTGCTTCATTAGTCTTCGTCCCGCCACTGCAAAGCTTCTTTGAGCAACCAATGATCAAGTTCGTAATCTTCGTTCTTCTATTTATTCTTAACAACATCAACGTGAGCCACCGATGACGCTGTATGTCAACAAAATTTAAACGTCTTGCATCTAAAAAATCGAAAAGACTATGTGCTCTCCTTACAGTTAGGTATCAGTCTCGTGTCGATCAAAATGAGAACTTAGAAGAACCGGCATTGCTAAGTTGCTTCCTACTGTTACATGAAATTTCCAAATAAAACACAAAATACGCTGCCTTACTTGTGTGTTGTGTAGCAATTACATCTCGTCACAATTAGCACACTTGACAACTGCGACGCCTGAACACAATGATAGAAATCTACAAGCTGAACTGTTGTCGACGTACTGTCACTCGTCATGAATGTGGATCTGAGTTCAAGGGCTGCAATAACCTAGTCTTCGCTCATACTACCGCAAAGAAATTTGGTGATCTGATTGTTCGACTACATAAGACGAACTTGATAATAGTTCGCTCCTGTTATATGCCACTAGTCGTTCTGGTTTTCCCGGGTTTCACATACGAATCACATGACAATCTTGCCCAGTGTGGCTAGAACTACCACCCCTCAAACATATCTGTCAAAAACTGAAATAATGTAATTATTACCTTTATTCCATACTAACACCTTTCCTTACCGTTTAGTCTCTAATCTTCTCCACCTGTTGTGTCATTTCATTACATTCCAGCTAAAAGGTGCGCCTCGCAGCGAATAACACTATTGATGTTGTAGTGCAGTGGTGCCAATATTGCATCACTGTTAATGCCCAGGACTTCGTTTATGCTGCAGCTTCTCTGTTGACACATAGCTATCTGCTGGTTGAGTACGTAACATTCACTGCTGTCAAGCGAAGAACAACCTTTAAGCAATCAAACACCGCTCAAATGTCGGAATGCGCTTGCGATTCTGGCAGCTAGCAGAACATACCCTGTCGTTACTGATACTGGCAGTCTTCTGTTGAACACTACTGATTTCAGTACCCATTGTGGTTCCCTTTCCCCATGGAGTAAAGAAGTCTGTGGAACGATAATCAGCGATCAGCGGTTAGTTAGATAATCACGGTGACACTATTTTATTTACAGTTACTTAATCATGCAGTTCAAAACCTTAAGGCGTTATTACGAAATATCATCTTTAAAGGGCCTAATTTTTGTGTAAATTAATGCGTGTTGTCTTTCTCTGTTGCATTAAAACCCCATCAATAAAGTCTGTAGGAAAATATCAGGGCCTCAGAAAGAACACTAACGGACAAGACCGAACCAGCCAACAACTACCGTCGCTGGAACAAAGAAACGGTCATGATTTTCCTGTCTCGGTTGATAGTTCCTGCATGTACTAGTGCTAAATGTAGTTTTTGTATCTGCTAGGATTTGCTAGTTCATGAGGTATGCAGGTTAGACTTTTGCAGCAGTAACGAATATGGCAGTAGTTTACGCGTAATTGGTAAGCAAGAACTCCTCTCAGATTGTTTCTACCTATTTTGGTCGTTATACCAAATTAATTGAAGTCATTTTTAAATAAAATGAATCAGAGCAATCTTATGGCAGACCATTTTGCAACATCATTACACAAAAATTGAACTGTCTGGTTCTAATAGGCAATGTAATGTCATGTAAAGCCCGTCAGATATGATGATTACGAAAATTAAGCCATGTACATGTTTTGACTGCAAGTCCAGAGAATTTGGTATTGAATAACTGGACAGTAAAAAATGATAATAAGACATTATTTCAATTCTACCATTCAGAAGTGAGATGCTTCCCAAAATAATCTATTCAACATTAAAGAAAATAATTATTTAAGACATCCTTCAGCTGCATACAATGTACAAAATATGCGTTTCACCTGTGCATTCGCCACGTAAAAAATTGTACTTCGATCGATAACCATGTTACCAGAGTAACCCAATGAATTTACTATCATACAGTCACAGTTGGCCAGACTCAACTGTATATATACAAAATCATTACAACAATGCATTCTAGTTGTTACTGGCTACTGTTGCACAACATTATGAACCATTCATTATCGAGTAAGCTTTGCTATAGTGGACCTGAGCTCTACATTCTCTAAATCCGAATAGAGCCGATTAAGCTCTTATGGGTTAGAAGATTATATTAGAAAGTTGTCGTCTGCTGTTGATCTAGATGAGGATGAAGCTATAGATTTCAGTGAAGAAGATTCTACAGATGAATGGATACCAAGTAAGGAAGATACTGCTATTTCAGGCACTGAAGACACTATTGATACTATTGATCTTGTAACGATATTGAAGAAGTTGAAAGTGAGATGATTAATAGTAGTAGCGATGAAAATGACAGAGCTGACGAAATCAGTGAAGCGATTGTGTCTTCTGCAGGCATTCTACGTGGTAAAGATGGACTTGAAAGGCATTTGGAACCTTGTTTCTGACAAGACATTTGCTAAAGCACAATATTTTTTGGGAAAGGGCTGGTCCAAAATGTGCAACAAAAATTCTATCAGTAAAAGACACTTTCAAATTACATTTACAGATGAAATGTCTGATACAATACTACTTGAAACGAAGGGAAAAATAAATGAGGTGCTCACAAATTATAACATCAGTTCAGAAGAAGCAGAGAAAGTGTGAAAGCCATTTACAACTGAAGAATTTGTTGCATGTCTTGGTATACTGATTACATCTAGAGTAAGATTATGTGGCAGTGAGGACCCAAAGTAAAATTAGAAAACAAATGCATTCCCATTGTATTATACGTGCTTATCCCTGAATGGGTAAGGCAGATAAGCATCAAATCGCCAGAAAAACTATGTGCATACTTATTGACTCTTATGGTGGCCATATTTTTTACAGGTAAATCTGATTTTGGAAGAAATATTAATCAAGGCGAGAGAGTGCTACAAGATATGTTATCATTTCAAAAGCATCAGTATAAATATAGCTACCGATAATTGTTGCACAATTCAATCACTAGCAAGGCTGCTACTGTGAAAACAGCAAGCCCTATATACCATCTAGATATGTAAACTTTCTCTTCAGGCCACTGACTGTCTTCTATATTTGGATTCAGTGAAGATAACGTTTGTCTCTGTTCATAAGTCCTAAAAAAATAAGAAAACAGTTCTAATGTTATCCACAATGGATTATGATGCATCCACTTCTGGTGCACTTTCAAAGCCAGATTCTATACATTACTATAACAGCAAAAAGGGAGCGTTCATAATATGGAATAGTTGTGTTCTTCCTTAAAAATCGAAGCACAGAGATTGCATACACCACTTTTTTAAAACATTTTGAATACTGATTGTTTAGCGCATACATTATTTACACAGAAAACAGTTCTCAAACAAAAAATGTGTCTCAAAGGCACTTCTACTGGATACACGAAAACATTTGTTAGTGCCTTTCCATTATGTCTAGTTCACGAAATCCTGACTCCTTGAGAAAATTTTCTGTGAAATCGGATGTTGAGTGAGTTGTACGATGACCTCTAATTCTGGTTCTTGAGTGATTGGAGGTTCAGCTAAAATAAAATGCCTCTTGACATCCGAAAATCGTTAGTGACTGTTTTATGTGCATATCTCAATAAAAAAAAATGAGAATGAAAACAGGAAAAATCTGCAAGAAATGTAAGAAACCACTATGTGATGAGCATTTCATTACCACTGCAGTGTGTAGACTTTGTTAGTAAATAATAATTCAAAACTTAACTTGCCATTGTAATGAGCTGCAAAATATAGTACCAACATGTAACTTGCTCTGGTACATTTCGTAAAAAACTGATATATTTTCCACATAGTTATGATTATGTGTATTTTATTACTATTCAGTTGCCTTATAATTAATGAAACTACTAATATATTGTATAAAATAAAGTATATGAAATGTGAACTTAAGGTCTGTTCTAATAGAGACATGTGGTTACTGGGTAACCTGAATATAGATCACAAAGCAGATTGTATTCATTTCCATCTTAAATGCCTTTGTTTGAAATTATTCATATTTTGCTTTTATTATGACCTTTATAAAGACCCAATGGAGGAATTAGCTAGGTCTTGTGTATACTAGCTTCAGTGCAACTGATAAATTGGCTGCTATAAAGATATTTTGGGTAACACAATGTCGACATAAAGGTTAGGAACAAAAAAGTAATACAAATCGTTGTTAATTACTAGAAAAATTTATGGCAACAATCATAGATACAACATGTTATACACAGATTTTTAAGCCAACTGTCAGGCTTTAATCAAATATCAATAAAACTCAACAATGAGTTGCATATATGTCACATATATTAACATGTGTGCATAAAGGCTGTTACGAGGGTTGGTCAAAAAGTAATGCCTCCCATTTTTTTTCTACTTAAAGAAATTAAGTTAAGTGAAAAATTTGAATTTGGCGCCATTCCTCAAACCTTCTTCTGCAATCCACTGCAGTAGTAACTTTCTGTGTCAACAGGTGGCAGCACAGCAGAAGTTTGTAAGATGGCCGACATCGATGTTCATTTGAGACAGCGTTGTGTGATTGAATTCTTGAATGCAGAAGGTGAAACGCCCATACGTATTCATGAAAGACTGAAGAAGGTGTATGGTGTTGTGACAGTGGATGTCAGCACTGTTAGACGATGGGTTCGTCGTTGTAAGGAAGCTGAAGGGCAAACACCGTTGACTGACGAAAAGCGGAGCGGCAGGCCGGTGAGTGCAGTGACTCCACACAACATTCAGCAAGTTGATGACATCATTCGTGGTGACCGTCGGGTGACTGCAGATGAAGTGTGTCGCATTATTTCTCTTAGTAAAGGCAGTGTGATCACGATTATTAAACAATTGGGGTACTCAAAAGTTTGTGCACGGTGGGTTCCAAGAATGTTAACCGATCAGAATAAAGAGGCAAGGAAAACAATAGCCTCCCAACACTTGCAGCGCTTCCGTTTGGAGGGAGATGAGTTTCTGAAAAAAATTGTGACCGGGGACGAAACATGGGTGCATTTTTTTGAACCCGAATCAAAGAGGCAGTCAATGGAGTGGCGTCACACAAGCTCGCCGAGGAAGAAAAAATTCAAAACTGTGCGATCGGCAGGGAAAGTTATGGCAACAGTTTTCTGGGATACAGAGGGTGTGATTCTGGTTGATTTTTTGGAGCAGGGATGCACAATAAATTCTGTTCAATACGTCACAACCCTCAACAAACTTAAAGCACGTCTTCAGTGAGTTCGCCCAACAAAATCAATGGCAGATGTTCTTCTTTTGCATGACAATGCAAGACCACACACCAGTCGTCACACCTCTGACGAGATTGTCAAAATTGGATGGGAAGTTTTGCCTCATCCCCCATACAGCCCTGACCTGGCACCATCAGACTTCCATCTGTTCGGGCCACTAAAAGAAGCTCATCGTGGGATTCATTTTGAAGATGAGGAGGCCGTCAAAACATCCGTGCGTCAATGGCTTAGGAAGCAGAGCTGTGAATTTTACCGTGCTGGGATACATGCCCTTGTTCAAAGATGGACCAAAACTGTAGAGATGGGCGGAGATTACATTGAAAAATGACAAAATGATCCTCAATGTTGTGGTTTTCAACCTATGTAATTGTATTTAAATTTCCTGACAATTAAACGTAGAAAAAAAAATAGGAGGCATTACTTTTTGACTGACCCTCGTACAAGTGAAGTTCTGTCATGTTAAAGGAATTTAATAGGAATATGCTATCTAGTGTAATGGTTTCTTCTAGAATGAAGTAATTTTCGCTTAAGTCTTTCGGACGTTAAAACAACAGATTAATGAAACTGGAATACAGATTTATTCAAAATCAAAAGCACGAGTAATGAATAATAACATACATCCAAATATAACACATACATTAATCAATAAAGAAATTTTGAAAATCCTACATCATCTTCACTGTGAGAAGTTAATTATAAGTTATCACATCACAAATGTGATTCGACCAAACTTTTGCTATCAATTTCAGGTTCACTGCCGATAAAGTGAAGTAAATCATTTTTATACAAGCGTTTCTTCTTTAAAATAACTGCAAAATCTTTAAACTCATAAAAAGTGCTAGTTTTAATGGCTGAGGGTGAACAGGATTCAATACTGTTTGACAAGGTAGCTCGATTGTTTTGACACTGCATTTCACACACAGGGACATACATGTATAACTGTCGTAGTTTGTTTCACAAGAATCTAGAATGAAATGTGTTGTTGTACAGATCAGAACACTATAAACTTGGTAGATACTTCTGCTTCACATGCAGTACTCATTGTGTGTATCATTGTATGTGGGACAGTTTGAAAAATGCTCGTAGGACTAAAGGCTGGTTGAAGTTTCTCGAGCAATACAACACCTTATCTGTTCATGCCAATTGTGCAGACTGCACCTCATCTGGACAGTCAAGTGCTCAGTACCAAATGAGTTCAAATGGCTTTGAGCACTATGAGACTTAACGTCTGTGGTCATCAGTCCCCTAGAACTTAGAACTACGTAAACCTAACTAACCTAAGGACATCACACACATCCATGCCCAAGGCAGGATTCGAACCTGCGACTGTAGCGGTCACGCGGTTCCAGACTGAAGCGCTTAGAACCGCATGGCCACACCGGCCGGCACAAAATGAGTTCCATTATGCTTAGCAGACGAATTGTCCTCCATACTCTGCAATAAGTACAGTCACCTGTGGCCACAGCCATCACTTATTAAATCAACCAATGCATTTTATGGTAGTGCCTCAGTGTTAGTTAAGTCACTTATCCCATTTCATATATGTCATGATTTTGATAATAATATAGCACAGAAATAATGTCTTTCGCTTTAAAAAAATTCTTTCAAACAAACAGCACAACAGTTTATAGAAATTGTCAATCATTATCCGCAGTCAGCCATTACTGGAACACAACCCATATCATGTCTTATCAAATATTATTCATTTCCTGGCACAACTTATCATAATTCATAACTTCTATGAATCATTAACATAGTCAAATTCCTTATTTGAACTCATTTTCCAAAAATCAGTTCCCATCAAACGATATCAGCTCAAGCAATTCCGATATCTCTCATGACAAATCTAATTCCATTGAGGAATAGATGACTTTAACCTTGTCACAACTTCTACTCTATGACATAGTGATAGTAAGAGGCCTACACTTATCTAGACATAGTACAGAAGCCTCTCTTCATATTTAGAGCTGAATGATCATCAGTGCAAAAGAAACGTATACTCTAAAACTTCACAAAATAGGAGCCCATTCTCAAACATCACTCACACCAAGTAAGAGTCCTATAAACGTTAATAAAAGAAGCACAGAAAGTTGTATTCTATGGTAAACTATCAGCATGAACGCACCATATGAAAAGTCTTACGCAATCCTCACATCATGTCATACATTCAGACATGAGCATTGTATCATCCCACAGAGAATTACGTCATCAAGAAATAAATTCTTGGCAGAGGAAAGTATACAGAAAATAGATGAGAAAAGCACCCACAAGAACTTGCAGTCTAAACGTCGACTGTAGATCACTATTCGTTTCATTCATGCGTGCCATACGCATAGTAAACATTTGACATAAATAACTGTACAAGAATGTAACCAACATGTGAAAACTCAATGTGTACTCCCTAATCACATATTTCAACAGTCACAGAACAAAGCACCTCACATGAATATTACCTTACTGAGACAAAAGTATAATAGCACCTAAAAACAATCTTCCCTAAAAGTACTGCTCTCATTTCCGCCTGGGTCATCCTCTCTACATCGCCACCTGTTATCTCCATATTGACCCTTATACAAATCATGTCACCCAAACCCCGATTTCTGTTCCCTGTGTGCTAAGCAAATTAACTCTCTTTCTTATTACAAACATTGTCTATGCTTCTGCTGTACTCCTGTACTCCTAGTGTTGTAGGAATGGAGGGTCTGAATTAGAGGCTCAGATGGTTCTGCGACCGTGTAGGCTGCAGGTTCCTCGACTTGCGCCATAGCGTGGTTGGATTTCGGGTTCCGCTGAATAGATCAGGAGTCCACTACACGCAGGAGGCGGACACACGGGTACCATGGTCTGTGTGGCGCGGACTGGACGATATTTTAGCTTACAGGGACTTGGAAAAACACAAAAACGGTTTCAGTCCCAAAGGGTGCAGACCGAACCTAGGAAGAACGTGAATACAGGAACCATCGGTATAACAGTCTGTTGTAGCTGTGTTGGGAAAGTACCAGAGCTCCAAGCGCTAATAGGAAGCAGTGATGCTCAAACCGTTATAGGCACTGAAAGCTGGCTAAAGCCGGAGAAAATTCAGCCGAAATTCTTGCGGAGATCAGTAGATAGTTCCTGTGAGTTATTATGGGCAGAGGTCATTGTTGGCGACCGGAATAAAACAATAATTGGATTCGTTTATTGACCTCCCAATTCAGATGATACTATTGCTGAAAGGTTCAAATAAAATTTGAGTTTGATTTCAAAACACGTACCCGACGCATACAATTATATTTGATGGGGACTTCAATTTACCCTCGATATGTTGGCGAAAGTACATCTTTAATTCCGGAGGTATGCATAAAACATCATCCCAAATTGTGCTAAACGCGTTCTCTAAAAATTACTTCGAGCAGTTAGTTCATGAGCCCACGCGAACAGTAAACGGTTGTGAAAACACACTTGACCTCTTAGCAAAAAATAATACTGAGTTATAAACAGGCATCAAAACGGATACAGAATTAGTGAACACAGGGTTGTCGTAGCGAGACACAATATTGTAACCCCCATGTCCTCCAAAAATAAACAAAAATTGTATCTATTCAAAAAAGTTGTTAAAACGTCACTTGAAGCATTCCTGAGAGACAATCTCCACTCCTTCCAAAATAAACAATGTAAGTGTAGATCAGATGTGGTTTGAATTCAAAGAAATGGTACAGGCAGCAAATGAGAGATTCATATCGAATAAATTAACAAACGATAGGACTGAACCTCCTTGATACACAAAACTGGTCAGAATACTGTTGCAGAAACAACGAAAAAACATGCCATTTTTAAACAGACGGAAGATCCCCAAGATAGGCGATCTTTCACTGAATCTCGAAATTCAGCTCGGACTTCAATGCGAGATGCTTATAATAGTTTCCATTACGAAACTTTGCCTCGAAACCTGGCAGAAAATCCAAAGAGATTCTGGTAGTATGTGAAGTACGCTAGCGGCAAGACACAATCAATGCCTTCTCTGCGCTATAGCTATGGAGATACTATCGAAGACAGTGCTGCCAAAGCAGAGTTACTAAACGCAACCTTCTGAAATGCCTTCACAAAAGAAGACGAAGTAAATATTCCGGAATTCAAATCAAGAAGAGCTGCCAACATGAGTACTGTCTGAGACCAGTAGGCCGACAAGAACCATAGTTAATATTCTTCATACAATTGGCAAATATGGGCCAATGCACAAATATGCATTGTAGTTTACCCTACAAATAAATACACACAGTTCAGTCTTGCAGCCACCGGGCCGAGATGGAAGAGTCAATAAATTAAATTTCACTACCCAGGAATGAGGAAGAATGCTCTGAGCATCGAAAAGCGACACGCTTGTGGCAGAAAACAAACATTCTTTCTGTTACTTCCGTAGACAGACCACAGCTCAAAGAACAAAACATTCTTTCATCGGTCTGAAACAAGTGCATTACTTTGTATCACAACGTTATTGTGAAACTGAACTTCCAAATTAATTTAATCCTATTTAAATCAATCTACAAATCTTTTTATAGACAATGCGCATCAAGTCAGTAGTAGTAATAGCTAGTTTTGTGACATAACAAATAATGCTGGTGAGATATCACTTCTCTCAATCACAGAAAATATATGTACGGTACTTACTAGTGACACACTTACTTGTATATGACAATATCAGTGTAGCAATGATTCGCTCTTTCACGCAGAAAACGAATTTAAGTGAAATAAACCAATTACCACTGTGATGAAAACTATTATAATAATTTAAGTACACCAGAAGCATTGCAATTTGCGGTTCAGTTGGCAACTCACACAGGTAATATTATTCAAATTATGAACTGAATTGCGCAAATCAAAGTAATTAATACACTGACTCACCTTACACGATAATTAACACACTGACTCAACTTGCAAGTTATTGACCTAAACCGGGCAACGAAACTTAGGAAATTAAAGTACTAATGGCTTTGATGAGGTTCAGCAGAGCATCATAAGCAGTTTCAGATACTAACATATGTTAGAAAATTTGCCAACTGTCCACACTGTGTATCTGCGAAGTTAAGATGGTGAAGTTTCGTCTTTCGTGTGAATACGTCCAACAAGTCAACTGATGCTGTCTGACTCTCTCAGATGCATACTGCCTCTTTGCGGCACCTCGACAACTTCCCTTGCAGTACATGTTTCCCCACTCCGTCTATTCTGTTCTGAGATATTAATTTCGGGAAGATCGTGAGGAAGAAATTATTATATTCTCTGAAGGTTGTATTCGAATATTCTTCACAGTAAACAATTCTATGATACAATAGAATTCTAACACTGAACATCGTAAGGCTTTATGTTCGTTGATCGTTTAGTATTTTTGCACCATTTGCATTCCTGTCGTTTAAATTATTTGAGAATAGTATCGGCATGCAAATTCTGGCGTCACCTGGAAGCCTATCTAATGTATGACGTGATTTATTAAAGCGATGTGAATGTAATACCAAACATGAAAGTAATGGTTTTAATATTATAAGTCATTTTGTCGAGTCTGATAATATTTTGTGACAAATATTGTAAATATTTTCCATTAATCGGAAAGATAAAGAATACGACATTTCCACATGTTACATGAAAGCATGGAACTTCACGTGTAATATAGATACACAAGAGCTGTGTTGCTCGCCCCTGTTTGTTCTCTGTTCTTCGGTTGTTGTCTCTCGCCTGTGGGACGATGTATGTGTAACTCGCTGTCTGTATGTTTCTTCGATATTTAAGGTTACAATATGTTGCTAACTGAAAGTGTCTTATGTTTAGTTTCAAAAATATATCTGGCTCCACGTGAAATTTATTTGAACATAAAATGACATCGCTGTCGATAGCTTATCTGGCTTCGACTGTTTCGGTGTCGTTGAGACCGCCATATTGTGTATTAAAGAATATTTGAGTGTTTGCGACCTTCACTCGCAAAGGAAAATAATTAACAAAGTTAAAAAAGAGCCAAGATAACCAGATCAATCTAAGCTCTAAAGTGGAAGATTGTAATTCCAGGGTTAGAGCAATCATCACTGGAACTAACTGAGATAGTAGATCAGAAAATTTGGAAAGTGAATTAAGCAACTGGTTACAACAACAAAAAAATGGTGAAATCCGTGAAAACGTTGGTACGGAATTAAATAACATTGTAGAAAGTGTTAAGAGAAGCACTAGCAGCTAGCTGCAAACCTATCGAAAGTTGGCGTGAGGAATTAAGTTGAACCGGTCACGGTGGCCGTGCGGTTCTAGGCGCTTCTGTCCGGAACCGTGCTGCTGCTACGGTCTCAGGTTCGGATCCTGCCTCGCACATGGATGTGTGTGATGTCCTTAGGTTAGTTAGGTTTAAGTAGTTCTAAGTTCTAGGGGACGGATGACCTCAGAGGTTAAGTCCCATAGTGCTCAGAGCCATTTGAACCAATTAAGTCGAGTCTAGCAAGCCCTCGCTGAGGACATTCCTCAGTGGAGAAAATAAATAAACGATCGAACTGCCAAGCTGGAACACAGAGAATCGATCGTGCAAAATACTTTGCCCGAGACGATTCCAAAGCGTTGGCAGTACAGTAACGAGAACTGTTACGTACATAAAGCTCTCCCCGCCGCCGAGTGTTTTTACAATCGTGCCAGAGAGCGGAAATACGACAGCTGCGGAAGAGAAACCAACTTATGCTGAAATTAAACTCCAAGAAAGTCTACTACAGCATAGACCTTCTCTGCAGAAATGGAAGTAGCACATCCCGTGGTATTTATAAAGAGTTTTAAGCACGATCTGCCAAAAGTGTGGACAGAGCGACAAAAAATACAATTCGTCGCTTCGCATATTACTGGCGAAGCAGGCTTATGGGCTATAGAAACAGCTGATAGCTGTAAGACGCTTGACGAATTTGAAAAAGTGTTCCTAGCTGAGTACTGGATTATCTGCACCCAGGAAATGCTAGGTCAGGAAGTGTATAACCCGACGATGTATAATCCCAAGCTAGGAAAAATGCATACATATATTGAAAGTTACATAAGCAAAGCCAGATACTGGGACGAGCCTATGTTAACGAGAGTGGTATTACGCATACTAAAGCCAAAGTTGCCCATTCCAGTACGTGAACAGTTCGTCAACGGTCTAGAGGATGATCTGGAAAGGTTTCTGGCGATTGTAGGCCTACTGGACTTGATACATGAGGATAGAAGGAAAGTGAGTTCCAACAATGTAAATAAATTTCCACAAAAAGGTGGAAATAATGGTAACAACGGGAATGGCAATGGAAATAAGAAACGAAATGTTTACCAGAATGGTAACAATGTCAACAGTAGTAGTTATAATGGAACATCAACTAGCAATGCATACACTAGTTCCCAAGGAAACGTGTATACCAAGAACAGTCGAAATAGTAACCGAAAGAGGCGCGGTGGCGCCATACCACAAAATAATCAGGCTTATCAGCAGCCTAAAAGCGAGTAGGCAAAATTCCAACAGATGAGTCAACCATTCGACTAATCAACAGAATCAAAGCTGCGGGCCATCGCTCAGTATCACGTTAGCACAAAGCAGGCGAATGTGCAAGGTCAGAAAGCAAGAATGGGTCCTCAACCGCAAGACGAGCGGGTGAGAATAGTTGAAGTGGTGAACGAAGCCAACCCGGACGTCCAGTCAGTTAAAGCAAACGTGACAACTCCATGCCTTCCGGTAGTGGTCCGGGCACCCCAGATAGTTATTTCGACATGTTGCTACGTAACAATGAACAAGACGTACTGTAGGAATTGCGCAGAGCCGCCATCATGCTGTTATGCAGAGAAACCAGTAGTGAAAGCTGCAGCATATGCGCATATAGGCGATGTATCAACCACGGTCATATTAGATATCGGCGCTACCATTAGCATGATAAGTTATGAACATTATAAAGAATTAAGCCGTCTGTAGGTGATGCCGACTTTTCCGGTAGAAGGTTGTCGCGTTTAGGTGCCACGTCTGCCAAGACACAGATTGTCAAGACTCAGGTGCAGCTGGAGGTTAAAGTGTGAAATGGAACCTTTCAGTGGACGTCCCTCGTATTAAAAGGTCTCTCAGTACCATACATCCTGGGTTGTGACTTTATCAGTGGGAGGAATGCGACTATTAATCTCGCCTCTGGAACCTGCACGATAAAAAATGAGGACCAGCGAGTAATACTGGATTGGATTGTCATGGAAGGAGTACACGGTAAACATCAGTACCGTGTATATAAGACCACAATTGTTATTTATGTGGTGTCACCGCCAGACACCACGCTTGCTAGGTGGTAGCCTTTAAATCGGCCGCGGTCCGTTAGTATACGTCGGACCCGCGTGTCGCCACTGTCAGTGTTTGCAGACCGAGCGCCGCCACACGGCAGGTCTAGAGAGACTTCCTAGCACTCGCCCCAGTTGTACAGCCGACTTTGCTAGCGATGCTACACTGACAAATACGCTCTCATTTGCCGAGACGATAGTTAGCATAGCCTTCAGCTACGTCATTTGCTACGACCTAGCAAGGCGCCATTACCAGTTTATATTGAGATTGTCATTATGTATCATCAAGAGCGATGTTCTCCAATTATGGATTAAAGTTAAGTATTCCAGAAGCTATGTACTTTATTGGCCATATTAATTACATTGTCCTGTTCCAGACCTCACGCCAGTTTGCGTGAGCTTAAACGCGTGCATTTCGGCGTCCTCTGGCAACACGGTGTTGGCTCTTCTGCCAGCACATCAATTTATACACAGTAACTCACCAAATCAGGGGTACTGTGGCTCACACCTGTGTCATAGTGATGAGGTACTCGCCAGTTACGAACTCATTAGGCAGAATTTCAGTGAGTCGGAATATTTGGGTAAGCAGCAGAGAGCACAGCTTACTGGTTTACTCAATTCGTTCAGGGAAGTGTTTTCGGAGGAACCCGGAACTATTAAGCGATATGTGATATGTGTATGACATGAAGGTGTATCCACACGAAACTAATTTCCGCGCCACGTACTCAGGCCCCTGGTCTATTTAAGAGGCAGTAACTAAGGAAATTAGAAACTTGCTCGCTTGGGACATCATAGTGCCTTCCTACTCCCCTTACAGCAGTCCACTATTAGCAGTAATCAAGGCTGACTGTTGGTTCAGGCTCGTCCTCTACGCGAGACATATAAACCGAATAATTGTTCCAGCACGTACTACAACAGTAAACCTAGAAGTGAATATTAGGCAGAGAATAAGGAATCTTACACATGAAGCTGCCAAACGAAAAATATGACAACGACGTAGGAAATGTACGAGAATACGAACTTAGAGAGGTTGTATTATAATGAACTCACATCAAGTCATGTAGCCTGAAAAAACAAAACAAGAAATGGCAACTTCTGCACACTGGTCTCTACAAGGCTGTAGAAATTACGAATGGGGGTAGTTACAGACTTGCCAAAGCTGGGAATCTCATTGTTAAAGAACTGTACCCATATAAAGATCTAAAGATACATTTTCCTTAACAATTTTATGTATATATTTTATAATTTATGATTATGTATGTGTATTGTTGTGTCATAGTATGCAGTATGTTTTAGTATGTAAGTGACTGTCAGCCAGCTTGACTTTGTCCTGATTTCAATATGTAATGACTAAATGAATCCCCTGGGGACAAGTTTTAAAAGTGCTGCACAGATTAGTACATAGTTGTAAATTTTGTAACAAAGTTCAGTAAGAATTTCATTGATAGCTCGTAAGCAATTTAATTCAACACCAGAAGGTGGAATGATCTTAAAGCAATGAACATTTAATGTTTTTTCAAGAAATTGCAAATGGTACAACCCATCTGTTCATGAAGCTTTAGCCTTTGTGTAACGATTTCAAAAAGACAATTTTATATCTTTTCTGTTACTAGTAGTTGACTGTATTTTATTTAGCGATAAGTATGTTTTTATTTGTGACCATTATCATACAGATTTGCGGTAATGGTGTAATCGATATGGGACATAAGATGCACCAAGGAATGTCAAGTGCCAATCATTTTGCTTTTGACTGAGATTAGCATTTTCCGCGGTTAATGTGGCAGATTTGCTGAGTTTTGAGGGTTGAACGTTGTCCTTCTGACAACATTAATTCAGTGTAGGCGCCGGAAGGGTATTCCTCATCGTAGTAGGAACACACACACCTGCGTCCTGTGGAAAGATTGTACTTACAAGAGCATGCCATACACCTGCATTACTTTGTAGAAGTCGAGCCAGAGCCTTTTTTTTCGTAAGACAAGAATCAAGATGGTTAGTTGATCACTAACTGGGAGAGAGAGGAACTTAGAAAAACTTTGTCAGCAAAATTATGTATCCTGTTTGCAAAAGAAAATGTGCTTCTGTATAATTGTAAGTTTTAGAGCGACAATGTACAGAGATACGTGCACATCGGACAAATATTTGTTCAAAAGACAGAGAAAGACATTAAATAGAGACGTTAGTGAAACTGTAAAGATTACACGAGAAGAGCAGCAGTGCTGCGTCGGAGTTAGGTTCAGTAGAAGTGGTGAAAGTGGACTTAAAGACGTTTCGAGTGATGCTTTTGGAACTGCCGTGCAGTGAAGAGAGTCAGAACTTGAAACGAACCATGTTACACATCAACGCGACAGCGTGCCGTAATGACTGAGATAACGGCGTAGAGCGGGCGCAAGTCTAAATATTTAAAACACCTTTTGTTAAATAATATTTTCTCCTGTGTGGACAATCTCTATATTGCCTCAGTAAGAATTATTAAAACTAATGAACTATAGCGAACAGTATAGACTGTAAGATAAGTTCATTTTGTAAGTGTAGTATAGCGAAGATTATCTCTCACGGACTGGATAAACTGGCGACCGATAGAAAGGCGACTACAGACAACACATGAAATAATACAAGAGCACGAGAATCATTTTCAGTGCATTCGTGTGCTAATCAAAAACCCTTCTCAGCGGACATTTTAGAATGAGTTTTTGCTAATGCCGCTTGAACGTTTTCATATTTCGCGACCCGGTGGAGTGCCACCCTGATCGCTGGCACCAGGGGCAGATCCCCGTAGTCAACTGGTGGGGGCGATCCAGTACCTATGATAACGTTATCGGCTGCCGACGGCGGGCAGCTGTCGAGACGACTGCGACTCGATCCTCGGTGGGGGCCGCCGGCTTCGCCTGGTCTCCGCTCATCTCGCCGACACACGCCGACTTACGAGCATCCGCCTGCATCGGTGATCCTGGTAGGGTTATCTTCCAGGTTTACATTGAAATATTCAATACTGAAAAGTGAACTTACAAGTAAACTAACTTGATGCAAGTTCCATAATATGTAAGACGACTACTTGACATTGCAGACAATGATTAATGTGAAAAGGCACATGTTTCACACAAATTTCAATTAAATGGTTCCATAGAGCACAATTTTCAGTGTTGTATTCTAATGTATGGTTTCATGAGGTAAATTTGTATACTTGTAAGTTGTAATGTGATTTTGGATGTGAGCCTGGCTGGAACTCACTGTCATTGTGAAGGGTACACGAGAATATTCCGAAGGCTCCTGCCCGGGTTTTCAGCTTGGGTTTCCCTTGGAGGTCGCCGAATGGGAAGCAAAGTAATTGTCTCTACCAACATCATCTTTTAATCCGGAATTTCCAGAAGGAAATACTACCAAAGAGAAACCGGGTACAATAGTTACAAGTATGTTTACTCAGCAGTAACAAGTGGCCTTCAGCTCTTAGTAAGCAATCAAGTGACGAATAGATGTACCAGCCCACAGTTGTGTCTAACGTAAATTCAGTAAGTTTCAAGCAGATTACTTCACTTAACATGCTTTACACATTCCAGGGGACGTTGTGGCGTCACCTCGAAGCCTATCTAATGTATGACGCGATTTGTTCAACCGATGTGAGTGTAATACAAAACGAAAGAGTAATTCTTGTAATATTATAAGTTATTTTCTCGTGTCTGAAAGTATTTCGTGACAAATATTGTAAATATTTTCTGTTAATGGGTAAGATAAGGAATACGACATTTCAATACGTTCAATGAAACCATGGAAAGTCAAGTGTAATATACATGGTGAGTTACTAACTATTGCAACCAAGAATAACTCCGAAAGTACGATAGTAGCTGCAAAGTTTGTGGAACAAATGTTCCATAAGACAACGGGGACCATAATATGACGGTGGTTTTTTGTTGCTGGGTGGGCTCGCACAGGGATATTGAAGGTTAACTTTAATTTTTTAAATGGGATGCTATAGTTTGGTACTTTTTTCTGACAGCGGCTATCGAGACCTTCATATCTCTGAAGCGACCTCATCTAGCAACAAAAAATCAACGTCATATTATGGTGCCCGTTGTCCTATGCAACATTTGTCCCACAAACTTTTCAGCTACTATCATACTTTCGGAGTTATTCTTGACGGAAATAGTTACTGACTCACCCTGTATATACACAAGACCCATGTTGCTTCCCAATGTTTGTTCTCTGTTCTTCGCTTGTTTGTTCCCCCCTCGCCTGTTGGACTATGTATGTGTAACTCGCTGTCTGTATAATTGTAAGGGATTTAGGTGACAATATATTGCGAACTGAAAGTATCTTACGTTTCCTTTCAAGAATATCTCTCCCTCCACGTGAGCCCGCTGCAAGGGCGGTTCTACGCGCTTCAATCCGGAACTGCGCTGCTGCTACGGTCGCAGGTTCGAATCCTGCCTCCGGCATGGATGTGTGTGACATCCTTAGGTTAGTTGGGTTTAAGTAGTTCTAAGTTTAAGGAACTGATGACCTCAGATGTTAAGTCTCATAGTGCTTAGAGCCACTTGAGCCAACCTCCACGTGAAATTTATTTAAAGATAATAATTATATTGCCGTCGATTGCCCATCTTGCTTCGACTGTTTTGGTGGCGTTGAGTCCACCATTACGTGTACTAAAGGATATTTCAGTGTTTGCTAGCTTCACTCGCAAAGGAAAATAATTCTAAGTGCTTTTATGAATTTTTACAGACAGTTTTCAATATTAAGGTTAATTAATATTTTTTATTACGAAACTTATTCAGAGATTTAACACCGAATGGTTTAGGTGTGGCTTCAACTCTGGTTCAAAATACTTTCAGTTAATTCAAGGGATTAAAAGTTAACTGAATACTTAAAGAGATGAAGTTAAACAAATTCTTTGCAATCTTTGCATCTGCTGTGTATGTAGGCATTATGCGCGGGATTAGCCGATCGGTCTAGGGCGCTGCAGTCATGAACTGTGCGGCTGGTCCCGGCCGAGGTTCGAATCCTCCCTCGGGCATGGGTGTGTGTTTGTCCTTAGGATTAGTTAGGTTATGTAGTGTGTAAGCTTAGGGACTGATAAGCTTAGCAGTTAAGTCTCATAGGATTACACCCACATTTGAGCATTTTGTAAGCGTTAATGTGCTCTGCATTTATTGCTGTTGAAATCTTGCCCTGTTTGTCCTTGGTAGAACATGAGCATTCCCGGCATTGATGTATATTATAGACGTGTTGGGTGTCGCATTGTCCTGCCGGAATTGTCCAATCCCGTCGGAATGAGTTACCTGTCGGAGTCGTATCTAGACTTACCATGTGTCCCATATCACTCCTACTGGACACACCCCGCAGTATTGCTGAGCCTCCACCAGTTCAAACAACCCCCTGCTGATATGCAGAGTCCATGGATTCATGAGGCTGTCCCCGTACCCGTACACGTCCATCCGCTCGATGAAATTTGAAAAGAGCCTCTTCCGACCAGGCAACATGTTTCCAGCCATGATCAGTCCAATGTTGTTGTTGACAGGCCCGGGCAAGGCGTAAAGCTTTGTGTTGAACAGTCATCAAGAGTACAGGAGTTGGCCTTCAGCTCCGAAAGCCTACATCGATGATATTTCGTTGAATGGTTGGCATACTGACATCTGTTAATGGCCAAGCATTGAAATTCGCAGCAATTTTTTGTTTTTTGCACTTCAGTCGTCGTTGGTGCTGTTTTTGTAGGATCTTTTCCCGGCCGCAAAGATGTCGAAGATTTGATGTTTTACCGGATTCCTGATATACTCGCCAAATGGTCGTACCGGAAAATCCCCACCTCATCGTTATCACGGAGATGCTGTGTCCCATCGCTCGTGCGTCGACTATAACACCACGTACAAACTCACTTACATCTTGACAACCTTCCATTGTAGTAGTAGTAACCGATCTAACAACTGCGCCAGACACTTGTTGTCTTATACAGGGGCTGCCCAGCGCAGGACCATATACTGTCTGATAACATATCTCAGTATTTGAATACGCATGCTTATACCAGTTTCTTTGGCACTTCAGTGTACCACCATCTGAAATATAGCTCGTTGTGGAACCTAGCAATTATTGTGTTTTTCCCGGATGTGAGTAGATTATGTGAAACAGATTGTTCTTTGATGATCAAATTGCTTATGAAACTACAATACAAGTATCTGCTGCTGTGTGTGCTCTTCTTATTCTTCAACTACAGGTAACGTAAACTCTGCACACAGGTCGGTAGATGGCACTTATGGAGCGAATATGTCAGACATCAGAACGCAGACAGTATTTATTTTCGATGTATCGGTGAAATCTTATAACGTTCTCTACTAGGTTAACTTCGGAGGTTCTGTTACTTGGTATGCTAACACACTTTTTTTTACGTTTCGTAAACACAAGATGATGTACAGTCGGACTGGTGAAACGGGACCAGCCATAGTGTACAAAACATCAGAGTCCTCTTGAATTATGCCTTGTTGTTATCGAACGTAAAATTATAGTGTTTTTTTGTGAAATGTGAATAGATAGCGTGAAAGGCTGTGATCTGTAATGTTATCCCACGTGTGTGAAATATTTGTAATACCGACGCGGATGACAATTTATTTGATTGATAGTTTATTTATTGAACGCTAGAGTCATTCTCACAGAATGTAATTTGGTCTATCAGACTGGAAGTAATCGGATAACCTAGATGTTTCTTTATACAGTATGTTTTTTTTCTCTTCAGTTCTCACTTCTTGTTTACCCCAGTGAGAGTTTAGAAATAACGAGGATATTCTGCAGTGGTCGGTAATTTTCAGAGCAAAATGTTGGCAGCTTTTTCGATTTTACGCAGGGTGGACATGTATAGGAGATGTGAGATAAGTTAATACATGTGTCAGATGTATCGCTAAAGAGCGCTGACCTCTGCTGTTCGCTCACCTGTTATCGGCAGCAGTAATGTAATTTTTTTCACATCTTTGGATGTCATACAATAACAGTAGGATGAGAGAGAGAGAGAGAGAGAGAGAGAGACAGACAGGCAGACAGAGAGAGAGAGAGAGAGAGAGAGAGAGAGAGATTTGAATTGTATCTTGCAGTCGAACGTAAAATAGTATACAGATTGCTCATAAAACTACAAGGAAAAGGACAACGCCTATTTTCGTGGAAACAAGACCTCTTATTAACATTCCGCTTATGTTCTTTAATACATTCTCTTTTATAAAAGCTGCATTACGTCAAGTACATCTGTTTCACTGAAATGCTTCTCTCAGAATGGCTAGCACTTGCGGCGACCTGCACTTTTAAACGAACGACACACGGTCATGTTTGTTTGGGCGAGCCATCATTTATTTCGCTTCCTTCGGTAGCCCACTGGAGTTCCGGCGTGTTGTGTATGTGTTGCTTTTGTCTGCACCGATAGTGCTGGCTTTACGAGCCACGTGCTTGGCCAGAGTCGTTGTCTCTGGCCATAGCTGCTTGTCTGTAGTCGGCTGAAGAGTCTGCCTCCAGCTACGGCCGTGGCCAGCAGGGCTGCAGTCGCAGCGACCGGAGGCAGTACCTCACAGCCACCAGATGGGTCTCTTTGTACACCATCAGCGGGCAGGATAGGACAGGCCTGTATCCACACCTACGATTAGGAGACAGAGGGATGAGTGGTGGCAAGAGGGGATGTAAGACTTTTTCAAAGCTGGTTACAGCGGACGACACATCGAGGTGAAAACATGTGCAGCTGCTGCCCCACTCTACTGGTGCAATCTTTTTTGGTCGGTTTTTGTGGTAGTTGTGCTATTAGAATGATTTTTCTCAATTCCTAGCACGTGTGTTGTATTACGTCCTGTGGTTTAAGAGTGCTGTTGTTTCTTTTTCGCGACAATTTCGATATGTAATTGAAACAGTGAAGCATTTTCCATCAGTTGTACTAGTGTGTATTAGCCTTACTACTCTTCAGTGCTGTTGTGCTGCCCTATCCCTTCTTACTATGTATCAGTGAGCGTGTTGTTCAGCAGCTATACCAAGGCAACCTCTCAGGGGCAGTGGAATAGGAGAAAGGTGTCATAAAATAAAAAGAGCACCGTTTATTTGAATTTCGAGCACAAGAATGCAGGGTATTTGTCAAGAAGGGCATACAGCAATGCACCAGGAGCTGTCTGTCGAGAACTCGAAGATCAGACAGTGAGACACATGCGCAGTCAGTAAAAAGGGTTTCTCTGTGGGCAATTGAAGTCGTCTCCTGCACTGGGGATAGTCCAGCCATTTCAGAAATATGAGCAGCTACAGTACAGGAAGTAGTCTCTGAGATGTGAAATGCATTTCCAGGCCCTCCCACTGCTTCGTGATTATTTATTGAAAAGTATTCCCCTATACTCGTCCATTATCACCTCCTTCGATTCGTTGCCATATGTAGGAGTCTGTAGACACAGTCCTCAGCTTCATGCTGACAGGTAATATACCCATTAAAATCCTCTCTCTGCAACACCAAGATTTCCTAAGTTCAGGACAATTCCAACCCAAAATAATTGTAGTACCTACTACTCCGGCCTTTTTCCCGCCACTTCACATGTGCAGCAGAGAGATTTATTTCGACCTGTAGGTAATGGGAACACCCTGTATCGGTTTACTTTTTATTTTGTTTATGTCTGCTACTAATTTTGAGTAATACTGCGAATTTTTTTCCAACAGGGTACCACCAGTTGTATAACATCGTCAATTTTTGAGCTGTTTTGCGATTTTCGACGCTATGCATATACACTCCTGGAAATTGAAATAAGAACACCGCGAATTCATTGTCCCAGGAAGGGGAAACTTTATTGACACATTCCTGGGGTCAGATACATCACATGATCACACTGACAGAACCACAGGCACATAGACACAGGCAACAGAGCATGCACAATGTCGGCACTAGTACAGTGTATATCCACCTTTCGCAGCAATGCAGGCTGCTATTCTCCCATGGAGACGATCGTAGAGATGCTGGATGTAGTCCTGTGGAACGGCTTGCCATGCCATTTCCACCTGGCGCCTCAGTTGGACCAGCGTTCGTGCTGGACGTGCAGACCGCGTGAGACGACGCTTCATCCAGTCCCAAACATGCTCAATGGGGAACAGATCCGCAGATCTTGCTGGCCAGGGTAGTTGACTTACACCTTCTAGAGCACGTTGGGTGGCACGGAATACATGCGGGCGTGCATTGTCCTGTTGGAACAGCAAGTTCCCTTGCCGGTCTAGGAATGGTAGAACGATGGGTTCGATGACGGTTTGGATGTACCGTGCACTATTCAGCGTCCCCTCGACGATCACTAGTGGTGTACGGCCAGTGTAGGAGATCGCTCCCCACACCATGATGCCGGGTGTTGGCCCTGTGTGCCTCGGTCGTATGCAGTCCTGATTGTGGCGCTCACCTGCACGGCGCCAAACACGCATACGACCATCATTGGCACCAAGGCAGAAGCGACTCTCGTCGCTGAAGACGACACGTCTCCATTCGTCCCTCCATTCACGCCTGTCGCGACACCACTGGAGGCGGGCTGCACGATGTTGGGGCGTGAGCGGAAGACGGCCTAACGGTGTGCGGGACCGTAGCCCAGCTTCATGGAGACGGTTGCGAATGGTCCTCGCCGATACCCCAGGAGCAACAGTGTCCCTAATTTGCTGGGAAGTGGCGGTGTGGTCCCCTACGGCACTGCGTAGGATCCTACGGTCTTGGCGTGCATCCGTGCGTCGCTGCGGTCCGGTCCCAGGTCGACGGGCACGTGCACCTTCCGCCGACCACTGGCGACAACATCGATTTACTGTGGAGACCTCACGCCCCACGTGTTGAGCAATTCGGCGGTACGTCCACCCGGCCTCCCGCATGCCCACTATACGCCCTCGCTCAAAGTCCGTCAACTGCACATACGGTTCACGTCCACGATGTCGCGGCATGCTACCAGTGTTAAAGACCGCGATGGAGCTCCGTATGCCATGGCAAACTGGCTGACACTGACGGCGGCGGTGCACAAATGCTGCGCAGCTAGCGCCATTCAACGGCCAACACCGCGGTTCCTGGTGTGTCCGCTGTGCCGTGCGTGTGATCATTGCTTGTACAGCCCTCTCGCAGTGTCCGGAGCAAGTATGGTGGGTCTGACACACCGGTGTCAATGTGTTCTTTTTTCCATTTCCAGGAGTGTAGTTGTGTAATTAGGACCGATCTTTATGATTAATTAATTAGTTAGGACCAATATTTGCTTCAGTTTCCCACCCAAAATAGATAAAGTACACTAACCTAATCTTTCCCTCCTGCAGCTGGATAGAGACTGAACTTTTCGCTGAGTATGGGGTGCACTTGAACTTTTGGCCAAGAAGGACAGGGGTTTTTGAATTTCCCATCAATTCCTGGACGATGCTGCCAGTTACTGACATCATCGCAGCCTTGGGACAAAGAAATTTCCACCATTCTTGAAATTCCCTCCATTTTTTGAAATTCTCGCCTAAGTTCGAAATTGCCAACAAAATTCCAAATTCACGCCAGTATGGCTGGTTGGAGAGGAGGGGGAGGGAATAGGATGAGGCAGGGGGCGATAATTTGCATAATTAAGTGGTCTAATTTGCGTAATTAATACGTGGCATTGCAACATCTACCACTCCAATCCTTTACGAATGTGGGGAGGGGGAGGACATTTGTCAACATTGCAAACAGTGTTCTGCACCCCTGCTATCTGTTACCAATAACCTAATATTGCAAGGCAACAGAACACATGCACATTCAAAATTTGTTGGAAGTATGTGACTGACACTACGGTAGCTGCGAGCTCATGTAACCCAAACAGCCATAAATGGGTATGATACATATAAATGCTACGTAGGTCACCTAATATATATCTGAACCGAGAGAACTTGCTACAGGAAATAAACCTAGAGAAATAGATCCCAGTTGCCAACGATTAAACTCCTTCCATGGATTGGCACAGTACTAGGTAAAATGAAGAAAGGCCAACCTATACACTGGAAATATATCATACAAAATTGTAAATATTTTCATAAAGCGCAAAGCAAAGTTCGATTTCTTGCATCTAATAAACAACAAACGCTAAAACATAACATACAGTGAAATCAAGACCCATACTCCGACTCTGGACGATACAAAGCCACACACCATGAATGCCCCAATTTCCACCTAGGACAAACAGACATGTAGAGCACATTGAAGCCTACACACACAAGCCATCCAACATCAGCAATAGCCAGACATATAAACAAAACGGAGCACCCATTTGCAAAAGATGAGCAGAACGTCAAAGTACCCCAATGACTTAATACACGGTATAAAATGGATGTGTCAGAAGAACTGTAGGCATTCACATTACAAAAAAATACGAAGATATAATATTAAATGAACACCTTTAAAGTGAGTCAGTGAATTTCTTCAGATGATTCAGTGGAAGAGTTAAATAAATATAGTAATACATTTAAATAAGCACTATTGTAAATTGATATAAGCAAATTATGATCCACAGTACTGAGACCAATACCCTCTGTACAAAAGTATGTGATACTCTCTGGAAGACCTGTAGAATTATTGCTGTTGAGTACTACTTATAAAAACAATTTTTATCTGTGGGGACAGCAGACTGTGAAGTAGTCAAAAACATCTGAGATGTAAACCTCTGAGAAAGTAATCTCTCTTATGTCTGCCTGACATGGATTAACAGCCATCAATCAGACTGACCATTAAATTGTACATACGTGCTTTTACCTTGCGCAATTTTATTAGCAATAAAGTTCCTTTTGCCAACAATCGATTTGGGTTCACATTCTTCTGTTAACTTCACTATAGCTGTAACTACAGTGATATCCCTTGAGTACAGCAGATTTTTGTAAGTTTTCACCTAAGAAGTGCTGTATGCATCACACTATGCTGCTCTGTACCCAACAATACAGCACCAACAAGTGCAACAGAACGTTAGACAAATCATGCAAAATAGTATCATTAGTATGATTAGTGAAACATTTCCACGTGCTCAGATGCAAGACTAAGAAATGAAAATGCATCCCGACGTGCCTTGTGACCAATACTGACAGTGGTATTACTGAATGTAGACAATACTCACAATATGAAGATTTACTTGGTGAAATTGTGCCATACGATAATGGAGCACTACAGCAACAAGGCTTTGTTGCTACAGTGCTTCTGATTTCTTATGACAACCACTCACACACGTTATCGGTTCCATCCATGCTGTTCGCTGGGTATGCCCATTCATTCTCTATTAATTACGGAGCTCAACCAGTTGAGTACGAAATGTGTACCATAGTTCCTATCACACCATGAACACATGAGATTTCATTCGCCAAGCTTGTGCGTGAGCAACAGGGATAGAATACCTGTTTGGTTCAGATCAGAGATGGACCAATCTACAAACTATCACTTTTGCAAACTGACCACGTGGCCACATTCTTCCACATCACTGAAGTGACCCTCCAGAGCTATGGCATTACAGATGACACATCAAAATTCACACCATTATTGAGCAACATCTCAAAGCACATACATCGTATCAGTGATGTCATAAGTGCATAGCAAAGTACATATGAGGTGGCTATGGCTGCACTCCTATAGTGCCTCATTAAAACAGTGAACTACAACCATGCAAGGATTTGTATAAAAAGTGATTGGTCTGAAAAGAACTTCTTAGTTCATAGTAGCAAACGTTTGTGGACTTACCTTAGGAGCGGGTTTAGTTTTCACATTGTCGTGGACCTATTGATTAAAATACTTCGTTAAACCACTTCAGGTGAAACTGTAGACAGATATGCCCATTTCATGGAAGAACTTCACACATTGAGCCCACAAAAATTCAATATCATAGGCAGTCTGAACCTTTTACTGTCGGGCATGGTTGAGGGATATGAAATAGTTACTCATAAAAGAACTCAGCTACTGGAGGAGAATGCAGCACTTAAAGAGTTCAGCAGCAGAAGAAGAATTACACAAGTCACGAAAGCAGCTGACAAACAACAACAGTACCACCCTCTTTAACATGAACAGAACCACCGTACACCACAGCAGACTCTTCAATAGCCACATTCCAGCACAATGCCCCAAGAACAACAGGCAGAGTCCCCACAGAACGTTCAGGTCAGTCAGTGCAGTACACAAAGTGTGTAAGTGCCGCCATTGTGTGATGCTCACGTCAAACAGTCGCTACACAGGCATGGTCCACAGCCAGGAGTCAAGGACAACATTGTGCGCCGTATACACACTGTATCTGCACCGCTGATGTGTTTTAAAGAACGACGCCTACCGCCAGATAGACTGCATAGCGCCAAGATTGTGACAGATGCGCTACTGCATGCAGAAATATTGCGACCACTGCACAGTCCATGGGCACCACCCATTAATTTAGCAACAACAAAAAGTTTCACACTTACCTCATGGTGTCTAGTGAGCCCCGAATACACAGACAATACCCGATAGCTGGCCAATCCCGAATATCCAAGACTTTCCCCAAGGGCTGGCGGTTGCCACCATTTTCACCATAACAGGCTGCGAGAAAGAATATTTGAAATTCCTGCGGCATTCAAAGATGTACCAAAAATGACTGCCATCACTCTGTTCAGACTTTACAAGTTTTTTTATGACATACAAGTTAAAAATGCTGCACAAATCCAATGCTGCACAAATCTGGCAGCACTTTTTTTAGAAGCCATCAGTCCAATTTCCTTTCTGATTTTCTTACCTGGGTGACATACTAGTTTTCTTGGCTTTCCGAAATGAAGATGTGAAGCACCTCCATCTGGTTTTTAATATCCTATAAAAACATGGGATGGTAAGAGACGCAGACAAATACCACCTTCAACATCCTGAAGTCGTTTTCCTAGACCATCTACGAAATCAGGCAGGCGTTCTCCCCATGAGGGTCATGTAGAGCGAACTAGGCCTTCCAAACTGAGGAAGTGAGGAGATTTGTAGGGCCAGCAAACCTTTACATGCGTCATTTCAAATTAAAATTTAAAACAGTCTTGATCTCAATTTTTTTATTGGAGAGAGTGAACTGTTGCGACTCTTTCGTAGAGTAATCTTCAGACTCCAGAGCGGTGGATGGACACTGCCAGACGAGTTCCGTCGCTGAGCAGTTACACGAGCGTCGAGGGTCCACGGAACTCGTCTGGCAGTGTCCATCCACCGCTCTGGAGTCTGAAGATGACTCTACGAAAGAGTCGCAACCGTTCACTCACTCCAATAAAAAAACTGAGATCAAGACTGTTTTAAATTTTAATTTTAACGAATTTTAATATCGCTTTGAAATAATTTCAAAATTTTTGCGTCTTGTACCTCAGGCAGCACAACTACTAGTACCACTCACTGAATCCCTCCCACAAAAGACAATCAGGGGAAATGACAACTGAATTGGACTCAAGTAATGCAATGCATGTTGGATTGCATGGAGCTATGCTTACAACAGGCAGTGACATTAGCACACCCATCTATCTTAGCTAATGTGAGTGATGCAGATTATTGTAATATATGTTCACGGACAGATATTCTGTAACCACTTCCTTCACTCTCCTGATATTCTGTACATCAATTATAAATTGATTCGCGTTGTCAAGAAGTCGAACTCGTCTTGGTAAACGGTCACTGCGTGGGTTCCTTATTGATTCTGGGAGTGGGCAGTGGCCTATAAAGATAGTAAACATCCTACCTTCCACTTCAGCTTTGTTATCGATTTCATCCACCCAGTCCCTGGATAAACCAACTCATTGTCCCTTAACTAGGGCTCATGCTCTTGAGCTCGATGTATGTATCATGGTTCCTACCTTGTCATGAACACCTCACGAGCTTTCGTCCGCCGATCTTCTGTCAGTGCAACAGGGTCAGAATAGTCAGTTCAGACACTGACCGATCGCCAAACGTAGTTCCACGTTACTGAAGTGATCCTTCAGAGCCACGGAATTACAGATGACTCGTAAAAATTCTCAGTACTTTTGAGGAACATCTCAGAGCAAGTGTATTTGATCTGTGACGCCATAAGTACGCAGTACTTTATCAGCAGAAATGAGGCAGCTAATTGTACACTTCTATGCTGCCTCGCTAACGCACTCAAAGAACAGCAGTGCAAACATCTGTACGAAAAGAAGATTGGCCTCCAAACACCTTCTCGAATTCGGAGAGATTTGCAAACAATATTGGACCTTAGCACCGTGTGAAACATGCAGTGTGGTCGGTTTGGATCTACAGCTACCTCCCTCACTTCGGACATTGCTAAGTTTGAGGGAACAGGTACCAACTGATATTAAGGTAAATTTGGCAAACTGAAATTAAGCAATCCCACAGAGACAGCAAGAAGCAGTTTCAACGCACGACACTGCCTTGGATTTCGAACCAGTCTCTCCGCTGTGGAAGCTGCGCCCGCGCAACCACGCTGGACAGTCGCCGACTACAACCAACCGACACGCAGATGAGCTCGACCACAGCCCCTTTCCCTCCCACTGTACGCAATAACAGTGCTACTGCCAACGCGAAGGTGAGGCCTCGTCATTGCTGGTTTCACACACGCCTCGACAGCATAGCGTGCAACTGTTCAGCTCCTCACAAGTTCCTTAACTTCACAGTAGCCTACGACATGTGCACTGGGTAGCCCAACGAAATCAGGACGCCTACACAACGAGATGACACGCCTAACAAGCTTGACTATTTCTTCACCGAACGCCCAAATCATATCTTCGATTACGTATTACGGAAGGGGTTATGGTGGATACAGGATTGGCAGTCAGTGTCATCGCAAGAAGAACATCGCGATTGACAGAAGGATCTTCGCACACACAACTGAGAGCAGCTAATGTCTCGCCAGTGGAATAATTCAGAACTGTCAAATTGGCGGTAGACCTCGGACTTCCCGCAAAGAGCGCGTGGTAATTCATGAGAGCAGATGCGTGTGACCAATCTTAGGAACGGATCTACTTCACGGTTTTCATCTTGTGCCGCGCCTAGGGTCAAAAGAACTTACACATACCACTTCAGTTGCCACATTCAGTCCACTAACCTCTACTTGACGAGTTGCACATCTTTTTTCTTACTTTTCACTTAGACTTTACTTTCATATCTTCACAGGAGGAAAACAGGCAGATTCCATTTTTCTCGTTTTCCGGAAAGCATGGGGCACGGTGCCCCAAAGAAGGCTGTTAAGGAAGATACGAGCATATGGAATAAGTTCACAGATATGAGAGTGGCCCGAAGACTTCTTAAATAATAAAACTCAGAATGTTGCCCTCGACGGCGAGTATTCATCAGAGGAAAGTTAACGTCAAGAATGCCTCAAGGAAGTGTGATATAACAGCTGTTGTTCTCTGTATACATAAATGAGGCGGTGGACAGGTTAGGCAGCAATCTGTGGTTGACTGTTGATGATGCCGTGGTTTACGGTAAGGTGTTGAGTGACTGTAGGAAGGCACAAGATGATCTACACAAAATCTCCAGTTGGTGTGATGAAGGGCAGCTGGCCCTAAATGTGTAATAATGTAATGTTAATGCGGATGAGTAAGAAGAACAAACCCGTAATGTTCGAATACAGTATTACTAGCGTTATAGTTGGAACATTCAAGTCCTTTAAATATCTGGGCGCAGCAGGTGGAACGAGCAGGTTAAAACTGCGGTTGAGAAGGCAAGTGGTCGACCACGGTTTATTGGGAGAGTTTTCTGAAACAGTGGTTCACCTGTAAAGGAGACAGCATATATGACGCTGGTGAGATCTGTCCTTGAGTGTTAGCGATCCGTAACAGGTCGGATTGAAGGAAGACATCGAAACAATTCAGAGACGGGCTGCTGCATTTGGCTGCTGCATTTGTTACCGGTAGGTTCGTACAGCACCTACGTGCTATGGAGACAGTTGGGTAATTCAAAAGGGGATCCTTGGAGGGAAGGCGACTTTCTTTTCGAGTAACACTACTGAGAAAGTTTAGACAAACAGCATTGGAAGCTGAGTGACGAATGATTCTACTGTCACCAACATACATGGCGCGTGAGAACCTCGAAGGTATGATGCTAGAAGTTAGGGCTCTTGCGGAGGCATACAGACATTCGTTCTTCTGTCGCTCTCTTTGCGAGTGGAAGATGACGGAAAATGACAAGTAGTGGTACAGAGTATCCTCCACCACGCACCATACGGTGGCTTGCGGAGTATCTATGTACACTACTGGCCATTAAAATTGCTACAACAAGAAGATGACGTGCTACAGACGCGAAATTTAACCGTCAGAAAGAAGATGCTGTGATACGCAAATGATCAGCTTTTCATAGCATTCACACAAGGTTGGCGCCGGTGGCGACACCTACAACGTGCTGACATGAGGAAAGTATCCAACCGAATTCTCATACACAAACAGCAGTTGACCGGCGTTGCCTGGTGAAACGCTCTTGTGATGCCTCGTGTAAGGAGGAGAAATGCGAACCATCACGTTTTCCAACTTTGATAACGGATTGTAGCCTATCGCGATTGCTGTTTATCGTATCACGACATTGCTGCTCGCGTTGGTCGAGATTCAATGACTGTTAGCAGAATATGGAATCGGAGGGTTCAGGAGGGTAATACGGCCTCGTATCACTAGCTGTCGAGATGACAGGCATCTTATCCGCATGGCTGTAACGGATCGTGCAGCCACGTCTCGATCCCTGAATCAACAGATGGGGATGTTTGCAAGACGACAACCATCTGCACGAACAGTTCGACGATGTTTGCAGCAGCATGGACTATCAGCTCGGAGACCATAGCTGCGGTTACCCTTGACGCTGCATCACAGACAGGAGCGCCTGCGATGGTGTACTTAACGACGAACCTGGGTGCACAAATGGCAAAATGTCATTTTTTCTGATGAATCCAGGTTCTGTTAACAGCATCATGATGGTCGCATCCGGGTTTGGCGACATCGCCGTGGACACACATTGGAAGCGTGTATTCGTCATTGCCATACTGGCGTATCACCCTGCGTGATGGTATGGGGTGCCATTGGTTACACGTCTCGGTCACCTCTTGTTCGCATTGACGGCACTTTGAACAGTGGACGTTAAATTTGAGATGTGTTACGACCCGTGGCTGTACCCTTCATTCGATCCCTGAGAAACCCCACATTTCAGCTGGATAATGCACGACCGCATGTTGCAGGTCCTGTATGGGACTTTCTGGATACAGGAAATGTTCGACTGCTGCCCTGGACAGCACATTCTCCAGATCTCTCACCAATTGAAAACGTCTGGTCAATGGTGGCCGAGCAACTGGTTCGTCACAATACGCCAGTCACTACTCTTGATGAACTGTGGTATAGTGTTGAAGCTGCATGGGCAGCTGTACCTGTAAACGCAATCCAAGCTCTGTTTAACTTAACGCCCAGACGTATCAAGGCCGTTATTACGGCCAGTTGTGGTTGTTCTGGGCACTGATTTCTCAGTATCTATGCACCCAAATTGCGTGAAAATGTAATCACATGTCAGTTCTAGTATAATATATTTGTCCAAGAAATACCCGTTTATCATCCGCATTTCCTCTTGGTGTAGTAATTATAATGGCCAGTAGTGTAGATGTAGATCTAGAAGTCATTGTAATATAGGATACCACGTATTTGTTTAATGTGGGACCAGTGTCTGACATGGACAAAGGCTGAGGGCAACATTGTTTGGAGGCAAATGATTCGCACATCTCTTAGATATGATCAATACAAGATACTTTAAACGATCTGCCGTTAATCTTAGGGTCGCTGATTGCTATGGGCAAAGACATATTAATAACTGAACGCAATATGCGTTCGATCATTGCGTTTCTTCACAATAACGTGCCGATTCCGCTACGGTAAGTAGTTATTATTATTATTATTATACTTCTTTCATCAAATGGATATTGTTTGGGACTTTTTTCGTTCTTCCTTATCCAGAAATTATTGACGACAATAACATTTTTATACGAGACTGGCTCTTTACAAACTGTAACGAAGGAATGTTCTTCCTCCAAAGTGTATCACGCTATACCATCACAGACACACTGAATCACATACTGTCGGATGTGGTCACGAGGTGCGAAGCAGTCAATCGCGAAATAATTGGACTATCGAAGCAGAATGCAGCACTTAAAACATAAATACAGGCTCTACAAGAAGAATTATGCAAGGTGCAAGGGCGACTTGCGAAACTAAAACAGAAACAACAGCATCACACAATTCAGCACCAACAGCAACATTGTACATCACGGCAGCCATTTCAACAACCACAATCCAGCACATCATAGTGAGAGCAACGTTCGGGTCAGTCAGTGCAATATTCGAAGTGTGCAAGTGCCCCCATCGCGCGATGCTCATATGAATCAGTGCTTACACGAACGGGGTCTACAGTGGGGAGTCAAATACGATACTCTACATCGTATACATATTACACCTAGACTGGTGTGGCTAAAAATGTGACACATGAGCTTTTGCACGTGGAAATAGAGGCCATTGGGCAGTTCGTGGGTCTCAGCCATACATTTATTACCAAAACAGGATGGTTCATACAGACTTTGTGATGTTTATGGGCTCTGAATGTATGGACTATATCCTATAGATATCCAGTCCTCAATGTCCAAGGCTTTTCCAACACATTGGCAAATTTGACCATTTTCAGCACAACAGACTGCAAGAAAGAATACCTGCAAATTCCAACGGCAAGTAGCGATGTGCCAAAAAAGGCTGTCATTACCCTGTTCACACACTATGACTTTTTGTTCATGCCGTAGTGGTTAAAAAATGCTGCACAAACCTGATAGCGCTTCATTTATTCAAATTTCCGTTTTGCTTTTCTTACCCATTGTATCCTTCGACTGTGCGGAAACATATCTTTGACTGCTTGTCCAACTATCTCACACATGTGTACGACCGCCAAAACGATTGTTAACAGACAGTTTCGTATGGCGAGAAGTAAAAAAAAAAAAAAAAAAAAGAAGAGAGAAAAACAATGTAAACAGTGCATACAAGCACATGAAACATGTCAACAGAGCAAAACGGACCGTCGTACCACCACAGCCCTAGGCCAATTTGACATCACTACAAGCAGAGTACAGAATTTTCACTTAGACTTGGTCAGGCCCCTTAAAGAGTCAAACCGTTATAAACAGATTCTCTCAAGTGACTGATCGTGTGACGCGCTGGATGGAGGCAACACCATTGGGAGATATCATCACAGTATAAATACCTAAAGTATAGGTACAGTTGTGGATTTCTAGATTTGCTTGCTTAGGTGTGACTACCATTAACCAGTTGATGTATCTACACAGGCATTGTAGCGTTACGGGTTTTCCTGCCACCGCCTGTGATCCCAAAGTAACAGGCTGGTAGAAGAGTGACATCGCACTGTTATGGCAGCTGTAATGTGCCATGGAGGACAATGGAGAGACACACTTAACTGTGTGACGTTGGGCATATACACTTCCATCAAAGAGGATTTGCATGCTTTACTGGCAGAAGTCATGTACCGTTCACCTTCACATCTTTTGGCAGAAGCGTTGAACCCGTCGTACCACTGAATGCGTCTGAGTTACCGAACTAGTCAGCAGAATACTAAAACAAATCACATGGTTCCGCACACCACCGCCACAACCACCCAGCGTACTAAAAGTTTTCGCAAAAGCCTACAGCAGTCTCCATTCATAGCTTGAAACCCGCTTGGGTCCTCAAAGATGATCCACTTAAAAACGCGCCAGACACTGCGTTGACGCACTACCTCACCACTCTTCACTCTACCGCGTCGATCAACAAAAAATATCGCCTCCAGCTGCATACACACCCATGCATCCGAACGACGAACATCGCTCGTGTTTCGACCGGCCCTCCATACACTACGGCTTTTAAGGGGATTACTTTCTGGACTGAGAAAGCAACGTGTTCTCCTTCCACCCCTCAGCCATACTCCATGTAAGTGGGCGAGGACCCGTGAGGGACTGCAGACTGTGAAGCAGTCGAAAACATTACAGACGTACAAACTTTGACAAAGTAGCCTCTCTAACGTCCGCAAAGGTGCTTTCATAGAGACGTTCTTTGCTTTCAGCAGTCCGGCTCTGGCTCTTCATTTGTAAATATGTGTTTTAGCTTGTGGCCGGCCGGCCGCGGTGACCGAGCGGTGCTAGTCGCTTCAGTCCGGAACCGCGCGGCTGCTACGGTCGCAGGTTCTAATCCTGCCTCGGGCATGGATGTGTGTGATGTCCTTAGGTTAGTTAGGTTTAAGTAATTCTAAATTCTAGGGGACTGATGACCTCAGATGTTAAGTCCCATAGTGCTCAGAGCCATTTGAACAATTTTTTTTAGCTTGTGCGGTTTTATCACGAACAAAGTGTCTTCTGAAACTTCCTGGCAGGTTAAAACTGCGTTCCCGACCGAGACTCGAACTTGGGACCTTTAACTCGAAAGGCAAAGGTCCCGAGTTCGAGTCTTGCTCCGACATTCAGTTTTAATATGCCGGGAAGTTTGATATCAGTGCACACTCCGCTGCAGAGTGAAAATTTCTTTCTGAAAAGTGTCTTCTGTAGACCACCATTTCAGGTTCACATACTTCTGTTAACTTCACCACGTCAATAACTACATAACTGGTAGTTGATGTACGTTAATTATTTGCGATGTGCAATGTGCACGGAAAACTATGTGTGATGTATAGTATGCATAAGACTTTGCAGAAATGTATAAAAAAACTGTTTTTAAAGGTCAATAATAGACTAAAAGTTGCGCGTTTTTATACTTTGCAGTAAAAACATCAGAACCTCATACTTCAAAAACGTTATGAAAAACTCGTTCACTACACAGATGAAAACCGCTCTTGGGAACGGGAATAAGTTCCCGAAACTCGTCGTGCATAACATGAATAAAGAAAATCGTAACTGGTAGCGTAAAGCTATTTAGAAGCAACGCAATATTTTCAGTCACATGCTTTCACAAATCATTTGTCATTCATCAAATAAAATTAAAAGTCTTTATCTGCTGACTTTCTTTCAGACCCATGTAGCTTTTTCATTTTCTCTGCATATATGGACATTAGATCTATGATCTCATCCTTCCGCAACGGCTTGAGGTAGCTATCTTAATTTTTAACATGATTGTACAGTACTGTTTCTCGTCCATTACTGAATATTCTCGGAAAAACAGTATTTCCTAAAGCAGGTCCCGTGGCCACCTTTGCATTTTCTCAGAAAGCAGTAAGACTATCACTTAACGTGCTTCTTGGAACTGAAACTTTTTTACTCGCTTCCCTGACAGCCATTTATTATTCAAGTTAATAGTCTTACGATATGAAGCGCTTTACACAAATGTCTGATATCATGACAGTAGTACTACTAAAAGGCGGAAGAAAGATAAATCATTTATTTTGAGTGTACTGTGTGTTTGGCATTTTGTGAATTAGTGTTACAAGCTTACCACAGGCCTTACTTTGGAATTCAGCGGTGGTGGTACCACATCCTATGATCGGGTTAAGAGGGCCTAAGACAGATACAACAATTTGCTTGCTTTGTCGATTGGTACTGGTAATGTACACAACTGTAGCAGTTTCTCCAGGCCAGGAGAGTTCTGCAAATGAGTTTGGGTCGCCACAGCAAAAGAAAAAGCGATCGCCCGCTGTAGAATATGGCAGGATCTATGCTGTGTCCCAATTACTCGTTATCTGCCACTGTGGAATACGTCAGCTGAGAGCAGATGGGTAGTGCTTCGCTCCACACCGCGGACCAGAGTTGTGAGTTAACATTCATACAACTTTACGAAGAGATACCATTTCCATCAGCTAAACATTCCATATAAACACTGTACAAGAACAATACAGCTCATTTCGGCACGAATGAAATGACAGCGGTTTTAAGACATGTGGCTACCTGTAATTGCCTTTGATGCTAGCAGACATCGTGGAATGTCTACTGGGCTGTTGCTTGACTGCATGACTTTCATGTTTATTTTATGTCTCATAAGAAAGAGAAAATATATATGATATTCTGTGAGCATTCTATTTAATATATATTCTTAATAGCTGCAGTTATTCCCATTTGTAGTAGCCTATGCTCGAATAATTGCTTTCCGCCTCTCAAGTTACCCTGGGCAGTCGTGGTATGTGACAGGCAAAGATATACATAGCTCTTTTACTTTTACTTGCAGTGCTGGGAGCTTGAATCCTGACATGTTTTATGTCGGAAGGAACAAAAAAATAGCACAGATAAGGAAAATCTGTGCTAGATTTCTGATGACTCGGTGGGTGGCGACAGAACAGAAATTCTGACTAGACCGAGTATTACGATTTCTGAGTGTGATGTAGGATCACGTTCTAGTGAACAGGAAGCTACGATTCTGGACAGTGATGATAAATCATATAGCAACGATAAGGAAGCAATCGTTTTGCTATTGGAAAGCAGTGCACATGTAGGAGAGGTCTGGCTAAAATGGCACACCACTTTGTTTTTAGGTCATTATTGCTTTATAAACCATGATGTTAAATAACATTTGTTTCAGAACTGTACCTCATTCACTTGTAAGCTTCGCTATTTTGGTGTAATGTTTTTTTAAATTAATATTAAGCATTGTTGACCGATGGCAGAACAAAGTGACACAGGAGTAGGTAAAAGTAAGAAATTCAGATAAACATTAATGTTTGATGTATTTAATAGATTTGTACTTAACAAATAAAACAATGTTCCTGAAACAATTCTTCACCAGCATCAATTAAGGTTCAATCGTACAGAAACTGAAGACTGACAGCAGAATTACGAATGTGAATCCATGAAACAACAAAATTAGTGCCGTTTCTGAGAAAATATTTGTCACCAATGCTATCTGTTTGTAGACATCACAAATAAAGTTTTTTGTTCTGTGGCTTACTCCAGGACTGAATGTGTATGCCTACAAGTTACAATGCTGAAACTTTAACTAGTGCTCTCCAGGTTTTGAATGCGATTATACTCGTAGTTTCAAGCAGTACAAACACTGACAATCTTCATAAGCTTCACTATTGTCACCAAGAAAGGTGTTTTTGAACAGTATTTATTTTCCAAACTTAAGTTTCTTCCTTTCTTTTTTCGGCTATTTGAAATGCAAGTTGTCTCACCTCCTTCAGTCATACCAAACGTACGCGATCCCAATACTTTCGGGCACTGTAACAGTTAACGCTCCAATGCAACGTTGGAAGCTGGCTGGAATGTACCCAGTCCTTTCTGAACATCGCTGAACATATTTTTCGTGTTCCTAGTTCGTCTTCTGTGCATAGTCTGGAGAACTCCGAACGCTTTCGAGGCCCGCAGCCGTTCCACCTCGCCTCTGATAACAGCATCCATAGCCTGATGCATCTGCACCGCATCCCGACTGCCTTGACGATTTCTTCACTTAACTGCCTGCCACCTGGAAGGAGAAATTCTCGTACTTATATCTGGCCTACGTAAATTCATTGCATTTGTGTATCATTGCACATTTATCAATTCATGTTTAATGTTTCTTTTAAGTGATTTGGTTATATAATGGCCTTTCACTATTGTTGTTAAACTTATACAATTGTGTAAGATAAATACCTTAATTAATATCAAAGACAATACAGAATAGGACTAGAATCCACAACGGGGTAAAGTGACATACTGTGTTATTGTAGGCCGAAACGCCTTGTTTCATTCATTCAAGAAACGTTCAAATACTGCGTGCTCTAACAGAACCTTCTGCCTCTCAAAACATATCTAAAAATGTGCTTTACAAAATACTTTTCTCAAACATGTAATTACCTGCAACACTAACGAATGAATGTATGTGAATAAAAGTAAGAAATTTGGAGGATTGTCTGTAAGTTTTTCGTTCACAGTACCAAGACTGAATCTGGAAGTTCGTCACTACATACACAGGAACAGGGTTGCCAATCGACTTTTCTATACAGCTTACTGCAGATAGTGCTACTCAACTGGTTTCGTCCATAGCCTTGCTATGTCGTTTTATCCTTGTATGTCATTAATAGCCTGACTTCCCCTGCTCCATGAATACTATGAGAATAATTAAGGCGATGATGAACGCGCTTATTACGAAATCTTCATTTGATGCGAATTAGAAACAGAGTTAGGAAACCTTTGCAGTCTTGGAAAGGAAGTTTACTTCCAGAACCTGACGTCCCTCAAAATACCACGCAGTAGATCAGAGACCTGCTAGACAGTGACATTTTAGAAAATGTGGTCCTTCAAGCAACGTGACCCTTCATAGACTTCAGATATGATGGTGAAAGATATTGAGGAGTTCTTCTGATGCTACTCCCTTGGACTCTGAGCTTCCAGAGTGAATTCGAACAACGAGACCCGTATTCTATCATTGGGAGACGTAAAGACGCATAAGAGACGGGAATAGATAAAAATGAGAATTCATTTCAATGATCTCCACTCGGTCAAACCGACAATCAGTACAAAATTAAGCCACTTTTAGAACAAAATGGTTCAAATGGCTCTGAGCACTATGGGACTTAACATCTGTGGTCATCAGTCCCCTAGAACTTAGAACTACTTAAACCTAACTAACCTAAGGACATCACACACATCCATGCCCGAGGCAGGATTCGAACCTGCGACCGGAGCGGTCACGCGGTTCCAGACTGAAGCGCATTTAACCGCACGGCCACACCGGCCGGCTCTTTTAGAACAACTAGTAGCCAACTGTCGTAAAGTTCCCATGAATGAGGACCTATGTGTCGAGGAGAAAATGATGCCTTAAAGAGCTAAAGACATTCTAAAGCAATAATCGAGCAACAAGTCTAAGAAATGGGGCTATAAGGGGTCCGACCTATACGACTCATCACATATCGCCCACAACGTGGAAATACACTTTTGGAAAAGACGACATCGATTTTGGTCCTATAATGGTATATGCCAGCTGGGGCATAGCAGCTGCACTGGTAGTGGTTTCAGTGTCGTACCCCAACAGATAGGGTAGAGGCATAGCTACACAGCGCCATTTGTGTCTACACTTTAATAGTGAATGCTCACAGCCAGAAGGCTCAGCGTGGTGCGAACGTGTGAAGCAAGGAGGCACCCGTGCCACGGAGACGCACTCGTGGTTCCTACAGCCAACTGACGGAGTCTGAAAGGGATCAAACTGTGGCCTCCCAAGTGATGGACTGGTCCTCTGGAACAATTGCCACACGAGTTGGACGTGCTGCGTCATTCGTGCAACGATGCTGGTATTAGCGGTCACGTGAACATTCCCATGTGAACAAACACACACATCCATGCCCGAGGGAGGATTCGAACCTCCGCCGGGTCCAGCCGCATGTCAAAATTAAATACCTCGAAAACAAAGACTGATGGATGAGAGCAACGAAAGGCGTGTAGATTGCGGAAAATGTACTAATATTAAAGAGAAATTATGGAGATGTTTCTAACAGCTCTAAAAGCAGCTGCATGCTGTGCAGCTCTTACAGTACCAGAGTGCATAATTAAACTCGTCCCGTGAAAGCATCTTTGGAGTAACATCACAAATTTTCGAAATGTCCACCAGGAGTAATCAGAATGACCCTCTGAGTAAACATCTACAATCAAACACGAGCTCATCCGGAAATAAATTCAAAGGAATCAGAGTTCATAAACAGAGAAATTAACAAGAATATTAGAAACATTTTACAACAATAACGGCAGATCGAGAAATGACTGAACAAGTAGAATTTAACGGGCGTTATTTTCGTTTTTGGTGAATTACGCTTTGGACAACCTGAACAGCGAATTGATAGTACGGGGCTGAAAGCTTGTGTACAAGTGTGTGTAGTCGCTATGGATTCCTTAGAATTCCAGAAGTAGGTCGTTATTAATTTTGAACTGTACTGTGAAATTCATGAATTAATATAGCTCTGAGAGGGATTAAAAAAGGGGATCCGCTCTTCTCGTTTCATTACGCCACACAAAGGTACTGCAATAAGGAGAACAGATTCCACAGCATTAGCTACGATAGGAAACTATTCCTGCTTTATGCAGAACTGATGACACGTCGAATCCACCTATAATTAGTCAGCCAATGACATATGTGCAACCTAAAAATAATTACACCGAGATGACATCGCATAGCTATGAACATAGGGTTACCTCTGATGTCTACGGGTGTAGACGAGGTTCTGGTTCTGGTTGTCCACGGAGCACAGACGGCCGCCAGGATCATCATATTGCAAGGGCAGCAGTGGCATATTGTATAGCTATCACAGCACGGGTAAGAGGGCTTGTGATCTCAGATGTGTCAACACACACTGTTGCGAACCGATTATTAGCTGTGGGACTACAGGCGAGCATTCATGAACGTGCACACTGCCGTGAAATGGTCACATGGAAGGTGGAACGGCGCGTTCTGGTCTTCCGCAATGAAAGCAGATTCTGTCTGCAGGAGGGGAGGACATGGGGGGGGGGGGGGAGACGGGTGGGGAGCGTGCCAAAGCGGGAAGGAGGTGGGAGGGAAGCAGTCGAGGAGGGGTTCAGGGAACCAGGGAGGGAAGGGAAAAAATTCGTTCTGGAAGAAGGAGGGGAGAGGTAAAAGGGGGGTCCTGAGAGGAGGGGGGAGGAGAACAAGGCCAAGTTACAGTTGGAAGGAAGGGTACATGTCACAGCAACATTCAACATCTGGGAGACGGAGGTGCTGAAACTTATCATGACGAAGGTGACGGAGGGTGCGGAGGTGGAGAGAGGGAGGCATGCAGCGATAGAGGCGCGGCAACAGGCGGCGGTGGAGAGGAAGGAGGAAACCAAGGGGTGGGGCAGGGATCAAGGCTGTGGATAGTGTAAAAGATGCACAGATGTTGGAAGAAATGGAGGAGGTGGGGGAAGGGGATGAGGTCATACAGGAGGCATGTAGGGGAAGGAAGGTGGATACGGAGGGCAAGGTGGAGCTCTTGGCGTTCGAGGATTTGGAGGGCCTTGTAAAAGCGGGTTGGTGCAGAGATCCACGCAATGCTGGCGTAACAGACAATAGGATGGATGAGAGATTTATTTGTGTGAGAGATGGTGGAAGGATGCAATCCCCATGTCCAGCCAGACATGAGTTTCAGGAGGCGAAGGCGGGTATGGGATTTAAGAACATCAGAAACGGCGACTCCTTTATACCCCTGGTCCAGGCCACTGCGCCTGCGCAATAAGTGGAAGAACTGGCCCCTGCGAATCGAAGAATTGTAGCGCCGTCGGCGGTAGAAAGTGGCAAAAGTGATAAATCGCAAATTAAGATGTAGTGGGTTGAAAACCAGACCGTTGTTGTTTTATATCAGATAAAACAAGGTTCCACATCTCTCTGAAAGTATAATAAGTCAGATTCGCTGAAATCAGAACTGCTTGTACGGATACTAGTGATTTTGTGCTGGAAAACCTATATATAGTGGCGTCCACGGGATAAGTTCCACTACAGGGTAACACCAACAGATGCACAGGATGTCGACCAGATAGTTATAAGCAGACTAACTCCACTTACTTGTGTGGTGGTACAGTGCAGTCTCCCCAGAGACACGCAATCCGATTCATTTAAAACTAGCCGTTCCATTTAAAGTAACTCCGTTATCTCAGCGGGAAAATCTCCATTCTTCTGGCACACCATCTCACAAAGAGGTAGTATTCTAAACAGCTGACCACAATGATCTGTGATTGGATCACGAAATCCTTAACATTCCTTATAGAGTGTCCCGGATTCTTTACGGAAGAGAGCAGCTGGCCAAAATCGCTTAATGCCGTCTTTAGGAAATTGGTAATCGAGTGGGTAAACAAACGAATAGCAGAATGAGATTTTCACTCTGCAGCGGAGTGTGCGCTGATATGAAACTTCCTGGCAGATTAAAACTGTGTGCCCGACCGAGACTCGAACTCGGGACCTTTGCCTTTCGCAGGCAAGTGCTCTACCATCTGAGTTACCGAAGCACGACTCACGCCCGGTACTCACAGCAGCACTTGCCCGCGAAAGGCAAAGGTCCCGAGTTCGAGTCTCGGTCGGGCACACAGTTATAATCTGCCAGGAAGTTTCAAACGAATAGCACTTAGTACAGGTTTCGTGCGGAACCTCTTATTTTATGAATATGAGTATTTGCTACTCTGGAAGGTTATTCTACGACACCAGTCACAGGTGATCTGTATCTTTACATATGCCCACAGTTTTCAGATTGTTATGGTATTTTGTTCTACAGATGCTGCGTTTATTTTTATTAGTACAATAAAATAGCAAGAGACAGCTGAGGTAATTCATTATACATTAGAGGTAACCCTATGTTCATAACTATGCGATGTCATCTCAGTGTAATTATTTTTAGATTGCACGTATGTCACTGGCTGACTAATTATAGGTGGAAGCGACGTGTCATTTTTTCTGCATTAAGCAGCAATCGTTTCCTATCGCCGCTAATACTGCGGAATCTATTCACATTATTGCAGTACTTTTGCGTGGCAAAATGAAACGAATAAAGCGGATCCCCTTTTTTAAATCTCTCTCAGAGCTAAATTAACTCATGAATTTCACAGTACGGTTCAGAATTAATAACGACCTACTTCTCGAATTCTAAGAATTCCAAAGCGACTAAACGCACTTCTACACAGGCTTCCAGCCCCCTACTATCAATTCGCTGTTCAGTGTTTTAGCGGTATTAGGCTGTGGTCCGAAGCATAATTAAAAAAAAGAAAAACGAAAATACCGCCCGTGAAAGTCTGCGTGTTCAATTCTTTATCGATCTGTGCGTATCTGCCATCATTGTTGTAAAATGTTTCTGATATCGTTGTTAATTTCTCTCTTTATGAACTCTGATTCCTTTTGAAACTATTTACGGATGAGCTTGTGTTTGAAGACAGATGTTTACTCAGAAGGTAATTCCGATTACTCTTGGTGGACGTTTCGAAAATTTTGTGATGTTACTGCAAAGATTACTTTCACAGGACTAGTTCAATTATGCACGCTGGTACTGTACGAGCTGCACAGTATGCAGCTGCTTTTAGAACTATTAGAAACTTCTCTATAATTTCTCTATAAGATTCGTACAGTTTTCGCAATCAACACGCCTTTCGTTGCAATCATCAATCGATCTTTGTTTTCCACGTATTTAATTTTGACATCAGGGACTCGTAGCAGCGCTTCCTCTGTATATGAAGTATATACATAAATGATCCATTTACCTACGTCCATCCCCCCCCCCTCTCACGCCTTTTAATATATTAATTTTTGATGTGAAAGAACCGAGCGAGGTGGCACGATGGTTAGCAAATCTACCAACTGACCAAGCAACTGATGATGTGAAAGAGAAAATAATGAAACTTACACTTTTGCTGAATGATGGAAGAAAGCCACAACTGAGAAAAGATCTCTCTATAAACAATTACGTGGAAATTCGAACTGTTGAAAACAACATAAGTGCAGCCACCCAGCTTCGCCTTTCGGAAAGTACAGAACTTGGAAACAGACGTGGGTGCTGTGAATGTGTCGAACAACAATTTACGAAAGAATAGGAGGCGCGAAGAACAGAACCGGCTTTTGTTCTCTCAAGAATTAAGACAAATATGGAATTATAATATAGGCCGTTCTTGTTCTGTTCTCATCGTGGACTGATCAGCTTATGATGGCGTTAGGGCTATTGCGTTTACCATTAATATGTTTTAAACAACGTCAGGGAGTTAGTTCTACGAGGCACAGTGCTTGCAAAGTTGTTGAAGAATACACTGTGTTTTAAATCAGTGATCAGTGGTTTATTTTTTCTCGTTAATTCATATAAAAGCGGTAGCTTCGCACAGTCTGCAGTTTCTAAATCGCTGCACGAAGCTGAGAGAAACATTTATTCCTCTTATTAACATTTTTTTTGTTCGCACCGACAGCATAGGTGGAACACTCATCAGTTCAGTGAGATGGTGATTTAGGGCCCCAGTTATGATCTTTATCCTGATAACTTAGTCTATCTTGGGGCTTTTGAATTAGCCTCGTTATTGTGATGCTTTCCTCCGGTCAAATTATAAGAGCTACATTATTATTGAACTCAGGTGCGCAGGACTGGAAACAAACTTAAATACCATTTAAATAAATTGAAGACTAATTTCTACAAAGAGAGCTGCCGCAAGATATACAAATCCTCACAACATTTGACAAAACTTTGCCAGTAACTTAGTATGCAGCTGTGAATGACACTGACAATCCGACAATTCTTTTATACACTGATTAAAGTCTGACCATAGCGAATGATGTTTTTTTCCGGTTTGTCCAGTTATATCCTAAAGCCACACACGTAATTCTGGAAGAATTCACAGGGAAAACCGGATACTGTCCTCAGAAACGAGTAGTTAACAATCGATGACGATTATTTTGTAGTGTATATGGCCAATCGATTCCACGTACACCTATTTAGCAGCATATAAACATAACAATACTATCGCTGATGCTATGCTCAAATTTGGCATGCCAATATACCTTTTTAAAGCGCGCGCGCGCGAGTTCGGTTGCAGACGCGGAAGTGTTAAGACGTGCTACGCGGTCACTCTTCCGCGTGCCGCTTGTGTTTACCTACTATGTAGGGCACGCGCGTAACAGCTTTCGTTTGGTACGGTTTTCTGATAGGCACATTAACACCTGACACTACTATCGGTGACGGCAAGCCCCGACATGTATGGTGGGGTGTATGGAGAAGGGGGTGGTGACTTCGACGCCCCTATGGGACAACATCAACAACAACCACCTGCCCAGCGGATACATCCAGATGCAGCACCCTTACCAGCTCCTCCAGGAACTACACTGGACAACACGACGGCTGTGATCAGCCACTCGTTAGCAGTTGTTCGGGGAGAATCTGGAATACAGCCGGCAGAAGAGCATATTGATGTATCGGAACAGGATTCCTCCAGCTTCTCCGCTACGAGAAACAAGCGAAAAAGTGAGGTCAGTCTGGATTTAAGAAATTCCAAAACCTTCGTAGCAGACGCTAATCAACTTTTACCTGTAACTGACGTTTCAAATGTAGCTGACCCCCCTGTAGCAACTGCTTCTGGGCTCACTCCTAACCAACACGCTGCAACTAACACCCCTCCTGTGGGACCTGCACCTACTCCGAGGTCTCTCAACTTTTACAAACGTACAGATAGGGGACCATTCGTAGTTTATATGGAATGTTTGGACAAAGACTTAGGCCGCTTGCACCCTATGGCACTAGGGAAATTATTGCATATTTCCTTGCCAGAAGTGAAGAATTCTATCCTTAACATCTCTTCAGCAGGAAAAACAAAAGGTAAGGTGGAACTGAAAACCCCAGACAAGGCTAATTTCCTAGTTGCCAGTGAGGTATTAATATCAAAAAATATAGAAGCTTACATTCTTTCCTTTGTTGTCCATAAGCTGGGAGTAATCAGGAAAGTAGACACCAACCTTGAAGAAGCGGAGATTTTGGAAGTCGTACAATCTCCCTTCCCTGTTGTACGCGTTCGGAGGTTTACGAACAGACATGGTAAAGACCAAATCGTTAAATTGCAGACCTGTTTGTTAACCTTCGACTCTCAAACCTTACCGGTAGCCGTGTCTACTCACGGAACAAGATGTCCCGTAGACCTTTATGTACCAACTGTCAGGCAGTGCTTTAATTGTCTTCGTCACGGGCACATCAGAAAACAATGTCGTTCTCAGATGAGATGCATTAAATGTAGTGGTCCACATAATGTTGAATCCTGTGCCTCACCTATCACTATTTGCGCTCGTTGCGGGGGACAACACGCATCCACGGACCGTTCCTGCCCGGAATACCATATACGGCGACGAGCTCAAGAATTAGGCACGTTCAACAACATTGACTTCAGGGATGCGCTGTCTATTGCTCGTATGCCAACCTATGCATCCGTCACCGGGGTTCAACAACATCACTTGCCGGCTCCGATCATTCCTGCTCCAACAAATTTGAGCTCTCCGGACTTTCAAAACCCACAACTCTTCCCGCCGCTGCCCGCCGCAAGCATGCAGAGTCAACAACGCGGAAGTGGGGACGCAACTCACAAGGGGAGGCCGCCAATTATGAAATTCAGATTCGATTCATACTGCGCATAATAAAAGCTCATGGCCAGAGGTGTAATGTGACAAAGCACCAAGATGCACTTCTCAGCCGTTGTCGAGAAAATCGACAGTTAAAAGAAACCGTTATGGCGAAATACTCTCTACGATTTATAGTTTCCTACAGCGTCGTGGCGCAGCGGTAAGCCCTCGGGTTCGTAATCCGAAGGTCGCCGATCGAATCTCGCGCCATGCGACTTTTTTTTTAGTATTTGTTTTTTGTTATTCAAATATTATATATATATATATATATATATATATATATATATATATATATATATATATATATATATATGTATAGTGGGGTCTCTAATTCGAACGTTTGACTTACACTATACGTATTCGTTTCGGAATATCGTTTCTACGTCTTCCGTTAACTACGCGTGTAAACATTATGAAGACAATTAATAACATTTGTGAAATACAACTTTGTTTGCGGAAAACATAATCATGTTCGAAGTCGCCAGTTTTTCCGCGACAAACGACTTTCAACAACTTATATGCATAATTGCTGCAACTGATTGCCGGGAATTTTATATATATATATATATATATATATATATATATATATATATATATATATTTGAATTACAAAAAACAAATACTAAAAAAAAGTTGCATGGCGCGAGATTCGATCCGGCGACCTTCTGATTACGAACCCGAGCGCTTACCGCTGCGCCACGACTCTGTAGAGAGCAATAAATCGTAGACAGTATTACACCGCAACGGTTTCTTTTAACTGTCGATTTTCTCGACAACGGCTGAGAAGTGCATCTTGGTGTTTTGCCACATTACACCTCTGGCCATGAGCTTTTATTATGCGCAGTATGAATCGAATCTGAATTTCACAATTGGCGGCCTCCCCTTGTCAGTGTGGAACTGTGCCCCAGCAGACACACGTCGCTTACCGGCCTCGCTGGCGGCAGGCGCAAGTAAACAACCAAAGTAACGTTCGTGAGTGGTCTCAGTACCGCAGCCTGTTATATCCCATGCAACACTCATTCACTCCTATCAGCCAAAATCCATACCAGCCTGCTGCTCACATATTAGCAACCCCACAAGCGCCGAATCAACGACAACCTCAAGGTCATGCTGAACTTATAGATAAGATAATAAATGTGATTGATATTGTTATGCAAAACATGAAACAAAATAGTGCTATGAACAATTCCGATATCCGGCACCTCGTTACTGGCATATTTCAATCTCTCTCTCCCTAATTATGGCGGTTTTAAAAGTATTGCAGTGGAATGCGAGATCGGCTAATTCTAATAGAGAAAGCTTGCAACGAGAACTGTTCGTAAGTCAGCCTGATATCGTTCTGTTATGTGAAACTTGGTTCAAATTCGAACGAACTGTTCGCTTTCAAAATTATTCTATAGTAAGGGAAGACCGTCTCGATGGGTGGGGAGGCGTAGCTGGTAAAAACTTCGCTGCCGCATCGACCACACCCATTACACGTACCAACGTCACCAACCTTGAATTAGTTGCTGTGGAGATACGAACTGCCCACAAAACTTTTACACTTGTCTCGTTGTATAACGCTCCCCACCACAGTATCGTGGAAGATGACTGGAGACAATTAATAAGTCAGCTTCGTCCTCCCTTTATCGTAGCCGGAGACGTGAATGCCCACCATGTAGCGTGGGGAGGAGACGTGACAGACAGGAACGGCAGGACCTTGATAAGCGTTATCGAAGATAATAACCTAGTGATACTGAACGATGGCTCTCCTACTATGATAACTTCACCGCTCCGTAGACCCTCCGCAGTTGATTTAACTCTTTGCACCCCCTGCTTTACTGAAATATCTAATTGGTGCGTTAAAAAGGATTCAATGGTATCCGATCATCTCGCAATAGAGTTTCACATTAACATCAACGTCGATACTACGCACATCTGTTACTCTAATAGTACGTGGAAAATCAAGGAAGCCAATTGGGCCACTTATAAGGAAACGGTTCGCCGGGCACTCGCAAATACGAGACGTGACTTACGGGACGCATACCCAGTTTTACTCAATGCTATGAACGTCGCAGCTGGCATCAGCATCCCTAAGAAAAAAGAGTTTACAGTGATGAAGCACCGTTCTCCTCCTTGGTGGAATTCTGAGTGCTCTCAGGAAGTTGCGAAGTGACGACTCGCCTTGAAAACTTATCGTCAGAATCCTTCATTGGACAACTTCTTGGCTGTGCAAAAAGTGAATGCACGAGTTAACAAATTCCTGAAGAAAACCAAGAAGGACAATTGGAAGCAATTTTGCCTTTCCCTAAATAATGAAACCAGTATGGCAAGCATCTGGCATAAAATAAAAGCTTTTAACAAGAAGACTGTCTTTGTCCCCTCCTGCTACCACGGCCTGGTTAGAGGAATTCATAGATACAATCGCTCCTCCCACGGTGCCATTTGTAAACCATCGGTTCCCTGCTGAAGAAGACCGCTATCATGTTCTCCTTCGTCCTTTCTCTAAAGAAGAACTCAACGAAGCTATTAAAGTATCGAGCGACAGTTGGCCTGGCATTGGTCATATACACTACTCTATGCTTGCACACCTGCCTATAGAAGCGAAAGACATTCTCTTGAACATTTTTAATCAGTACTGGATGAAGAAAGACCTCATATCAACATGGAAGACGCAAGTAATAATTCCAATTCTCAAAAGTGGTAAAGATCCAAATGTCGGTACTAATTATAGACCTATTGCCTTTTCGTCGGGTGTTGCAAAAACACTGGAACGAATGGTAAAAAGGAGACTAGAATGGTGACTTGAAAAAAGTAATTTGTTGCCTCGGAGTCAATACGGCTTCAGAAAAGGCAAATGGACCATGGATAACCTGTTTTTGCTTTATATGGATATCACGTCAGCCTTTCAAACGAAAGAGACAGTAGTGGCAGCTTTTCTTGACGTTAAGGGTGCATATGATCACGTACAAATACCGATACTCTTGGACAAGCTGGCAGGATTCGGAATTCCTTAGCCGATGATCTACGGTATCAGTACCCTGATTACTCAAAGAAAGATCTACGTCCGTTTCAAAGGTACCATGATCGGACCTTTTTATGTCTTCCAGGGCTTGCCGCAAGGTGCAATTTTAAGTCCTCTCCTGTATACTCTACATACGCACGACCTAGAACGCATACTTACTCCCCCCCCCCCACAAAAATCCTACAGTATGCTGACGATATATGTATTTATTCTACTGCTGCTTCATATCTTCAGGCCAAAACGGCATTAACCACAACCATCGCACACATCGATGAGTGGCTCTCTATCAATGGGCTGGAGATCTCGGCTGAGAAATCAGCAGTCGTTCCCTTCTCCAAGTCGACGACAGCTCGCACTGAAGATCACATTACCTGTGGCAAGTACACCTTCCAAAGAAAACCGCACGTTCGATTTCTGGGGATGATTTTTGACTCTCGGTTAAGCTGGGCGGCCCACATCCGATCCACCGTTACCAAGTGTGAAGAATGTTTAAATGCAATCAGATCACTCACCATGTACCGAGGGATAATTAGATCTCGATTAGACTATGGCTGCCAATTCTACCACACTGCGTCAAAGATTCATCTCTCCAAATTAGATACTCTTCAATATAGAGCCATTCGTACCTGTCTTGGAGCCATGCGATCTACGCCCACCAAGGCCCTTTTAATAGAAGTGGGGGAGATGCCCTTGAGCATTAGGCGCCCAATGTTATCGTACAAATTCTACATTCAAGGCATGGCCATTATGGACAGTTCCGTCTATCAAAGTAGAGACTGCATTTATCGACTGTGGATTGCATCCCACAGAAGGAATAAAGTGCCACCCGTTTGTGCCAGCTTTGACACTTGGTCACCTGTCATACATTCTATACGGCGTTCAGCGCATCTACCTGTTTTTGAATATGATATTCAGACGCTCTGTTCCCAGATCCTAGTCCATTATTTAAGTACGACCTGGCTGGACAGTTCTAACGTCAACGTTGGCTTCAATCGTCTCGTTCAAGCACAATGGCCGGGTTTTCTCTGTGTATATACCGATGGCTCCAAAATTCCGCAAGAAGAGTGTACAGGATGCGCTTTTTTCTACCCTCAGATCCAGATTCGCAAAACCTTCAAACTGCCTACGAGCACTTCTATTTTTACGGCGGAGACAGTGGCAGTTTTGGAAGCACTTAAGTATGTCTCTAGCACTTCCTTCCCCAAGATATTGATAGTATCTGACTCGCAAAGCGTTCTTAAAAACATTCAGTACAGTCGATGGAACAAAACAACCAACAGTTATATCTTGGGTGTGATATCTGAATATATTCGCAGCACACGCACGGGCCGGACGATCCATTTGTTGTGGGTACCTTCCCACTCTGGTATCCTCTATAATGATGAAGTTGATGCATTAGCCAAACAAGCGGGAACCTTAGACACCGTCCTGGATCTGCACCTTCCCTATACAGACTACTTACGGGAAGTCAAGGATCACGTAAGACAACAATGGCAGGAAATGTGGAACGTTTCTCAACAGACAAAAGGCGGTTATTACGCAGTGCTACAACCTCGGATTCCTTCACAGCCGTGGTTCATGAGGGCACATCTGGACCGATCCACGATTTCTACTATCATAAGACTCCGCTTCAATCATGCCTCTTTCCACATCATTTACATCGGATCAACGTTTACAGTTCACCAGCATGTGAGTGTGATCCTGAGCCGGAAGCTGATGTCAACCACATCTTATTTATGTGCCCCAAATTTGACCGTGAACGGTTGGTCTTTCTGAAGACATTGCTGAGTATGGGGTACCATCTTCCTCAATCAGCTTCTTCTCTTTTGTGTACTAAAGACTTTCGTCTATATAAAGTGATAGTTAACTTCATCAAGAGTACTGGTTACAATCTATAGGTTTTAATGGTGTACGTAAATTATAAATATGTCATGCTGATGAAGATATTTCTGAATTGGTGTGAATTGTAAGCCAAGACACTTTTAATTATTTTACAATTCATTCAATTTTTAAAACATTATGTACAAAACTGTAACAGTTAAGCTTTTTATTCTTGTAAATATGCATTTCTGTATTTGTTTATTCAATTATGTGTACATTGTCACTATGTGTTGCCGATGGCTAAATTGAGTACACACTCAAAGGGAAAAAAAAGCGCTCGCGTGTGTGTGTGTGTGTGTGTGTGTGTGTGTGTGTTAGTCTGTGTGAGTGTGTGTGTGTGTGTGTGTGTGTGTGTGTGTGTGTGGGGAGGGGGGGTGGTTTACTGCAACAGACGCCTCTTCCACATGGTGCCTGAGATATGTACATTGTGCACCTTAACACACTATCATGTATTACGTGTCACTCTTGCTCCTTAAAGAAATACTCCACTGTTCTCTAAATTATAGCTTAAGTTGTAAACCCCTGGCAGAATGAAGCTGCAGAAAGATCAAGGCCTCACATTTTTACACCACTGTAGTAGCTGTCTGGAGGTGACACAATTACAGGGCGCGTCTGATGTCACAGCCTGACGCTAATAGTTTTATCGGAAGCCGATAGGGGCGCTGGTGTGGCCTGCCAGGCCCACCTCCCGTTGTTCGCTGGCACGGAAGGCCGTCAGCTGCTGATCGCTTCTCCTTTGTTATCTAGAACACGGCGCAGCCGCCAGAATCGATTCGCTTTCATACTACAAACGTGAACCACTGTACAGAATGTGATAAATCACATCTCACATCTACCCCCAGATTTCGCAAGCGACCTACGGTGTATGGCGGGAACGCTCTCCGCGTCCGTCATTCTTCGATAATCCTTTACCCACTCGCGAATAATTCTCTGAGGAAGGACCCCACAAGAGCTAAAATTTCTCTCGTTTTTCTGACTTGATCATTCTGAAAAAAAGAAAATATGTTTTAGGGGCTAATACGTTTCCTAACTCTTGTTGAAACTTATGGCAATATTAAATGAACAGCTCACCCTGAGGCGCATCGCTATTGGTGTAGGACCAGAGTCTCAATGATTCCCATGCTTTATGCTACGTAAAAAATCCTACGAAGATTATCTCGCGAGCATCCCTCCACTAATCCTAAACAGTAAGTTTCCGAAACTATTGTGGAATAGTCAAGAAGAGACAGAACAAGAGCTTCGGAGATAATTCCGTCTTTCTCCTCAGTTCTCGTATTTTAGCTCTCTCTCTCTGAAATTATTTGGCCCACAGCCGGTGACTTGGTGACTGCAGGCAGAACACAGTATTTCTTCGTCTTGGCTCTAGAGGGGGGAGGAGGGAGAGGCAGAGTGTGCCTCGGACGCCTTTTTCTCTGGAACACAGGCCCATTATTCATTTTTTTTAGCTGGCTGCGTGGACATGGGGCCGTCATTTGGCGAATGCAACGAGGAATAATTGGCGCCCCTCTTCGGGATAGAGCTAAGGACCTTCAAGTACGAAGTCCAGTGCTCAGTCCGCTCACCAACCACGGCAACCTTCGCCTATCACCCCACTGAAACTGTGATATGATGTTAAGTGGTAACAAAGAACAGCTTAATCAGGGAAGAGGCAGTAAGTATAAAGCGATACTTACAGCTATTGATATTATTGTTAAACAGAACATATTTATCATAAATCTTCCAATCAATGAAAACCTATATCTACATCTACATATATACTCCGCTAGCCACCAAGCGGTGTGTGGCGGGGGGCACAATTCACGCCAAAGTCATATTCCCCCCCCCCCCTTTTCTGTTCCACTCCACGCCAGAGTGCGCGCTCTTATTTCCCTTACCTTTGAATGGTGATCATTGCGCGATTTCAAAAGTGGTGATAATATATGCTCTACATCCTCGGTGAAGATCAGATTTCGGAATTTAGTGGGCAGCCCCTTCTGTTTAGCGCGCCGTCTATCTGCAAGTGTGTCCCACTTCAAACTTTCTATGAGATATGTAACGCTCTCGCGATGGCTAAATGTACCAGTCACGAATCTTGCCGCTCTTCTTTGGACTTTGTCAATCTGTTGAATCAGACCCAACTGGTAAGGGTCCCATACAGACGAATAATACTCTAAGACTGGACGGACTAACGTCTTGCAAACTATTTCCTTTGTTGAAGGACTGCATCGCTTCAGAATTCTACCAATGAACTGCACTCTAGAGTTTGGCTTACTTGTGTAATGTAATCATTCCATTTGAGATCATTTCGAATAGTCACACCCAGATACCGTGACTGTGGCTATAATCTTAGCAAGGCTCGGGAACCAGCGATTGGGTTAATCAAGAGTAAATCGAGCAAACGTATTGTTGTGACGACCACGGCGGACAGAGCCATCACACCGACGTCATCTCAGACGCCGTAGCAATCTGTTCCACCCCGAGATCGTGGCGCGGGGCGCGGACGGCGGAGGGAGTGCGCCGCGGGCGGAGGGTATTTAAATCGGCCGCCGCCGCGACTGAACCCAGTTCCCCCTGAGCAGCCATAACGTACGGATCTCCGTACCGGCACGTTCACAGGATCTCAGTCCGTCAGTTCACCTGATGGTGGCGACGTGTATGATCGCCGAAACATTGTGCCCGTTGGACACTGTAGACCGGCAGTACATCCGTGGATATTTTGATTATCAAATACGCCGGGAGAAACTCAAAAATCACAATATCTAACATGTTTCTTTACATCATTTATTCTTTACAACACATTTCTTTTTCTGAGTAGATGGTGTAATGCGATGACTGGGGGTAATTTCTTTAACTGTTCGCCGGCCGGTGTGGCCGCGCGGTTCTAGGCGTTTCAGTCTCGAACCACGCGACCGCTACGGTCGCAGGTTCGAATCCTGCCTCGGGCATGGATGTGTGTGATGTCCTTAGGTAAGTTAGGTTTAAGTAGTTCTAAGTTCTAGGGGACTGATGACCTCAGCAGTTAAGTCCCATAGCGCTCAGAGCCATTTGAAACATTTAACTGTTCAGTGTCTTGCCTATGACGTGCAGTGTACATCTATCAATCACAGTTTGAGGCAGTGTTGGAGAGGCAACAGATTTTTTCGAAAATCCACCAACACAAGTTCATTTGCTTCAATAATGCCGGCTTTGACTGTTAAACTATCCGGTGCAGAAATATTTGTTTCTTAAGTATATTTAAAGCAATCGAGCGGTCGATTATATAAAGACTGCTGTTATATTACCTACTAGATTAAGTTCTCCCTTCATAATAATACACGTTGACTACCTTATTTACAATCTTGTTTTAGGAAGTGAAAGCCTTACGCTCACCACACGAAACTGCGTGGTTCCTTAAAACCACAATAACTTGAGTCTCTCGTTCATGCTCCGAGCAGCTACGTTTCCCACATGTAGTACTAATACACAGAATGACCAAGTCACTGGACTTTGTCCGCGAGGCGAGCGGATTATTTTAAGTGCTGTATATTTAAATTCGATCTCTGGGTTACTGATTCAAAACCTGTATCTATGTTTAATAAAGACGGTTTTCTGCTGTATTATGAGAGAAAGAGGAGACTTGGATTTCAGTGGATGTATGGTACTTTGTTTTCCTACATGCAGTGATGGCTTTGTAGTGTGATAAGCTATAATCGATAGGTAGCAAATAACTGTCTCTTTCTCCGTTCTCTAAATAAATTTTGTAGCTCTTCCCGCGTTACCTGATTGGTGGCTAGAGCGACAACCTGGATGCGAAAGAGAGATTGGATAGATGTAATTAAAATCATTCAGCTAACACACTCAGCCGCCGTTGTAATCATACAGGAAAAAATATTACACCAACTGCTACAATGTGAGTTTCTTTCGCATAATGGTTTTTCAGTTTACCTCTTTAGTGAACAGATGTCGTACAGCAGTGCTTTCTGAAAAATAATGATATTATCGGTCCATCGCGAGTGCAGTGCAGATTCTGTTCACAATAACTTACATGCGTCACCTGGAAAACGTTTTTCTTCTGTTTCTTCTAACGAAAAGCTTACATTATATTTTAACGTGTTCATTAATCTATAAATATTCATTATTTAAATTGTCCCACAAGTTTATCAATGTGCAATGCAACTTCCTCCTTAAAATTTTACAACAAAATCCTTTTTAGTGTCCATTATCTTAAAGGAGGCTGCACATTTCTTTTCTCTGTCCAAAAGCAGGAAAATTCAACAATAACACATTCATACAACGCCGTATCAAAGAATAATTATTGCTTTTATAGTTACATCTATGACGCTCATTTTAAAAAACTCCCTGTCGTTGTTCAGGTTTCACACTCTCGTACAGATGTCGCTCTCGTCGACAGTTCGTGTTCTCTCTATCAAGTCCTCCAAAATCCCAACAGATGGCAATATATCTCATCTGTCACAGATCGTCCTCTCAGTCTCTCCCTCGTTGCGACACGAAAAACGAAATAAAACTTATTCCAACTACTACTTCCTCTTTACCTATATAATTGATAAAAGTTTTGTTTAAGTTATATTCCGTTTTTGCACTGTGAGAAATAACCTGTGTCGCATGAGAGACCAAATACACATCGCTAGTGAACGCAGTTTGCATAATATTATATACAGGGAAAGTATAGTACGATGAACTTCGAGGGAACGATGAGTCCCTAGTGTGCGACCGTCAGTACTTCATTTCAACCTCGCGTCTGTCATGAACAGAGGAGATTTTGGTTCAGATGGCTCTGACCACTATGGGACTTAACATCTGTGGTCATCAGTCCCCTAGAACTTAGAACTAATTAAACCTAACTAACATAAGGACCGCACACACATCCATGCCCGAGGCAGGATTCGAACCTGCGACCGTAGCGGACACTCGGCTCCAGACTGTAGCGCCCAGAACCGCTCGGCCACTCCGGCCGGCAGAGGACATTTTCAACAACCTGTACAGCTGAACGGCCAAGCGAGCTGCAAGTGAGGGAATGCATTTGTTCTAATGCTTCTGGAGGATATGTAGCAGGAAGGTATTTATTGTGACCACAGCAGTATCCAGTGTAGCAGCAGGAGACGGAAGTACACAGCCAAGTTGGCGTGAGCAACGGCAGCTGGCCTACAATGCGTCAGCAGTCACGGAGTGTGGACCACCAGTGCGGTGATATGACGCCTTTGGAATGAAGACTGTGATACGGAATCTTTCTTTACCACGTGTACTGACAGACGGAAATACTGACTTCTAATATATGTTTGAAGTCGCGTAGCGAAACACGAGCTGCAGTCAATGTAATTTGTTTCGTTTTCAGAATATACCAAAATCTAAAAGAAGTCCAAGACATATTTCTGTTTAATAATCTAAGCTCACCTACCAAATTTAAAGATGGAGGAGCAGCTATATTTGATGATCTTAAAAGAAATCACCAAAAGCCTCTCTAGGCATCAAATTAATCATGGCCATGATAATTAATAATGTTCGTCTACCTAAACGTTCATAAATAATATTAGACAAGCAAAACAAACCACAAGAACATAAACTGAACCAATACAAACCCACCAATTCATAGTCATTAATCTACCAATAACCATTCTTATATGAGCGACAGAAGAATAAGCAATTAAAGACTTTAAATCAACCTGCCGAAAACAAATAAATCTAACAATAACTCCGCCAGATAAACCCAAAGACAACCAGAAATAATTAAACTTCAACCCCAAATAAGAAATAACCTTTGTTACGCGAAAAATTCCGTAACCACCTAGCTTCAATAAAACACCAGCAAGAATTATTCCACCAGAAATAGGGGCCTCTACATGGGCCTTAGGAAGTCACAAATGAACTAAAAATATTGGCATCTTAACTAAAACTTCACCGCCAGACAGGCAGATCGCCACAAACGCCCAAAGAGCAACATCTACGAAGTAACGCCAAACCAGCTGGTAAGCTGTTCCTGGACGCAGAGCGAATCCGCGTATGTGAGATGGAGTTGGCCATTTGTATCATCAAATTCAACACATTAGCTAGCGTTGATGAACTGCAGGTCGAACAAATTGAGAACTTTATTTCGAAATAACTGAAACTACTCTTGGCTGTTGTGTACACCTGTTTTTACTAATTTGCAGGTCCCGAAGACAGGAAGGAAGGCAAGGATATTCACTGTTTTGAAACCAGGGATGGAACGGAATGATCCCAAAAGTTTCTAAGCTGTGTCACTATTTCATACTACTTCATGCATCAGCAAGCAGGTTTCTACCGGCCAGGTACTACAGCTGACATTACATATCGGGGACGATGTCTGAAATGACCTTCATCCACCTGACAGCTCCTTATGACACAGTTAGCCACCAAAAGCTGTTGATGTAACTTTATGATATGGCGAGAGTCCACCGTTTGACAACCTTCTTTGGCAACATTATTCGAACGAGGGAATTAACAGGACGACACAGAAGAATGGCCTACCACAAGGAAGCGTCCTGGAGCCAATACTGAATAACGTGTACTTAAATCAAAAGCCAAAACCAATGCAATTCTTATATACTGACGAGACAGCAGCAGCTCATTCTTTGAGTGTTTCAGAGGCAGAAGACAACCTGACACGAACTTTGACGCGCTCTACGTCTGTTACGGTTTAGACTACACGACACCAAAACCTAGGAAGTCGCAGGGCTTCCACTTCGATAACCGAGAAGCATAGCGAGAACCTGGTGTGATGTGGCGAGATGAGCCATTGCTGCACTGCTCACAGCCGAAATAACATGTCAGGTCAATGACGAGGAGGACATAGCGTGCCAGTATGCTACTTTTGCGGGCGTCAGTTACGACACGGTGTGTATGTGCTGACGAGTAAGCTGCACCTGCGTGGATATCACGGTGAATAACAGATTGTGGTCTACAACACAGTGTCTGAAGCTAACGTCAGTGCGGGAAGCTCTTTCACATTAATCAAATGGTTCAAATGGCTCTGAGCAGTATGGGACTTAACTTCTGAGGTCATCAGTCCCCTAGAACTTAGAACTACTTAAACATAACTAACCTAAGGACATCACACACATCCATGCCCGAGGCAGGATTCGAACCTGCGGCCGTAGCAGTCGCACGGTTCCGGACTGCGCGCCTAGAACCGCGAGACCACCGCGACCGGCACATTAATCCCTCCCATAAACCAGGACTGACTGCCTTTTGATGTGGATACGACGGAGACGGAATCAACTCCTGCCACCCAGTGCGCTGATAGCAGCCCACTGGGAGATGAATGCTATCCAGCATTATTTCACACAAGGAACGCATGTGGTGGAGGGTGTGCGGCGGCGCGGTTCCTTCCGTCCCTTTACGACGAACCTGCACCTACCTGTAAACATTGTCTCAGCAGACCATCAGTAGGGAAACCGAGCGAAACCTACTGTATATCGACGTGAACCAGGCTGCAATTAAAGTCATTAATCTACGTTTCGGGAGAAAGTTTTCACACGAAATGAAAGGTTGGAAATTTTGTCCTTAATTAATATATTCTGAAACTTAGGTGAACAAGTATCACTGCCAAGCCCGTGCTAGTCTTAACAAAGTCCCTCACAATCCCTTTCACTCACGTTAGCAAGTTTATGGTGTTGTATTTACCGAAAACGTAATAGCTTCAAAAATACGGATTCTTTTTGATTGAGAATGCTCGACAAATATTAAGTCTGTCGGTATGTAATGCACTCACAGTTTTTAGTCACCGACCTTCTCAATACGCCACGCGGAATTTGTCTTTTCTCATCACAGAATTCAATTAACAATTGCGAAATTTCTACACACCCATCGGAATAATTATGCCGTCACTTTACAAAACTTTTGATGTATGAAACACTCCTCGACCCGGCAACTTATTATTTCCATCGGAACTACTACTACACACGTCCGAACTGTTTCATGGCTAAGGCTACGACTCCTCACTAGAATACTTTAAGTCTTCTCTACCAGCAGAGAAAGGCGCGCGAAGAATATTGCTTTACCGTTGGTCAGTTTACTCAACAGCCAATAGCAAAACAACATTCTCCCGCCTCAATCCGCGCTTTTCACCAATAACCATTCGCAAAATAGTAATTCTAACAACTGAAAAATATGGTTCAAATGGCTCTGAGCACTATGGGGCTTAACATCTGTGGTCATCAGTCCCCTAGAACTTAGAACTACTTAAACCTAACTGACCTAAGGACATTACTCACATCCGTGCCCGAGGCAGGATTCGAACCTGCGACCGTAGCGGTCACGCGGCTCCAGACTGAAGCGCCTAGAATCGCACTGCCACACCGGCCGACTAACGACTGCACTTTTTACCGACGTAATTATCTAATATGCTGAAGTTTTGTTTATGCATAAAATTATTTACTTTTGTTATTTATACCTGAATTAAATTTCCGCTTACAATAAACTTACTTTACAAATCTGTTCTACAAAAATCCCCTTTGTCCACATCCATACTTCTTTCGAAATGTTCCCACACTAAATCCCACTACATAACTCGCTAAACAATTATCTTAATATTAACCTTAAACCACACTCACGCATCATTCATACTGCTAAAACACATTTATAATATTTTACATATACAAAAAGACATAATAACACTTCATCAAAATACTAGAACACTTCCTGGCAGATTAAAACGGTATGCCCGACCGAGACTCGAACTCGGGATCTTTGCCTTTCGCGGGCAAGGGCTCTACCAACTGAGCTACCGAAGCACGACTCACGCACGGTACTCACAGCTTTACTTCTGCCAGTATCTCGTCTCCTACCTTCCAAACTTTACAGAAGCTCTCCTGCGAAACTTGCAGAACTAGCACTCCTGAAAGAAAGGATACAGCGGAGACATGGCTTAGCCACAGCCTGTGGGATGATTCCAGAATGAGATTTTCACTCTGCAGCGGAGTGTGCGCTGATATGAAACTTCCTGGCAAATTAAAACTGTGTCCCCGACCGAGACTCGAACTCGGGGCCTTTGCCTTTCGTGGGCAAGTGCTCTACCATCTGAGCTACCGAAGCACGACTCACGCCCGGTACTCGCAGCTTTACTTCTGCCAGTATCTCGTCTCCTACCTTCCAAACTTTACAGAAGCTCTCCTGCGAACCTTGCACCGGGCGTGAGTCGTGCTTCGGTAGCTCAGATGGTAGAGCACTTGCCCGCGAACGGCAAAGGTCCCGAGTTCGAGTCTCGGTCCGGCACACAGTTTTAATCTGCCAGGAAGTTTCATATCAGCGCACACTGCGCTGCAGAGTGAAAATCACATTCTGAATACTAGAGCAGTTTATGAAAAACGTTCTATTACTTTAGTGCACTCTAGTGGGCACAATCGAAACTAAATCACAGTCCCGTATCCAGTACTGTCCTCTATCGCCTGATACATAAACTACGCCGGCACGGTAGCTCAGCGTGTTCGGTCAGAGAGCTGGTTGGCCTCTGCAATAAAAAACTGAGTGGAAGGATCAACCACCGAACTTGAACAGGATGTCTTTCGACGTCCGCAACGACCAAACATAACGATCAATAACGAACAAAAAAAAAAAAAAATAAAAAATAAAAAATAAAAAAAAGATGGTAGAGCACTTGCCCGCGAACGGCAAAGGTCCCGAGTTCGAGTCTCGGTCCGGCACACAGTTTTAATCTGCCAGGAAGTTTCACATCAGCGCACACTCCGCTGCAGAGTGAAAATCACATTCTGAATACTAGAACAGTTTATGAAAAACATTCTATTACTTTAGTGCACTCTAGTGGGCACAATCGAAACTAAATCACAGTCCCGTATCCAGTACTGTCCTCTATCGCCTGATACATAAACTACGTGCGCGTCCAGTTTCGCGTCACCATCTGTCACTATACAGCTCTGAGACACATCTCCCACTTAACCGCCTCCAAGGCAGGATCGGTATACGGCGCTACGCCTCAGGTGCCTATCGTAAGCAGGCGGTGGAAATTTGGAGAACGGAGCTGGGAACCCAGACATCTTTCCAAAAGCAGGCTCAGCCTCTGGGAGTGAGCTTCTCCGTCTTGTGTGGCGAAATCTGGAGAGCATATGGGAGGGAGTGGGGTGGCGCGAGGCCAACATGTGGAAGTGGGGCACGCTATCCTCCTGGATGAAGCGGATGTTCTGTGTCAGGGTGCAGAGATCCAAAATATGAACCAACTACAGGTGCGCCCAGAAGATCCTTTTAAAATTAAGAACTAGGGCATTTCATCCTTAGGTTCCTTGGAAAATAAACTGTTTGAACAAAGACGACAAATAAATATAAAGTACAATGTTCATCGTCTTCAAAGAGGGGTCAAATGGGAACTGCAGACTGCTAGTGCACCTGGCAGACGAAAAATAGTATTTCTTCCAAAACAAATTTTTACTTTTAGGGAAGTATCTAATCGTCTGTTCACAATCACAATTATCTTAAAAAATATATAAAATTTCGAAGTGGTGGTTTTTTTACGAGTGTAATTCGTCATAACAATTACTTAGTGGTTGAACACTTAACCCGATAACAGCATCAAACACGTAAAACCCAATACTAAAAACCTTAAAACGTTAAGATTATAAACAAACAGCATTTTTTGAAATTTAACTAATGACAGTTGGTCTCAACACTTCCTTATAATATTTAGTTTATTACTGGAACAGTTCAGCACACTGTCGTAGTGCCTTTAAGCACCATGAACTTCCTCGTAACTAAAAAGTATGTTTATTTTAATGCCTTCGAGAAATAGATCTGTCGTAGGCTCTGTCCTATTACGCAAGTCGACATATTTAGTCCAGTAGTCACCAGTTGATGACTGTAAATTAATTCCAAAAACAGCACTAAAAGATACTACATTAAAATTTCAAAATAAGTCAAACACCACACGCACTGCCCATTTAAGCAAAATTCCAACACTTTATCCGCAGCCGCCTAGATTATGATCAGTTCACTACAGCTGATTTCAAACAAGTGTCGTTGCATAACTAATTCAGCTGTAATCTACATTCGTGCAAGGCGATATTAGTCATACGTTTTAGTGAGACTCGTACCGTGTTGCTCACAGCTGCGGTAGATGCGGCACAATCAGTTGCCCACATCAGAATGCTCGCACCTCGCTACAGTTCAGCGACTCAATAACGACGGATGTGGAACGCGCCGTATCGCCGTACCCTGCCACCTGCACTCAGTCCGCCTAAGAAAACAGACCACCAGTTCTCCCTAGGTGCACAACGCTGAGTCTGTGACTAGCTCAGCCAAGTACTTGTTTACTATGACGATACTACTCGTACAACGTACAGCTGTATTCCCAGTTCTAGCGTCGTCTCCACGTTTACTGTTTACTGAGCTGTCGTCGTAAGCTCAGCCATCGCCAGATGGCCGTGTTCACCTCCTTGTCACACTCACCAACCTTCCGCCTCCAGGCAGATGGTTTAGACCGTGGTGACAAAAATCATGGGATACCTCCTAATATCGTGTCGGGCCCACTTTGGCACGGTGTAGTGCAGCAACTCGGCGTGGCATAGAGTCAACAAGTCGTTGGAAGTTCCCAGCCAGAGTACTGAGGCACACTGCGTCTATAGCCGTCCATAACTGCAAGAGTTTTGCCTGTGCCGGATTTTGTGCACGAACTGACTTCTGGATCACGTCTCATATATGTCCGAGGCGATTCATGTGGGGCGACCTGGGCAGTCAAATTATTCGCCCGCATTGTCGAGAACGTTCTTCAAACCAGTCACTAATAATTGTGGCCCAGTGACACGTCGCATTCTCATCAATAAAAATTCCGTTGTTTGGGAACGCGACGGGGATGAATGATTGCAAATGGTCTCCCAGCAGCCGAACATGCATAGGACTTAGTCCACTCAATGCAAACACAGCCCACACTGTTATGGAGTAATCACCAGCTTGCACAGTTTCTTGATGACAGCTTGGCTCCAAGACTTCGTCGGGTCTACGCCACACTCGAACCCTAGAGTCAGTTCTTACCAAATGAAATCAGGAGTCATGTCACCAGTCCATGGTCTCCCAGTCGTCTAGGGTCTAACGGCAAATGTCACTAGCCTAGGAGAGGCGCTGCAGGCTAAGTTGTGCTGTCAGAAGAGACATCCGCGTCGATCGTCTGATCCCACAGTCCATTAACGCCAAATTTCTCCGCAATATCCTAACGGATAAGTTCGTCGTACGTCCCAGATTTATTTCTGCGGCTATTTCACGCAGTGTTACTTACCTGTTACAACTCTACACAAACGCTGCTGCTCTCAGTCGTTAAGTGAAGGCCTCGGCAACTGCTTTATCCTCGGTGAGAGGTAATTCCTGATATTCTGGGCACACTCTTGCCACGGTGCGTATTGGAATATCGACTTTCCTAAAGATTTCCGAAATGGAATTTACCATGTGTCTAACATCCGCTACCATTCCGCGTTCAAAGTCTACTACTTTCCATCGTGCGGCTACAACAACGTCGGAAACCTTTTCATATGTATCATCAGAGGGCAAATGACAGCTCCGCCAGTGCGCTGCCCTTTTAAGAGGGTCACTCCAAAAGAAATGCGCACTATTTTTTTTTAAATCCATCTTTTATTCTACATGTTTGAAAGTTTTACAGTGTGTAGATACATCGATTAAGAACAATATTTTAATTGCTCCACATAATTTCCATCCTTCTCAATTGCCTTACGCCATCTTGGAACCAGCGCCTGTATACCCGCACAGTAAAATTCTGGACCAACCTGTTGGAGCCACTGTTTGGCAGTGTGCCCAAGGGAGTCATCATCTTCAAACCATGTTCCACGAAGAGAGCCTTCCAGTTTCCCATAGAGATGATAGTCACATGGAGCCAGGTCAGGACTCTAAAGCGGGTGTTTCGCTGCATACCGTTTTTCTTGTTTCTTTGTGAGCCACTGTCAACATCCTGGGAACTCACCTGGCACAAACCTTTTTTAACGCCAAACTTTCAGTATTCTGCAAATACTTCCTTCCCATATCCCAACGTAGCGTGACAATTCGTTCACTGTGATGCGTCTGCCAGGAGTCACCAATTTGTAAACTCTCTGCACACTATCTGGAGTGTGTGCAGTACGATGCCTGCCGCTGCGAGGACAATCCTCAATACTGCCATGCCCGCTTTCATCACGTAACCTGCTTGCTCACCCACTAACTGTACTGCGATCGACAGCAGCATATTCATGCACCTTTTTCAACCTCTTATGGATGTTTCCCACTGTCTCGTTTTCACAGCGCAGGAATTCTATGAAAACACGTTGCTTCTGACGAACGTCAAGTGTAGCGGCCATCTTGAAGACATGCTGTGACGACGCCACTCACGAGAACAGGTTGAACTAAGTTTGAAAACAAGCGGGAAGGATGTATGTACACACTGTAAAACTTTCACACATGCAGAATGAAAACTGTATTTTTATAAAAATAGTGTGCATTTCTTTTGGAGTGACCCTCGTTTACCTTGTGTACGCGATACTGCCGCCATCTGTATTTGTGCATATCACTACACCATGACTTTTGTCATTCGGTGTATGCTCCTTGGCGTTAGGCACAGTGAAGGAAACATGAGGAAGCGTCCTGATAACTATCTCTGGTGGATGCAGTTAATCGAACTGTCGAAAGTCACGCCTCAAAACTATAAAACTGATCCATAAGTCGCGGTACTGGGTTAAGAGCTCTCTTTAATCACGATTATCCTGCATCCACAACGAGAACTCAGCAATATTTGAGTAGAGACATTGCCCCGTAACTGCTCAAATTTATATTCCTCTTGCCATTCCTACCCAAGTTTTGTTCGTATGTCTCACGTCTCCATTCCTCTTCGTATCAACATGCAAGTAAAGTTCCTTTCAACAAAGTTTTCTACAGTAGTTTTATGCGACACCGGTTTTCATCCTACAACACCTTAACGTACTGGAGAAAGCAAAAGTAATTCGTTTCATCACTTACTTGATAGTACGCTGGAAGAATTTATCTTAAAAAAAATGGCTCTGAGCACTATGTGACTTAACATCTTTGGTCATCAGTCCCCTAGAACTTAGAACTACTTAAACCTAACTAACCTAAGGACACCACAGAACACCCAGTCATCACGAGGCAGAGAAAATCCCTGACCCCGCCGGGGACTGAACCCGGGAACCCGGGCGTGGGAAGCGAGAACGCTACCGCACGACCACGGGCTGCGGACAATTTATCTTCACCTGAACTGCTGAACAACGAGTAAATTTCGTGAGTGGACATGCAGGATGAATACCACACGTTGTGATTAGCATTCCCCTCGCAGTCGTGTGGCGAGGTATGGAGCTGCTTTTCAGGGCTTTCACTGGTGCGAGGAATTCAGTCTGCAGAATGGGTAACCACGTTTCACACGAGCAGCTCCGGGCTTTCAGACAGATAACCTCGTTCCGTCTCTGGACATCGAGAACTCCCAAAGGCATTCAGCGTCGGCACTTACATTCCGCGTCCGTCCTGCCCTTAGAAATAAATTCCTTTGACCACAGAGAGATCGTTTGTAATGTATCATACGTACCACATACGACACTGCAACCTTTGTCATAGACACAGTAGCTGAGCATTTTGAATCTGTCTTTGATTATTGGCTTACATGGGAAGGCCACGACGTTGGGATCACGGATTTACTTCAAACTCTTACGAATTTAGCAGGGTAATTAAAAGAAAATTATGTGCGAGTAGCAAACTGCACTGCCCTGACAATTCTCAGAAAATCGCAAGACGTTTACGGGGGTATGTTATGTAATTGATAGATCTGTGGAAGGTATAGGTTGTTAGAAATCATTGTGTCAAGGGGATCGTGTTCGATCTTTGCAAAAAGGTCGTGGACGAGGTAACGATTCAGATACCGCCAACACTTTATTTCTAATCTATAGTTTTCCATGGCTGGTCCCATTATTTAATTTATATAACATTTGAGAGACACTATAATAAAGAAAAAAAGTGCATTTCGTGAAGTTATAATGAATATCTTATAGAATAGGTACAGGCGTGTAAAGGATGCGAAAGCGCGATAAATAGGATGCGGATGACGTTATTCGAAATCAGTAATAATGCAAATCACAATGTGCTAGACCACGAGAGTAATGTACAATTACCCGTGGGATGTGCTCTAGACATCTCACGTTACAAGGTTGTATTTGTCATACAGACATGGAAAACATAAATTGAAACAGCATCTACTACACCGACCGAATGCAGTTTTATTGCAAACAATGGTTCAAATGGCTTTGAGCACTATGGGACTTAACATCTGTGGTCTATCAGTCCCCTAGAACTTAGAACTACCTAAACCTAACTAACCTAAGGACATCACACACATCCATGCCCGAGGCAGGATTCGAACCTGCGACCGTAGCGGTCACGCGGTTCCAGACTGAAGCGCCTTTAACCGCACGGCCAGTTTTATTGCATTCATAGGGAATGTTCAGAGTTTATGAGGGAAAACACGCCTCGTTCACACTTTGAAAATTAAATAATGTGACCAGTGATGTAAAAGATAATAGATTAATAAGGAAGTTTGAGCGGGGATCCAACCATCGCCTAATGCACGTTCGTCTCGAGCGCTGATCACTTGACCACCATGAAGTCTCGGCACCTACGTATAGATACACTATTCACATACTCTGAAGAGACAAATAAACTGGTACACCTGCCTAATATTGTGTCGGGTCCCAGCGAGCATGCAGAAGTGCCGCAACACGACCTTGCATGGACTCCACTATTGCTTGAAGTAGTACTGGAGGGAAATGACACCGTGAATCCTGCAGGGATGCCCATAAACGGCACGTTGAACCCCAGAAATGCCCAATAATATATACTTTTGTCGGTGACTCTGGTGGCCAGCGTAAGTGTTTAAACTCGGAAGAGTGTCCCCGGAGCCACTCTGTACCAATTCAGGACGTGTGGAGCGTCGCATTGTCCTGTTGCAACTGCCCAAGTCTATCGGAATGCACAATGGACATGAATGGATGCAGGTGATCAGAGGGGATTCCTACGTACGGGACACCTGTCACAGTCGTATCTAAACGTATCAGGGATCTCATATCATTCCAACTGCACTCTCACACCATTAGAGAGCCCCCAGCAGCATGAACAGTCCGCTGCTGAGTTTGTCTCCATACCCGTACACGCCTATCCGCTTGATACAATTTGAAGCGAGATTCGTCCGAGCAGGCAACATGTTTCCCGTCATCAACATTCCAATGTAGGTGTTGATGGACCCAGGCGAGACCTAAAGGTTTGTGTTGTGCATTCATCAAGGGTACACGAGTGGGCCTTCGGCTCCGAACGTCCACATCGCTCGTGTTTCGTTGAATGGTTGGCACCCTGACACTTGTTGATGGCCCACCATTGAAATCTGCAGCAGTTTGCGGAAGGGTTCGACGTCTGTCATGTTGAACGATTCTCTTCTGTCGTCGTTGGTCCCGTTCTTGCAAGACCTCTTTCCGTCCGCAGCGACGTCGGAGATTTGATGTTGTACCGGTTTCCTGATATTCACGGTACACTCGTGAAATGGTCGTAAGGGATAATCCCCACTTCGTCGCTACCTCGGAGATGCTGTGTCCCACCGCTCGTTCGCCGACTATAACACCACGTTCAGACTCAGTCAAACCTTTATAAAGTGCCATTGCAGCAGTAGTAACCGATCTAACAACTGCGCCAGACAGTTCTTGTGTTATATAGGCGTTTTTGACCGCAGCGCCGTATTTTGCCTGTTTACGTATCTCTGGGTTTGAATACGCATGCCTATACCATTTTCTTTGGTACTTCGGTATAGTAAAGGCTTAAAATTTTTGTCGCGATTTTCTCGGAATTGCCGGAGTAGTGCACCTTACTTCTTTCACATGATGTTGTTTTAATGGCCTACTAAAGGTGTACAAAGTTTGAAGTAAATCTGTGATCAGAACGTCGTGGCATCCCCTTGTTAGTATTTCTCTTGTGAGCAATAATTCACAAGAGATAAACATGCACATTGATAAGAAAGGCAGATATGAGCGACGTACGCTGATGAGCGAAAAGATTATGACCACAGTCAAAGGAAGATTGAATGTCACCTGGTATGCTTGTGGGAGCGAGACACGACAGAGAAAGTGTATATGTGGAATGGAGACGAATGGGGAATAATTTTATCTACGGTTCTTGCTGCAAATGGAGAAATCCACTGACATGAGCGACCTCGACAAAGTGCAGATTGTTAAAATGCGCCGCTGGGGAAGGAACACCTCTGAAACGATGAAGCTGGTATGCTGTTTGAGTGGTACTGTTGTGGGCGTCTATGGAAGCCGATTGTAGGAAGGTGGAACTACGAGTAGGCGGCAGTGCGTTGGACGTCCGAATCGCATCACACAACGTGGAAGCTTGCCAGCTCTGTTCATAAGAGAATCGCCAGCAGATCTGACGACACAGTACAATACTGGTGTCGGTAAAGGTGTTTTGGAGCACACTGTTCACTGCACGCCGTTGAACATGGGTCTCCACAGCGGACGACCACAACGTATTTAAATTTCCACGCAGCGACATCGTGAATTACACTATTGGCCATTAAAAGATGGCTCTGAGCACTATGGGAGTCAACTGCTGTGGTCATAAGTCCCCTAGAACTTAGAACTACTTAAACCAAACTAACCTAACGACAGCACACAACACCCAGCCATCACGAGGCAGAGAAAATCTCTGACCCCGCTGGGAATCGAACCCGGGAACCCGGGCGTGGGAAGCGAGAACGCTACCGCACGACCACGAGATGCGGGCTGGCCATTAAAATTGCTACACCAAGAAGAAATGCAGATGATAAACGTGTATTCATTGGACAAATATATTGTACTAGGACTGACATGTGATTACATTTTCACGCAATTTGGGTGCATAGATCCTCAGAAATCAGTACCTAGAACAACCACCTCTGGCCGTAATAACGGCCTTGATACGCCTTGGCATTGGGTCAAACAGAGCTTGGATGGCGTGTACAGGTACAGCTGCCCATGCGGCTTCAACACGATACCACAGTTCATCAAGAGAAGTGACTGGCGTATTGTGACGAGCCAGTTGCTCGGCCTCCATTGACCAGACATTTTAATTTGGTGAGAGATCTGGAGAATGTGCTGGCCAGGACAGCAGTCGAACATTTTCTGTATCCAGAAAGGCCCGTACAGGACCCGCAACATGCGGTCGTGCATTTTCCTGCTGAAATGGAGGATTTCGCAGGGATCGAATGAAGGGTAGAGCCGCGGGTCGTAACACATCTGAAATGTAACGTCCACTGTTCAAAGTGCCATCAATGCGAACAAGAGCTGACCGAGACGTGTAACCAATGGCAACCCATACCATCACGCCGGGTGATACGCCAGTATGACGATGACGAATACACGCTTCCAATGTGCGTTCACCGCGATGTCGCCAAACACGGATGCGACCATCAAGATACTGTAAACAGAACCTGGATTCATCCGAAAAAATGACGTTTTGCCATTCGTGCACCCAGGTTCGTCGTTGAGTACACCATCGCAGGCGCTCCTGTGATGCAGCGTCAAGGGTAACCGCAGCCATGATCTCAGAGCTGATAGTCCATGCTGCTGCAAACGACGTCGAACTGTTTGTGCAGATGGTTGTTGTCTTGCAAACGTCCCCATGTGTTGAGGCAGGGATCGAGACGTGTCTGCACGATCCATTACAGTCATGCGGATAAAATGCCTGTCATCTCGACTGCTAGTGATACGAGGCCGTTGGGATCCAGCACGGCGTTCCGTATTACCCTTCTGAACCCAGCGATTCTATATTCTGCTATTACTCATTGGATCTCGACCAACGCGAGCGATACGATAAACGGCAATCGTGATAGACTACAATCCGACCTTTATCAAAGTCGGAAACGTGATGGTACGCATTTCTCCTCCTTACACTAGGCATCACAACAACGTTTCACCAGTCAGCGCCGGTCACCTGCTGTTTGTGTATGAGAAATCGCTTGGAAACTTTCCTCATGTCAGGACGTTGTAGGTGTCGACACCGGCGCCAGCCTTGTGCGAATGCTCTGAAAAGCTAATCATTTGCATATCACAGCACCTTCTTCCTGTCGGTTAAATTTCGTGTCTGTAGAACGTCATCGTCGTGGTGTAGCAATTTTAATGGTCAGTAGTGTACGTCTGAAGTGGGCATACCATCATCTAGACTGGACTGTCGATCAATCGAAACGTTTCGCTTGGTCAGATCAATGCTATTTCTTGCTACACCAAGTTGGTGGACGGGTCGGGTCATGTCGTCAGCCAGACAAATGACTGCTCTAAATGTCCATGAGATTTAGATCTACATCGACAACTGTATTCCACAATGGACTTTGCAGTATGTGGTAGAGGGTACATTTGCCCCCTTTCCTGATCCAGTCGCGAATGATTTGCGGGAAGAACGACTGCTGATAAGCCTCCGTGTGGCATTGAATCTGTTTCATTTGGTTGTTTTGGCCTTCTCACAATATTTGTTGGCTCTCCTAGGAAAGTCCTATGTTCTCAGAACTGTAATAGTAGGCCGAACTGAGATGAAGTACGCCAGTCTTGCAGCGTCTGCCGCTGCAGTTGGCCATCATCTCCGTGAAGCTGTAGTGCTTACTAAATGAACTTGTAACGAAACGCCCCCTCTTCTTTGAATCTGCTGTGTTTCCTCTGCCAATCCTATCTGGTACAGATCCCACATTGGTGAGCTGTATTCCAATACCGGTCGAACGAGGTTTCTGTAAGCTACCTTCTTTGTTGAGGGAGCATATGTCCTGAGGATTCTACCAATGAATGCCGTCTGGCATCAGCCCTTCTCGCGATTACTTATAACGACTTTTTAGTACTTTTCTCTTTTTCTTCTTGTTGTAGTAAAACTATTTTATTAAGAACAAGTGCAATAGCCTGATATTGAAGTTCATTATTTATGGTGAAGAAAAGACTCATGCATATGAAACGTACAGTCATAATGTGTAAGGCCTGGAGCAACCACTTTCGTAACTGACTTATCTCTGTAAAGCAATATCCATTTTTTGTATGACATACTTCACTTGTTTTTCGATTCTTTACAATTCCTTCTCCTAGCCGCGACATGTTAAGACCCGTGTGTTAATGTAAGCTTCTTGAAGTGAGAATAATCGCTCATTATTGTTGAAACATAGTGTCATATTCCTTTATTTTGTGCCACAAATACATTTGGTGTGTTATTGACGGGTTTCACAGTGGAGGTTCGGTGAAGCCTTATTCTCTGAACGGAAATTATTGGCTTGAGCGGTATTTGCTTAGCCGCCATTGCGGCCATATGTCCGACGAAAGTCCGAATTGCGGTATCCGATTGCTCAGTGAGAATAAAATTGCCACTCTTAAGACATTCCAAATTCTACAGTTATGAAAGTAAGAAAGCAAGTCAGTTATTCCTAAAGAGTAAAATCTCGTGTCCTGTAGAATTTTCCGTCAGCTGCACTCACCCCCTGAAAAGTTGACTCCGTCCATGGGCATACTCAAAGAAATTTTATGGATGTAACTTCTTGCACTACGCGGCTGCTACGCTCGCAGGTTCGAATCCTGCCTCGGGCATGGATGTGTGTGATGTCCTTACGTTAGTTAGGTTTAAGTAGTTCTAAGTGTAGGGGACTGATGACCTCAGATGTTAAGTCCCATAGTGCTTGGAACCATTTGGATTTAACTTCTTCCAGCGATTGTTCAGCGATCGTGTAACCAGAGAAAAACGGGTTTTCTGTCTATGTATACACAATACGTTACATTTCTCATGCTGAGGTTCATGAGCCACCCCATACACCAAGCGTCGATCTTCAGCAGGACTTCCTGTATTTCGCTACAATTTTCTTGCTTTACCTTTCTCTGTATAGAATATACGAGGCCTGTTCAGAAAGTAAGCTCCGATTGATTGCCAAATTGAAACCACAGTGAACATCAGAAATGTTTTACTTGCAACAATTAGCTACACCTTTCAGCTACTTCTCTACGTATTCGCCGTTCTGACTTAGACTTTTGTCATAGCGTTGTACCAACTTTTCAATAGCCTCATCATAGAAGGCAGCCGCCAGTACTTTCCGCCAATTCTCCACGCTGGCCTACACCTCGTTGTCTGTGTCAAAATGTTGTCTTCAAAGACAGCGGCTCATGTGACCAGAGATGAAACTCAGGGGGAGACAATTGCGGACTATATTGTGGGTAATCTCACATTTCCATTTGAAAACGATGCAGGAGCATCTTCTTTGCCCCTGCAGAATGCGGCTGAGAATTGTCTTGAAGAAGGAACAGCACGACAGTTATGTAATGTTAGCTGCATAGATTCAGGCGAAATTTCTCACCAGGCCCTCGTACTTGGCGGCAGACACTATTTTCTAGACATCTTTACGGACTCACTGCGAGCTCAGAAATGAGAAGAGCGACGTGATGCTAACTGGGGTTATACTAGAGACACTACCCAACACATCTGTGCAAAGCTTTATCGGATTTTCATAGTCGTTTCCATTTCGCGACCGATCGGAGCTTACTTTCTGAACGCCCCTCGTAGTAGCGAAGTGCTTTATGAAACTCGTCTGCTATATTATCGACACATACAGGCTGTTGTGGGTATACAGGTGGGTGCATATATTTTTATGTGTGGTAACTTAACAATCAAACAGATCAGTGTGCTGGTCGTTTATACGCTGCCCACAGACACGTCACCAACTTTAAGATATGATATTTTCTACACCGACATAGCTGCACCACTAAGTGGACTGTGCGTGTCAGTGTGGGCTAACAATTTTGTGCCTAAACTTCCACACTTCAACTCCTAACTCGCTGCCCAGGGGAAAATAGGCATTTACGGCACGCTTTCGCCACATGTACTTGCAGTTACTAACCAACTAAAAAACCTGAGACTTACAATGGCTGTAATTAATAGTCTGGAAACGACGTAAATTCTAATGTAATGTTGTTCAGCACCCCATCCTCAGTCACCGCTGGAATTGTTCTGTTTTATTGAACCTCTTCAGTCCCCTCTCACAGCTAGTCTAAAATCCCGTATGCTCGTGTTTTCTTCATTAGGTGGTAGCGCGGAAATGTATGGAAAGGTTTTCGGAAGACGACATGTACCTGGGCGCCTATATCTACTGCCTTCTGGGCCTCGTGGACGAACACAGCGAGGTGGGTTTCACACGATCATTGTTCTCTGGACCTGTGTTAATTCCTAGAGAGGATGTTCCTCATTGGTCATCGGAAAAATCATACTATGCAATCATAAAAAATACTCCAATATTCTGTACCAGATTGACATTAGAGGTAAAGGGCTTCAGTTTTGTGCGTGTGTTCGACAGCCTTTCTTGGAAATGGAAATAACCTGCGCCTTTCCACAATAATCAGGCACACTTCGCTACTCCAGAAACCTACGGCACACTACTGCCGTAAGAGATGCAAGTTTTCTAGCATTCTATTCGTAGAATAGTATTGTTATCCTGTCAGATCCAGTGGCCTTCCCTGTGTTGAGCGACTGCACTTGCTTCTCTTTCCCATGGTCACTTACATCGATACCATTCTTTTGTGGTTCGTACGACGATTTAAAGCAAGATGTTTGATGCACATTTAACATTTGTCTTCTGTGGAGGAAATCGAAGCACTGCGAGATCTGTGGGCTACTCGAACGTTATTGCGGACCACCTGCACCCCTTTATGATAGATGTCTTCCTCGAAGACGATCGCATCTTCTAACGAGGTAACTGTCCATGCCACAAGGTCAGAATGGCGCTGCAATGGTTTTAGGAGCATGATAGGAGACTCATGCAGATATCTTAGCCAACAAACTCGTCTGAGATTAATACAATGGAACACATCTGGGACGTTACTGGGAACCAGCTTCGTTCCTATCAACCATCCTCTCGTAATTTACTGACTTTGCATGACCTGTGCGTTGACTTCTCGTGCCACGTGTCTCCGGAAGCCTAGCAAGGACTCATCGAATTCATGCCACACTGAGCTAACATTGTACTGCATTCCCAATATAGACCAGACGCTATGAAGCAGTTGTTCTTAATGTCTAGGTCATAGGTGTATGTACAGTTTATTCAAAATGGAGTCCCATATTGTTTCAAGAGACCTTACTGATCGAACCTAGACAGAAACTAGATCTACATCTACATCCACATCTACGTAGATACTCCTCAAGCCACCGTACGGTGCGTGGGGGAGGGTAGCCTGTAGCACTACTTATCATTACCTTTCCAGTTCCATTCGCAAATGGAGAGAGGGAAAAACGATTGCCTGTATGCCTCCGTATGAGCCCTAATTTCTCGTATCTTATCTTCGTGGTCCTAATGTGCAATAGATGCTGACGGCAGTAGAGCCGTTCGACAGTGAGCTTCAAATGCCGGTTCTCTAAATTTTCTCAATAGCATTTCTCGAAAAGAACGTAGCCTTCCCTCGAGGGATTCCCATCTCCATAACACGTACGTGTCGTTCTAACGTACCGCTAACAAATCTAGCAGCCCAACCTCTGAACTGCTTCGATGTCTTCCCTCAATCCGACCTGGTACGGATCCCACACACTCCAGCAGTGCTCAAGAATAGGTCCCACCAGCGTACTATAGGTGGTCTCCTTTACAGGTGAACCACTCTTTCCTAATATTCCCCGTATAATCCGAAGTCGACCATTCGCCTTCCCTATCACAGTTCTCACATAATCGTTCCACCTTATACCGCTTTGCTACTTTGCGCCCAGATATTTAAACGACTTGACTGAGTCAAGCAGGACACTAGTAATACTGTATCCGAACATTACAGGTTTGTTCTTCCTACTCATTCGCATTATCTCACATTTTTCCGCATTTAGGGCCAGCTGCAATTCATCACACCAACTGGAAAATTTGTGTAAGTCCCCTTATATCTTCCTACAGTCACTCCACTTCCACACCTTACCGTACACCAATAAGCGCACATCTACAAAACTACATTCATGTCATTAGGGTCATTCACGTACGTCCAGCATTATCAATACAGCATGCTTTCTCGTTGACGTTCTAAGGTGATTTCATACTACTTCGTCACGTTTCATTCGGTCCTTCTTTCTCTGTGATGGTGATATGAGGCACAAATGTTACGTACGAATTTTTAAGGTCATTTTGGCACCAGAATATGAATAGCAATTTCATGAGGTACTAAAAATTGTAACCGGATACTAAGACTCCACTCTGGAAAAGGCAGCAATGTTATTCCTTTGCGGTTTAGCCAAAGGCTTTAATTAACATGTGTCATCTCATTTCGTACAGAAGTAAGTAACTTAATATTTAATGAGCGATGGTCTAGTCGAGTAGGTCAACTAGCATAGAACACTCTTTCATATGAACTTAATGCTTAATATCTCTGATCATGGGGTCTTTTAAGACTACTGGTTTATTCCAGACTCACCTACAACGTGCCCACGATACAAGTTCGAGGGCAGCCGTATGTGTTTACACGTTTTCGTAATTCTTTGAGAAGGAGACCCAAAGAATGCCTAAGGGCGAGTCATAATCATACTCCTCTTCCACTAATAATAGGCAGGTGGTTTCCATACAACAAAATAAGTTTTCCATATTTCAAGAGCTATTTGATCCCCGATAAATGTTTGCATGTAATGTAACATTTTTTTTTCTCAGTCTGTTTTGTTTGAAAAAATGCGGAACTTTTCTGTCGGACATCGTGAAATATTCACACTTCAGCCCCTACAGTTTCATGAAGTTTTGACAGGTGGCGGCGCTATAAGGAGGCTTCAAAGTCACGTCGTAATGGAGGTGCGTTCCAAGCAGACAGCTGTCATCGAGTTCCTTCTGGAGGAAAACCAGAGCATCGCAGATTTTTATAGGCACTTACAGAATGTGTAGGGAGACCTGGCAGTGAACAAAAGCATGGTGAGTCGTTGGGCGAGGCGTGTGTCATCATCGGAACAAAGTCGCGCAAACCAATCCGATCTCCCGCGTGTCGGTCATCCGCACGCAGCTATGATTCCTGCAGTGTTGGAACCTGCGGCATCTTTCATTCGAGGTCAACGACGGATCCCAGTCAGAAACCTCGATACGCAGCTGGACGTCTCTGTTGATAATGCTGACACACTTGTCCACCAGTTGGGTTACTCAAAGGTGTGTACTCTGAAGAGCATTGTGTGGCCCAATGAATGATGCACTCCGCGGGAAACAGTACACGGATGATCGGTCGGTTACTGATACAGTAAGACGTTGGCTCGGGCGTACAGTCCCTTCCAGTAAGGCCGTCGTACTGAACGGATATTATGTTGAAAATAGGGTTTTGTAGTCAAAAGAGTGGGAAATAATATGGCGTGTTTGAATAATGAATAAAACCAACCTGCTCTCAGGAAAAAGTTTTGAATTCTTTATGAAATGCTCGACGAAATTTATGTCAAATACAAAGCACACGACGTGATCAAAGCATTCGTATCTTTCGTTCTATCTTGTGCTAAAGCTTCAACTTCACTTCCGACACTAATGAATGTAGTGAAAATGTGTAGAATTCACAGCGAAATCATGAGTAAATGGAGGATCCCGACCTTACACTGGAGCGGTAGAAGGACACACGATACCGCTTTTGATCAGCTAGCGGTACCTTCGGACTGTTTATAAACAGTTGGAGGGGACGAAGAATCCTTGTAGAAACTATAAAATCTGCGAAGTATCTACATGATGATAAAAATGATAGATTTATAACCAAAGATCCATGTTCATCTTCCATCTCATCGATACTAAAAAGAACTTCTTGTAGAAGTCGAAGTCTTGAAGGTGGACTGAAATCACAGCCCGTACGTCAATTCTCGATTCATTTGGTGGCGTTTGATGAAGCGGTACTGGAAGTACGCTCCATTTACATACTTGTAGGCAGTTTGTATGATAATAATACTGGTAGCGTAATGGCAAGCTACAAAGCAATATTACATTACGCTGTGACAGAGCTATGCTTCATTACACTGTGGGTAGTAGAATGAGGAAATGTCTGCAAATAATGTTTTATTTTATTTATTTTGTCACAATTCCTTCATTCCGTCCTCCCCTTCCTGGCAAGTATATGAATAAATGAATGTATGTGTGCAAACAGCTAGCAGACGACTAACCAAAGATGTGCAGAAGGTTTTCAAAGAGAGATTAGAAGGGAAGACTGAACAAATAGCACACTGTCACAGAGAGCGAAGCATTAGCTATCTTGTGGGCTTTCATAAAATTTCCTTATTAACTCTTCAGCTGAACAGGCAAAGTGCACAGGGACCACAGAACACTGCAGTTTTTGCTGTCTGCAAAACTGACACAAAAACGTCTACTAAGATGTGTTCTTTATCTAGAGGAGTTTCAGTTTCAAATTGTGCACATACCCGGTTCAGAAAACATAACTGCAGGTGCGTTATCCCGTAGCCCCGTGGAGTTCTTGCGAGGAAACGACATAGAAATATAAGCAAATAGGTCTGATAACATGTGTCTCAAAAACGTAACTTCTGTAAATTGTGTGAGTACCCACTCTGTCAGATATAAAAGAGCTCATGAAAAGTATGAGAATTGGGGAACTGTTAGGAAAAGGTTAGAAAATGTTACGAAGGGTCAGCTAAGAAAATATTACTTACTTGGGTACGAGGTGTTGTGGTTTCAGAGACACGAGGAGAGTGAAACGTGGTTACTGTGGATTGCTAGCTAATAATCTCTCATGGTACACGCATCTGTGCCATGGTCAACTAGATGGATGGAACCAAGAGAGTCAGTGTATGGAGGGAAGGGTAAGTAATGTTTTAGCACCTTCGCATTTACGTCACACTGCGCCCCGCTTTTGTTCCTACATTACATTACAGGCAGCAGTGTACAGAGCGAAGCTGCGTCAGTAGCCGGTAGTCGGTGGCTGACGTCACACCAAGCGAGGCCAGATGGTCACTAGTGTGGGAACACCGAACGTTCGAGGGGCATCCTATGGTTCAAATGGTTCAAATGGCTCTGAGGTCATCAGTCCCCTAGAACTTAGAACTACTTAAACCTAACTAACCTAAGGACATCACACACATCCATGCCAGGGGCAGGATTCGAACCTGCGACCGTAGCGGTCTCGCGGTTCCAGGCTGTAGCGCCTAGAACCGCTCGGCCAGAAAGGCCGGCTCCTATGCTGGAGCTGTGGGGAGTAACTGTTCGTATGGGACGCCAAGCCGCATATCGTTAGGGTTTGCTTTCGTAGATTACTATTAAATTTTAACTTCCAACCATACCGGAGGTCTTCCTTGTACTGAGAACAATCATTGAATAATTTCAACAATGTTAATAACTTTTATGTGAAAAGTTATATGTTTTAATTAAGGTGAACTTTTCTTTGATGTTGAGATGCACCAATCGGAAGGGAACAAGACGAGGCAGACGGTACAGCGTCTGCAGGAGATGCGATTGAGATTGAAAGGAGTAAAGACGTGTGTTGTAAGTGACAGGACACTGAGTGATACCGAAATATTTCGTGTAATATTAACGGAGGATATATAAACTAATTGTTAAAGCATATTGAGTGGAATGAGACTGTTACTCACGGTGTTCAGGAAAATTTCATGTTTGAAAATTTGTTTTTACTGCCTCTGTGCGTTTGCAGGCTGTTCACGGCAAAGGCTCAGTAAATCTGGAGAGGCATTTGTGGTATTCTGTATCAGTGTCCGTTCCTTTATTTCGGCAGAGTCATAATTTGGAATTTTATCTTGCACCACAGTCCGTCCTTGGACCAATGAACGCGCGCCCTGGTGAGAATAGGAATTCAATGGGGACATCAGAATCTAGAAATAGCATTCGCGACACATTTACAGAAGACGCCAGATGAGCTAAAACACCCCTAGATAGTCAGTGATGATACAGGGCGCAAATGCAAAACGGTGCTAGGGACATTAATTACATAGCGTCCGTGTTATCTTCGTATAACCTAAAAGGTGAAATTCAGTGCCGGCAGGTGTAATGTGTGGAAGCGGAAGTCTGCACACCAATTTTTGGCGCTATCTAGTAGGCACTGAGCATATGCCTCGAACACTACTGTTTAGGTGATAAAAAGGCTTAATAATCTACAGTGCACATCACTTTCCACTGCTTATTACACTTTTTCCACCTTGTTTGTGTTATAGCCTGCAATCTATGCCAGAAAGCCAAGTACTCGAGAATTGGTATTAGTGCGCCATTATTTACCATCGAACCAACAAAACTAAGAGAATTAGGGGCGACTGACCTACAGCCATTACCAAGGTCTATACAAGGTCACAAGTATGTATTTGTAGTGACAGAGCTTGTGTCAAAGTATGTCACATTCACTGCCTTATAGAATGCTATGGGAAGAAATGTATCTAGTGCATTAAAAAATCATTTCGTAAAGGAAGTTGGCGAAGGGCAGAAAATTATCTCAAACATCGGACCATAATATTGATAGAAGGAGTGGTTAACAACACTTCATACACAGAAAATCAAATCGATTTTTGCATCATGCTGGCATCCATCATCTAGCCCAGCAGAACGTATTGTAACTGAGGTAGTCAAGTTTTGTAGAATTAACTGTCACAATCAAATTAGAAAATCTGATTTGCGCAGAAATTAATTTGTTAAATGATGAATGAAATGCTGCATGGGTCACCAGGGCTATGTCCGATAGCTGTACTAGAAGATGGACCAGCAGATGACAGAATCAGAGAGCTAGTGGACTTTCCACACTCAAGGGGATAATTCAACAGGCTACCAGTAATATCAGGAAGGAAGCAGAAACAAGACAGAGAAATCTAAAATGCAAAATCAGGAATTTAAAGTTGTCAACTGGAGACAAGCTGATGATTTGCGCTCACCAACAGTCAAAAGAATCTCATATGTGTGCAAAAACATCTTCAACATTTTTGCAGGTTTTATAGGGCTAAACGCGAAGCTCGCCAGAATTTGACAGAATGGAAACCGTTCGAATGCATAAGTCTATAGGAGTACAGCACATTTCAAATGTAAAACGTAATAATTTTAGTTTGAGTTGTATTTATAACATGATGGTTAAGGTAGTAAAGGCTAGCGATATCATGGGTACTGTTCCGTTCAATCGAGATTTACTGCTTATTAGGGTTGTATGCTGCATGGGAGGGATAAGCGCCTCAGAGGCAATGCACTATAAGTTACACTGATGTAGAGAGATGAACCTTAGGGCATCTGGGATATGCCATTAAGGTTGCTCCGTTGGAGCGCTGTATGTGTCTTAATAGGTAGCCAAATGGCGCCAAAATATTTCTTTATGTTGCAGTAGTTGCAGAAAGTTCTTTTTTCACTTTGAGAAGAAGAATATGGAGTTAATAGTGTAAGTAGGCTGTTTATGTTTTCTTATTGGCAACGTTACGTAGCGCTCAATATGAAAATCACTGGCTATGCTGTGTGCAGTCTGTGGCTGCTTTGCATTGTTGTAATACTCGCCATTGTAGTGTTAGGCAGCTGGCTGTGAACAGCGCGTAGCGTTGGGCAGTTGGAGGTGAGCCGCCAGCAGTGGTGGATGTGGGGAGAGAGATGGCGGAGATTTGTAATTTGTCATGAACTGCTATATTTATATATGATGATATCAAGGTAAATACATTGTTTGTTCTCTATTAATATCTTTCATTTGCTAACTATCCCTATCAGTAGTTAGTGCCTTCAGTAGTTTGAATCTTTTATTTAGCTGGCAGTAGTGGCGCTCGCTGTATTGCAGTAGCTTGAGCAGCGAAGATTTTTGTGAGGTAAGTGATTTGTGAAAGGTATAGTTTAATGTTAGTCAGGGCCATTATTTTGTAGGGAATTTTGAAAGTCAGATTGCGTTGCCCTAACAAAATATTGTGTGTCAGTTTAAGCACAGTCATGTATAATTGTTCAAAGGGGACGTTTCAATAGAGTAAATGAACGTGAGGAAACTCGAAGGGAAAAATATAGCATTTGTATACGGATGAAGGGAGCAGTAGAGGAGAAAAGGGTCAAGTGCGAAAAGTGTAGATAAGATCATCAGACCTTGTGGCAACAATTTAATACAGTGACATAAATTTAAGTCACATTACCTTACAATATCACGAAAGCATCCTATATCTGTAAAATTGAAATATGGAGTGTGTTTTGTAAGATGATTAATTGACACTTTATGTTGACAGAAATGCGTAAAAAAAGATGTGAGCTTGATGCGTAAGTTAATAGCTTTTTGGCAGAAGGGAAAGTAAGATGATGTCCTAACTAAATATTGAAATCAAGACAACAGAAAGATTCATTGAAAGTGTGCATTTCTAGGTACAGGTCATGGTAAAAGAGAAGTAGAAGTATGTATGGCAGTTCCAAATTCTAGCGTATTCCAGGAGTTAAGAAAAGCCATAAGCTGTTTTGGCTCACCCAACATTTGGTGGCCAGATAATTCAGTGCACAGTTTTGTTTAGATAATTTCAAGCACAGCTCAGACTGTTGTATCATACTGTCAATAATTGGGGCACAGCAAATTTTCTTGATTAGGTTGCAAAGGTTGGTGCTCCCATTATTTTTACTTTGTTTGCGTGTCAGTACAGAGTACAGGCACATGGTGGGAGTAGCAGAGGTGATGGGGTCACTAACAATGAACCATAAAATCCTAAATTATTCCTAATCTGGTACAAACCCATCTCTCGTATCTTCGAGAAGGTCGCATTTTGTTAACTGCATTAGGCATGGCAATTTATATGGAATGATGCAATTTATATGGTTATGCAATTTATATGGAAAAGTATTCAAAATTTAGATACGATAAAAATCAAGGTACTTTAGTACCAACGCTGTCGGTAAGTTTAAGTTCAATTAGGTTAAGAGAGATCCTCCATTACCTTTCTAATGTCAACATATGTTTCCATTTTCTGCACAATTTTCTTTACAAGTTTCTCATGTAGAATGCTTCTTATAGCAATAGATAATTTATTTGTGGTTTGTAAAACATGTTGGTAAGAAAGACGCCCATCAGCCTGAGGAATAGTTCTAAAACACTTCTATTTGTATGTTAGAGTTAGCAATGGAGAGGAGTACTGGAAATCACTGAGAATCGAGACTGAGCAGCTTCGGCAGGCGTACAGCGACCGGCTTACCCGAAAGTGGTGTGGCTATGTGAGCCGACAAACGCGCGTGGTCTTGACAACAATGAAACGTGAGGCAGCAGTGGCTCAAGGTCACAATTGCACGCTGCCAGCGCTGAGCCCCCGACCCCTCCATCTCATCATGTTTCGACAACGGGACTGCGAGATCATAAGGGAGCAGCGGTCAGTAGCCCTCGCCACACAAAGGTGATCCAGAGACGACATGGAATGGGCGCGCACAGACACTGGAGCCACAACCCCGTCACAGCTGCGTGGAAACATCAACAAGAGGAGCCGTGTGACAGAGGGTACACCCACGTCGGCAGTGTATGCAGACAACCTGGATGGCAACTGTAAGTCAATGCGTATGTCATTCGCAAATGCATTGGTATGCGTGAGAACTGACGAAGTCAATTAAGCAGCAAGCAGGACATATGGTTTGGATGAAATTATGTAAACACGCTTATTTTATGATAGAGACAATCTTAATTTTGGGCTGTCTTATTAAAACTGGTAATTGACTGATGTATGTTAGTGGTCAACAATCTAGTGAGATCTCATTTTTATTCACTTCTAGTCGGAGAATTTCTCATATATGAAGAATCTAAATACTTTGGTAAATACTTTATGAATAGTGTGAAGAACAGAAAAATTCATGGTGAGCTTGAAAGACTCCAAAACTTGATAATTAATAAATGACGTTATTTATGATGAACTCAGTGCACTCTGAAGCACGAGAGTTTACGAAGATGCAGGTCAGACGAAACAAAATCGATGAGACGTAACCTGTGACTATGTCACATGGAATTTATTAATCCTTGCATACGTAGGTGGAGACTCTCTGACAAGTAATGGGAAAACAGACAATCGTAATACTTCTGGGATGACCAGTAAGCTGTGGCATTGGATATGCCTCAATGGACTATAACTAATGCTAGCAAATAACAAGATCGATTTTCAAGAAAATAAGCTGGAAGTTTCAACCTGGGCATTCAAGAAGATGGAACGATCAGCATGTGAGGGAGAGCCACTGAGATCTAAGGGAGAAGCTTAACATTAATGTTGTGAGACAATTTTTTCCTCTACCTTGTTTTGGAAGAATGCCCTCCCAGCTGCCCCTTAGGAGTGAAACGAAAAGTTCGCGAATGTTTCGTCTTCCATGGTCGAGTGAAAATAGCAAGTTATGCAAGAGTGTCTTTTGACACTATTTTTATCTGTAGAAAGTTGCACATAATTTGCAACACTTTAAGATGTTTTTGTATTTAATCCTTTTATGTATCTTGTGATCACATAGTGTTTATTGATAGTTGGATGTAGTATGCTAAACTAATTATACATGTTTAACGGAGTCAGTAGCTGTCAATGATATTATTGAGTGTTAGCAGCAGATTAACTTTATCTGCAAAAGATTTCATTTGTTTCGTTGCATGTGACACATTTTTATCTAACTCTACATCAGGAACACATATAAATTTTTGCAAAGCGCAATATAAAAGTTTCTAACAGCATGATCTACTTGAAATTAAGTAAAGTCCAAAAGAATAGACTAATAGTCAATTTTATGTTCAGATCAGAGTGATACACCACAAACATTGACAAAATTGAGTTGTTTTCTTTGCAAGATACGTCATTTTGTTTCGTCTATCTTACATTATGGTTCAAATATATGCTTTCAATATTTTACTTTTTTGTGCAATACTATTATTCAGTTGATTACAATTATTAAGAAATCAGTAAGATTTAGTGATACCTAAAATTACATCTTAATGAGTCAGGAGTTCTTTTCAGAAACTGTCAATTTTCAAACGCCGTTTTTTAAATAATATTAAAAGGGTAACTGAATTAGTCATAATGGTGTAAATGTGTAGCGTAAGTATCTCTTCTGGAATGTTAAAACTGTTAACTTGCAGTTCCCTAAGATAAAGAATTCAGATTGATTTTTCACTCTTTGTGACAGATTACAGCTATAAGAAAATCATTGACATTTAATTTACAGATACAAAACTGAGGAGAATTCTGAAGATAATATTTACTAGCATGATAGGTGTAATGTTGATACTTTTATTGTTTTATAGTTCATTAAATTAATTCTGCACTTTTTTTTAAGCAGCTTTATTCGTTTGATGGCTTTTCGTTATTATTTAACTATGCAGTGACATGATTTAAATTTCAAGTAATTTAATAAGAGAAGACATTAGCAATGACACTATCTGTGCTGTTGATGTAGATTATGAGTAACTCAGCCATCAAAAAAATAAATAAATATGGAATCCGTAATAAAAGTGCTGGATTGACAGGACGTGAAGAAAATAGGTGTCCTTCACGTTGCCACAAGTAAGCCGATTCCTACGACTGTCATTCCAAATGAATGACAACCCATACATCATTTCTTGATTAATTTGCTGGAAGTACTCTAAATTAAAATATTTGCTAATACTTTTGTGTGGTAATAATTTTGTTAGCATAAGGCCAAGCTACAAAGAAGTACTTCATCACACCATGGGCAGTTGAATGGGGAAATGTCTGCAAACAGTGTTTTATTTTATCTAGTTTCTCACATTTCTTTCATTCCATACGAGTGAACGAAAGTTTATTTGCAGACAACTAGGAGACGACTGACAAAAGAGGTGCAGAAGGGGTTGGTTTACGAAGATAAAGGAAAGGTTCGGCTAGCAGAGGCTTCTAGAGGGAGTCAGGCCAGTCAGGCAGTGGGGGCTATCCTCCACCATCAGTTTTTGAACGATGGGTACGTTGGTGGTCACGTGGCCCATTTTCGTCACTCTGACCGCGGGAACTGATGTGTGCAGTCCTCTCCACGCCGAATTTCTGTTTGGTAAGACAGTACTGTAGGTACAAGGTAAGTACAAGGTAAGTCACATCATCGCCGATGAGGGTAGAAACGTGTTTATTGAAGTCAACGTTGACAGGGAAGTATCATACGGTGGTGTAATTATCATAATTTTGATCGTTTAACTAGTTGGTATTTGATAACTTAACACGGTGCAGGTCCTGAGCCTGGCATCTTTGTGTGTGGGTGACGTTAAGCTGAATGTTCAGTAAGTGAAAGTGGGAGCAAAATCTTTCATTCTGGTTCTGTGTGAATTTTATTAAAATTAACAACACTTTGTTTGTGTAGTAGGTATACATGAGAACGTGGCTTAAAATGTGTAATTTCAAATGTTGTTACTGGCATCAAAAAACGCTTGGAAACTTTGTCAAAGTGGCGATTAAAGGTAAATTTTAACACTTTTACTGTTTTAGAGGCAGTTCTCTTTGTGGAGGAAGGACTTGTATATTTTTCACCAAGTGAGGTACTCACAGTGTACTGTAGTTGGTGATCATTAAAATGCTTGTTGACTATCGTGTAATGTGTATCAGGAAGTGGATGCATAACCAAAATGATTTAGGCCATGTTTGTTCTGGCTAACTTAGTACAGTGAAAGCTTAGACCTTGCCAGAATAGAGGGAATTGAAATGATATTTGGTACACAGTGATAAAGTTTGGTGTGTTTCTGAGTTTTATTTTAAAATTATGGTTTGGTGTTGTGGTTGCATATGTTGTCAGATGAACACAGGTTATTGGAAATCTATTGTAACTTGGTTCACCGTTACAAAATGGTTATAAACATCATGAGAGGAATATAAATGCTGAGTATATTTGATTATTTATGGATTAAAGTTGTTGTTCAGTTATGATTTACAAATGTGACAGGTTCTGTAGTACTGGATGTCCAGAAAAGGACTCTCTGATTTCAAAGTTAAATATCTCGAAAACAAAGATCGATAGAGGAATGCCGTAAACGGTATGTCTATTGTGAAAGCTGTAAGAAGTTTATACAGCAGTTTGAAATAATAGTTACAAAAGCTGCTAACAGATGGCGCTGTAATCGCCATATGTAATGCCTAGTATAAATAGTGATCCGAAGGCCAGAGCGATCAGGTCCACTATTGAAACGTGAAAGGTGGTTAGCGTACCGAAGGAAGAGATTAAAACCATGTACTCCATTGAACAACGCGTTTTTCTGGGGCTAGAGTACCACAGGTTAGAAGAGAGTCCTACGGCAGCAAGGCGAAGTTTTCAAGCACGATTTAATGTTCCAAAAGGACCCGATGCGAAAACCATTCGTACGCTCTTCGCAAAATTACAACGAACAGGCAGCGTAACTGATGATCTAGTGGGGAATGTTGGCCGCAAGCAAACCGCAGTTACGCCTGAAAATATCGCCACAGTTTCTGGAATTATTCAGCGAAATCCAATGTCATCCGTCCGTAGAATTGCATCTGAGACTGATTTGAAGCTTTCCAGCACGCAGAAAGTACTAAGAGAGAGCCTACACAAGTTTGCATTCAAAATTCAAACGCACCAGGCCATACCCGTACGAGCTGTGCAACAAAGGGTTGCCTTTGCTAATCAGATGCTCACAATGATTGATAGTGAAGGATTTGATGTTTGCTGCATTTGGTTTATAGACGAAGCACACTTCCACCTGAATGGATACGTGAATAAGCAGAACTGGCGATTTTGTGGTTCTGAAAAGCCTTATTGGTGTGAAGCGAAACCCCTGTATTCTCCTAAAGTTACTGTGTGGGCTGCAGTATGCAGCAGAGGCATTATTGGCCCCTTTTTCATTCGAGAAACGGTCACTGGTGCACGTTACGTTGCAATTTTGGAACAATTTGTCGCCACACAGCAAGCGTTAGAGGATCGACCAGGTACTGAATGGTTTATGCAAGATGGAGCCCGTCCACAGCGGACCGCACAAGTGTTTCGCCACGTGCAACCTCCCCCTCACTTATTGACCTTAATGACAGTGAAAAATTAAACCGCGTGTACCTAATGGAAATTTGGGAAAAGCAATCGTCACCGAAGTTAATCTGTCGGTAAAGAGGGAGGAAAGGGTTACATCTAAATAAAAGGAAAATGCTTTGAGGAATACTTCGGAAATCGAGTCATTGCTTTGGAATATCCCAAATTTACTGGTGCAGGCATGGATTGGCCTCTACATTCGCCGGTTTTGACTCCCTGTGACTTTTTGTGGGGCACAGTGAAAGACATGGTCTACCCGAAGCATCCCACCACGCTGGACGAGCTTGAATCGGCGATTTCTGTGGTATGTGAATCCATTTCGGTTGAGACACTACGAAATGTGATGGCGAATTTCATTCTTCCTTTGCACCACCTCTGTAGTGCCAATGGTGAACATTTTGAAAACATTGTGATCTGATTGTTTGCAAAGATTGTTTTCATACGATTATTTCACTTATGTATGCTGATATGAGCTGTACAGAGTACAGCGACATCTGTTAACAGCTTTTGTAACTATTATTTCAAACTACTGTATAAACTTCTTACAACTTTCACAATAGACATACCGTTTACGGCATTCCTCTATCGATCTATGGTTTCGAGATATTTAATTTTGAAATCAGGGAGCCCTTTTCTGGACACCATGTACGTTGTAATGATGGTATGCCACAGTAGGTACGTTTCAGTATGCCACTGAAATAATTAATACAAATTAACTTTAATAATTTTGGAAGGAAATTGTGAAGCTCTACACTTTGAGACACTACAGTGCAAACATCTAGCAGTCTCATTTGTCTGGTCTCTCATATAGTAATGTTTAAACGACGGCCGTTAATCAAAAGATGCTCTAAATGATAAAGTGTGACAAATGATGATATAATTTTTGTTATGTTGCTGCCATTCCTATCTACCACATGCCAACAGTATAGCATGAGTAAATTTAATTTAAGAGGCCAAATAAAGTCCCTACTGGGAATTAATTTAATGTTGGACATTTGTGTAAAAATTGAATCTAAAGTGTCTTCAGGAATAAAATAAAACCTGTTTTATCAATAAAAATATTAAATCTTTGAGTTCACAATAGTAGCTTTCACAATTAAGACACCTCTCTGTCCCCTACTTCACAATAATTCGAAATTTGCTCCTCTTCTTTAAACTTTCTCGAAGTACTCCCTTAACCCTACCTGGTTAGGATTGTGGACTGCTCAGCAGCACTCCAAAACATGACGAACGAGGAGGTGTTCTGCTATCGAAACACAGCCTTTGGTTCGCCTTCCCCTCAAAATATGCTGTGCATTCTTTCCAATTGAAGTTTTTCATAACTGTAATTCCTAGGTATTTACCTGTATTCATGGCCTTTAGATTGATTTATCGCGTAACCAAAGTTTAATGGACTCAATTCATCATTCATGTAAATAAGCTCACAAGTTTCGTTATTTTGGGCCAACTGTCTATTTCCGCACCATACACATGCATTTTCTAAATAGTTTTGCAGTTAGTTTAGATTTTCTTGTGATCTTACTAAACGATAAACGACAATATCATTTGTAAACAACCTAACATGGCTGCTCAGATTGTCTCCTAAATCGTTTATATATACAAGGAACAGCAGCTCTGCCTTGAGGAACACCAGAAATCACTTCCGGTTTACTCAATGACTTTCCATCAATTACTGCGAACTGTGACCTTTCTGACAGGAAATCATGAATCCTGTCACATATCTGAGACGCAACTTGGCTACAATCCGCTTGTGTGGTACAGTGTCAAAAGCCTTCTGGAAATTCACGAATACGGAATCAGTTTGAAATCCCTTGTCAATAGTACTCAACACCTCTTGTGAGTAGACAGGTTGTTGTGTTTCACATGAACGATCTGGTCTAAACTCGTGTTGAATGTCAATAGATAGGTCTCTTTGAGCTACTTCATAATGTTCGAACACAATATCCGTTCAAAAATCCTGCTGCATATCAACGTTACTCCTGTTGTCTTACTTGAATATTGGTGTGACCTGTTCAACCTACCCGTCTTTGGGTACGGATCTTTCGTCGAGCAAGTGGTTGTATATGATTGTTAAGTACAGGGCTATCGCATAAGCATATACTTAAAGTAATTGGTATACAGTCTGGACCTGAAGACTTGCTTTTATTAAGCGGCTTAAGTTGCTTCACTACTCCGAGAATATCTACTTCTATGTTATTCATGCTAACAGTTGTTCTTGATTCGAGTCCCTCGAATATTTACTTTGTCTTCTTTAGTAAAGGAACATCGGAAGGTTTTGTTTAGTAACTCTGCTTTAGCAGCACTGTCATCGATAGTAATTCCATTTCTATGACTCAGAGAATGTATTTACTGTGGCTTGCCGCTAGCATAGTTTACATACGACCAGAATCTCTTCGGATTTTCTGCCAGGTTTCGAGACAAAGTTTCTTTGTGGAAACTATTATAAACATCTTGCGTTGAAGTCCGTTCTATATTTCAAAAGCTTGTGTGTCCTCTTGTGCCAACTGTTTACAGTCCACGTTGACTTCAATACTAGGATACACTCCACACAAAAACCTAAACAAAAGACTGCTAAAACTTAAATTAACTCTCGATGTTAACAAATTTCTCTTCTACGAAACACTTTTCTTGCTAGCAGCAGTGAGCGTTTTATATCCATTCTACATCGACCCTCGTCAGTTAGTTTGCTTTCAACATGGCGAAACTCATCTGCTACCTATAGTATCTCATTTCCTAAAATGAGCATCATCTAATTCGGCTGCATTTCATTACCCTTGATATTCTTTTTTTTTTTTTTTTTTTTTTTTTAGGACGCTGTCCATTCCATTCAACCGCTCTTGCTGTCTCTGATAGAATTGCAAACCGGGAAGATTTTATTCCTTCTTCCAAAACTTTAACTCCCTTTCCAAAATTCTAAGATTGTTCTTGGTTTACTTTCCTGCCTTCTCAGTGTGCAGATTGAATAATGTCGGGGAGAGGATAGAATCTTGTGTCACACACATGTCAATTACTGATTCCCTTTAGTGTCCTCGATTCTTATAACTGCAACTCGATTTCTGTTCAAGTTGTAGTTAAGCCTTTGATCCCTGTACTTTATCACGGTTACCTTTAGAATTTCAAACAGTATTCAAATTTCTCAAAAGCTTTCTCTACATGTCTAAATGCTATTAATGTGAGTTGGCCTTCCTTGAGTCTATCTTCTATTATACGCCGTAGACATACGTCGTAGTTCAGCACTGCGTTGGGGTTTCCTACAGTTCTTCGGAACGCAACCTGAAATTCTCAGAGAGCGGATTCAATCAGTTTTTCCATCGGTCTGTAATTATTTCGTGTACGTGTTTGGAACCATGACTTATTAAAGAGAAGCCCCATAATATTCGCACCTGCTCTTGCGTGAGTTCTTTGGAATTGAAATTATCTTGTTCTTCTGGATACCTGAAGTGATTTCATCTGTCTTACATCTGTTGCATACCAGGTGGAATAGTTTTGGCACGGTTGGCCTTCAAGGATCTCAAAAATTTTGAAGGATTTTCATTTACTCCAGTGTCCTTCCTTCTGTTTTGGTCGTCCACAGTTCTGTCAAATTCTTCTCACAACCCCATGTCTCCAGTCACATTTTGATGTATTTTCTTTGTTGCTTCTACAATACCACTTTCAAGATTGTTTTCTTTGTGTACCCCTCACACATATGTCTTTCGCCATTGAGCCTTGCTATCTTTGCTTAATGCTGGAGAGCAGTCTGGGCTCTTGATATTTGTACATCTGTTTTTCTTTTTATTCAAAGGTTTCTTTAATTTGTCTGTATCAGACAGCTATCTTTTGCATAGACATGCATAGTTCTACAGCCTTGCATTTCTCGTCTTACCATTCCTATTGAGTCATTTTCAATTTCCCCCCTTTTTGCTGCTGCAATTCCTGTATGTTTATATTTGCTCCTTTAGTCAGTTAGGTTCAATATCTCATGTGCCATCAAAGGATTTCAATGAGGTTTGTCTTTCTAGTTATTACTTACTCTGTTACCTTTACTATTTCTCCTCTCAAAGCTACCCTTTCACACTCGACTGTATTTCTTTTCCCGTTTCGGTCAACCTTTGTCTACTGATACCTTTGAAAATCTCTGAGTCTTTCAATTTATCTAGATTCTTTACTCTTAAAGTCGTACATTTCTGTGATTTATTTAGTTTTAACTGCAAATTGTAATCAATAATTTATCCACAGCGGCCTCTCTAAGTGTTTTGCAGTTTAAAATCTATTTTAAAAATCCATATTTTACCATATGTGGTCAATCCTAAATCTTCAGGTGTCGTCATGTTTCCTCCACTTATACAACTTTCTTCAATTTTTCCTAAACCATGCATTAGCAATGCATGGTTTTTCTCCTTTCAGTCTCCTGTTCAGTTCATGTTATCCAAATATATTTTCTTCTTGTCCTTTTCCAGTTATAGAATGACAGTCCCCCACGACAGTTAACTTTCCTCTCTATTAAATATATTAAGAATTTCTTTTATGCCATCATACCTTGTGAAATGGGGAGTGGAATTGTTACCTCACACAGAAGACTTCCAATGGAGAGCAGGACTGTATGACGAACTAGAAAGATTACATCCCTACTATGAAGAGAAGGGTGGAGAAGGTGCATGAAGTGATTCGTTTGAGGGTATTCACGTGAAAAATCATGAGCGTTTTTTAATGTGTTAGTTACCACGATTTAGTACCATGGGTAATTATCTTTCTGAAAGATGTAAATTATACATAAGTAAACTTAACTTTCTAACATTAAGTATCATAATGACATTGTCAGATAATTTGTTAGTTACATGTTCCATAAATCATTTGAAAGATTCTTTTATCGAAATAGGGTATAACGAGTTAGTTTACTGGATATATGTAAATGTTTAGTGTTAACATTAATGAACATATGTTTTTATTGCTACGCATGCAACTATACTGAAAATCAAGTGCTGTTTTACCAGCTACTAGTTTTAAATATAAATACCGTCCATGGAATAAAATGAGTTGTTGAGAAATGATTTCAAGTTTTCATCAAAATGTACAACCACAAATTTGGAACATTCAGTCCCATTTACTGACTTCAGCTCATGTGCTACATCAGTTGTTGGTATGACTCTATGTGTTGTGCACAAATTGAATAGAAAGAGTTTTCTCAAATTTAAGGTGGAGCCCATTTACAGTGAAGCACTTAGCAGTTCTTTGAGAAACATCATTAACAATATCTTATGTTGCTTTCCCCATCCGCAAAAAATACCAATTCTTCCTGTTGAATATTAAGTTGAATGTCATTAATAGAGATAAGAAGTAGAAGTGGACCAGAAATTGAACCCTGTGGCGCCCCTATGTCAGTTTTACCCATAGTGACTAATACTTTCTAACTTTCCAACACAGTTTGAAATATTCAGCACAAAATTTTGCATTCTGATTGTTAAGTATGATTTCAGCTGGTTGTGAGTAAAGCCAGCAGTTCCATAGAACTTGATTTGTCATTGGTTGTAACATGAGATACAAAATGAAACACATTCCAAAGAATACAGTAAATACCTGTGGGCAATATTTTACTATTCAAGGCTTCTAATACAGGGTGCTTGAATGTATGAACAGCATTCTCTGAGTAGCGACGCTTCTGAAACCCGAATTGTGATATGCTAAATAAACTGTTTCTACTTTTATGTGAGACTAATCACGAGTACATTAGTTTTTCAAATATTTTGGGAAAAGATGTTGGAAGGAAATTAGATGGTAACTGTTTAAGTCTTTCTTGTCACCTTACTTACATAACGGTATAACAATCGCATATTTTAATCTCTCTCTCGTAAAACTCCATGTGCCAGTGATAAATTACATATATTACTGAGTACATTGCTTATTAAGTTTTCAGAATCCTATTTCAAATTCTGTCAACACCAAATGATCTATTGCTTTCAGAAGTTTTGTAGTTTTGTTGATTTCAGTGAAGCAACTTCTATTTACCTAAAAATTTGTAGAATGGCGCTAAATGCTAACGAAGATACATAATTCATAATCAGTGTTGATAATGACTGTCAGGCAGTTTTTCCTTTTCTGTTATAGTTACTACTAAATAACAATAAATTGTCGAGTAACATAACAGTGAAAGTTGCTTTCAACATTTTCATTATTTCAGGTAAGTACTTATAAACATATGAATTTCCTGAACGTTACTGGCAATGTGGAGTTGGTTAACTACCGATTTTGAGGTCCATGACTAGCTGCGTTTTGTAAGTAACAAGCCTACTTAATACACTTTCATCACTCTTCCAAAGGATCTACTAATTCAATAAGATCGAAACATGAAAAACAGAAGAAGTATTAAGGTTGCTTGTGTTATGTTGGTTGGACTTCCGTGTACTCTAATGAATATTTTTTGACAGATTTTGAACAAAATTTTGACATAATGAAGTGTATTTTGTCGTGTTTCATGATTAGTTCAGTACAAAAATATTTGTTATCTTCTGCCTGGCGAATGTTGGATTTCGAATTGGGATATCGTACAAATCAACTGAATTCTGTTATTTACAGCATCCGAGAGCCAAGCATTATATCTGTTTCAGTCTCTTGACCAGTGGAGCTAGTCTGCATATGAATTTACAGTGCTGCAATGGTTGTTGGTTTTCTATCTTGACTACGATAAGGCATTCACTGTATACCTGCTTTCTTGTTTTCGTTTATATATTTCGTATCACAGGCATGTCGCAAAACCATACCAACTCCAAAGCGCTTGTCCTTAAGCGTTAACGAAGAACTGTGAAACATCTCACTTATCAAACACAACAAACGTTGGTAATAATTATTAAGCAGAGATCTACCGAATATACTGAATACCCTGTCCTTAGTCCTTGTGTACATGCTGTCTCTGGAAGAAAATATTTGTTGTCAATGATTCAAAGTTGTCCTTGAAGGTGTAATGCGGTTTGTTGTGTTCTTGATATCAGACTTTAAGAGATCGAGGGTACAGGAAAAGAACTCACTCCAGTATGCAACAAAACATGCTTGTTTGAAGTTAGGCTTTACAGTTCCGCTATACATAAAATAAAGAAGGCACTCTTACCATTTAGAGCAACTAAAGGACCAGTTTCATTATTCAGCGTAATGGGATGGAAGTAGATGTATTATGAGAAGCGAGCCTTGTACCTTGCCTTTTTTTTGCAGCTGTTAAGAACCTAGGTCTCTCGATACTATCATTAACAGCATGATTAATATTTTCCGCAAATATGTGGGAATCAGAGAACTGATTGAAGTTACATGGAGTCTCGTAAGCCTTTCCTTGCTAACTCAAACAAAGTGAAAGAGAGAAAGATTTCTCAAGACACAGTTGTTCTTGAACACATTCGTGTTTGTTTTTGAATATGCCAAAACTTCAACTTTTTGGAGAATTTACATTTTGTATCCTTGTATTCGCACTTGCGCTAATCTTACATTATAATTTAGCACAGTTTCTTCTTTTTTGTTTTCTTTTGCAAGAAATTTTGTGTATCTGATCTAAGTACTTCCAGTCTTTGTACAATACATATTCGTCTTAACTTGACCATTCCCATTTACACAAGTTGTTAAAAAAGTGTTCCATATTCTGAAAGACCAAAACAAGAAAAAAAGGACAACCTAATATGGGCTCTAAAATGCATATTTATGATCTGTGAGCACTTGCCCACCTTTCATACTGTGGAACACATGTTTTCTACTGAAAACTCTTTTCTATTATGAACGACCTACAGAACGCAAATGGGTAAACAAATGAGAATGCATTATTCTTTTAGTGTGGAATGGTAGATGTTCCTAGGTAACGCACATGCTGATACATACTACCCTGCCCGTGTGTGACGTCGCTAAAGGAGATGTGCAATATGTTGTCCACCCATAGTAAGGCGTGCTTCTGACCGTTACGTCAGGGAATCACGTACTCTTCGAAAAACGCCAGGATGGTCACACATGACCTGGCACTCATTGATGCGTTCCTGTAGTGTTTACACACCTTCAATTGAGCCAGAATATACCAAGTACTTCATGCGCCCTCACAGCCAAAAATCCAGCGGAATAAGATCGGGGTAACGACCTGGCCAATGAAATGATCCTCACTGACCAATCCATTGCCCACTAAATATCTGTGTGATATGTCGTCGCACATTTCGGAGAAAATGCGTTGGAGATTCTATCATGGTTGAATCGTATCTCTAGTCGTTGTTGGAATGGTACATCCTCTAGCAAGACAGGCAACTATTGTGATAGGCACTGACGATACCACGCACAAGTCACACTATTTGGTAATACGTAAGGTCCTGTCAGTCTTCCACCAATAATTCCTGCACAAATTTCAATTGAAAATTGGTGCTGATACCTTGATCCTTGTTGGTTATGATATATGAGTCTTGAAATAAATTTTTATGCAGAACCAATGCGAGGAAAATTGTCACGTAATGTGCTGTGTGGTGGTGAGGAATATTTTGCTAACATGATGCTAAAAGATATTCTAGCTGGGTATCGTCGGTTCGAGTCCCTTATCATGGATAAAAAATGTGCACTCGATCATGTTCATAAAAATGTTTCGAAGTGTTATGCCATGTTGATGAATAGACACTGACAAGGTCACATTTGCGACAAGTTTTATACACCATGATGGAACCTTATGCCAACGGCATGCCGCAACGGCAACAATGGTTCCCTTCAGATCACCAAAGTTAAGCACTGTCAGGCTTGGCTAGCATTTGGATGGGTCACTGTCCGGGTCTGCAGAATGTTGTTGGCAAGCAGGGTGCACTCAGCCCTTGTGAGACTAACTGAAGAGCTACTTGATTGAGAAGTGGCGACACCAGTCACGAAAACTGTAAACGGCCCCTTATGGAATCCACATCATGTGACGTGTAACGGCTGAGGATGACGCGGCTGCCAGGTTTTGCTGTTGGGCCTTCAAGGTCTGTTCAGACAGTGTTTTTTTTATGGAGTCTTATAGGCAGCAGACCTTGCTGAATACTGCACAAACTTTGAAGATTTAGAATGTACATTTATATCCAGTACTGGTCTGTAGGATGGCAAGAAAGATTACATAAGGAGGTTTCTAATCATGAGTGTCTCAAATCGTGTCAAGAAAATTTGAGGAAATGTGTTCGGAAATACATAAAATACGATGATGGGATACATCCATTTCACAACGAGATGTGATAAGAATTTTAATAGCTGCACTCCCATTTCGTATTTGGGAAAATTCAAATAAATAATCCAAACGTAATGCTAAGAATTCATGTTGGTAGCAGATTCCATCTAACTGATTAATGAGATCGCAGAGACACATTCCCAGAAAGAAATGGTAGTAATTCGCATAAAAATCGTGATGAGTACCGAAGCCACATAGAAATCTTGAACAATGAATGGAGTAGTAATGCAGGGCCCCCACAACCAAAATAACACTCAAAACAATAATCATATCGAGTGTAATCATATAAAACAAAAGAAGAGAAATTGTAAATTCCATCCTGGATGTGCAAACGAGAATGGTACTGTGCAATGGTAGTACCAGCCAGTTAATCCCCAGATAACATCATTTAGCCCGAAATTGTCTGTCACAGAATGGGGAGGGAACAGACAGGAAGATGTTAATTTAATAAGATATGGCAATGTTAATGATATCTGGAAAGAATTTATATCTGGGAACAAAAAGTGTCAGGCTCAATCACAAATTGTGTCACGGTCAGCTACACATGCCATAGCAGGAGTGATACCTACCAAAGAAACTATAGACACAGGAGCTGCAGCCAGTTTAATCTCACTACTCTTCTTTGAAAGATAGTGTCAGACAGTTAAGCTACCCACTTTGCCAATCAATAGTGGCAGTATTGTGGTAGCTAGGCATGTGACCTCAGATGATTAAATTAGAGTCCCAAATTTCACTAACTGTAGGAACTGTAGCAATACAGGCACATTTCTTGTAGTAAAATCGTTAATCACACACTGCATTGTAGGTGTTGATGTCTTGCATGAGAAGAAGGCAATAATATACATCTCCATTGAGAAGCGCAAATTTTCTGTTAATGAATTCGAAGTGGTGCCTGATTTGTCAACAGTTACCTAAGGCAAGGTAAATATTGCAATGGAATCAAAATAGAGCCCATAAGGATGGAGAATACTAAATCATTACAGTGGCATTCCCAAACAGTCGTTCAATTCAACATTGAATAACAGGTTGAATTAACATTATCAGAATCACAGTATTTGCTTAAAATTCAAGAAACAGATTCAGTCAGAATCTCATTACATGTTATTCAACAATATCTCGTCTCGTAAAAGGTTAGTTTTATCATCTGAAATTTCTACATTACAAACCGATATGTCTGCCCTACTAACTCATTCTGTGATCGAAATGGGGAGCTACTGTATAGAATATCCAAAAGAGCTCTAGGTACTCTAAATGGGCTATATGCCCATGAGAATTAGAAAAAAAAACATCATGGCTGATAAACATCACAGGAAATGATGAATAGTATCATGAGTGGATATATATCGAAATGTTATATAACATAGAAATATGTATAGACTACAGTTTTTCATAAAACTTTTTGTATGTTATGAACATAGTGTTGATGTGCATATGAAGATAAGTGTTAAGTTTTGCCCCAACTCATAGCGAGATAGTAGAATTATCTTACTGTAAAAATTGAATAATTGTTCTCAAGCAAGAAATCCACTGACATTTATTTAAATGTAGATTTGCATTAACTTCCTGTGAAACAGAATGGGATGGAGTAAATTTTGGTTTAATGTACAGAACTATTAGTAAAATAATATTCATTTCTGTTTCTATGTATTATTTTGAAAACAGAAAGAATAATTTTTATACAGAGATATGTGTCATCTATTTGCAAAAAAGCAGTAGATAAATGATTCAGTTGCCCTCTAGAGGGCCTTGATGTCCACCTTTCGTTTAGAATTAACTACTAGTTTCCTATGAGCATGAATCTTGATACAGACAGACATTAATAAACAATTATGTAATGTAATTTCCAATTTTAAGTTCCTAAACATAAGTTCAACTAGTTGATCAGAAAAGTAACAAAATTTTGAATTTGGGTTTCAAAATGCGTAAAAACGAAAAAATTGTAATTTCATGTATGGACTATTGTTATATTGGGCAACAGAAGAAAACTTCAAATATTTTGGGAAAGAAGTCTTTATGAAGAATATGTTGAAATTGTAAGATATATTAATGGTATGTAATTTCTTTAATGAAAATTGCACTGTAAGTAAATGTCTCATGATGCCTTATAGTTGGTTTTGTCAGGTTTTCCATTGCAATCGCGCCCAAATGGGGAGGCAAATTAATAACATTACCCTGGTATGATAAGAAGCATCCACCCTCATCAACAGCCAATAATCAATACAGACACTGAGTCCAGTAACACATGTATTATTATCATTGGTGAAGTACCAACAGAAAAACTACAGCAGTACCTTACAGGTTACAATTTAAATGTTGCAGAAAGAAAGCTGGTCTGTCACTAAGTAATATTCGCTTATTATTCAAATCAACCATGAAATAAAAATGGTACTAAGAACAAAATGCATCCTCAACCATCAAAAAACAGTGAAGTCTGATAAATGTATCAAATAAAAACAAAAATCGGAATGAAGAGTGAAAGGAAATTGAATTGATCCCTGACTGTTGTTATTAATCGAAGTATCTCGCCATTGCAGACAAATGTAGTATATCCTGCAATTGCATGGTTCAAAATGTATTTAAAATATATGCAAGTGTGCAACTCTTGTGGCAACAATATCTTTATTTTGAGCAGTTGCATCCAGAGGAGCTATATTGTTTTTCAATGCAGAAATTCCGTGATGTTTATGGCATCCACCAGCTGATCGATTGGGTATTACAAGGCCACTTCTTCATTCTCTCTCACTTTAGCCCACTCTGTTTCGTATGCAGTCATGCTCTGTTTCTCACGTCATTGTCGTTTGGTGATTGCTCGCTTTGTTCATGTATAATGAGTTTTTGTGATACAATAATTATATCATTTTGTGTAAGTATTATCTTTTAGAAATCAAAATTGAAAAGATTAAAAGATGAAGTTTAGACCACCCTATGTGATACATGAAATTAATTAAAGAACCTTAACAAATTTTATTGTAAAGTTAACTGATGAACCTTCACCTCTTTGCCATTACATGTATGCTGTGTTCGGCAATTTAGTCTTATCTGGCGTGCTTAATTACTAGCGAAATGGGATGTATGATTATATTTCGTGACAAACGATAGAATCTGCATTTCATTTTGATGTCGAATAGCCAAGTTTATTAACGTTATTGCGAATATTAACACTATCAGCACCAGATGGGAAAGGCGAGGCGAGGCACAGTATAGTAGCAAAGCCGTTGCGTTAGAAGAGACCTTTCCCACAGTATTGGTGATGAACAAGTATGTGTATCTCTTAACATGTGTATTTTAGGGTGCATATTTGTTGTACAGTTTTGTCCTGTTTTGCTCCACAGTACCAGGTCACAAAATATGGACTTCTCTGACAGCTGGACGAAAAAGAGAAGCAGCCAGAATGTGACGAAGAAACTAACGATAGAGTGGGTATGTGATAGTATTTCAATTATTACAAAACTGAGTCAAATTTACAAAGAGTTTAGCACTATAAGCCCATTTATCAATATCACATTGCACCCCATCTGGCATGGATGCATGCACTGATTCTCTTGGGAAGCTTGGTATCAAGCCATTGCAGCCTTTCCTGATGCATGCTTGCTGAAAAGTGTTGTAATTGGTCCTTGATATTCTCGATACTCGTGCTAGGACAGATTGACATCCATGCTAGTACCACACATGATTCATTGAGGAGAACTAGGGATCATCCTGTCCACAGATATATCTCAACATCACGCACATAGTACGTAGAGTCACGTGCCATGTGTGCACGAGATTGTTCTGTTGAATAATGGACCCACACTACTGTTTTACGAGACGCATCTTCTGAGGAGGCAGGACGTAGAACGTTCTTGATGTACTGTTGTGCCAACAGAGTCTCCTCAGTCACTGGCTCCCAAGACCTGGAGTCATACCAGGTGGCTCCCCAAAACATCATGACAGGAATAACACCTCTGTACCTGTCCAAAATATTAGAAGAATGAGACCTGCATCCAAATCGCCGCCATATTCACTGACTGTGATCATCTAGGGAAGTGTGGAACCGTGGTTCATCACAGAACATAATGCAACACCATTCTGCCGCAGTGCATTCCATTCTCTCCAGCCACGGCCCAAGTGCAAAAAATGGCTATAAGCACTATGGTTCTTATCATCTGAGGTCGTAAATCCCCTAGACTTAGAAACCTAACTAACCTAAGGACATCACACACATCCACGGCCGAGGCTGGATTCGAACCAGCGACCGTAGCAGCAGAGCTGTTCCGGACTGAAGCGCCTAGAACCGCTCGGTCGCTGCGGCCGGCTGGCCCAAGTTCAAATGTAGCTTTTATTGTACTGGTGTTAATAGTAGTCTACACATGGGATGGTAATTTTCTAGTCTGGGTGCTGCTGGTATTAGAACTATGATGACGGATGATACAAAACATGGCAAGGTTCTAGTACGTGTTGGTGGCAGGCGCAGATGTGGTTACGGTGTGTTTCGTTCCCTAATCTACGACCAGCTCTTGTGGCAGTCAGACACAGTCGACCACAATCTTCACGACACGTACACCAGCAGTAATGTTCCTGTGCTGTCCAAAATCAAGACATGGACACATCAAAAACCATGCCAATCTCGATATTGCTCGATTCGATCAGGCTGCCAAATGGAGAAACACATGAGCTCCTTTCACACGTTCAGGGCTGAAAACTCTCCCTACCAGAGTACACAGCATCTTTGTGTCCTTCACACTGTTCACTCATCATCTCATGCTGTTCAAATCCATTGTTTACCTTACCACACCAGGTAACAACACTCAGCATGAGAACACTATTGTATTCTGGTGTCTTTTCTATATGTCCCAGTGAATTGGAGATCTAAACATTTACACTACCATCTATGCTATGTACATATATACAGTTAGACTGCCATCTGACTATGTCTCCTGGGTGCTCCATCCTTTATAGGCAAGCAGTAAGTATATACATTTATATATATCGACGCAGATTGTGCTGCATACAGTGTGACGAAGCCACTACCCTCAATGGCAGACATGCCGCATGTCACTGTTTCAAACCGAACCACCATAAATTGCATGTTCGAATTTATCATTTATGCAAGGTTTTGGATTATTCTTCTAAATAGAAGAAGAATAGAATAATGTTTGTACATTCTTGAATTTTCGATGTTTGTATGAATATTGGCACTTTCTATCCAGGACTTCTGTCCTGTTCTAACTGTAGATTGCTGTTCGTAATAAATGTGCTTTCAGTCCTAAATGTTGTACTTCATTGACGACACTACTTTGGGATTTAAGAACTCAACTATCTTGTGGGGCTCGACAGTACTTCCCCTAGCGCTCGGGTTTTGGAGAGCCTCATGACATCTCACGAGCTGTGCATCCTCCACACAGGTGCTCCCAAACATTTTTGTACTGCTACTGGGTCATTTAAGCCATCTGCCTCTCAGTCTGCTCTCCAGTCCTCACAGACTGTGTTAAATGGGAAGTCATTGACGAGCTTCATTCCAGCCACCATTTACCACTACGTATTCACCTACCGGACGAATCACTACCTAAAAAAAGACACCAAAATGGATAGACATAGGGCTAACAGGACGCTGTTAAGGCAGCTGGCTGTATTTGAACAACGCGACAGCGTCCAGAAATGGGTGAGCCACACAGAAGAAATGTTTCATCACGCCACAGGCTTATCCATCCCCAAGTCCTCACGTCACCTTGGGAGGCGACCTATACCGTAACGTATAGATGAGTGCCCTACAGCAATCCGTAACAGGCGTGCGGCTCTTCAATGATTTAAATTCCAACCCTACAGACGACAAACTCATAGCCTTTCGAGTCGCAAGATCCAAGGCCCGAAGAGCAATTAAGGGGAGCAACGAAAGTTCAGCGTTCCTGGCCTATAGCAACCGTTCCAACGTTCTACGAAAGCATGGAAAACCATCCGTTGGAGAACCGGTAAACAGAGTCGTTTAGCAGTAGCAGCAGTGCTGAAACATGTGTCTCTAGACAACGGACGAAAGTTGTAGCTTTGCACATCACATAGAGGAGGCAGGCAAAAAAGGTACTAATACGATGAACGAAACTGTAACCATCGCTAATAGGCAATTTTGACTTCCGTTTGACAAAATCAGAGCATACCACCAATCGATGTTAGTATCAGTCGTAGGACATGGTGAAAGTGTTCAGGCTCGTATACTGGGGCATGTCAAGTCAGCTTCGTTAGTCAGAACACTTTAGCCGGGTGTTAGTAACTCGAAGAATACGGCCACTGGCTTTGGAAATTAGGAAAAGGCGGGCATTTTATTGGTTAAGCAAAGCCAGTCAAATAGAAGTACGAAGAATACTTGGAACTGAGGCCAGTAAAAAAAAGAGTTAATGCAAGACCGCGTATTGCAACTGCGGGAAAATGAATGGGACTCTTCAGGCACCGGAAGGAGGACATAAGATTTCTCAGAGATAAACTGACAATGACATTTCTTCAGCTGTCGACCTGAATGATGTATTACCTGACAGGTAATGTCCCATGTGCTACGTACCAGAACAAAATCAAAAGGCAAATTTATGATAGTGTCGGCCATGTGTGCACTCCAGAGCCGGCCGAAGTGGCCGAGCGGTTCTAGGCGCTAAAGTCTGGAACCACGCGACCGCTACGGTCGCAGGTTCGAATCCTGCCTCAGGCATGGACGTGTGTGATGTCCTTAGGTTAGTTAGGTTTAAGTAGTTCTAACTTCTAGGGGACTTATGACCTCAGAAGTTAAGTCCCATAGTACTCAGAGCCATTTGAACCATTTTGCACTCCAGAGCACATATCGTGGTAGTCTGAGCTATACAAGATGTAGTGGGCAATGATCATCAGGCAGTGAGAACGCTCTATCTCAGAGCAGCAGTGTGGATCGAGCTAACCTGCCGTATCTTGAACGATTCTGCAGCCTCAGTATCCAGGAATGCCAGGCAAGACTTCACAAGACATCCAACCGCACGGCATTATGCAGCAACCCCGGCTAAACGAGATACTTCTCAGATAGCGAGGAGACAACCGTCGTCGGCGACCAATAAATGAAACGGTCTCCCAAGAATCTACGTTGTGTTGGTGCATATGATCACGGAAGATGATGATGATGATTGGTGTATTGGGCGCTCAACTGCACGGGCATCAGTGCCCTTACAATGTCCCAATCTTTACACAGTTCAACAATTTTAGCCACGTCCACGAATGATGATGATGGTGAAATGATGGGCCAGCACAAACACCCAGTCCCCGGGCAGAGAAAATCCTCAACCCGGCCGGGAATTTAACTCGGGACTCTGTGGTCAAGAGGCAGCTACGCTAGCCACTAGACCACGAGCTGCGGACGTGAATTCTAAGACATTGCAGTGAAATGTGGAAGCGCTTGCAAAGTGGAAACACTGCTGATGTGCTGCCCTAAGCCCAAGGAATCCAGCAGAGAATTGCTGTTGGCGGGGTCAGAACGAGGGTGGGGCCATCAGCAGAAACAAATATGAATAGTTTAGATGCACCTTAAGAAAAGCACACAGACAGAACAGAATCTGTAGCACTAGAGTAGTACTAATAGTTGGGTAATTAGTTAAGGATTTTTTCTTGTAGTTTTGTAGTTGTAGAGAACAACTCTAGTAGTAGAATTTTTGTAGGATTAGAATATTTTATCATAAAACTCTAGTAGTAGAATTTTTGTAGAATTAGAATATTTTTTTATTTAATAACTACCACAAAATTACCACTGTATGGCGTATGTCAGTTTTCTATATAATGGACTGTAGTGTGAAGAGCAAATACATAAATAATCGCTATTATGTCTGGCTTCGACTCTTGCGGAACAATCGCCTACCATCCTCCACAGACGTTCGGACACTTCACTGAAAATATGTCAGCAGAGACAAAGCCCTTATAAAGGTGAAGGTTGGACACGCCCCATATTAATATTCACTGATAGGTACACAGATACTTTCCATCAGATTTATTCCCAATAAATCACTGATTAAATATGGAAAAAAACGGAAATGTCGCATTAACCTTCAACTTGAAATGATAACTATCCCACAACAAGTTAAAATTGGTTATTCGACGATAAACAACATCGCACTATTGTCCCTTTGCTCGTGTTCTCGTGATTTATCACCTAGTGATTTATTGGTTGAAACTTCCTGACAGATAAAAACTGTGTGCTGGGCCGAGACTCGAACTCGCGACCTTAACGTTTCGCGGGCAAGTGCTCTACCATCTGAGATAACCAAGCACGACTCACGGTCCGTCCTCACAGCTTTACTTCTGCCAGTACCTCGTCTCCTACCTTTCCAACTTTACAGAAGCTCTCCTGCGAACTTTGCATAACTAGCACTCGTGAAAGAAGTAAAGCTGGCAGAAGTAAACCTGAGAGGACGTGGCGTGAGTCGTGCTTGGGTTGCTCAGATAGTAGAGGACTTGCCCGCGAAAGGCCAAGGTCCAAAGTTCGAGTCTCGGTCCGGCACACAGTTTTAATCTGCCAGGAAGTCTCATATCAGCGCACAGTGCGCTGCAGAGTGAAAATCTCAACCTGATTTATTGGTTGATTTATGGCAAACCAAACGTGTGTGGTCAGCTGCTCTCATCAGCACTTGGAAAATGTCGAATCCTTAGAAAATTAGTGTTTTGTGACAAAACCTCAGAGCTGAAATACGTGTTTCTAGAGTTTATTGGAATGCGTACTACATAAAGCGTTCACATTTTTGAAGTGGAACGTTATGAGCGATTTGAATGAAACCTTTTATTACATATGCAGCGCTCGTATCATAGCGAATTTCGAAAGGAGAGGAGCAGGTCCTGAATCTTAAACTCGTAATCAAAGGCAGAACAGAATGGTGTATGTCCCAAGTTTTAGTGTTTGCAGACATTAAACAGAGATACCCTTCTTTTGACAGAGTGTTACAAGAGATCATCACTTTTGAAGCGGCTTGTAATTTCAATTAAAATTCCGTTCTCCGAACAGACAAGATGCATATTAAAATGTTCAGAAGTGATAATGAAGGTAGAAACGACGCTGAATGTCCAGTCTACACCAAGTCAAGGTCATCAGCGACGCAGGTGGTGTGATGTTGGATAGGGTCAGCCACAACCGTGCCTATGACAAACAGTGTAAGCATTCAGGAGTATATGTAATGAAACAGAAATGTAGATTGTGCGATTCAGTGGCATGAATACGGTGCAGGTTTCTGCTTTCCCTACCGTAATGCCGAAAATGGAGCATCAGAGTCCAATTCGTGTGAAACTAATACAAGCTGCCCTGTAGGAGAGGTAGCTTGTTGCGGATTCGGAACGCAGGGCAGCTACCGCCCGGCTACCTGCTGGCAGTCCGCTGACGTCAGCTGGAGATGGGGCAGCGCAAGCCGCCCGTATTCGGAGCACGCGCGGCCCGCGATACGTTTCCATTTGCCCTCCCGATTGATTCAGAGCCGCCTCCATAGGAAACTCGTAAATCCGTGTTCCTGGAGCCACGTCCCCGTAAGTGTTCACGAAATTCCTCCAGAAAGAGGTAACGATATACGGAAAGTTTGTAACTAGCTTTTAGCAAGTGCCAGGAAACAAGAGGATGATTGCTATCGTCAGCCGCTGCATTTAGGGCGCCTGGAATGAAAGTTCCTCTGCAGGAAGTAAAAGGTGCAGAATAGTTTAAAGGAAACGTTATCGGTAACCGACTGAACTAATGTGCTAAATTCACCGTGGAAATTAATGAGCACTGTTCAAATCTTGCAAGGGTCAACAACAAGAAACTTTTATTCTGATTTTAACCGATAAAAATAACACTCCTTTTGACTCCTAGACTTGTACTAATAATTACATTCCTATGAGTTCTCTGTGATATATTTTGTAACATAAAATTTACTCCACTTCTCGATGGAGCTACCCATGATGAGTATTTCTTAGGAATACTTTACTATTAACTAGCGCGCTGCACTACGTAAGTATATAGCGAAAGATAAACTTTCTGTGCTACATGTTTGTCGAATTGTTTATTTATTTTTTTCGTAGAAAGAAATTTTGCACAACGTGTTGCGTCAAATACGTAGTTTTAATTTTTTAAATTCTTTTCATTCATCGTAAAAGATGTTCTTTTATAATACTGCAACTATGTCAACATTTATTTAAACACAAAAATGCAGCACCAGTTACGTTTTTTTTTTTATTCGTAGCACAACGTGTTTCAGGAATTTGTGCTCGTTTCCAAATGCCGATGGAGTTTGCATTACTACTCGATATGATGCCTATGTGTGTGTTGTTGTCTTTTCCCACAGGTGTCTTTTTATCATTTGTAGGTATTGTGCCTCTTTTGTTATGGAGGACTTCACAATTATGCAACACATCAACCGTACTATTTGTTTACGTTAAATAGCTATACAGTGAGATGGTTAATCGTATGAATAACCTAGACATACGAACCCGAAGCTAAAGAACAACAGCATAACAATATTTAAAAAAATAATATAATTACGAGACTCCTTGTGAAGAATTATTTCAAGAGTTGATGATTCTTACCACACCGTCTGAACAGGTTTGCCAGATAAATTATCCAGATTGAGAAAAGCATTAGTAATTCTTCCATTAACTAATGTAGGCATGATCATGGAATAAGAAAATATAATGGGAGATCTACTCACAAGGGAACCATGCTGTACAATGATTTCTCCAAGGTCTTTAAAGCGCTTCCTTACGTCATTGTGTTAAAAAGGCAGTGAAATCTTTCCACCTAAGTAATACATTGGGCGTTCAGAGCTCAAGGGAATCAAATCCATTATTAGTCATTCCGGACTTTTGGAACTTTCAAGTACTTTTATTAAGCTGCTTTCAGAGCATGTCCAGAAGTTGTAAATCAGTGATATAGGATTGGAAACGTTGTTGAGCAAGGAGAGAAGCAGTCCTTTGTTCAGAGCACAGTGGTAACACGTCCATTGTCACAGTTTGCGTGGTTTATTTGGTCGGTGTGTGAGCTCTAATTACAGCGGACTGATGATTATGAGTGATTTGGCTGAAAATATGGTAAACAATGCATCGAAGTTTCAGCGTCTAGTTCATGTAAGTTAATAATTATTTTTTAAATGTGATGTGACAATGAACTATCAAGTTAATAGCCAGACTGCACTTTTGAGCTTATATGTAGGATAATATTTTATGGTACTTTCGCAGTCACTATGTGTTGTATCAGCATATTTTCCTTTTAATAACGGGGAGGACACAGCTGCTGACAAAGGTGGTGATTCTGCTGCAGCCGACAGTAATGTCAACAATGAAGACGGTGCAGAAATCAGGGGAAGAAAAACTGGAGTGAAAACTGTAACGCCGTGCAACCTCTACACATAATAAAATGATGTTACATTCAGACTCCTATAGCGGCAAAAACGGGAACGTTAAAATTTTTCTCTCATGAAGTTATGTAAAGATCCCAGATTGAAGACTTAGACATTGCTTACAAATTCTTGGAATTAGGACGTTCTTACTTACCTAATGATAGTGATTTTGGTTTAGTGGAGAAAGCCAGTATGAAAAATTTCCCATATTTGCACACCATGTGAATGAATAGATATCGTTACAGAAGCAAAGAAAACATTTTCCGATTTGAGGACAGTAAAATGTAGTAATCATACTTCTTATCCTCCAGGAACTTTAAGAACTCAGTTATGAACAGAAAAAAATGATTGATGGTTATGGCATCGAGCCTAACTATGAGATGGTTACATTATGAAATAAAATCTCTTTTTATCCAGATGTTTAAGCAAACTCTGAACCCTGATGTGCAATTTGACGAAGTTGACTTAAGAAAGAAATCTGCCTATCTCACGATATCCTCCCGTAACACCCAGAAGGACACTCGTTATGCCAAATATCGAACAGTAATAAAACTGAAGGACATGGAGGATTTACTGCTGTACACTCTACCTGTATGTCACCATTTTTTCAAGTATCCGCCGCTCGTCACTGCCACAAAAGCTTCCTCAGCCTTGCAAGAGGAAGAAGACAAAAGTGAATGCGTTTCTCTTTGAATCTGTATTACATTACTTCCTATTCGCAAAAAAATTTGTATAACACAGCGAACAGAATTACAATTTTGTAAACAATAAATGTATTAAGTCCACACTTGTACATTTACATTCAAGGTATCGTGCAAGAGAACTTAAATTTAGCTTTCTTTCTTATGAGAATACAGGATACAAAAATCTGCCATTCAAACATTTTAAAATGTTGTAAACTATTTCCTGTGAGAAGTTATTCAGTGAAAACTTTATTTCTATTTTTCTCAAGACTTAATTGTTGTGACTCGACCCCCTAATGCACTGAATACCCCATATGCTGCACTGTCAACAACAATTTAGGTAACACAAGGCTGAGGGTTGTAAAAAAGTATCAAATCAAATAAGAAAACACGTCCGTACTTTTATAATGTACTTTCACATTGTAATGAACGTCATTAATAAATAGTGGATGAATTAAATTCCTTTCATCTCCTGAAGCTCAGTATTTTCTTTCACGTGGAGCGATGCTACCTCTGTTTTATTAGGCAGACACGTGGTTAAACATAGAGACTGTAACAGAAAGTTGAGGTCTTGTCATATTCGGACCGATGACCATAGCAGTCTGGTCCCTTTACTCCCCCAAACCAACCAATCTTGTCATATTCCAGATGTTAGCGGAGATTTGTGTGTGAGTGTGTGCATGTGCTTATGTGTGTGAATGTGAGTGTGAATGTGTGCGTGCGTGCGTGCTTGTGTGTGTGTGTGTGCGTGTGGGTGTGTGGTGTATGTGACTCGTGATGTGATGGAAGTGTTGCCATTTGCAGTTCACTTTTTTGCACGTATGAACACATAAAAAGTCGCAAAGGGTGCCTGATCTAGATCTGCAGGGAGTCATTTGCATGCATATATCAATTTTTTTTAAATTTTTATTATGTTTTATAATAACTTTTAACTATCGTTCTGTGTTTCATTGATATCACATGTTTCGTGCCTTTGTAAAATTATCCATGCATAACGAAACTCTTAACGAACCATCTAAATATAGGAAACTTGTTTTTCATTCTGTTATCGACACAACATGTCTCCGAATACCTGTCCGACTTTTTTCACTGACCACGTCACTGTTTCGTGCGGTGTAATTATGCAAAGCAAATTACCATTTCGATCACGTGGTGTACGTTCCATATTTACTCATTTTGTGGAAATCACTCATTTCGATTTAATAGAAACAATTTACTGTACCTTGGTAATCGTGAAAAATTTCGCTAGTATTCGGTAGAGGACAAATAACATTGGAATGTTTAGTCCCCTGAATTCAGTTGGTCTTATTACTCTCAAGTAAATGTTGGAGTACAGTTCTTACTAAAAACTGTGATATTTGTAGGGAGAATATAATGCTTATCCTTTCTTTGTGTAAAGTTTCTTACCAATGGAACTTCATATATATTCGTATTAAAATAATAACAAACATAACTTGTATAAAATATACAACATAGCGGATACTTTGCTACAACGGGAGAGTTTCTCGAATGTTTGTAACACTGCATTAGAAGACGCATAGCATCACGAGCTCTAAAATTTCAGAACAGGTACCACAGAACATTTTACTGAAACAGCTCGTATATTAACAGACATATGCAAAGAATAATCCACGTTATAATGATGCTGAATTTTGGGTATGGTATGATTCTGGCAGATGCGAGTTGCATTAGCTGCCTTTGAATATCTGGGTGATAACACCAGATTTATCGATAAAACATTATTTGCGTAGTAACGCTGCGGAGGTGTGATGAATGTTCATCAAATGACTGCATCGTATATCCGCTTGGCGACGCCAGCAACTCTGCGTTGTAATTTACACATTGCGGTCGATTCTTGTGAGAGGGCTTCGTGTTACGCCCCTCAGCAACGCTATGCCGCGTATTAAATTTTAATTAAAATATACAAACAGACACTCACTCGTTAACGAGATTATTCTGCTTTTGACGCGAGGACTGAAAGTTAATGCTCTCTTTCATCGGAGTCGCATAATTTAGACTCGTTGCAATGGAATTGCTGCATGTAATTAATGTCACACAAATCCCTGCAATGCTACACTCGTCACAGTGATGAAGGATCTTCAAACCGAAAACGTTTCCTTCCATCCTCGTAGCTTTTGCATGTAATCATACCTTCAGCTACGAACGAATACAATTCTTTTTTTTTTAAATGAGTGGTGTGGGGATATATAAAAGAATTTAAAGAAACATAAAATGGTAAGAACGTTGCGAAAGTACGAGAAAAAATTTGTATTATCGAACATATGTATAACGAACTCCAAATGCCATAGTTACTGTGAAATGGTTTACACTCAGGAGGAGACAACCGTATTCATGTGCTGCAGGCAGATTGAGGCGCATCCATCGGGAACAGATTACTTTCATAGCTCAATGGTCACGCAGTATTAAACCAACGAAGTCTCCGACATGCCTAAATATGAAACACTTACTGTATGTACCAAATTGATCCTTTTCAATCTTGTTTCTCACATAGTCGATGTTTTAGGAACTGCGCCAAATTTCGATCTACGTGTACGAAATACATTCCAGACGGAAGCACGATCATAACGAAATTCTGCCCACGGATTACTGTGGACACGCTCTTTTGAAGGCAATGTTGAACGAATGTATGCGGGGTACTGTAGTTTAGATCTATATGAAAATGGCAACAAATTATCCAACCGACTACAGTCTGGAACCGCGCGACCGCTACAGTCGCAGGTTGAAATCCTGCCTCGGGCATGGCTGTGTGTGATGTCCTTAGATTAGTTAGGTTTAAGTAGTAATAAGTTCTAGGGGACTGATGACCTCAGAAGTTAAGTCCCATAGTGATCAGAGCCATTTGAACCATTTTATCCTACCGAAACTCCACATTTTAACAACACGGTTTCCTCCGACCCGTGCACTGTCCAAACTACAGTGCTGATTGTGACCTTCCATCGTTTTGGCAGTAACAAATGAAAAATCTTACACCGATAGTAAAGTCATGTGTCGAAGTATTTAAAATACACAAGTTTGCTAATCTTAAGGTCTGTAATATAGCTATTTTTTGATGATGTTATTGGATGTGTTAATATTTGTAAAGGAAAATGCTGTATCTGAAGAACTGTGGGCAGAGAAACAGTTGTTGCGCAACAGTATCTGTGTCCGCGGGATCGTCGAATTTTTGACAGTCAGTAGCGGAAAGCTGCGGTGTGCAGCAGGCGAGATTCGTTGAGTCTAAAGTGTAATGCATGGACGCACTTTTAGAAGTATGTAAGTTGCAGAGTTATTACGAGGAGAAATGATGACTCAGAACATTGGTTGTATACCACACGAACATAAAAATGGATTTGAAATAAATAACTAGGTATTATTTGATGAGGTAAAAGTTTATTTTTGTTTTTGTAGGCTTGTATTGTTGGTCCACTTCACCCTCGTCTCAGTCGAGTTTTTGATAGTTTTATTCTTGGATTGATCTTCGGAATTAATTTGCTGTACTATGGAAGTTATTAGATTAATTGAATTTTCATATTAGAGTCTAAACTTATTGTTTTAATGATATTTTCTCTGCCTCGTAATGACTGGGTGTTGTGTGATGTCCTTAGGTTAGTTTGGTTTAAGTACTTCTAAGTTCTAGGGGACTGATGACCATAGATGTTAAGTCCCATAGTGCTCAGAGCCATTTGCACCATTTTGTTTTAATGATAACTGAAACTTAAAGGTTGAGTCATGTTTGTCATTGGCATTCTGTGTCAAGATTATGAACCCAATTTCGATACACCAACTGTAGTTAGTTTTTAGCAGTATTCTTTTAGCTGTTGTGGAGTCCTACTGGACTGCTGCTCCTGCCAGTACTTCACTTTGCAGGTGAGATTCGTAATAGGTGATTGTTCCGTTTCCTTTGCGCAATATATTTTCTGTCAGTTCCTTTATTTTACCAGTACTTTTTTACCAGTATTTCACCAGTATTTTTTCCTTGATGTTTCACATAAATTCTGTTTATATTTTCAAGCTAGTTTGTTCTGATACTTTCTCCAGTACATAAAGTTGTTCTCCTACAGTTCCGGAATTCTCTGCCATTATATCACCTGCAAAACTTATTCAATTTCCACACTCTTCTTTTATTCCAAATGCTGAAAGTTTTAAATGGGTTCCTAAATTTGAATTCCAGCTCCATTTTTTATTATTTCCTTACAATGCATTGATGAACAAGAATGTCGTCAGTCCATCTTCCTATCAAAATCCTGCTTTCATTTCAAAGGGATAAGAGAATGATCCTTGGAATTATATTTTATTCAGGATTGCTCTTGTAATTCCCTATAGTCTTACATCATCTTACTCACGACAAGATGGTTAGTGGAGTCCTACATATTTCTAATAAATGCGTTTCTTATCCCACTTCATCGGACTGGCCACTACAGCAACATTGAAAAGATTGTTTCGAAGCAAAAAGTCTTGGTCGCTAAAAGTATTGTTTAACTTCGAGTTTTACTTTTTGAAAGTATCGTCAAATTTTCTACACAAAAGAAGACAGGAAAATATACATGGTCCTGTCATGTACAGCTCGAAATAAAAATATCAAAAAGTCGTCTACGAACTATAACAAAGAAGACTTAAGTGTGCTGTTATGCTGCGAAATAAGCATAAGTCAAAATCACACTAGAAAAGAAGTGTAGCTACCTGTAAATATGAAGTAATAATAAAGTCTTCCAAAGAACGAAAAGGAAGTACTGTAGCAGTATCAAAACTACATAGTGTAACATCACCTTCGACACACACATAACGGTAGGGGCGACGCTGCAGTCGTATGACCACTCTTACAGAGTTATAAGTACTTCTTTTCCATTTTGTGGCTGTTAGCGGTTCATAGGTACCCTCCACTGTAAACTTTATTGTAGCTTGCCGAGTATGTATTTAGACAGATAGATGTAGATAGGTATTCTCTTATTATTTTCAGGTTTAGTATTTATTATACTGTCGACCGCCCTTTTTGGAATCCTCCTTGATATGCTCGGATTGTTATTGTTGCTTTTTCAATATGGATATCGATTGAATCTTGGACGGTACTGGCAGTAATTATATGTGGCAGATACTTATTCATCCCTGTTACGTTTCGTCTCTCGTGGAAAGCATGAATGAAGTATAATTTCCATTCCTTCAGTAGTTCTTCTTTCAGCCATCTACTTACTACAGTTTTCCGTAAAACTTCTGTCATCTGCCTCTGTAATTTATACTCTGCACCATTAGTTAGTGGTTCTCAAGCTGCTGGATCGTGTCTGTAGCGGGGGTAAAGCTCAGTCAAATAGAAGGGCGTATTTATCGCACAAATTACTTGAGAATATCTATCTTGTGGGACTTTAAACTTCATGCGCTAGCGTTGGGAGGTACTTTACAGGTTTGGTGGCTTTTCTAAGTATTCCACTGATCTAAGCGAATATTGTGGTGGTTCAGCGTTAATTTATAAAGCCCATCTTATTCTCAGGATAAAACTGAGAGGATGAAACCGACAGTGGAGTACTGGAAGGTTCTTTCCCAGTCATCAACAGTCCAGTTTCGGTGTTGACGGGCCCAGGTGAGGCGTAAAGCTTTTTGTCCTGCGGTAATCAAGGGTACACGACTGGGCTTTCGGCTCCGAAAGCCCATATCGATGATGTTTCGTTGAATGGTTCGCACGCTGACACTTGTTGACGGCCCAATATTGAAATCTGCGGCAATTTGCGGAAGGGTTACACTTCTGTCACGTTGAACGATTCTCTTCAGCCGTCGTTGGTCCCGTTCTCGCACGATCTTTTTCCTGCCACCACGTTGTCGGAGATTTGACTTTTTACCAGATTCCTGATATTCATGGAACACTCATAAAATGTTCGAACGGGAAAATCCCCACTTCATCGCTACCCCGGAGATGCTGTGTCCCATCGCTCGTGCGACGCCTATAACACCACGTTCAGAGTCAGAGTCACTTAAGGGGGGGAGGGGGGGGGGGTAGGACGTCAAACGGGCCGACTTGGAGCAGCAGGACATTTTAATTTCCACTGTCTATACTTTTACAAATAAATTCATATAACATTGTCAGCATGACCAGTAAGAATTCAGGATTCCGCTCATAGCAATGTAAGTTCAAAAACATAACAAAATATTTTTAAATGTGAAATATCATAATTTTCTTCACTTACTATAGGCTGCATTTGTTGCTATAGGCTTCTATGCAGTGCAAAATTCATCTAAGAATCTTTGTTACTTATGAAAGAAAGTGTACCTATAGCATGGAATGCACTCAATAGTAAGTGAAAAAATGATGAACTCTCACCTGTAATAATATTTATTTTGTTATGTTTTTGAACTTCATCTGCTATGAGTGTGAATCCTGTATCCTTTCTGTTCATGCTGACAAAGTTGTATGAATTTATTTGTAAAAGTATAGACAGTGGAAATTTAAATGTCTGGTGGTGCCTCTCCTCCTACAAGACAGCCCGTTTGACGTCATACCCCACCTTAAATCTTGATAACCTGCCATTGTAGCAGCAGTAACCGGTCTAACAACTGCGCCCGACACTTGTTTTCTTATATAGGTGTTCCGGACCACATCGCAGTATTCTGCCTGTTTACATATCTCTGTATTTGAATATGATTGGCTATACCAGTTTCTTTGGCGCTTCAGTATAATAATAGGCTGAATTCATTATTCTTCAAGAGATCATCGTATAGGTGATTGTACGCGCAGCTGTGAATGGAAAAACTATCGACTGTATAAGGGAAAGAGGACAATGATAATTTGTGCCGATCCGGGACTCCGACCTGGATTTCCCGCATTACGCGAGCGTTTCCCTAAACCATTTTGGCTATCCGTGTACGAGTACAGATTGAGACGCAGGAACGACGACATATGGCAGTTTGGATAGGGCCGTGAGTCGTGCACGGGTATCCATAGCGGTTAAGGCGAGCGAGCACGTAAAGTGTGAATTCCAGGTTAGGGCCCCAGTCCGGCTCAAATTTTCAATAGCGTCGAAGAAAGTGCGATGTATGGGTGAAGCCATCTGAATTTTCCAGTGGACAGATGATCTTTGGTCGTATTCGCAACAGCGAATACATTTCATGCACTTCGTAACGGCTGTATCCTCCACGGATACTACACTACTGCCCATTAAAACTGCTACACCAAGAAGAAATGCAGATGATAAACGGGTATTCATTGGACAAATACATTATACTAGAAGTTGGTACTGTTTTTTCCGAATTTTAACCAGAACTTATTTTTATTCCAGTATTATTTCTTCATCAGGAATATTTTTTGGAAAATGTGTTCTTTCACAAGGAGGGTACAACAAGTTTTCATAAAATAAAAATGTTATGCCTCCTCATCTATAAGGGTATACGAACTAATCCCTCACATGGTATTAGGAAAGGTATTTTTGGTGTTACCTAAACATGTATTTAATTAATGGATCTTACATGATTTTGTAACAAAAAATCAAGCTATCCGTTGCTTTCTTCATAGTCACTCCAAGTACTGCAAAAAAAAAAAAAAAAAAAAAAATGAGTAACCAAAAGGTAAGCAACCATCCCCGGCCTCTGATACACACATTTCATAAAAAAATGTTGTCTTGACTCTGTAGTTAGATGAGCTCCCACTATGGAGCCATCTATTTAAACCACCACTTGTGCTAATCGGCGAGGTTTCTTTTCGTTATGCTGTTTATTCTGAAGACTAGTCTCATGCAACTCTTAGTACAAGTCTATCCGTGCAAACCTCTTCACCTCAGCGTAGCTACTGAAACTTACATCTTCTTGTCTCTGCTTACCGTAGTAAAGCCTTGACTCCCCTCTCCACTTTTGCCTCCTACACATGCCTCTACGGTCAACTTAACTCTTTCTTGGTTCCCTAGGATATGTCCTAACAACTGAGCCCATAATTTTGTCAAGTGGTGACATATGGATATTTTCACCCCGATTTGACACAACACCGCTGCATCACAGACCCTCTCTAGCTATCTTCAGTCTTCTTCCGTAACGTCTTTCTTGAAAAACTTCGTGTTTGCACGGTCTGTCGTCCAGGTTTCGCTTTCACGTAAGGCTTTACTGTACACAAATAATTTCAGAAGAGAGTTCCTAACTCTTCAGTTTGTACCAGATTTGAACGCAGGACGCCTTTTCAACAAAGTGTATCTTGACCATGACAGTTTGCTTTCTATATCTCCTTTGCTTCACCTATCATCAGCAGCTTTCCTGGTCAAACTGCAATTCGTGTCTCGTTTCATAAAGTAACTGCCTCAGCATCACCTGTAGTTCATTACCTCTGCTTTACTTTCGCAGTTCTTTATCTTATACAAGGCTATTCTCTTAAAAAAGAAAGTCCGATCGATCATTAAATTCAAACCACAGTGAAATTCCGATGAAGTTTTACGGAAATGTGTTGGGCAGTGTCTCTAGTAGGCCCGTCGATCGATTCACGTCGCACTTCCCAGTTCAGAGAGCACGGGGAGCACTTAAATCTGTCTAGGAGAATAGAGTCACCCGCCATGTGTGAAGTGCGTGTTGTTATTCGATTTGTTCGTGTTTAGTGGTGAAGTGCAACCGAAATTCAGCGAAGAATCAGTAATCTGGAACCGCACGCTGCCGAATTTGAATCCGCGCCAGATGTCATGGACGTCGAAGACCCCTAGAGGTCTCTGCACCATCGCGCCGTAAGTCGTTGCGGCGCGCGCCTCCTGGCCCGCTTTTAGTGTCAGGGCGCCACAGTGGAACACGTGGTCCCAACGGCCAATAGCGGATCCCCGATAGCGTACTTAAGCGCCGGCCACTCGCTCAGCCAGTCATCCCTCCAAAACCCAGGCGATCATTGTAGGCAAAACCACCCCTTCCTTCCGCCTCCTTGATTTCTATTTCACCATCTATGGCCGTCCTATCGCCCTCACTCCCACCCTTAAGTACCTTGGCGTCACCCTCGACCGTCGCCTCTCCTGGACTCCCCACCTCCGGACAATCCAAGCCAAGGCAGTCTCCCGACTCAGTCTCCTCAAGCTCCTCTCTGGCTGTACGTGGGGTCTGGACCCCTCCACCATCCTCCACACCTATAAGTCTCTCATCCGCCCTATCCTTTGTTATGCCCATCCGGCTGGGATCTCCGCCCCCCCTACCTTTTATAAACCCCTCCAAATCCTTGAACGTCATGCTCTCCGCCTCGCCTATCGCATCCGTCTCCCCTCCCCCACACGGATCCTGTACAATCTCATCCCCTTCCCCCACCTCCTCCTTTTCCTTGGAAGGATACAGATCCTGTACACCTCCCTCAAACTCGATCCTCCTCACCCGCTCGTCTCCCCGATCCTCTCCCACCCCCGCCCGCTGCCGCGCCTCTATTCGCATGTCCCACCCGGTCTCCATCTCCACCCTCCTTACCCTCTCCCAAGGTGGCTTCCGCCAGCTCCCCCTCCCTGATGATGTCCTCCTCCCCTGCATCTACCCCTCCTATCAACTTTGATTCTCCCCCCCCCCCACCTCCTGTGTCCTTTCCTTTAGGCACCCTCCCTCCCTTCCCTTCTCTTTCCTTTCCCCCCCCTCCTCCCCTCTCCCCCGGGCTTCCCCTCCCCCTTCCTCCCTCCCCCTCTCTCCTTTGCCCATGGCATCTCTGCTATCCCCTCTCCCATTCCCCTTCCCCTTCCTCCTCCTCCACGTCCTCTCTTGGCAGGTCCCCGGACTCGTACACGCTCAGTGGACATTCGCGCGCTGGAGATCATCGCCGTCAGTGTTTCGTGTGTGTGCCTTCGTTTGTGTGTAGTGCTGTTCGCCGTCACGCCACCACCGTTCACGTGCCGTCGCCATCATCCATGTTATGTGCACTGTGTCGCCTCATGTTAGTGATGTTTCTCGTCCAGCGTGAACGGCTCCATGTTTGTCCGATTTTTAGTGTCTACATTTTTTGCCCACCGTTTTTACTGTCTACTCTGTGCCACCTTATGTACTACTTGTTGTTAAACTTAAAGCAGAAGAGCGGCGTATTGTGCTGCTGACAGCCAGCCTTTGTGTAAGGTGTTTAAAATCACAATAAAGAAAAAAAAAAAAAGCTCAGCCAGTCAGTCTAATCTCGCTTGCGTCGGTTTACACCTCGCTTGCGCTAGACTGCTTTCTTCCTGGTTCGTGTACGAGTTTGTTTCCTTGTGACTCCGTTGTTCGGTCTTGTCGTGTCCGTTCTGTCCTGCGTTGGTCGTGTCCGTCCTTTTCCTTGTTGTTCACGGGCCTCTCCGCGGGTCCCGCCCGACTTCCGTCAGTGCTACCCTGCATACGTCCTGGTCGCAGTTACAACAAGTAATGTGTACGGTGAAATATCCACGCGAGACAGCAAAGTCTGTGAGTGGTACAGGAACTATGAAGCAGGACGTATGGACTTCCATGATGCAGGCAGTCAAGAAAGGATGCGAGTGTCAACCGAATATCTTGTTCAGCGAGTGGCAGACGATTCGTCAGAATGGGCGGTTCACAATTTCTGTGTTGAGTTATTCGTTTCCCGAAATTTCAAGGTCATCTCTGTGTACCATCGTGAATGAGAGACATCAGAACAGCAAATTCTGCGCGAGATGGGTTCCCAAGGTACTGTTCGACCATCATAAAATACAACGAATGGGCGCTGCCATAATGTCTCTCCAGCGCTACCACGATGAAATGGAAGATTTTTTGAATAAAATGGACGAAACTACAGAAACAGAAGAGCCATCGAAACGATGTCTTTTCCAGAGTAAACCAATGAGGTTGCAAGTGGACCTGCTCCATGAGAAAGTGCATGGCGACTTTTGCTGGTGGCATTCGTGTAGCGTGACACGTCCATTACTGCAGCCTCACGCAGCGTGACTCTTCAAGATCTGAGAAGGGCAGTTCAGAACAAGCGAAGAGGAATGTCGTTATAAGCCATCATCCTCCTCACCGGCCGTACACTGCAGCTGCAACAAAGACGTTCCCGCAGCATCTGTTGTGAAAAGTGCTTGATCACCTACCAGACTTGACTCTGTTCGCTATTCATTTCTTCTTTCATATGGGACACTGGCAGGCAACGAGCAGCATACCATCGTAGAGAATAGGCTGAAAGCACAGGCGACTGCCTTTTATGACCAACCAGGATACGATAAATGTCTAAATTGGAACCACGACGGTGTAGAGAAGTAGCGGGAAAGTGTAGCTAAACGTTGCAAAAAAACTTTTTGATTTTTCGCTGTGGTTTCCAGGACGTTGAAAAAGCTAATGAAAACTAACCTCTCGAACAGGCCATGTAGGCCCAACGGTACCGATCGGCCGCCGTGTCATCCTCAGCCCATAGGCGTCACTGGATGCGAATATGAAGGGGCAGTTGGTCAGTACACCGCTCTCCCAGCCGTATGTCAGTTTCCGAGACCGGAGCCGCTACTTCTCAACCAAGTAGCTTCTCAGTTTGCCTCACAAGCGCTGAGTGCACCCCGCTTGCCAACAGCGCTGGGCAGACCGGATGGTGAGCCGGCCGCGGTGGCCGAGCGGTTCTACGCGCTGCATTCCGGAACCGTCGACTGCTACTGTCGCAGGTTCGAGTCCTGCCTCGGGCATGGATGTGTGTGATGTCCTTAGGTTAGTCAGGTTTAAGTAGTTCTAAGTCTAGGGGACCGATGACCTCAGATGTTAAGGCCCATAGTGCTCAGAGCCATTTGAACTTGATGGTCACACATCCAAGTGCTAGCTCAGCCAGATAGCGCTTAACTTCGGTGATCTGACGGGAACCGGTGAAACAACAATAGCCCTCGTAATATCTTTACAAGACACTTCAAGAGCCATTAAGTTGATCTTCGAAAGTTTTTGCAGATCCTGACGCAAACGTCAGAGTTAAATCTCAAACTTTTAATTTTTCTTTCTTATTGTTGATTCCTTTTTCAAATTTCTCTTTGGTTTCCTTTTTCTCTTGATCAACATACATATTGAACACCTTAAGTGGCAGGCTACAAACCTGCATCCAACTCTTCTAAAAAAACAATGCCTCTCTGTAACAGGCTTCCACTCCTAAAAATGGAGTGTGTTTTTAGAATTCCGTAACTCCGTCGGTAAAAACGGAACCATTTGTTGCCAGTCTGAATGTCTGTCAGTCTTTCTGTCTGTCCAACTGTCAAAAAATATTTTTCTCAGGAACGACAAGACCCATCAAAATGAAGCTTATGTCACATACTTTGGTGGAGAAAAAATGTTAAGCTTCTAAAGTAATGCAATCAAAATGTACAGCCATTTACGAGGTGCGACAATAAAGTAATAAGACTGATTTTCTTTGCAAGATGTGGCAACCCTGCAGGCTTGTGTAGGCACAGTATCCTTGACCTTGGTCTATAAGCTGCTTCTAGTCCAAGCGGCACATCGATGCAACTGCTCAGTCATGAGTTGTGCTGTAATAAGTTAACACGTCCAAATAACTTCCGGGAATTCAGCCAGGTAACACTTTCAGCGACCGCCGATATTTCGGCGGGAGAACACCCCACCATTTTCAAGGTAAACTGCAACGGACAGGCGGCGTACATGCAAATTTAAAACCTCGGTTCTCCGACAGAAGCAGGAAAGATAACACACACACACACACACACACACACACACACACACACACACACACTGAACACTAGTCCCACCAAATATGACCAAAGTCAGAGCTATCGATAGTGAGACTATGAATTCGCAGGTGAGGCAGCATTGACTCTGTTCCTCTGTTTTTTTGACAAGGGAGAGAGCCGGATTCCAAACAGAGTTTAAACAGAAACCTCCATCCCTGTTAACGAGGTTGCTCGCTAATTTAATCTCAACTGCCTCCCTAATGACACTGTCCCAATAGCTGGACGTGCATGCCAATATCTCGGTGTTATTATATAACATGGGGTGACCAGTATCCAAGCAATGTTCGGCAATAGCAGATCTATTTGGCTGCTGTAATCGTGTGTGCCGTTTATGCTCAGTACATCTGTCCTCCACGGTCCTGATAGTTTGACCAATATATGCCATGCCGCAGCTACAAGGAATACGATATACACCCGCCTTACGCAGTCCAAGATCATCCTTAAAGGAACTCAAAAGTGCTCTAATTTTAATCCCACTAGTTACATAAGAAATTTTGTGAATTTTTGTGTCATTTCCTTACAGCGGACGACTCCAGAAGATATTTATTGCTGAAAGTTTTTCAGGCATTTCTCTTTAGAACGTTAGGAGCGTCTGTCTGACTTCTGTAGTAGTGTGGAGGTGGAAATTGCATCTTGCAGGAGCCACAGGGTAAAGGGTACATCTCAGATTAATCCGTTGCGCAGAATGACAGAACAGCACCCACACATTCACCACAGAACAGGTTTCATGGTCAGACGGAATCTAACAGAATCCATAACGAGTTTGTCGTCCCTATCGGAGTGAATATCGCTTCTCTCGTTTAGATCAGCAACCAAGAGCTGTTCCATCATAAATGCACATGCGCTCACCAAAAATTACACAGAAAAAAATCCAGAAACAGTCGAACATTTCTGGAAGACATTAGAAAGTGAGGCTTCAAAAATACCTAAGTTGGAGACTTGAAGACACAGGTCTTCAGAGAAGAGACGTACTAGGCAATAGTAGGAAATTTTCCTGCTCACAAACGCACCAATAACAATGGATAAAACCTCATCAACTTCTGCAGACAATTTGACTTAAAACTAATGTCAACCTTTTTCAGAAAATTATCAAGGAGAAAGAGGACTTGGTCTTCTCCTAATACACATTTTGGCTCATACCAACTGGATCGTGTGGCAATAACCAAACAAACCATAGATCAATCACGAATGTAAGGATGAAGAGAGGACTAGGTATAGATTCCGACCACTTTCTAACAGAAATCAAAGCCAGATTTCAACCTAAAAGACGAAACCCCAAAATTAAAAGAAGTCCGTAGAACTGACACAAAATTTCTGCCAGAAAAAAGAAACTGATTCGTTAAAAAGCTTCAATCAAAGAAGATGAAAACCTGGAATGAAATCAGAGAATCAATGATCAGGAGAAGGAAACATAAGTGGTGGAATGTGATATAAGACAAAGGGATAGAGCATAGACTAACTTCTTGGAAAAAATGGAACTCTTGCCAAAAGGAAAGAAAGTGGAACATATGCACTGAGAAGAGAAAACAAACATAAAAAATGATTCGAGCAAAATGGCTCTGAGCACTATGGGACTTAACATCTCAGGTCATCAGTCCCCTAGAACTTAGAACTACTTAAACCTAACTAACCTAAGGACATCACACACATCCATGCCCGAGGCAGGATTCGGACCTGCGACCGTAGCGGTCGCGTGGAAAAATGACAAAAAACGATTGGAGAAATAGATACAAATTTCAGATAGAACAGCACCACATACTTCTACAAAGTTTTCAAAGAAGGAATAACACATTACAAGCCTATGAGCCTACACTTCATAGATTCAACAGGCAAACTAATTATCAATTGTAAGGTATGTGCAAAATGCTTCAAAAATCTTCTAAACTGCGAGGAGTCAACACAACGAATAATTTTCAGACAGCCTCAAAAGGAAAACTCATCTTCAGAACCACCATCACTGCATCAAACTGAACAATACTTCGGCCAGCTGAAAACAACAGAGCGCCAGGTGAAGACTGGACATTAGTTGAGATGTGAAAACTGGGAGTCAAGCGGGCAACTGAAAACATTTATGAGGTTATTAAAGATTGCTGGGAGAAAGGAAGTACACCAGGCGACTGGAAAAAAAGCCTTAACCCATCCGCTACATAAGAATAGTGACAGGTCAGACATTAGCAATTACGGAGGCATATAACTACCTCCAGTCACCTACAAAATTATGCCCAAAGCTGTACTGAATAAGATAGAAGATGAATCAGAACACACATCTGGAAAATACCAAGCAGGATTCAGAAAAAATAGATCGTGCCCAGAGAAAATTTTAACCCGAAAACTATCCTCAGGATCAGAACAATGGAGAATATTAACATAGGTATTACGGTCATTGATTTCAAAAAAGCGTACGATTCTGTAGACAGACAGACAGTATTCCTAACATTGGAAGAAGCACGCATCGGTAAAACTACCAGGCAATTAGTCGAACAGATACTCACAGACACTACTACAAAACTTAAATACGTAGAGGAAGTTTCTGAACCATTCACAATTAACACAGTTGTTCGGCAGGGCGATGTGCTCTCACCGATTCTCTTCAGTCTGGTCTTAGACAAAGACATGAGGGAGTGGGTTAAAGAACTACAAGAGAAAAACATCGAAGGAATCCATCTACGACAAGAAAGAGGAACATTTGAGGTGAAATGTGTCGCTTTTGCAGACGAAGTTGCAGTAATTTGTAAGGACAAAACAGGTGCAAAGGTAAAGATAGGAACACGTCACAAAACTTCAGCTAAAACCGGATTACTAATGTCACATGATAAAACAGAATATATTGAGCATAAACACAACAGAGAAAAATGTATACAAACCCAAAATGGAAACATCGTAAAAATTGCTAAGTTTAAATATTTGGGAGAATGCATACAACTAAATGGGTTAGATAACACCACAAGTAAGGAAAGATGGAAGAAAGTGGAATTAGCATACAAACTCACCCAAAACCGATATAATGAAAGATCAGTTTCATTCCAGACAAAAGTTAATCACTACGCAATAGTAATGAAACCGGAAGCACTTTACGGATCTGAATGCCTAAAACCGAATAAAACAAGTGAACAAGAAGAACTGGAGAAGAAAGAAAGGAAAATAATCCGAAAAATTTTAGGACCACAAGAGAACACAGGTAAGAACTGGGCGAAGAGGAGAAATGAAGATCTACATAAGAAAATAGAAACGATCACAGACACAATAAGAAAGAGGAGATATGTACAAGAGCCTAAAGAAGAAAATTTCTAACTTCTTTTGCAAACTGAAAAACAACACAGCATGGCTGGAAGAGACAAGAAAGTAGTTGAGAAAACTTAACGTCACAGAAAACACCACACAAAACAGGAAATGTTTCAGGCTACTGGTCAATACAGCAAAATTTTCTGTCCGAAAACGAGATTCACAATCTAGTAGCGTGATGTCAAACGAACAGGGGCAGGCCGTCAGCCAACGCATTCAATAAGTTCTGGAAAAATAAAAATATAAAAAAATTATACCTTTGTCTTAGGCTATACGCGGTCTATAATTGGCCAAATTCTGTATTTATTTTTTTAAAAATAGGACCTGTACAGTGTACCTGTGACTTCTCATGTCGTTATGCTATCTTCATTATCCAAAGATGCGGCAAACATATGTTCTGTGTCTTTTAGGATTATTTGTTCACTTTTCAAGTACTATTTATTTTAAAGCAAAACTTATTTGCAGTTTGGAGAGGATTTATCGTTGTCGCAATTAGAACGTGTAAGTTCAATAATAGTTACCTCTTTACTCGGAGTCTTTTGCGAACGGCACATCCGTACAAATTCTTCGTCCGCAGCTCGTGGTCGTGCGGTAGCGTTCTCGATTCCCGGCGGGGTCAGGGATTTTCTTTGCCTCGTGATGACTGGGTGTTGTGTGCTGTCCTTAGGTTAGTTAGGTTTAAGTAGTTGTAAGTTCTAGGGGATTGATGACCATAAATGTTAAGTCCAATAGTGCTCAGTGCCATTTGAACCATTTTACAAATTCTTCTAAGTTTTCAAGCCGCGTCATTTAGAATAAAGCACTTGAGCTCTCCATCGATATCTGAAAAGGAATTTCATTTCTTTTTTATCTGGAGCATATGGCGCCGATGTGTGAGGCTCTGGGTCTGTGAAAGCAGAACTGAAATCGAGAGCAGAACACGATGTTCATGGTTGGTCGCTCATAACGCCCATTCTCAGTCTGAAAATGCGACGGCAGTTGACGTACGAGCCTGTCAGGTCAAGTGCATTAAGTGGGCAGTAATGTTCATCACCGACCGGCCCCCAGTGTCCCTGAACTGTTACGATACGAGCTTGCGTCAGCGATCGAAAGTCAGAAGTTAACAGCGTGATCGGTCGCCGAACGACGCAGCAACAGAGTTACTCATGTTGCTTTTTTTCCTTGTTGTCAGGGTCATGAAATTTGCACACATTTAAATAATGACATTCATTACGGAACCGCAGCACATAAACTAATATTCGAGATTTAGCAGAGGCACCGTCCGACTGACAGTTCCATCATTTATGCGAGGACACACTTGTTCGCCCGCCGCCGAGAGCCATTCATCCGTGAAGGCTGAAAGCGAAACGTGCTGTTAATTTGCTGCATCAATCTGTGTTCCCAGAACGAACATGGCGGGTAATTATTTCCCTCTGCATTCTCAAATTATGCGTAACGGCTGCAGTTGGCTCTGAAAAGTGGTGCGTTGTGTAAGCGGAGTCGTGAAGCTGTCATCGTAGTGGTAATTGTTTCAGTCTATACTGTAAAACCCTTATAGGCTAATCTGTGAGTAGCTGACATCTTCGAGTGCAGGTGGAGGTATTTTGTTGACATGCATCATTCGTTTCTCTGCTTGGTTAATCAAACAATATATAAAACCTGCTCTTGAATGTGGGAACATTGTTTTAGCTTAGACTCACTTCCCTCTAGAGGATACTCAATTTCTTTCAATATAGCTGCTCACAATGTGAAGTGGGATTGAATTTGCAAGTACCATCTCGAAAAAATATAGTTACATAGTTATTATTTTGCTTATTTTCAGATACGTTTAGGGTGTCAGGGGTATAAATGCAAATATTGTCCTCGTTTGTAGCTTAGTATGTACCCACTTCAGAGTGTTACTTGTTTTCTCCCCACGTGTAACAGTCTTCCCACAAACATGTCACATAATTTGCAACCTGATGGTTACTACGCGGTCGTAACTGCCTCACTAAACGGAATACGTCTGTCAGTGTAGACTTACTGTACAGCCTTACTTCAATACCTGGCCTGCTGCTCAGGGGAAAATAACCTTTGATGGCTCTGCTCTTGACACACATACTTTGAGGTACTAACCTACCTATAAACATATTACTCCTAATAGCAATAATTATTAGTGCAAAAATGAAGTAAATACTGATGTGATGTTGTCCAGTATCAGCGACCAACAATAATAACTGGACTTATACTCCGGACACCTTGTATGTGCAGTCTTGGTACACACTGAAATTCCTGTATCATTGTATCAAAACATCCCGATACAGGAGCCAAATATAAATTGCACAGCAGCTTCATAAAGTGGAAGATGTTTCCTCTTTTGTCTCTCTTTTGCCCCGTCTCTTCACGAGGTCGGCGTTTTGGTTACTGGATTTGACGGTGTTAATGGCTCAATGTCCTTCCTGTCACACTGTCTTTTCCCCTGGGATGGAATTTGTGTACACCATCTGTCTGAGTCTAGTATTTTCTAATGGCAAAGTATGCGAACTTTTTCCAGATGTTTGAGGATCGTGTAATAGAACCCAGGTGTGGGAAACGGCCCTAAAACCACGTCCGGGTTGGCCAGCGCACCAGCATTTATTGTTAGTCAGCTGGGCGGATTCGATCTGGGACTGGCGCTCCTCCCAGACTCCCAGAATCGGACTGCAAACGCGCGAGGGTATCTGGACGTGTTCATTCACAGAGTGAAACGGGAGCCGCCGAGCCGAGAGGACGCGCAGCAACAGCAGCAGCGCTTGTCTGATCAACAGTAAATTAATTTAGCCTCTGTTTTCTTCATGTGCTTCTGCAAGGAAGTGAGCTATACGTGTGTATTTTACTGTGTATACTAGTGGTTAGAAATGAATCGTAGTTTTTGTTTTTGAGTGAGTCTTGTGAATATCCTAGTGTAAATTTTCCTGTCGCCACTAAGTTTTAATTTTGTGCTAGTCAACACCATACAGTCCAGACCAGTGCATTCTAGTTTGAATATTTACCTTGTGCAGTCAATTTGCGGTAAACAGGATTTCTAATGACAGGTATCTGTAAGAACATTAACTTCAGTAGAGAAATTTATTTCTGTTTAATAGCTTGCGGTTTCAGAGTACAGTGAGAAACCTGCACAGCAACTTTTAATGTTACTTTATTCTCCTTTGGTATATTTGCAAACTCAGTAGCGCCATTTGAGATCTTATATCTGTCTTATACAAAGTACGATATGGCTAGGGACTGTGCTTGTCATGAGCAAACGCCACCTTCGGTGCCACTGGAATGCCCTGGTGACCATGACATAGCTGCGGCTTCTAATACGCAACCTCTGACCAGTCCGTGCTCACTCCAGAGTGGGTGGCAGTCAGTGGTGGGTTCATGTGTCACTGGGCGGAAGGCGGAACAGGGAGCAGGCCGTGCGGCTGGCTCCCTACGTCTTAGCAACAGGTAAAAGGTGCTACCCAGTGTTGATGTGAACTCTGCATCAGCACGGGAAGCCTCTCCTGTTGGGCCAGCTGTCGATTTTCCTGCCGTCCAGACAAGAACAGAATAGCTTGTCATTGGGAGCTCCAATGTTAGGCGGCCGCTGGAGCCCCTCAGGGTGATAGCATGCAAGGCGGGAAAGAACTCCAGTGTGCTTTCGGCATCTTTGCCGGAAGGTCTCACCCGTGATGTGGAGGAGGCCTTGCCGGTGACTATCGAGCTCACTGGGTGCTACCGGCTGCATAAAGTGATACATGTCGGCACGAATGACGCTTGTCGCTTGGGGTACTGAGGCCGTCCTCGGCTCCTTTCGGCGGCTGGCTGATTTGGTGAAGGCAAATAGCAACGCACGAGGGGTGCAGGCTAAGCTGTGTGTGTGTGTGTAGCATCGCACCCATGTTGATGGCGGTCCTCTGGTGTGGAACAGAATGGAAGGCATAAACCAGAATCTCAGACGAATATCTGCATCTCCGCAATGTGGTACAGAATTGTAGAGTTCCCCTTAATAGGTCAGGCGTGCAAGACACGCAGGAAGTCTAGCGGAGTACGTGGGGCGTTAAATAAGCTGCTGTGTTCTCAGAGAATCTTGGTCCTCTAAGATCAGAGATAGAAAACATTAATGTGATTTTAGTAAACTACAGAAGCTTTCAAGAAAAAGTTCCAGAATTAGCCCCGCTTACTAAAGGCCATAATATGGTTCAAATGGCTGTGAGCACTATGCGACTTAACTTCTGAGGTCATCAGTCGCCTAGAACTTAGAACTAATTAAACCTAACTAACCTAGGGACATCACACACACCCATGCCCGAGGCAGGATTCGAACCTGCGACCGTAGTGCTCGCTCGGTTCCAGACTGTAGCGCCTAGAACCGCACGGCCACACCGGACGGCAAAGGCCATAATACACAGATAGTATTGGCAACAGAAAGCTGGTTGAAACCAGACGTCAGTGACAAATCTTGAGTGCAGATTACAATGTTTATCATAAGGATAGGTTAGTCGCCAATGGTGGCGGCATGTTTATTGCAGAATAAAATTCGATCAAATCTAGCGAGGTTATCACGGATTCCGAATGTGAATTAAGCTGGGTGAAACTGAGTATCAAAGAATAGTCAAAAATGGTGGTCGGATGTTTTTATAGACCATCTGGGTCAGGACATGTAGTTGTAGAGCGCTTCAGACAGATTGGTTGGTTGGTTGTTTTGGGGAAGGAGACCAGCCAGCGTAGTCATCGGTCTCATCGGATTAGGGAAGGATGGGGAAGGAAGTCGGCCGTGCCCTTTCAGAGGAACCATCCCGGCATTTGCCTGGAGTGAGTTAGGGAAATCACGGAAAACCTAAATCAGGATGGCCGGACGCGGGAGTGAACCGTCGTCCTCCCGAATGCGAGTCCAGTGTCTAACCACTGCGCCACCTCGTTCGGTTTCTTCAGACAGAACTTGCAGGATATCATCAGTAATTTTCCTGATCATGCCGTTGTAACAGGGGGTGACTTCAACTTGTCAGGTATGGATTGGGAGTGTTATGCCATCAAAACTGGTGCCAGAGACAGGGATTCGTGTGGCATTGTTCTAGATGTCTTGTCCAAAAATTTACTTAGAGCAGATAGTTAGAGAACAAATTCGTGAGTAAACATCATACTGGGAACAAACAGCTCTTAATTTATCGAATCAGTTAACGTAGAGGAAGATATAAGTGATCATAAGACTGTGACAGTATCTATAACGCCGGGTCCTACAAGGAATGTTAATTAATATAGGAAGATATACTTGCTCAGCAATGGTGACAGAATACAATTTCACAATATTTTAGCAGCCAGCAACAAATATTCGGTGATGTGGACGAAGATGTGGAAAACAAATGGAAAAAATTCAAAGGCATCGTTCAATATGGCCTAGACTAGTATGTCCCGGGAAAGTTTTTAAGTGATGGGAAAGATCCACCGTGGTTTAATAGCCGTGTTAGAAAAGCACTATGTAAACAAAGACCACTTCATCTCACATTCAACGGAATTAAGGACCTAGGTGACAAACAAGAGCTGAAAGCGGCGAAAATAAGCGTAAGGAGAGCAATGAGAGAAGCGTTCAATGATTTTGAAAGTAAGACGTTGTCAACCGACCTGAGTAAAAATCCAAGAGAGTCTGGTCGTATGTAAAATCAGTAAGTGGTTCAAAATCATCTATTCATTCTCTCGGCACCGAAACGGAAGATAACAGACAGAAGGGTAAAATACAGAATTCACTCTTCGGAAGTTGTTTCACCGCGGAAGATTGTAACACTGAGCCTCGTTTCCGTTGTCATACGATCGTCGAAACGGCAGATATTGAGATAACCGATCGCGCAACTGATAAGCAGCTACAATCTCTTAATAGTGCAAAGGTGTCAGGATCAGATGAGATCCCTATAATATTCTTTAAAGATTATGCGAAAGAACTTTGTCCCCTTCTAGCAGTAATTTATCGTAGATTGCTTGAGCAACGAAACGTACCTAACGACTGGAAAAAAGCGCGAGTCATTCTCGTTTTTAAGAAAGGCTGTAGGACAGATCTACACAATTATGGTCTTATATCGTTGACGTCGACCTGCTGTAGAATTTAATTGATGAAAGGAGAAAATATAAAAATGCAGTAAATGAAGCAGGCAAAAAGGAATACAAACGTCTCAAAAATGAGATCGACAGGAAGTGCAAAATGGCTAAGCAGGCATGGCTAGAGGACAAATGTAAGGATGTGGAGGCTTATCTCACTAGGGGTAAGATAGATACAGCCTACAGGAAAATTAAAGATACCTTTGGAAAAAAGAGAGCCACTTGTATGAATATCAAGAGCTCGGATGGAAACCCAGTTCTAAGCAAAGAGGGGAAAGCAGATAGGTGGAAGGAGTGCATAGAGGGCCTATACAAGGGCGATGTACTTGAGGACAAGATTATAGAAATGGAAGAGGATGTAGATGAAGATGAAATGGGAGATACGATACTGCGTGAAGAGTTTGACAGAGCAATGAAAGACCTGAGTCGAAACAAGGCCCCGGGAGTAGACAACATTCCATTAGAACTACTGACGGCCTTGGGAGAGCCAGTCATGACAAAACTCTTCCATCTGGTGAGCAAGATGTACGAGAGAGGCGAAATACCCCCAGACTTCAAGAAGAATATAATAATTCCTATCCCAGGTGTTGCCAGATGTGAAAATTACCGAACTATCAGTTTAATAAGTCACAGCTGCAAAATACTAACACGAATTATTTACAGGCGAATGGAAAAACTGATAGAAGCCACCCTCGGGGAAGATCAGTTTGGATTCCGTAGAAATGTTGGAACACGTGAGGCAATACTGACCTTACGACTTATCTTAGAAGAAAGATTAAGAAAAGGCAAACCTACGTTTCTAGCATTTGTAGACTTAGAGAAAGCTTTTGACAATGTTTACTGGAATACTCTCTTTCAAATTCTAAAGGCGGTAGGGGTAAAATACAGGGAGCGAAAGGCTATTTACAATTTGTACAGAAAGCAGATGGCAGTTATAAGAGTCGAGGGGCATGAAAGGGAAGCAGTGGTTGGGAAGGGAGTGAGACCGGGTTGCAGCCTGTCCCCGATGTTATTCAATCTGTATATTGAGCAAGCAGTAAAGGAAACAAAAGAAAAATTTGGAGTAGGTATTAAAATCCAGGGAGAAGAAATAAAAACTTTGAGGTTCGCCGATGACATTGTAATTCTGTCAGAGACAGCAAAGGACTTGGAAGAACAGTTGAATGGAATGGACAGTGTGTTGAAAGGAGGATATAAGATGAACACAATAAAAGCAAAACAAGGATAATGGAATGTAGTCCAATTAAGTTGGATGATGCTGAGGGAATTAGATTAGGAAATGGGACACTTAAAGTAGTAAGGAGTTTTGCTATTTTGGGAACAAAATAACTGATGATGGTCGAAGTAGAGAGGATATAAAATGTAGACTGGCAATGGCAAGGAAAGCGTTTCTGAAGAAGAGAAATTTGTTAACATCGAGTATTGATTTAAGTGTCAGGAAGTCGTTTCCGAAAGTATTTGTATGGAGTGTAACCATGTATGGGAGTGAAACATGGACAATAAATAGTTTGGACAAGAAGAGAATAGAAGCTTTCGAAATGTGGTGCTACAGAACAATGTTGAAGATTAGGTGGGTAGATCACGTAACTAATGAGAAGGTATTGAATAGGATTGGGGAGAAGAGAAGTTTGTGACACAACTTGACAAGAAGAAGGGGTCGGCTGGTAGGACATGTCCTGAGGCATCAAGGGATCACAAATTTAGCATTGGAGGGCAGCGTGGAGGGTAAAAATCGTAGAGGGAGACCAAGAGATGAATACACTACACAGATTCAGAAGGATGTAGGTTGCAGTAGGTGCTAGGAGATGAAGGAACTTGCACAGGATAAATTAGCATGGAGAGATGCATCAAACCAGTCTCAGGACTGAAGACCACAACAACAACAACATCGTTGACGTCGACCTGTTGTAGAATTATGGAACATGTTTAATGGTAAAGAATTATGAAGTTTTTGTATAACGAACATCTTCTCTATAAGAATCAACATGAATTTTGAAAACAGGCATCGTGCCAAACTCAGCTCGCTCTGTTCCTCCATGAGATCCACAGCGCAGTGGACAACGGCGCTCAGGTTGATGCCGTGTTCCTTGATTTCAGTAAGGCACCTGACACCGTCCCGCATTGCCGTTCAATGGAAAAAATACGAGCTTACGGAGTATCGAAGCAGACTTGCGTTTGGATTCAAGACTTTCTTGCAGATAGAACTCAACACGTCGCTCTTAACGGAACTAAATCGACTGATGTGAAGGTAATATCCGGAGTACCAGAGGGAAGTGTGATAGGACCGTTGTTGTTTAGAATGTATGTAAATGGTCTAGTAGAAAGCGTCGAATGCTCTTTAAGGCTATTCGCAGATGATGCAGTTGTCTGTACCGAATGAGGAACGACAGAAGATGGTAAGAATTTGCAGAACGACCTGAAGAGAACTGATGAATGGTGCAGGTTCTGGCAATTGATCCTGAACGAAAATAAATGTAACATATTTGGCACACATAGGAAAAGAAATCCACTTCTGTACAGCTGCACTATTGATGACATACAGCTGGAGACAGTGTCTGCCGTAAAATATCTGGTTGTAACTATCCAGAGCGATCACATAAAACAGATAGTTGGAAAAACAGACACCGGACTCAGATTCATCGGAAGAATCCTAAGGAAATGTAACTCATCCACGAAAGAAGTGGCATATAAGGCGCTTGTTCGCCCGGTTCTTGAGTATTGTTCATCTATCTGGGATCCCTATCAGGTAGGACTGATACAGGAGATAGAGAAGATCCATCGAAGAGCACCGCGTTTCGTCACGGGATCGTTTAGCTGGCGACAGAGCGTTACGGAGATGCTAAACAAACTCTATTGGCAGACGTTACAAGAGAGGCGTTGTGCATCACGGAGAGATTTACTATTGAAATTTCGGGACAGAACTTTTCAGGTGGAGTCTTCACCAACATACATCTCGCGTATTGACCACGAAGAGAAACTTCGAGAAATTAGAGCCAATAAAGAGGCGTACCGACAATAGTTCTTCCCTCGCACTACTCGCGAGTGGAACAGGGTTCGAGGGATCAGTCAGTGATACCGAAAGTACCCTCCACCACATACGATTAGGCATCTAGATGTGGAACATCGTGCCGGCCGGTGTGGCCGAGTGATTATAGGCGCTTGAGTCTGGAACCGCGTGACCGTAGTTCTAAGTTCTAGGGGACTGATGACCTCAGATGGTAAGTTCCATAGTGCTCAGAACCATTTGAACCATTTGTGGAATATCGTGCATCGCAACAATGCATCATCCAATGACCCGGTGGTTAGGAAGCTCAGACGCTTTCATTGTGGTCAACAAACCTCAATGGCGAAGAAAGAAGTGGCAGGTAATGTCTCGATGAAGGACCATGAATCACAGGAGAAGTGCAGGTCCTGGGTTTGAATGCCGACGTGCTACAATCGATGAAAGCCTAGAAACGTTGAACGCCAACCATGGATTGGCTTTCAACAGCTTGCACTACATCTATAAAATAATCAAATCTGTTGGCCACTAGGTTCAGCAACTGCTCCCATCCATTCAAGGAGTCCCTGAACCAAGGCAGCAGTGAGAATGTTGAAGCAGTATCGGACCAAACCACATGACTTGTTTAGATACCAGATCGCAGTGGACGAGTGCTAGATGTACCGCTATATCGGCCAGACCAAGGATCACCGCAAACTGTGGAAAATGGGGATTCACCACTGCCCAACATAATGAAGACACACCAATAATTAGATTAGCTCATGACAAGTGTTTTCTGCTAATACCACGATGAAGTTCTGCCATACATTCTAAGACAAAAAAAAGCGCTGCACCACCAAGGAGTTATCCGAATGGGACTGAAACAGGTAGATGCCATGTGCCTGTAGAGGCAAACAATTACAATTTCAGAAACATCGGTTTGCAATCCCATTGACTGGACTAGAACTGTCTCCACTGATGGTTCGTACTTCGAAATGGGCCCCAATGATCAGCGAAGACGTATCTGCAGACGCCCCAGGCAGCAGATGAATAGCAACCTGACTGTCGCCAGCCTTACGGCCCGACAACCAAAAGTTATGGTCTGCGGTACCATTTTTCATAGCATGGCTCCTTCGGTTGTCATCTGTGGCATCCTTACAATACAGCGGTACATCAACAATAATGGTGCCCCGTTCTGTTACCCTTCATGGCAAGCCATACTGGGCTTGCATTTCAGCAAGATAATGTCTGCCCGCACACAGTAAGAGTTTCTACTAGCAGTGCAGAATACGTAGACAGGTGATTTTAGTAAGATGCATGAAGGTATGAGTGGACTGCCACATTTAGTTATTTGCAATAGCGAACCCTTAGAAACACGTTCGTAAAGGTTATATAGCCTCGGTGCATCATATAAGTTGGCATTCAGTAGCCGACGCTGCTATGCAAACGTTCGTTTAGGCCCATAATCTGTCTGTTTGTACCCCCACCCCCCCACCCCCTCCGCCCCTTTCCAACCAGGCAAATAATCAATCCTTACAAGTGAAGCAAAGAGAGTACAAAGTAAGTTTCTGATATCTAACATTTACTAGATCAATGACTCACTTACCAGTGTCGGATGTCACCTTCGGGACCGTTTTTCTTTCCCCTCTGCTACTGATAAGTGATTCCGATTTTTGATGATTTAATGCAGTGGAAAACACTTTTGGCTGTCTGTTGTACAGGGGTTGGAAAAAATAAAGAAACATCAAGCACACAACACATTAACATGACTAATACGATGTAGGAAAACGGTTGGCATTCAAAACAGCTTCCAGTCGTCTCAGAAAGTATAAATACAGGCCCTGCATGGTTTGGAAGGGAATGTTTCTGAAAAATAGTGGCACATTCGGGTTACGCTAGTGGAGATGGATGGCGATCAATCACTCTTCCCTCCGAAATAAATCACAATAGCTCAGTACTACTGAGATCTGCTAACTGTGGTGGGAATGGGAGATGCGACAATTCATTGTCTCGGTCACAAAACCAGTCCTGGATGATGTGAGCTGTGTGAACAGGGGCCATGTCGCCATGGAAAGCATCATCACCATTGGGAAACAATTATTATACCATGGGGTGGACCTGTTAGCCAAAATGGTCACATAATATTCGGTGGTAGTGAGACCTTTCTGAGTAACCATAGGGCCCACTGAATACTAAGATATGGCTGTCCATACTATCACCGAAAATGCCCACCACGTTTCACTCTTGGGACCTGAACTCAGGGAGCAGTTGGATATAGTGTGCAAGAAGACTCACCAGACCAAATTACTTTCTTCCTTCCCTCCACTGTCCGGGTTTTAAAGCTTCAGCACCACAATTTCCTGCTATGGACATTTGTATCACAGATGAGTGGCTCTGGAATTCCAGCTCGACCTGCATTTCTGTGCTTATGGAGCTCCCATCATGTTCTTTGGTGGTGTCAGTGTTGGGCGAGTGCGAAATTCAGTTCGAAATTCATTCTACACGTACTGTCTTCCAGTTTCTGACGTAGCGGACGATGTTTTTCCACTTTTCCTGTGTGGAGTGCAAATCTGTGACATGGTGCGTCTTCGAACGCGAAAGACTTTGGGTCCTGAGCACCAACAAGTTACTCACGTTCCAACGCACTTAGCTCTCACTTAATGCCCTAGCAACTACGCAGGACACTGTTCTGACCTCGCCTGACACGTGGACGTATGGAGGACACTGCGTAGGCGCCGTGTGTGGTCGAACACAACAGCGCCACCTGCAGACTTGGGCAGCGTCTGCCTGTATTTGTTGCGTTGTGTCCATAATTCCGTCCAACGCCTGTACATCAAACAATAATAATGAATCTTGGAATACTGCTGCTAAAACGTAGTGTTGCAAGGGAAACAGTCATGGCATGAAATATGTTTTGTTAAATTGGGAATGTACGTAATCGTTTAAGTGGTATATTAATACTGACTGTGGAAGCGTCATTGAGATTTTGGATCGGTGGACAGTGGACAGAGAGTTTTAAATACTCTGCGTGAACATGCTTCGTGCTCGGGAGGCACAGTGCGATTCCTCGAGTACTAACAACACAAAAGTGTCTCTAAGGAAACTTCGTCCCATACATAATTTGGTTAAAGAAAGTCAGCCTGGCCTCGCTGTTTTCATATGTACTACAAGCAAGGTCATTCAGTCCCATGTATTTGTGCTCAGTTACCCAGAAGGTACAGTTTTGTATTAGAATAACCGACTCTGAGAGGTCAATTGCGGCTCTAGGAGTAATTTTTTATGATATTTTTCATTTTGATGTCCGCAATTTTACTATAGTGCGCGCTGTTTCTTAAACAACACATGTCCTGTAACTTCACTTTCTTTTATCGTTGTAAATCACAATTACCTTCCAAATATGTCAGAAATATTCATGAGGAGTAATAATCAGCAGAAAATAAAGTACCTGTTGTAGGATAAAATAACTACAAAACGTTTCAGTATGGAGATGAGAAACTTACACACGACGTTCACTAAACGAGGGGAAGTTGTAATACTTTAAACCAGGGCCGGCCAAACGCTGCACAGTGTGCAGACGTGCGGAAGTGCTGCACAAGTGCGCACGTGTGCGACAGCGAGCGACAGCGACATCTGTTATTAGACATATGTCCTAAATGAACGGCGGCGGCTCCACTTCCCTGTTTATGTGGTACAAGCAAGGGCTTGTTTGTGAAAGATTTTTCTCGGTGATGAAAATGAATAAATCAAGGTTTCGATGAAGCATAAGTGATGAAAATCTTCGCAACTGCTTGCGTTTGTCAATGAGCCGTGCTTTTGGGCAAGATTTTAAACTATATCATTTCTCATGACCAGTGATAAACGTGTTCGGATTTATTCCTTTCACAATTAAAAATTACTGTCAACTAATTGCGCATTATTGCCTCATTCTGCCCCATGTTACATTATTATAAGGAAAATTGGTCATTAAACCGATTGTTCCAATGTATACTTACATTTAGGGGTTTTTATTAATGTGTGAAGGGCTACGCTCAGTTGAAGTCGATAAAACATAACATTCATCTAATTGTCGGTTATTATGCAGATTTCAGGCGGAACTGATGAAAGATGTAGCAATAATGGTACTGAAATAACAGGTCATCATCGAGAGGTCTGCGGTTATCATTCTGTTCAAAGATCAGTGAGACAGAAATTATGTGGGTGTAACTCAGGGCACCGAGAATTAGTTATAGGAGACCTTGCATTAGTTTAATGTTATTTGAAATCATGAATAAGGGTCGCTGGAAGTCGCTATTTTTTTTTTCATTTATTGAATTGCAACTCCCCCCGAAGGGGGCGGGCTGGCAGCAGCTTAGTATGCCGCTCTTCAGCCGACAGATTTTGTGACAAAGATCAAGAGAACAAATAATAAAAAAACAGGCGATAAAATCGGAGACTTAGAGAGTAACAAGGCGAAAAGAAATCGTGGAACTTAAAACAACAACAGAGGGATGATGATGCTAAGAAAAATACATACGAAGCAGACAGGGAAAACAATAGACAATTAAAAAACACGGCGACAGTCTGGATTCTGTTCGCAAAGGACATAAAATTCACACCTAGCGATAGCATGGTTTCTGTTCGCAACACGAGAAAGACAAACAACTCTGAATAGTCACTGGAACACTGCACTAAAAAGTGGGCAAATGTGACACCACAGTCGAGAGCAGGTGGGGGGGGGGGGGGGAAGTCGCTAAGTGCTCTCTTTCTTAAATACTAGCTCAAAAACATTACACGTATTTACGTGCCGTCAGTCAAGCTGCCTTAATAAAAACCCACGGTTGTTAACTGTATTGCTTGTCTTACTGGGTTAAACTGTTCACACAAAGGAAGACGTCTCAATGAGCAGTGACAGTAATGTTTAATACGAGAAATACTTTCCCATGGTTGGCTTGCAAGCTGTGGAAAGAGCACTAGAATTCGCCGGTACAGAGCATCCCAGCAAGTGGATAAAGCGACATCTGTGCGCAGAAACGTGCACTACATGAACGCTGACGGTTGCGGCGTGCACGCTGTGACCCGGAAGTTGCACATTGAAACGTCTCCTTTGAACAATTATACAAGACTGTGCTTAAACTGACACACAATATTTTGTTAGCGCAACGCAATCTGACTTTCAAAATTCCCTACAAAAGAATGGCCCTGACTAACATTAAACTATACCTTTCACAAATCACTTACCTCACAAAAATCTTCGCTGCTCAAGCTACTGCAATACAGCGAGCGCCACTACTGCCAGCTAAATAAAAGATTCAAACTATGGAAGGCACTAACTACTGATAGGGATAGTTAGCAAATGAAAGATATTAATAGAGAACAAACAATGTATTTACCTTGATATCATCATATACAAATATAGCAGTTCATGACAAATTTCAAAACTCCGCCATCTCTCTCCCCACATCCACCACTGCTGGCGGCTCACCTCCAACTGCCCAACGCTACGCGCTGTTCACAGCCAGCTGCCTAACACTACAATGGCGAGTATTACAACAATGCAAAGCAGCCACAGACTGCACACAGCACAGCCAGTGATTTTCATATTGAGCGCTACGTAACGTTGCCAATAAGAAAACATAGCACAGCCAGTGATTTTCATATTGAGCGCTACGTAACGTTGCCAATAAGAAAACATAAACAGCCTACTTACATAGCCCCCATGCTCCCCACAAAAAATTTTACAAATTGGGTTGGGCAGTGGCCAATACAGATTTGAAAAAATTTTTCATAATTGCAATAACAAAGATATCAAATGCACACACTTATTGATACAATGTTGGTCAAAAGCTAAAAATTTCTCACAGTCCATAAAGACAGTCCAGATTGTTCATCACAGTAAAAATGCAGAGTTTTCCTCAAAGTCTGAGCAGTAAAAGAAAATGCACACAGAAGTAGTGGATTTCCATGCAGTCTTGAAGAAGTAGTGTTGTCCTTCCAACGGAAAGACAGTGCTGACTCGACATGCAGACAGGTAATGGGCCGCAACAGAGTAAACCCACTGCAGAGTCAGTCGACGTTTTGAAGAATATTGGTAGTTAGGTCATCACAGAGCAGACCCACTGGAGTCCTGGTAGAGATTACGGTATTGGTGGGCCACCAGAGGTGCAGACCCACTGCAGTCCTTGTAGAAATAATGGCATGGTGGGTCATCAAAGATACAGACCCACTGTAGTCCTTGTAGAGATGATGGTATTGGTGGGTCATCAAAGATGCAGACCCACTGTAGTCCATCGAAGAGTCTTGCGAATAATATAGCAAGTCCATAACCACCACTTGTGCACTCACAAAGTTTCTGAAATTGTCCTTAGAACCAGCAATGCTGTTATCCAGTCCCTTGCTGAATCATTAACACACGTGCAAACACTATCAGTCCCTACTTCTCACATATTGTCCATGTACTATGACCAACAGAAACGTGTACAGTGAAATGTAACTAACAAGTTAATAATATCATGAACTGGTGACAATTACAATTTTATAACATAAGAATACAATTACAAAGGTACAAAATACATCATTAAAGAACATGATAATACAGATAACATTTGTAGTACAGGCTTTACAAAAGAATCGAACTAACATATACATCAGTGGAAGTATGACATGAGTACATACATAAAAGATCACAATAACTTTTGAAACATCAACTTCACACATGAGCATTAAACAGAACGGAATTAATAATGTCTAACATCTTTACAAAGTAAATAACATATTATTAATGCCAATTATATTCGAGGATAACAGTATTCCTCATCATAGTTAATGTAGCTTAATATTAAAAGAAGAAAAAATTCTATGAAACTACACAGAGACAGGAAGAAAACAAATACTCAAGGGTACACAAACACATAGTGGGATAACACCAATGGGAAAGGACAGGGTTCGTTTTCAGTGTAACATTTGGTACTGCAGTCCAACCCAAAACTTCATACATCTTTCCACTTATTTCATCCTTTGTTTCCACCAAAAAAATTCTATCTAAGCATGCTTTCTGTATTTTGTTCACATCCTCTGTCAATAATAGTTTTTCTCCACTGTACAGTATCCTATTTCTTTTATTTGGCCAAACCATTTTCCTATAGATTCTCAATGCACTTCTTCCAGTTCATCATAGTTAGTTTCTTATATAGTCTACCCCCTCTTAAGCTAACTTAAATCTACTGAGCACAGATGCTAAACTAAGGGACGAGGCAATGCAGCAGCACAAAACAATTAACACAAGCAGCAATGACAAAAAATACAGATTGGCAAAGCTAGCAGCAGCAAATGTAATAACTTATATCAAAACATGACATAGCTCAAGCAGAAAAAAATATTACACTAAAAATAACAATGCAGATAAGGGAAATGTATATTCACATCTTAATGTCTATGTAATTAAAGTGGTGCACCACAACAACTTATTGTAAAAAAAATATTACCATGTACTTGAAAAGAAAATTATGTGTTACTGTTACTAGTTCCTTCTTATTGTTCTTTCCTTTCCAAGTGCTCTTTTTTTAAAGAATGTGGATCATAAAATAATTATTTAATAGATCTGTTGACAGAAAGTGCTCACATTAGCAAATGCATTTCATTTTATAAAAGCAATGCTGCAACACAGCTGGAAACCAGATATCAAATGAAATAAGCAATTACGCAAACCAAAGCATAAAAACATCATTCAATAGCTATGTGGCATTTCGTAAGTCAGTAGCTCTCAAGTCTCGTAGAAAGACACTTGTCATTATCAGGTTTGCAGATGTAAGAATATTTCCAAGGATAATGGCCTCCCCTTTTTTTTTGTTCTACCTGTGCCGCTGAAAAGGGCTCGCAATAATGGCTTTTTCTCCAGGCGTCTGACACAGCTGGGTGCCCGCGACGCATTACGTGCAGGTGGTCACTTAACTTTCATACGGAAATATTTACGACAGCAGTTTCTGCTACCGTGGCAGTCTCATATAAAAATATTTCACAGGTCAAGAATTAGCGTTGCAAATCTGTAGAAACAAAACCCTATAAATATAACAGTGTCCAAAAAATTTTCGCCAGCATTGTAATACATTCACTCATATACACACATTTCATAACTCTTAAAGTACGATTCTTGGTTTCCAACATCCTTTTTCACAAGTCAAGAGTCCCTACCCACTATTCATTACTCCTTACCTTATTACACATATACGTATCCATCGACACTCGTCAATATTTCGTCATTATAAATATGAAGCATAATCAAATAACTCATATAGCCTCAGCCTATTAATCGTAAACATACCTCAGCAGCATAATACACATCGTCATCGTAAAAATAACATCATAACACCTCATCAAATCTCAAAATCGTCGTAGCTTCCTCCAATAATTAAAAAAATTCTCTGCTCATGTCAAAAGTGTCATCTGCCTCAAACGTACTTTAAAAATCATGAATCCATACCAAATACATCATTCAAAGCTCTCATAGTATCACAATGGTTCCGAAAAAATATGAGCATTTCACAAAGTACAGACAAAATACAATTTCATAAGTGTGAAGTTATCCAACTGTGTAATTGCGTAAACATCTGTCACTGATGTAATAAAAAAAGTTTATCTCTCAGTTACATGATCAGATAGCTGTGTAATTTGTGTGTTAGAGAAATATGGTACCGATGTGTAAAGTTGTATAAGCAAATACCATATTAGCTAGGGTTCCTTGTGGTTGCCAAACACATGGTACACAAAGTAGGCGTATACCCCCCTGAGGATTAATGTAATTATACCCTCAGGTGTTACAGATTACAGCAATGGAATGAAATGTATCACGGAAAACTTTCTTTGTAATTCAAAAATCTTTAAAAATAAATGTTTTAAGTACAAAATTAATCACTCAAATACGTGTACTGTAGCGCTAAATGTGCGTCTTGTTGCAACATAATCTGTGTGGAAGTGTAGTAGTTATTTTCCTCCGAAAGCTAAGTTCTGCAGAAGCCAATGTACTTACCTCATGATAAACAAAAGTGAAATGCTTTGCATATAGATATCGTAGTTATTATGCTTATTGGCGTGATGAAGAAAGTACTGTACAGTAACGTAATGTTGTGCCACGAAAAAGGCTGTCTCATTGTTGCTATACCACAAAAGTTACTACTAAAACATGTTTTTCTTTGCAGAGTAATACAGAAAAACTGTGTAGATATGAAACAGAAACACCGCAAACAGATTCTAAGTCTGACAAATCATATTAGTAATGTGAAGCGAAAAATTTTGTGGGAAAGACAAAGTTAAAAGGCAGATTATCTTTCAATAAACGGTTTTACATGTGAAATGTGGTACAATCTTTTACTCTTCAAAGTACTCAGAATTTCAGCTTGAACGCAATTATCATGCAGTATACGTCGGCAAAGAATACTGGAATTTTTCTCAAGGTTAGCTTCTATGTTATTTTTCTCTGAGCCAGCCGGCGCACGTGGGTGCCTGCGGCGCGATTCATTGTCTGTCTCTTTGTTGGCGCGCGTCGTTGTTGGGATTAGCAGACCTAGCTTCTACAAATTCACGTTGACGAAAGTGCCCTGCTCTGTTTGAATCCCGCCAGTTCTGATGAAATTCAGGTCTGTCGTTATGATTATATCGTCTGTCGTCATGTCGGTAGTTCCTGTAGTTTCTTTCTTGTCGGTTAAGTGGTGGAGAATTTCTCCCTGAATTATCACTGCACGGTGGACCGTTGCGTCTGAAGTTATTCTGTCTCCCGTGATAATAATAGTTCTGGTTGCCAAATTGTCTGTTTCTCTGATTGTCTCTGTTATATTCATTACTATGGAAATGCGATCTTTCTCTGTAACTATTACTCTGCCAGCGGTTGTCGTACGGGTGGTGTCTATTTTGGTCACGATTTGCGTCGTAAGAATAGACCTGTCGTGTCCAGTTATTGTTTCTGTCGTCACGGAATTGTGACGGATGTGACCTGTAGTGATTGTTTCCCTGTTTTCGCATCCCGCGACTGTCTGTGTCAATTTCCAGTTCTTGTAACAGTCCCTGAAAAGCCTCAATGTCTTCTTTGCAACGTCCTGCTAAAATAATATGTCGTAAATGTTCAGGCAATTTGAGTAAGCAAATGCGGATGAGTTCTGATGGGCTGTATGGGTTTGAAAGTTACTGATTCTTATGCAACATGTCTTCAAAATATTTGACAAGACTGGAAAATTCAGATTGTTCAAAGTGTTTCATCATCATGATGCTTTGTTTTACTCGGTCTTGTGTGGCCTGAGACCAATATGCTGAGAGGAAGGCATGGTAAAATTCTCCTTCACTGTGGCAATCGTGAATGACCGACCGCATTCTTACAGCTGGTTCATTCTCTAAGTAGCCACACATAAATTCTAATCTGTGTTCCAACGACCAGTTGGGAGGAAAACAATGAGAGAATTGATGGAGCCATGCTTGTGGATGAATGTCGTTGCCAGAATTCTTAAATGTTTTGAATTTACGTGTAGTAATGAACAGCTTATAGTCAAAATCATCATGTCGGCGAGTCGCATGTCGGTCATTGTTACGTCACTTCGGCGGTTCCAACTCAAAATTCGGTGCACATTGCCAATTTCTTTCATAACTTCCGAAATGCCCTATGTTATTATTTTGTGGCTGTTCCGTATTTCTATGTCCCTCTTCCCTTATTGGGGCGCGAGTGTCCTCTGAAATACGTAATTCTTGTATTACCTGTGTTAGCTGATCTTGTACTTCCCGGGTTTCTCTTTGGTGTTGCGTATCAATTTGATTCAGATTTTGTTTCAGTTTCCTAATTTGTTCGCTCTCTTCTGTGTTATTAAAGACTACCGGTTTTGTGTCATTCAGATTATCATCTACCTTCGTAGATAAATTATTTAGCTGATCCGAAAGTTCAACTACTTTCTCTGATAATGAACTAATTTCCTCCATGTGTCTTTCTACTGTGTCCTTTAAGTTTTCCTGGGTTTTTGTAAGTTGCGTAACCGAATTGGTAGATGCAACTGAGTCAATTTTAGCTTGCAAGGTCTCATGATTTTCATGAACAATAATTTGCAGTTCTTTTATGGCTGCTTCGTGATTCTGTAATGCATTTTCATGCCGCGAAAAATTAGGTTGAAAATGCTCACAAATTTGTGTTTTTACGTCGTTACAGACTTTTTGACATTTCGATTCGATTTTATGTAACTCAGTAGTTAAATCTTCACGTGTTTGTTCAAGTGTGGTGTCTAACTTTTGAAGATTTTGTTCCATTGTGTCTAACTTTTGAAGCTTTTGTCCCATTTGTTTCTGATTTTGTTCAAGTGTTGTGTCTAACTTTTGTAGCTTTTGTCCCATTTGTTGCGTTAACTGTAATAACAATGCACTGGTGTCTGAAACATGTTCCTCAGTGCTTTTCGGCAGTGAATTTGCACCGGCAACATTCACATTTTCACAAGCGGAAAACGTGTCTTGACTCATTTGGGAAAACGGTGAGGACGCAAAACCTGAATCTACAGTATTTGCAAAATTGTGCCCTGTCATTTCGGATTCCTGAGGCGAGCTGTTGCCGACCGATCGATCGATAATGCTTCCCTCTTCACTAATTGTTTCACTGTCCACGCCATTGTTTGCCGCCCGCTCCATTTCCCTATGCATAATTATCAAATTACTACTTTGAACATCAGTTAATTCATTACTCGGTGGCGCTAACACACTGCTTTCATTTTCACTGTCATTTCTCAGTTTACTTTGGAGCCTAGTATTACGTTTTTCACACGCCATTATTGTCACAGTATTTCACACGACAACACAGAAAAGCACAATTTGAAGAGCAAAAATAAGAGAACACATTAACAAAACACTGAAAATAATATCTAGTTAATTGCAGCTGCGAAATACTTGGTGCAAATCTACATGCATGCCACAACTGTTTTACTGTACAACAATGAAAGACTGCAACTACAAAGGAGATTTTCTCTACAATTACGCCCTAGAAATAAACAAAATCTACACTAATTACACAAACTACAACAAAAGATCAGAAGAGTCCAGTGAGGTATCCTCGGCTAAGGGTCGACATATGAAACGTCCCCTTTGAACAATTATACAAGACTGTGCTTAAACTGACACACAATATTTTGTTAGCGCAACGCAATCTGACTTTCAAAATTCCCTACAAAAGAATGGCCCTGACTAACATTAAACTATACCTTTCACAAATCACTTACCTCACAAAAATCTTCGCTGCTCAAGCTACTGCAATACAGCGAGCGCCACTACTGCCAGCTAAATAAAAGATTCAAACTATGGAAGGCACTAACTACTGATAGGGATAGTTAGCAAATGAAAGATATTAATAGAGAACAAACAGTGTATTTACCTTGATATCATCATATACAAATATAGCAGTTCATGACAAATTTCAAAACTCCGCCATCTCTCTCCCCACATCCACCACTGCTGGCGGCTCACCTCCAACTGCCCAACGCTACGCGCTGTTCACAGCCAGCTGCCTAACACTACAATGGCGAGTATTACAACAATGCAAAGCAGCCACAGACTGCACACAGCACAGCCAGTGATTTTCATATTGAGCGCTACGTAACGTTGCCAATAAGAAAACATAAACAGCCTACTTACAACATGTGCAGGAGCACCGCACACGTGCAGAATTTCTGGCCGGCCATGCTTTAAAGAAACTGTTAGCCAGAGGATGTCCTACACAAAACTGCTCTTCAGAGCAAATTTTCAGAGACTTCCCTTTTTTTCCAAACATTTAGTAACTGAGTGGATCATGATGCTTCCCTGAACTCCTCGCAGCATAATAGCTGCATCGACTGTTACAAGAGCAGAATGGATAAGTGCTACCACTTCTTCAACACGGAGAGGCGTCCTAGAATAAAAGCGAAACAGTGCTGACAATGAACTGGATAGCATTTAGAAGTGTAGTGGCTCGAAAAGAACAGAGCAGATGTCGAACGACAAACTACATCTGTGAAAGTGGAACAATAAAAACTAATGTACTCTCATTTCTCTTTTAGTATTAAATAATTGCAAGTGTTTTGTATAAGACCTGCTCTTATTGCTGTATAACAGTTAAGAAGCCAGATACAGTATTCTACAGTGTAAATTTCTAGTTGTTGTTGTGGTCTTCAGTCCAGAGACTGGTTTGATGCAGCTCTCCATGCTACTCTATCCTGTGCAAGGTTCTTAATCTCCCAGTACCTACTGCAACCTACATCCTTCTGAATCTGCGTACTATATTCATCTCTTGGTCTCCCTCTACAATTTTTTTCGACACACTTCCCCCCAGTACTAAACAGGTGATCCCTTGATGTCTCAGAATGTGTCCTCCAACCGATCCCTTCTTCTAGAGCGAGCTAGGAGGCGCCTTGGTTAGGACACTGGACTCGAATTCCGGAGGACGACGGTTGAATCCCTCGCCGGCCATCCTGATTTTGGTTTTCTGTGATTTTCTTACATCGCTTCAGGCAAATGCCGGGATGGTTCCTTGAAAATGCACGGCCGACAACCTTCCCCATCCGTCCCTAATCCGATGAGATCGATGACCTAGTAGTTTGGTCTCCTCCCCCAAATCAACCCTCCCCCTCTCCTTCTTTTAGTCTGGTTAACCACAAATTTCTTTTCTCCTCAGTTCTGTTCAGTAACTTCTCACTAGTTATGTGATCTACCCAACTAATCTTCAGCATTCTTCTCAAGCACCACATTTTAGAGTCTTCAGTTCTCTTCTTTTCAAAACTGTTTATCGTTCATATTTCGCTTCCACACATGGCTATACTCCTCACCAATACTTCCTGACACTTAAATCTGTATTCGATGTTAGCAAACTTCTCTTCATCAGATACGCTTTCCTTACCATTGCCAATCAATATTTTACATCCTCCCTACTTCGATGATCATCAGTTATTTTGCTGCTCAAATAACAGAACTCATCCACTGCCTTAAGTGTCCCGTTTCCTACGTTAATTCCCTCAGCATCAACTGACTTAGTTCGACTACATTCCATTAACCTTGATTTGCATTTTTGATGTTCATCTTATATTCTCCTTTTAGTATCTTGTCCACTCCATTCAACCGCTCTTCTAAATCCATCTGCCAACCTGGACTTTAATTCCTACTAAAAATTTTTCTTTGGTTTCTTTTACTGCCTGCTCAATGTACAGATTCAATAAAATCGGGAATAGGCTACAACTCTGTCTCACCCGCTTCTCAAGCATTGCTTTCCTTTCACACCCTAGATTCTTGTAACTGCTGTTTCGTTTCAGTATAATTGTAAATAGCCTTTGGCTCAATGTATTTTACCACTGTAAGAGAGTACTTCGGAAATTAGTGGTAAGGTCTTATGGAACCAAACTGCTGAGGTCATTGGTCCCTGAACTTACGCAATACTTAATCTACGCTTACCTTACGCTAAGGACAACACATCCATGCCCGAGGGAGGATTCGAACCTCCGACGGGGGGGAAGCCGCGCGGACCGTGACAAGGCGTCTTAAACTGCGCGTCTACCCCGCGCGGCGAGAGTATTCCAGTCAACATTGTCAACAGTTTTCTCGACGTCCACAAATGCTATTAACATAGGTTTGTCTTTCGTTAAGGTATCGTCTAAGACAAGTCGTATAGTCAATGTTGCCAAACTGATCTTCCCCAGGGTCAGTTTCTACCAGTTTTTCCATTCTTCTGTAAGGAATTCATGTTAGTATTTTGCTACCATGACTTACTATACTGATAACTGGGTAACATTCACAACTGTCAGCAGCTGCTTTCTTTGGAATTGGAATTATTATTCTCTCATTGAAGTCCGAGGGTATTTTACCTGTCTCATACATTTTTGCACATCAGATCGAAGTGTACTGTCATGGCTGACTCTCCCAAGGAAATCAGTAGTTCTCATGGAATGTCGTCTACTCCCGGGGCCTTATTTCGACTTAGGTCTTTTACTACTCTGTCGAATTCTTCTCGCAGTATCAATCACCCATCTATAAATTAAGAAAAAGAAGATACATAAAAATTATACCCGGACCCTGAGTCGACCTCTCAATTTCGAGTCCATTATCTGTAGAAAATATTCACGCGTCGATATTTTTATAGTGTTCGTACACAGAGAATCGCACTGCGGTGTCCGAATGTGCGAGTTTTATTTTCCGTTGTGTATCTGGAGACCATCAAAGAATATTATTTGCTAGGCGCCATTTTACCATATGCAGTTGGTGTGTCCTTTATCAGTAGTAACAAATAACAAAAAGAAAATGTATTTTTCTCTTTCATTGGGGGCTGACACTTCACTGTTAAAAATAGGTTTTCAACTGAAATCGGTTGATAAGTCTACGTTTTAATTGGTGGACAGTGTGATGATTTTCTTTGTCCAGGTTTAGTGAAACCAAAATAGTTTTTAGATTTCAGATAGTGAAATGTGGCGGTTTCATCACGATCTCGTTTCCATGCACCATATGTCCGCAACATGCACTGTGTTAATCTCCCTTGACAATGCAAAGTCTATCCTCACGTTTCCTAGCCCACAGATGCGATGGATTATTCTAAAATGTGGAAATCTAGGGGGTTGTTACAGTGACACTTAAGACTTTCATCAGAGTCACTCACTGGGAACAAAAGTAATGTAGAGTAAGCACAAACAGTTCTAAAAAAAAAGTGGTTATAGGTCTTGTGCCAGACTTTAAACTTAAATTTTAATTTCACACCTAGCTCATGTTTTTGTAATATAAAAAAAATAAAAACCTTGTGTTTCCATTCACCCCGCAGAGAATGGTGAACACCAACAACAGTTTTTATGTTATTTTTTGTACGTATTGGGCTTTGGGGTCTGTAGAGACATACAATAATGTGTTTTTGATCTAGTAGAATCAGAAAGAAAATTTTTCTGGTTTGAAAGAAGTCTTATTCAGTATAAAAACTAAAAATATTTCGTGAATAATGGTTTTTTCCTCCTTCCCAAATAAAAAATGTTGTATCTTTAACTACCTTATTGTAACATTAAACTGATGAATCTGGGTTGTTTCCAATACATGAGGCCATTGACATTATGTTTAAAAACGATGTTTTTGGATCTACAATTCATTGCCCCGAAAGTGGCGAAGAGATTTCGAACAACATCTCCTTGAATAGAAAGTTACTCCTAACCTCTTAAAAACTACGTTCAACCTGCCTGTTTTTTTTTAATACAATTGTAACTTTTGAACCCTAAATAACAAACTTTAAGTGGATACAATTTAAATGAATGTTTACTTCTTCCATATAACTAAGTCTTAGCAAAATCCCCTGCGTTCAGAGTAGTGCCAGATGATTCTTCAATTCCATTAAATACTTGGACTTCTAATGAAGAAACACTTACTCTTTCTATTCACCCCAAAAATTGCGAAAACATGAACCTACCTTTTTCAATTAGGGCAGAAACAAATCACATTAAAGTAAACCTTAAAACTGAACTTTTGGTCAACGAAATTGGTTTAATATTCGCTCATCATGTACTTAAATTAAAACATCACAATTTATACTGGTACTTATAAACAAAGTTCGAAATAAGCAAGTGCAGCACCGCATAGGGTGAACAGAACCTCTACTGACGGTGTCACCAACTTTGAAATTCACTGAAATCCTTAATTTCCCTGTTAGATTAGGACAACAAATCTTTGAACTAAATTCTCAGTTGACTACCGATACAACAGCGCACCGTACGTCTGCCTCCAGCATGATGTTTGAAACAGAAAGGATGTAATGTTTCTCGTCTCGTCTTACGCCTGAACATCACGTTGGTAACAAGTAGTAACTCAGACATTCTTGCTGTGTACAAGATGGGAGCTTTATCCAGCACATTTCGATGTCAATGGTGAGATGAATACAGCCGCGAGCGCTTCTGTTGCTTTTGCATGGATGAAATTCATAGTTCTGCTAGGTCCTGACCAAGTGTTCACCATTTTGTGTTGCTACTAATGCGGAATTTTCGTGTGTTAAAGGTGGGTATTTGTACACCTTCGTATTTAAAACATGTGAAGATTCGAATCTGTATGAATCATAGTTATGTATAACTTCAAGTTAGTTAGTTAGTTAGCTAGCTATTTAGTTAGTTAGTCAGTTACATATACCATAGATCATTCTTTCAATGAAATGCTGTGGAACGGGTTTCTTTTCAGGCTATGTATACCGGCTGATCAAAAAGTCAGTATAAATTTGAAAACTGAATAAATCACGGAATAATGTAGATAGAGAGGTACAAATTGACACACATGCTTGGAATGACATAGGGCTTTATTAGAACCAAAAAAAATACAAAAGTTCAAAAAATGTCCAACAGATGGCAGTTCATCTGTTCAGAATAGCGATAATTCGCATAACAAAGTGAGACAAAGCAAAGATGATGTTCTTTACAAGAAATGCTCAATATGTCCACCATCATTCCTCAACAAGGAATAATGTTATGAACAGCAGTGTAAAGCATGTCCGGAGTTATGGTGAGGCATTGGCGTCGGATGTTGTCTTTCAGCATCCCTAGAAATGTCGGTCGATCACGATACACTTGCGACTTCAGGTAACCCCAAAGCCAATAATCGCACGGACTGAGGTCTGGGGAACTGGAGGACAAGCATGACGAAAGTGGCGGCTGAGAACACGATCATCACAAAACGACGCGCGCAAGAGATCTTTCACGTGTCTAGCAATATTTGTTGTTTTCTTGGTTCTAATAAAACCCCATGTCATTTCAAGCATGTGCGTCAATTTTTACCTTTCTATCTACATTATTTCGTGGTTTATTAAGTTTTCAAATTTGTACTGACTGTTTGATCACCCAGTACATGATTAGTGTTAACATTATTGAACAAATTATCATTTTATGCCTACTCACTAAGTTACGCCTTAAAAAAGTTTTGTGTTTCGTAAATTAGTTTTAAAACTTCTTTCGCCACCTGTCAGACATCTTATGTTATTGGGCAAATTATAAAAATTTATATTGCTGTATACTGAACTCTTATTTGAGCCACTGACAGCATTAACAAAAGCAAGAGAGGTTATTTTCCCCTCTACTGTTGTAAGTATGTACATGACCGTTCTTCTCAAATTATGATGGATTATTTATGACGAATTTTATTAGGGACAGAAAGGAATGTGACGGTGCAGTTAAAAAGCATACCTCCTTGAAGAAGTACGAACATGACGGCCGTGCGTAAATACCACATTCAATTCTTAGTCATCGCTTTTATGCAATGAATACTTTCCTTCTTACTGATGAACTCCCCCTGAAAATTATTTCTTACGACATTACTGGGTGGAAACATGCAAAATATGTCAGAAGGTTGTCACATTTGTATCCAAGATTAGCAATTACACGAAGAGCAAAAGTAGCTGAATTTAATTGATTGAGAAACTCAGTAATCTGCTTGATCCAGGCCTGGTTTTCATCAATATGTAAAACCAAAAATTTGAAGCATTCTACCCTATTTACTGATTCCTTCTCATGATCTACATCAATGTTGTTGATTCGACTCTACTATTTGCACAGAACTGAATGTAATGAATTTTTTTTCCAAAATTTAGAGAGAACCACTTGATATTTCTTTAAGAAATATCGTTTAGTAATTCTTCTGTTGCTTTCTCTCTAATTGGATTTATTATAACGCTAGTACTGTTTGCAAAAAGCAACTAATTTGCTTATTGAATTTTTAGTGGAACGTCATTCACATACGACTGGGAATAGGTGTGGATACAAAATTGGACGCTATGGGACTCACTTTTGTGATTTTCACCCCAGTCACTTAAATTTTCTACCTTTCCGACAACTTCAGTGTTAATCAGGACAATCTTTTGCATTCCGTTTCTCAAGTATGATTCAAAGCAACTGCATGTAAAGCCATCAGTTCCATAAAACTAGAGAGAATCATTGTGTACACAATCGAAGGCCTTGGGGATATTTAAAAAAAAATTTCAAGTGGTGATATACTCACAGGTGAAGCTTCTCATTCTAAATTATGTGGTGTGTGCTGCAGAGTGTTATTTTATGCCATGTTTCTAAGTTACTTCACTGAACATATATACAGGTAGTCCATTTGAATTTGCATTCACAGCCACCAAGGCCGAATTGTAACTTAACTTCTTTTTTAAGTACTTAGAATTCCAGTTTAATTTGTGTATGGGAATTCGTAACCTTACACCACTATTTCTGATTTACCAGCTCTACCACATGTAATTCTTTCCATAATGGAATTTTAAAATGTGGTACCATAGATCAACGTATCCACTGAATATATATGGTGCAGTTAGGTCAAGGGTCACATTGCACATGCATATTCCCGTAGATTCATTTTTTGGAAAAGATTTTCAGCAATTCGATGCTGATGCAACAATTTTCAACTGATATATTTCGTCAGTTCGTATTACGCTTGCACTTTATTAGGCTGTGATGGACGACTGACAGTAACCCACGTTACTACAGGTAATTTGACCGATAAGGTGCACCTTGTCAGAACTTAAGTTCTTGTAGACTGGTGTTTATAGTTTCCGCAACATATTCGATGTCCAAATTGTATCACGAGCGAGTAGCCATCTGCTGTTGTGTGTTACAAAAGAGTTTCTATCTCCTTCTTGGTAGTAAAAAGCACGACTGCTTTGTCTGTAAGTCATATGTTTAGTTTGTGGGCTCTGATCTCTTTCCGTTTATTTCACTAACAATTAAAGTCAAATGACAGAAGTCCATCACGATATTCTGCTGTATACTGCGTATAACAAAGCGCAAGCAGTGGTAACACCGGTTCCCGTCAGGTCACCGAAGTTAAGCGCTGTTGGGCTCAGCCAGCACTTGGATGGGTGACCATCCGGTCTTCCGAGGGCTGTCGGCAAGCGGGGTGCACTCAGCCCTTGTGAGGCAAACTGAGGAGCTACTTGGTTGGGAAGTAGCGGCTCCGGTCTCGGAAACTGACATATGGCCGGGAGAACGGTGTGCTGACCACGTGCCCCTCCATATCCGCATCTAGTGATGCCTTCAGGCTAAGGATGACACGGCACCCGGTCGCTAACATTGTGCCTTCATGGCCTGTTCGGGCGGAGTTTAGTTTTTTTATGTATCTTCTAAGTAGTGTTCGGATAGTTCCTTTCATTGGGCCAGTCAATGTCCGTTTGGTTCAAAAATGGTTCAAATGGCTCCGAGCACTATGGGATTTAACATCTGAGGTCATCAGTCCCCTAGAACTTAGAACTACTTAAACCTAACTAACCTAAGGACATCACACACATCCATGCCAGAGGCAGGATTCGAACCTGGAACGGTAGCGGTCGCGCGCTTCCAGAATGAAGCACCTAGAACCGCTCGGCCACACCGGTCGGCCAATGTCCGTTTGGATAAGTTCATATTTTACAAGGAGAGATCTAGGTTTCTTCATTTTACACATTAAGTGGTACAATAAAACGTTGTGGAGCTTTTTTCGGCTTTATTATTTATTTTCAATAAAAACAGAAGCTGAAACAATGAATTGAAATCCGTGCCACAGCTAGGATTGACGCCAGGTATTCTGCTTACCACACCCATGCGATAACCACTACTGTGACCAGCATACCTGGATGGACTGCCCTAGTCCAATGCCCTCCCTAACGCTATCTTCAGTTTACACGTTAAGCCCATTTCCCCGTTCCTAAATCATCTGTTTTGATTAGGCTCTCCAATATTGCCATAGCACCCTGGCATTGTACATAATAGAGAAGTCCTGCATGTGCCTGGGGCACGGGCAGGATGTCACTGTCATATTCAATGCAGGGGTACTATTACAGCGTCAGAGAGCCTATGCCATAATGACGATTCATGAAGGGCTAATGGTCTAAAAGTGTGAACTGAAGTTTGTGTTAAGGAGCCCTCTCGGCTAGAGTACTGCGTGTAGAGGTGATGGCAACAGTGCTACGGAGGTGTAGTGGCGGGCATACCTGCTTAGATAGCAGCGGACCACGATTCAAGTCCCGACTATTGCACAAATTTTAATTCATTGCTTCAGCTCGTATCCTTATCGAAGACAGATTTGGGACTCATACATCTCCAGGAAAGTGCAGTTCCGTCAGATCATTATTTATTGTTTCACACAGAAAACCTCAGCACATTACACTCAAACATCTTCGGTCGGAAAAAATGTACCCCTGGAATGACGACAGCGATTATTACCCCACGATGAGATATGCCACCCGCGATATAGTACACTACTGGCCATTAAAATTGCTACACCAAGAAGAAATGCAGATAATAAACGGGTATTAATTGCACAAATATATTATACTAGCACTGACATGTGAATACAATTTTTACGCAATTTGGGTGCATAGATCCTGAGAAATCAGTACCCAGATCAACCACCTCTGGCCATAATAACGGCCTTGATACGCCTGGCCATTGAGTCAAACTGAGCTTGGATGGCGTGTACAGGTACAGCTGCCCATGCAGCTTCAACACGATACCCAGTTCATCACGAGTAGTGACTGGCGTATTGTGACGAGCCAGTTGATCGGCCACCATTGACCAGACGTTTTCAATTGGTGAGAGATCTGGAGAATGAGCTGGCCAGGGAAGCAGTCGAACATTTTCTGTATCCAGAAAGGCCCGTACAGGACCTGCAACATATGGTCGTGAATTATTCGGCTGAAATGTAGGTTTTCGCAGGGGTCGAATGAAGGGTAGAGCCACGGGTTGTAACACATCTGAAATGTAACGTCCACTGATCAAAGTGCCGTCAAGGCGAACAAGAGGTGACCGAGACGAGTAACCAATGGCACCTCATACCATCACGCAGGGTGATACGCCAGTATGGCGATGACGGATACACGCTTCAAATTTGCGTTCACCGCGATGTCGCCAAACGCGGACGCTACCGTCATGATGCTGTAAACAGAACCTAGATTCATCCGAAAAAAATGACGTTTTGCCATTCGTGCACCCAGGTTCGTCGTTGAGAACACCATCGCAGGCGCTCCTGTCTGTGATGCAGCGTCAAGGGTAACCGCAGCCATGGTCCCCGAGCTGATAGTCCATGCTGCTGCAAACGTCGTCGAACTGTTCGTGCAGATGGTTGTTGTCTTGCAAACGTCCCCATCTGTTGACTCAGGGATCGAGACGTGGCTGCACGATCCGTTACAGCCATGCGGAAAGATGCCTGTCATCTCGACTGCTAGCGATACGAGGCCGTTGGGATCCAGCACGTCGTTCCGTATTAAACTCCAGAACCCACCGATTCCATATTCTGCTAACAGTAATCGGATCTCGACCAACGCGAGCAGCAATGTCGCGATACGACAAACGGAAATCGCGATAGGCTACAACCCGACCTTTATCAAAGTCGGAAACGTGATGGTAAGCATTTCTCCCCCTTACACGAGGCATCACAATAACGTTTCACTAGGCAACGCCGGTCAACTGCTGTTTGTGTAAGAAAAATCGGTTGGAAACTTTGCTCATGTCAGCACGTTGTAGGTGTCGCCACCGGCGCCAAACGTGTGTGAATGCTCTGAAAAGCTAATCATTTGCGTATCACAGCAGCTTCTTCCTGTCCGTTAAATTTCGCATCTGTAGCACGTCATCTTCGTGGAGTGACAATTTTAATGGCCAGCGGTGTAGATTTACTGATAATCGTCTCAACGTCGTCTGTGAACTGATGGTGTAGTGGCGTAACTACCAGACCGCCATTTGCACCTATCCTTTAATAGGGAGTGCTCGGAACGAGAAAGCTCAGTGTGGTGCAAAAGTGTGGAACAAGCAGGCAACCATGTCACCGAGGCGCCATTGTGCTTCCTACTGGCAACTGAGAGAGAGTGGAAAGAGTCAAATTGTGGCCTTCCGAGTAGAGGGGTGGACCTTTCGGAGTATTGACACACATTTTGGAGGTATTATATCAGTTGTGTAACGATACTGGTAACCAGTAGTTGCGTGAGCATTTCCACACCCGTGGGCGAAGTTCTGGACGTCCACGCAGCACAGATACCTGTCAGGATCGTCGTACTGTAAGGGCAGCGGTGGCAGGTCGTACAGCTACCGCAGCACAGGTAACAGGGCTTGTGAGCCCTGATGTGTCAACACGAACTGTTGCGAACTGTTATTAGTAATGGGACTACCAGCATGCACACTTGTAGCCCATGTTTCATTCACTGCACGACACTGACGGGCACATCTCGAGTGGTGCCGTCAGAGGAAAGACTTAGAAGATAGAGTGGCGCGCTGTAACTATTTCTTCCTCCTTTGGGTATTTCGTCAGTTTATATGTGTTCTTTTACTGAGAAGCGGTGACATGAAATGAGAGCAATGATTTTTACCCGACGATTCCGTGAAAGGTTTAGGTGTTGGATATTGGAATTACTGATTTCAATAAAATTTATCTCAAGTTGGAGGATCAGTTGTAAAGAAGCATCTTATTACACAAAAGTTTAAGTGCGTGTGACTAGCTGGGAGACTTATAATTTCATTAAGAAAGTATTAGCAGTTATGTCAGTGCCGTGACCGCGTTATTTGAAACTGAAATAATGATAGAATAATTTGAAAGCAACGGAAAGTGAAACCCCGAAGTAAACATTCGAGAAGACGGGTTCTTAGATATTTTGGCCGTGCAATTTGCACTAACAGCATTGACAGTTTCTGCTGCCCAAATGCATCTGTCTGTTATTAGTATACGGCGACAATCCCACAGACAATGTAAAGCTCTAATAACGAACATGAATAATTATTCAATATAGTGGTTATAATTGTTAATTAAATTATAAGAACAACTGGAAGGCAAAGGTCCCGAGTTTGATTCTCGGTCCTTTACACAGTTTTAATCTGCCAGGAAGGTTCATATCAGCGCACACTCCGCTGCAGGGTGGAAATTTTCATTCTGGAAACGTCCCCCATGCTGTGGTTAAGTCATGTATCTGCAATATCCTTTCTTCCAGGAGTGGTAGTTCTGCAAGGTTCAGAGAAGAGCTTCTGTGAAGGTAGGGGACGAGGTACTGGCAGTATTGAAGCTGTGAGGAGGGGTCGTCAGTCGTGCTTGGGTAGCTCAGTTGGTAGAGCACTTGCCTGCGAAAGGCAGAGGTCTCGAGTTCGAGTCTCGGTACAGCATACAGTTTTAATCAGCCAGAAAGTTTTATAAGAAAAACTGACTGAATTTATTTTAATATATATTACGGTGTTTACATTAATTTTTCACATTACAAAATGTTTACCGCACCTGTAATGGAAAAGGCGTCTATTCGCAACTAGAGGTGAAACAGAAGTGTGTCTCCTTCGCGGCCGTGAGGAGACGTAAAAAATTATTCGTTTATTTAAGTATAATACATCACAGAGCATAATTAAAGGTCCTTCAATGCAGCTCATCGATATGTAGGTGTTACAGTGCGGTTGTCTTCAGCGATGAGAGAAGATTTTGCCTGCATGCAAGTAATGGTCGGTTGCGTGTACGGCGAAGAGCTGTTGAGTGCTGTCTTGCAGAATGTATGCGTCGAAGACGCACGAGCCACACCCCAGAACAGGCCTGGGGTGCGGTGAGCTACAACTCTCGTTCTACTTCGAAGTTTCTGCAGGGGACGCTAACCTGAACTTGGTACGTGCAGAACGTTGTTAGACCCATTATCCTGCCATTCTTGCAACAGGAAAATGGTGCGTTGTTCCAACAGGATAATGCTCGCTCACACACTGCCCGCGAAACTCAACATGCTCTGCAAGACCTGCAGCAAATTCTATGGCCAGAATAATCTCCAGAATTGACTCCAATAGAACAAACGTGTGGGAAATGATACGACAACAAGTGATTTGTGTGACATGTCAACCAACAATTCTTACAGAACTACGTCAATATGTCGAGCAGGTGCGGCGTATCGTATATCAGGACAGTATTCGCCATCTGTACGATCGACTGGATGCCAGACTCAGAGCATGTATTGCCACCTGTGGAGGCTACACTGTGTAATAATATGTGTGTTTCAGCATGGGTTAATACGTGGTACCTCAGAACCACTTGTTCTCTTGATCTGTAAATGTGGTCATTTCATGTAAATCATATGGACGGTTGCAACAAACCCAGCAGGGTAGCCGAGAGCACTAACGCGCTGCCTCCTGGACTCGGGTAGGCGCGCCGGCCCCAGATCGAATCCGCCCGGCGGATTACCGTCGTCGGTCGGTGTGCCGGCCAGCCTGGATGTGTTTTTTAGGCGGTTTTCCACATCCCACTAGGTGAATACCGGACTGGTCCCCACGTTCCGCCTCAGTTACACGACTCGCAGACTTCTGAACACGCTCGCACTATTCCATTAATTACACTCGACACAGACAGTAGGGGTCCATTAATTCCGTCCCGGGGGTACGGGGTGGCGGCAGGAAAGGCATCCGGCCACCCCTTCATCCTAACCTTCCTAAAACCGTTGCTAACAATGCCGACCCTGCGTCAGCGCGGGACATGGCACCAGTGAAAGGAAGAAAGAAAGACATGGACTGTTGCAACAACAAATTTGAGTGAATTGGAAACCACTTAAAGGGTTTACTAATTTTTTTTTTCCTGGCAATGTATAACAAAGCAGGACTGGTACTATAGCGCGTCATTTCTTGAACACAATTCCACTAACACATTACAAATGTTAGGCAAAAGTGACCAATGATTTGAATCTGAAATACATCAGCATTACATGGTATTGAATTATACGTTCAGAAAATGTCATATGTGTTTGTGTAGTTAGGTTACAGATGTTTTCCAATTATCATCATAAACTTATAAAAATAGCTATAATAATAACTCGAAACTCCCTTTGAAATCCTTTTATTACAACGTTTCAGAAATACAAGGTGGGGCAAATGTAAGTGACGTATACAGGTTGATACGATTGGACGTGACTGTATGCTTATAACCACACGCCACAGCACATGTATGTCCGCCACTTGATGTACACTGACTTACACAATCTTCATGCCCGACAGAGTTGTTAGCAGAGGCAGTCTGGTCAAGGCCCTAGCTGGGCACACAGGTCACATGACCTGTCACTGTGCGATTACTTTGTGTGCGGAGCCTAAAGTCCAAGTTGTATCGCAAAAACCCTCATAGTCTTCAAGAATTGCCGCAGAACATCTCGGATGAGGTTATAGCAATTACAGTAGTCCAGCTTTGATCCGCCTTCAACAACTTGGTGACCAGGATCCAAATGTACCAAGAGAAGAATGGTGGTTGCTTTCAACATCTGCTATAGTGAGGTCAGTATTGTATTTCGTTTCTTCCACAGTGTCTCTTTGTAGCCTGGAACTCTGTCCACCGGGCCACTTCTTTTGCCCCACCCTGCGTTTCCTAACTACAGTGTTTTCTTTTATTTGAATGTAAGCAAAATAATGTTCTTTTACTTATTTAATTATAATCAAAAAAGTCAAACTTTTTTGTGATTTTTGAAGAATAACTGTGTATCCAGCAATTTATTTGATTTGGTGTATTGAGAGGTAGATTATACAGGGTGGTCCATTGATAGTGACCGGGCCAAATATCTCACGAAATAAGCATAAAACAAAAAAACTACAAAGAACGGAACTCGTCTAGCTTGAAGGGGGAAACCAGATGGCGCTATGGTTGGCCCGCTAGATGGCGCTGCCATAGGTCAAACGGATATCAACTGCATTTTTATAAACGGGAATCCCCATTTTTTATTACATATTCGTGTAGTACGTAAAGAAATATGAACGTTTCAGTTGGACGACTTTTATCGCTTTGTGATAGATGGCGCTGTAATAGCCACAAACGTATAAGTACGTGGTATCACGAAACATTCCGCCAGTGCGGATGCTATTTGCTTCGTGATACATTACCCGTGTTAAAATGGACCGTTTACCAATTGCGGAAAAGATCGATATCGTGTTCATGTATGGCTATTTTATCAAAATGCCCAACGGTCGTATGCTATGCATGCTGCTCGGTATCCTGGACGACATCTTCAAAATGTCCGGACCGTTCGCCGGATAGTTACGTTATTTAAGGATACAGGAAGTGTTCAGCCAGATGTGAAACGTCAACGACGATCTGCAACAAACGATGATGTCCAAGCAGGTCTTTTAGCTGCTGTCGCGGCTAATCCGCACATCAGTAGCAGAAAAATTACGCGAAAATCGGGAATCTCAAAAACGTCCGTATTGAGAATGCTACATCATCGATTGCACCCATACCATATCTCTATGCACCAGGAATTGGATGGCGACGACTACGAACGTCGTTTACAGTTCCGCCACTGGGCACAAGAGAAATTACGGGACGATGACAGACTTTTTGCACGCGTTCTATTTAGCGACAAAGCGTAATTCACCAACAGCGGTAACGGTAACCGGTATAATACGCACTACTGGGCAACGGAAAATCTACGATGGCTGCAACAAGTGGAACATCAGTGACCCTGGTGGGTTAATGTATGGTGCGTCATTATGCGAGGAAGGATAATTGGTTCCCATTTTATCGATGGCAATCTAAATGGTGCAATGTATGCTGATTTCCTACGTAATGTTCTACCGATGTTACTACAAGATGTTTCGCTGCATGACAGAATGGTGATGTATTTCCAACATGATGGATGTCCGGCCACATAGCTCGCGTGCAGTTGAAGCGGTATTGAGTAGCATATTTCATGACAGGTGGATTGGTCGTCGAAGCACCATACCATGGCCCGCACGTTCACCGGATTTGACGTCCCCGGATTTCTTTCTGTGGAGAATGTTGAAGGATATTTGCTATCGTGATCACTGACAACGCCTGACAACATGCGTTAGCGTATTGTCAATGCATGTGCGAACATTACGGAAGGCGAACTACTCGCTGTTGAGAGGAATATCGTTACACGTACTGCCAAATGCATTGAGGTTGACAGGCATCATTTTGAGCATTTATTGCATTAATGTCCTATTTACAGGTAATCACGCTGTAACAGAATACGTTCTCAGAAATGATAAATTCACAAAGGTACATGTATCACATGGGAACAACCGAAATAAAATGTTCAAACGTACCTACGTCCTGCATTTTAAATTAAAAAACCTACCTGTTACCAACTGCCGGCCGTAGTGGCCGTGCGGTTAAAGGCGCTGCAGTCTGGAACCGCAAGACCGCTACGGTCGCAGGTTCGAATCCTGCCTCGGGCATGGATGTTTGTGATGTCCTTAGGTTAGTTAGGGTTAACTAGTTCTAAGCTCTAGGGGACTAATGACCTCAGCAGTTGAGTCCCATAGTGCTCAGAGCCATTTTTTGTTACCAACTGTTAGTCTAAAATTGTGAGCCCTATGTTTGTGACTATTACAGCGCCATGTATCACAAAGCAAAAAGAGTGGTCCAACTAAATCATTCATATTTCTTTATGTACTACACGAATATGTAATAAAAAATTGGGGGTTCCTATTTAAAAGAACGCAGTTGATATCCGTTTGACCTATGGCAGCGCCATCTAGCGGGACAGCCATAGCGCCATCTGGTTTCCCCCTTGAAACTAGACAAGATTCGTTCCTTGTAGTTTTTTCGTTTGACGCGTATTTCGTGAGGTAGGCCACTGAGCAGTTCCATCACAGTTTAAGTATCAGGGTTTTAACAGCGTTGATATACTTACATGAACAATAAATTTTCACCCTGCAGAGGAGTGTGTGTTGATAAGAAACTTCCTGGCAGATTAAAATTGTGTGCCGGACCGAAACTAGAACTCTGGACCTTCGTCTTTCGCGGACAAGTGCTCCACCATCTGAGCTACCCACTCACGAGCCGTCCTCACAGCTTTAATTCCGCAAGTATCTCGTCTCCTATCTTCCATGTAGGTAGGAGCCGAGGTGGTAGAGCACTTGTCCGCGAAAGGCGAAGGTCGCGAGTTCGAGCTCCGGTCCGGCACAAACTTTTAATCTGCCTGGAAGTTTCTCTTGTGGTTAGTTCGAGAAGGAGTGACAGCTATCAATAGTTCCTCTTATTTGTGACAAAAGTAGAGAAACAACCTCGTCTGTGTGTTACGAAAACGAAGTATGTAGTAAAATGAAGAATAAACAAGTCACAAAAGCATGAGTGAGCGCGGTGGGTGTCGGTCAGCTTCCGAAATTAGGAGACGATGTCATTGCCTCTCCACAACGTCAGCGTAAAAACTCTCTTTCTGGGAGTCAAAAAATGGTTCAAATGGCTCTGAGCACCACTTCTGAGGTCATCAGTCCCCTATAACTTAGAACTACTTAAACCTAACTAACCTAAGGACATCACACATATCCATGCCCGAGGCAGGATTCGAACCTGCGACTATAGCGGTCGCACGGTTCCAGACTGTAGCGCCTAGAACCGCTCGGCCACTCTGGCCAGCTTCTGGGAGATCCTGACTGTGACTTTCCGTTCCTAAAGCAGTCTGCGTAATGAAACAGTGAGAAAAGTGGAATGTTTCAAGGTTCTGTTCCGATACGTCCAGTACGGATCGACCAGTAGAGAGCAGACAGTCCTATCCCGTGCCGTGACATGGAAATGGCGACGGCCAGGGAATCCCACTACGTGTGCTGCCCACTTCCGTTCTCTGGCCTGGCCGCTCTCCAGTCTCTGCAGCTAATGGCGTCACTAGCGACTCCACGGAGCCCCCAGCACGGCGCGAGAATTCTAACGAGCTCTCCTTATTACTTCCAGTGCAGAAATTCCGCGCCTCCTCGCCAACGCGCGTCCGCATTTCACGCAGCTGCCGCGAATGCAAATTGTTTCTGGCGGGCCGGCGGTGCGTAAGCTCTCTACGAACGCCTGCGGTTTCCTTTATTACACAAGTCTCGTTGAGGTTTACTGCGGCGATAAATACTACACTGCCAGGAAAAAAGAAATGCAGTACCCTCAAGGACTGTGTTCAGTGGTATCTGAGTAAAATGTGCAAGCTTCCGGTCTATCAATTGCAAACAAGGCTTTAATAAAATGGCAAAAGTAATGTTAATCAGAACACTGGGAGAAGTTGTGGTCTAAATAACAATATATTTATTCATTCTTAACATGACATGACAAAAGACAGATAATGAACGCCACACAAACATTTTTATTTTGTGAACGCTTTCAATAATATGCAGTCCATGGTTAACAAAGTGATCAGCTGGGTATCAACACACCACACTAACCAGAACTAATCGCTTTATCTGACTTCATAAATATGAATCCCTGGTATGGCTCAAAAACTACGCAACTATCAAACTTCAGTACTCTGTTATTCCATAAGGAAAAATATGGTTCCAAAGAACTGGGTGCTGAGAAGCATATATTGGAGCACTACGCTGTAGCAGCCAATACTTTTCCCTTCTGCAGGTCAGGGCGGTACAGCACGATACGTTCGGCGACTGCAGTCATGTGAGAGGTGGCATGAGCCCCCTCTCATATTTCTATCTTCCTCCGAGTAATTCGGTTTTCCTCTCTAATTGCATGCGGTGAAAAGACGCTATTCCTTCACACGCAGCGTCTCTCGTCACCCGGGTGGTCCGGTGACAGTTGGGTTCTGCTGAACTTGAAAGGGTTAAGCCGACAGGTGTGAGGGAGTCGAGTGGATGCTTTCCAGACGCCGACATTGTCATAAGAGCGGGAGCGACATGCCCACGGAGTGGCTGGGCTAGAGATTCCGTTACTTCACAGAAACTTAGTGAAAACACTTTCTGGCTGGCTACCACCGAGGAATGGGAATGACTTGTGTTCCCAGGCAGTCTTGACGGGCAAATTCCCGCGTTTTACTGCAAAATCGTAGTTGAGATTGGCTGGCTCAGGGGATAGCTCTGTGACATAGCAAAATCGGCACAGAAATTGGCGCCAAGCATCTCCATTGGTGGAATAGTAGTGCGTTGGCAACAGAGTGGAATTTTCCGCCGGTTTTCGAGTTGCTGATTGGAACGTTTAACCACGGCCACTGTCGTGGGGGCGGGAATGTTCTGTGTTCGGCTTGTATGGGTGCTCTTGAGAGAGTCGGCTCTCGCCTTTCGGTCGGAGTAGGTTACAAGAATGAGCTCTCGCTGCTCTGGACAGCCTGCCTTCTGTTGGCTGTCTAATATACATTTATTTGATTGTAACTGTTTGACGAAGTTGCTAAAGTTTCGACTTCAACGTAACTTTTCGAGTACAGTTGGCAATTGAGCGTTCTGTGCACAAGTGGCCTATGTTGTCTGTATTGAGCAATTTTGGCTAAAGTTGACTGTATCGGAGTTACTGTGTGACTTCGCTTGTTAAAATCAATCACTGTACTGTCAGTGATTGTGTGGCGAGCCTTCTTCGTCGCCCTCAGAGGCGCATTTGTAATGATAGGAAGTCTTTACTCTGGAACAACCAGACTAGGATAATTTGTTTCGGGCTATACTCGCGACATTATCATCACCACGATGGGACGTCGAAGCAACCAGCCATCGCTTCCGGTACGCCAGATCGTGTCCTTGCAGTTAAGAAGACAGCTTGGTAATGTATGTCCGCAGCTCCGGTAGATTAGGGAGTTTGCTCTGTGATTATCAGAGCTCAGCAGAGCGCGCCTGTTCCCGTCTTTTCTTATGTGATTCTGTCTTGGATGTTCATTGCCTGAGTTCTCACTACTGTAGCAGCAATTAATGTTGGGTTGGCTGGGTGTTTCTCTTAAGATCTGAGTTGCAAGGAATTAGCTCCACATACCACTTGGTCATAAATGTCACAATCTAGTTTATGGGCAACCTCACCTTCACAGCATTTATTTCAGTATCCAATTTGATGTATTATAAATGTTTCATGTGTTTTGTTTACTATTTTGAGTTTAGCCATAATAAATCAAATTGTTGTTTTGGACGGAACTTTCATTCTGTTAATCGGTAGAGCAACCCTTTCATTTCTCAGTATGTTAATGAAACTTTCCTTGATTTCTATCCAATTAAAGTATTGCAGGTGCCAAACTCTTTTGTACTCCACTTACAGGGTCGATTACAGTCAGTTGGCGTTTCTTCTTAATCCATACGCAACAGCAAAAGTCGGAGTTAGAAAAGGAGGGCTTAGAGCATCATTTCCATATGAAGATTCGAGAAGAATTTAGTGTTAAATACACTGCTAGCCCCGGCACCTCGCACATGGTCGGCGGCAATCTGTTATTAACGGCGCGCGCCCGGAAATATGCAAGTGCGCGGTCTCGCGTTCGGCTGATCCGGAACGCAGATACTTCCCAACGAGCCTCTGGAACCCCGGTGGATTCCAGTGTGCAGGTGGACCCGTTTGCTGGTCTGCCAAACCTATTTCACTCATTGACACGATTGTACATTACAGAATATGTCGGACATTTAGACGACCGACTGAAAACAAATAAGAACATCCACGCGTAACTCGTCGTGCGCGTGATGCAAGAAGCTGTACCTCTGATGGTTCAGATGGTGATTGGCACAGCCTCTAAGTGGCACACTAGCAAAGAGCACAAGTCTCACCGTCCAGGCAAAGACCTGCTGTTCTTTGTTAGCTAACCGCCAGCACAATAGTGTGATCTTCTCTTTCTCTATAGCTTTCCTCCGCAGCTCGGTAGCCTAGCACATTTGCATGCTTAGACTACACGCACCTTAGCACAAGCCAAACACGAGCTGCAGCTCGGCATTCAAAGCTGGGAGACCGCCCCCTGCTCTGAAGACACGGATTTGACAACCAGCGAATTCAAAAATTAATTGGGAGAAAAGGAAAAACGATTCAGCTTCGCGCCCTCTTTCCCACGCGTTTTCGACATGTCTTTGCCAAAAGCAAGATGATTGAACCACACCCCGTCATAAAAATAGCATTATTTCCCCTGTTGCCTCCATTTCTAACTTTCCAGCCGGCCACTGTGACCGAGCGGTTCTAGGCGCTTCAGTTCGGATCCATGCGGCTGCTACGGTCACAGGTTCGAATCCTGCCTTAGGTATGGGTGTGCGTGATGCCCTCATGTTAGTTAGGTTTACGTAGTTCTACGTCTAGGGGACTGATGACCTCAGATGTTAAGTCCCATAGTGCTTAGAGCCATTTGAACCATTTTTTCCAACTTTCCAAGAAGCGGCCATAAACTCTCTAAAAGAATCTTGCGTTCACAAATATGTTTTGCTGCAGAGTCTGGATGCTTGGGTCCCACAGAAATTCGCAGAAACTCACAGCCGTCTCAGCCACTTGCTACCTAACAAGTGCCCATACTCTGCTTTATTGCAGGCTATCGGCCCTTGTCAATCTACCTAGTCGCGGCCGCCGACCGACCGGCGCCACACAATGTGTCTGCAAAATGAGACCGGTGGACTTGGCTGTCGGCATACGTTTTCACCCAGATTCTGCAGAATAAATTCCCCTCAGCTCTCAATTGCCGAACACTTTTACTGCAGTCAATTAACTCGGCATCCTATTCCTTCGAACGCAGGTAAATACTGCCGCTATGCCTTCACTAGAGCACACAAGCATGAGCGTTAACTACTGCCAACCATTTCATCGTATGAATGAAGTCAGATCGTATCAGATATAGCAACCAGGTAGTAAAGATCTCCTTCCCTATGAACATTAAGCAGCACGACACAGTATCAAAAGTGAGAGTGCCCTGCGATCTCTCAAATGCTTGCACGCCAGGCAGTTGTAGTGTTAGTGATTCAGTTGTCGCAGTCTTCAGTCATCACATGGCGCTCAGGAGGCCTGTCTAGGCATCCTTTATTTTGTCTCTGCGGGCAGTAACTGCTACGTTTAGAGGTGAACACTGTACACAACATTCATTATACACTACTGGCCATTCAAATTGCTACACCACGAAGATGACGTGCTACAGACGCGAAATTTAACCGACAGGAAGAAGATGCTGTGATATGCAAATGATTAGCTTTTCAGAGCATTCACACAAGGTTGGCACCGGTGGCGACACCTACAACGTGCTGACACGAGGAAAGTTTCCAACCGATTTCTCATACACAAAGAGCAGTTGATCGGCGTTGCCTGGTGAAACGTTGTTGTGATGCCTCGTGTAAGGAGAAAAAATGCGAACCATCACGTTTCCGACTTTGATAAAGGTCGGATTGTAGCCTATCGCGATTGCAGTTTATCGTATCGCGACATTGCTGCTCGCTTTGGTCGAGATCCAATGACTATTAGCAGAATATGGAATCGGTGGGTTCAGGAGGGTAATACGGAACGCCGTGCTGGATCCCAACAGCCTCATATCACTAGCAGTCGAGATGACAGGCATCTTATCCGCATGGCTCTAACGGATCGTGCAGCCACGCCTCGATCCCTGAGTCAACAGATGGGGACGTTTGCAAGACAACAACCATCTGCACGAACAGTTCGACGACGTTTGCAGCAGCGTGGACTATCAGCTCGGAGTCCATGGCTACGATTACCCTTGATGTTGCATCACAGACAGGAGTGACTGCGATGGTGTACTCAACGACGAACCTTGGTGCACGAATGGCAAAACGTCATTTTTTCGGATGAATCCAGGTTCTGTTTACAGCATCTCCATGGTCGCATCCGTGTTTGGCGACATCGCGGTGAGCGCACATCGGAAGAGTGTATTCGTCATCGCCATATTGGCGTATCACCCGGTGTGATGGTATGGGGTGCCATCGGTTACACGTCTCGGTCACCTCTTGTTCGCATTGCCGGCACTTTGAACAGCGGACGTTACATTTCAGATGTGTTACGACCCGTGGCTCCACCCATCATTCGATTCCTGCGAAGCCCTACATTTCATCAGGATAATGCACGACCGCATGTTGCAGGTCCTGTACGGGCCTTTCTGGATACAGAAAATGTTTGACTGCTGCCCTGGCCAGCACATTCTCCAGATCTCTCACCTACTGAAAACGTCTGGTCAATGGTGGCCGAGCAACTGGCTCGTCACAATACGCCAGTCACTACTCTCGATGAACTGTGGTATCATGGTTAAGCTGCATGGGCAGCTGTACCTGTACATGCCATCCAAGCTCTGTCTGACTCAATGCGCAGGCGTATAAAGGCCGCTATTACGGCCAAAGGTGGTTGTTCTGGGTACTGATTTCTCAGGATCTATGCACCCAAATAGCGTGAAAATGTAATCACATGTCAATTCTAGTATAATAAATTTGTCCAATGAATACCCGTTTATCATCTGCATTTCTTCTTGGTGTAGCAATTTCAATGGCCAGTAGTGTAGGATACAACCACGCTACCTTCCGACAAATAGGTACTTCTGTTGAGCAGATTAAGCTGTTTGTTCCGGGGTCACTTTGTGTGCCTGTAGAAAGCTCATGGACATACTGACATAATGTTGCACACGTTCGGAACAATGTACTGGTTGTGTATCGCTTCTTTCAGCGTCGAACAGTTCCACACGCATAAACTATGTTCTGGACGTCCACATAACAAAGGCTCATGTCAAGTGGGACTCGTCATGAGAGCAGCGGTGGAAGTCCGACCACCATCCAGGGAAATCCGAGTTCTGTGTCACCAAGGACCATTGGGAATCAGCTGTTTGGAAGAGGAGTAAGGTGATGTGTGCTCTGACCAGGGTACTGGTGACACTATGACATCACCAAGCATGGGTACTCTGGCGTCATGAAAGGGTCGGATGGCGAGTGGAATTTATTTATTTATTTATTGCTTCCTTCGGACCTACTCTCTCAGTATAAGTAATAGGTCGTGTTTTAACCTTTTTCTGAGGTTGTGATATGTATTGATTGAATAAAAAGCTGTGTTTCAGCACAAAAACAGCACTAATAATGTTAATAATAGCAATAATAATAACATTGATAACAGTAACCACTATGTAATAGTTAAGGAGTGGCATGGTGGTCTTTTGACGTCAGTGATGAGAGTAGGTTCTGTCTGTATGCTAGTGAGGGCACATATGTGTGTGGTGTAGGCCTGGTGAGCTGCCTATTCAGGAGTGCATTCGCACTCGTCCCGGGCTTCATAGATTTGGTGGGGAGAGGCGGTGGGGGCCGCGGTGTGGAGGTGGGGAGATGGTGTGATCTCTGAGCTGTTCCAGTGGTGGGCAGTGGTGCGGGGGTTGGGGAAGTACGACGTAAATACGGTCCTTAATATACACACCCTCAAACGAAAAAGTCACAAGATGTCGGACCACCTGTGGGGCCACATCATCTTCACTATTAAGAAGCCCAATGCAGTGACGCAGAATTTCGTCGTTTCGTCGTTTCGTTACAGTCTTCTCAAGCCTCCGACGAGTCTTGATCATGCGCCAGAATTTCATTTGAATTTTCAGTACCCCACACTTACTTATTGTGACGATTATCCTTTTCAGATAAATGTAAATTTTCTTCGTCGCTGAATATCAGCTTGGGGCCGAAAAGTCCATCTTCAAGTGCTTACTGCATTGTGATGGAAAACTGACGACGCCAGGTTTTAACTGTTGCACAAGCTGCAGACAGTATCGTCTGATATATAAGCGCCAGCATAAAACATTCCACACAGTTTGCTGCGGTGTTACAACTCTGTAGGTTACGCAGACTCCCTTTTTTAAAACTTTTTTTTTCCCTCACCCTCCCATCGGCTGCATCAGGCATATATGTTTGGCCTGTATTTGCGTATATGGAGACAACTGGTGTCTCTGAATTGTCGATGCCAACACATACAACACATAAAGCTCTGTTTACATGGCAGTTCTCCTTCGCAATTCCTTATGAATACAAGGTGTACTGTTGTAACAGGTAAACATCTTCCACATTCGACCACACATTAACTCCTTTCTGCTTTGTCGTCATTTTATCAAGGCACTGCTCTCGTTACGCCGATTGGTGAGAGGCGCTACACAAACTCGGGGACTTATGGTTGTGTTCATGGATGAATCATACCTGTACACGTAATACTTTGGGAAATATAGAACTTTGAAGAAAAACCAATCATTTATTGCAGCTCTGTACTTAGTGACACACTGTCTAAGTTTTCACATCATGCATTTCAGAAAAATTATTATTCATCATCAGTTCACATAATAATTACATATTAAACTTCATAACCACAAATTTATTTAAGAAAATGCAGACATTTCGTTCCATTTAGAAACAAATTTTTTAAATTCCAGCATAATAATACTGATTTGGGTGTTATCAATTTAACATCTCTGCTTTATAGAGATGGATTTCTTACTTAATCTTAAAACTTTTAATAAAAAATTAAATACTGACATTCGATTAGTGTGAAAAACTTCTACAAAAACGTAGTAACCATAATTTTTAAACACTACATCTTTTATTTAATACTGTAAATGTGGCTCAAAACGGAATCCGATGGGACTAAAATAATTTTTGAAGCTGAACAAATTTCCGGATTACTTTCACTAAGCTACATAAAATTTGTCAAGTAACACACAGAAAAGTACAAATTTGTAATTATGCATCTACTCACGTACCTTCGATTCTGCACAGTAGATTTTCAGTTACTGATATTGTGCAACAGAACACTAAACTATTACACTAATTGATAAATAATACGGCATTCCTGTATTTTTACTATAATTTTAAATTCTTTTCTGGTTATATCTAAGTACACATTATTCTTGTGTTTATTTCCTCTACATTTCACTTTTTACGCCACATCTCAAGTAGGGGAATCTATTTCTGTTTCCTGTTCGAAATTGTTTCTTCTACACATTGTTTTTGCACTGTTGAATTGTTCTAACAGCATCAGAAAATTTGTGTACACTGCAAATTGCGTAACATCATTTATGCATGCAACGGATTCTTCAGGCTTATTAACTTATCAATGTGCATCTCCTTCCTTCCCTTCTCCTTCCTTATCTTCTTCTTGATCATCTTCTGTAATGTCGACTTCTTTTGAATCTGTTGCTGAAGTAAAATTGGAGAGACTTGACAGAAATGAAGTCATCTGCCCTACATGAAATGTTTCGCACTTGAATCAGCAATTTCGGGTGCATTTTCTCGAGCTTCGATGAACGCAGAAGCGTTTTGCTCTTGACCTACGAACCCCCTTTTGTTGAATTACTTGGTGACAGTTTGGGGCTTTATCTTCCGTACTGCCAAGCCTATCCAATTTAGTGCATCCAGAACAGAATCTGACGGTGCAAGAGCAAATGCACTTTCGGCCCCTTCAACACTAAGAATATGAAACAGCATCGGTAATACCCTATAATGGGACTTGAATGCGTAAATAACCCCATGGTCCATTGGTTCTGTGAGGTCAGTTGATCCTGGCGGGAACCAAGTCAATTTCAGGTTTAATGACTAGGAAAAAGAACTTGGTGATGTATTTATCTTGTTTTGGTACTGAAAGAGCCCAGCCATTCTTCCATGAGACCACGCACTATCCACGCCTTTTTATTGCTTCTACATGTGACTGGAAGCTTACTGACGTCCATGTTTTTGCCTTTCCAACCAACAGCGGCTTTTCCAGTTCTCCTAACATGTTTCTACACAACAATACAGTGGGTCCTTCATTGATATTTTTCCGCCGATGCACTTTTCACCTTTAACTGCAAGAGATTTTTGAGGCAATGCGCGATAAAACAGTTCCGATTCATCTGAATTGAACACGTCTTTGGCGTCATAATTCGCAGTTACTTTGTACAATACTGTCTTCCATTCGGTTGCTACACTTCCCTGCACATCCTTGGCTTCCACACACTCTTAATTCCAAACGACGTTACGTCTACCTTTCAAACTGCCCTGTTACCCTGCGGTTGCCTTAAACTCCAGAGTTCAAAGCCCTTTAGCGATTTCCAGAATATCACGCTACAACATGGGTCCGCACTTAGGGAAGTTCTCCTCCTGCGCACTTACGAACCATTCCCACACTTTCTCGTTGATTCCTAGTTTCCCGTCTTCTTCGCCTTCACTTTCCCATTCCTTCTCTCCTATTCCCCCTGTATCTCAACCTTGTTTCATAAAGTATCACAAATTTGTGTTTTAACGCATTTGAAACGCAACGTTATAATGCTCGCAAAGAGTATGTGTTTCTAAATAGCCGTAATTATTTGAATATTTTAGGTAAATGTTAGTTACACAAACATTTTGTTCGACTACATGTTGTTACGTAAAGTACTACTTTAGTCAACTGAAATAGGTAGAAAATAATGCAGGTAGTGTCTTTCTTTGGAATGTTTGACATTGCCCAGTGAAACTATCGTTTAACGGAATAACACCTACCTCTTTCACTGTGCTGGTTTCAGCAGAGCGTTGATAGGTGTCCAACAATGTTCCAGTGTGCGCCGCCGCGCGTCTATTGAAGTGGAACACGAGTAACGCCGACAAACAGAGCGTTCACGAACAAACCACTTCCTTTAACGTACCGATATTGCGCGTAACTTGTTTGTTGTTGCACAGAGGGGAATGATTTGATGACCAAACCCGTAGCGTCGCACTGCCATTTTTTTTTCTTTTCATGGTTTTGCGCCACCTAACAACAATAGCAGGACTGTTGAAACGTCCCCTCAGAAAAATTATACAAGACTGTGCTTAAACTGACACACAATATTTTTTTAGCGCAACACAATCTGACTTTCAGTAATCCCTACAAAAGAATGGCCCTGACTAACATTAAACTATACCTTTCAGAAATCACTTACCTCACAAAAATCTTCATTACTCGAACTACTGCAATACAGCGAGCGCCACTACTGCCAGCTAAATAAAAGATTCAAACTACGGAAGGCACTAACTACTGATAGGGATAGTTAGCAAATGAAAGATATTAATAGAGAACAAACAAAGTATTTACCTTAATAGTCATAATATATATATATAGCAGTTCATGACAAATTACAAAACTCCGCCATCTCTCTCCCCACATCCACCACTGCTGGCGGCTCACTTCCAACTGTGCAACGCTACGCGCTGTTAACAGCCCAGCTGCCCAACACCACAATGGCGAGTATTACAACAATGCTAAGCAGCCACAGACTGCGCACAGCACAGCCAGTGATTTTCATACAGAGGTGGCGTTACCAATAAAAAAACCTAAACAGCCTACTTACATAGCCCCCATGCTCCCCACAAAAAATTTTACAAATTGTTTTGGGAAGTGGCCAATAATGATTTGATAAAATTTTTCATAATTACAATAACAAAGATATCAAATGCACACACTTATTGATACAATGTTGGTCAAAAGCTAAAATTTTCTCACAGTCTATAAAGACAGTCCTGATTCATCACAGTAAAATTACAGTGTTTTTCTTCTTTTTTTTTTCAAAGTCTGAACAGTAAAAGAGAATGCACACAGAAGTAGTGGATTTCCATGCAGTCTTGAAGAAGTAGTGTCCTTCCAATGGAAAGACAGTGCTGACTCTTGACATGCAGACAAGTAATGGGCCACAACAGAGTAAACCCACAGCAGAGTCATTCGACGTTTTGAAGAGTATTGGTAGGTAGGTCATCACAGAGCAGACCCACTGTAGTCCTGGTAGAGATTACAGAATAGGGGTGCAGACCCACTGCAGTCCTTGTAGAAATAATGGTATTGGTGAGTCATCAAAGGTGTAGACCCACTGTAGTCCTTGTAGAGACGGCCAGCAGCCATCTGTTGCGACTGTGCAGGTGCACAATCACCATCGAAGGGTCTTGCAGAGAATATAGCAAGTCCATAAACCACCACTAGTGCACTCAGAAAGTTTTTTTTTCGAATTGTCCTTAGAACCAGCAATGCTGTTATCCAGTCCCTTGCTGAATCATTAACACACGTGCAAACACTATCAGTCCCTACTTCACACATATTGTCCATATACTATGACCAACAGAAATGTGTGCAGTGAAATGTAACTTAATTTGAAGAACTGGTGTCTATACAATTATAAATTTACAACATGATAGTACAATTACAAAGGTACAAAATACATCATTAAAGAACATAATAGTACAGATAACATTTGTGGTAATATGCGCTTTACAAAAGAATCGAAATAAACATATACATCAGTGTTACAGGAATTATGAAATAAGTAAATACATAAAATAATGAGAATAGTTTCGAAACATTCATTTCACACACGAGCATTAAAACAAAACAGAATAAATAATGTCTAAACATCTTTACAAAGTAAATAACATATTATCAAAAAATTCTACAACATAAATCTTATTAGCTAAACACATAAAGACAGGAAAAAGACAAATACGCAAGGGTATACAAAAACATAGTGGGATAACACAAGGAAAGGACAGGGTTTGTTTCACTGCAGTATTTTGCAAACAAAACTTTCTTTACTTCTTGGAGATCTCCCTTCATTCATCATTATTCCCAAAAAGTCATATCTATACCTCCTTCCTGTATTCTATTCATATTTCTTTCAAAATAATTATTACTCATTGTACAATACTCATTTTGGCCCAAATCTTTTTCATATCACTTCTCAATGCATTCTTCCCCTATTCTCCATAGTCAGTTTCTTATATACTCTACCCCCTCTTAAGCTAACTTAAATCTACTGAGCTCAGAAGCTAAACTAAGGGACGAGGCAATGCAGCAGCACAAAACAATTAACACAAACAGCAATGACAAAAAATTTAAATAGGCAAAGCAAGCAGCATAAATTACAACTAGTATAAGGCAATGAACAGCAAACAAGAAAAATAAATCAGTAGTAAACTGGCTTAGCAGAGTAACACAAATTAAAATTCAGTAGCACTATGCCTGGCAAGCAGCAGCAGAAAATGAAATACCTAAACATGACATAGCTCAAGCAGAAAAAATAGTACACTAAAGATAACAATGCAGATAAGGGAAATGTATAATCACATCTTAATGTCTAAGTAATTAAAGTGGTGCACCACAAGAAGTTATTCTACCAAAAAAGTTACCAAGTACTTGAAAAGTAAATTATGTATGCAGTTCCTGTGAAGGTAAACGTCGTTTTGTGCTCCCTCAATTTTTTTAAAAAAAATTATTATTTACTCGATCTGTAGACAGAAAATATTTATATTAGTACATCTATAAAATTTTATTTTAACCAATGCTGCAGTGCAGCTAGAAACTACATATCAAATGAAATAAGCAACTATGTACAAAGTAAAGCATAAGAACATCATTCAGTAGTCATTAGGCATTTCATAAGTTAGTAGAAAAATCTCTCAACTAGAGAGACAGTAGTCATAGTCAGGTGTGTAGACAAACTATTTCTCGTCATTTCATTAGGCAATTTAGTAAATATCATAAATTAAGAACTCTACAGTGTAATCATGCTTTCAAGTTTGAGGGTGTCGTATTTACGATGCTTTCTACAAAGGAATGTCGATGGCAAGGATAATGGTCTCCCCCTTTTTTTTTTTCTACCACCTAATGGCTTTTTCTCAAGGCGGCTGGCACACCTGGCTGCTCACAACGAATTACGTCACGGTCACTTACCTTTCTTACCGAAATATTTACGACAGCAGTTTTCGCTACAGTGACAGTCTCATATAAAAATTTCACAGGTCGAAAATTTGCGTTACAAATGTGTAGAAACAAAATCCTATAAATATAACAGCGTCCAAAAAATTTTTGCCAGCATCGTGATACATTCACGCATATACACACATATCATAACTCTTAAAGTACGATTCTTGGTTTCCAACAACCTTTTCCACAAATCAGAGTCCCTAATCACTACTCATTATTCCTTACCTTATTCGTCGACACTTCTTCGGTATTTCATCATAAGAAATACATAGCGTACTCAAACTCCTCATATACGGTATCATCATCTTATTGATCATAAACATACCTCAACAGCATAATACACATCATCATCGTAATAATAACATCATAAAACGTCAGCCAAATCTCAAAATCGTCGTAGCTTCCTCCAATAATTTCAAAACCTAAAAAAATTCTCTGCTCATTTCAATAGTGTCATCTACCTCAAACGTACTTTAAAGATCATGCTCCCTTACCAAATATATCATTCAAAGCTCTAATAGTATCACAATGGTTCCAAAAAAATATGAACAGTTCACAAAGTACAGACAAAATACAATTTCATAAGTGTGAAGTTACCCAACTGTGTAATTCCGTAAACATGTGTCACTGATGTAGTAAAAAAATGTTTGTTTCTCTGTTAAATAATCAGGTAGCTGTGTAATTCTGTGTGGGAGAAATATGGTACCGATGTGTAAAGTTGTGTAAGCAAATACCATATTAGCTAGGGCTCCTTGTGCTTGCCACACACATGGTACACAAAGTAAGCGTGTACCCCCCTGAGGATCAATGTAATTATACCCTCAGGTGCTACAGATTACAGCAAAGGAATGAAATGTATCACGGAAACACTTCGTATCATTGTACTTCAAATATCTTTAAAAATAAATGTTTTAAGTACAAAATTAATCACTCAAATGTGTGTCCTGTAGCGCTAAATGTGCGTCTTGCTGTAAGATAATTCTGTGGAAGTGTCGTAATTATCGTCCTCCGAAAGCTAAGTTCTGCAGAAGTCAATGTACTTACCCCATCATAAACGAAAGTGAAATGCTTTCTGTATAGATATCGTAGTTATTACGTACATTACTGTGAACAAGAAAGTACTATACTGTAAAGTATTGTTGTGCTACAAAAAAGGCTCTCACATTGTAGCTTACTACTAAAACATGTTTTGCTTTCCAGAAGAATTCAGAAAAACTGTGCGGATATAAAACAGATACACCGCAAAAACAACATTGTAAATTGTCACTCATTAGTAGCGTCGTGATAAAATCGTGTAGCTGTCAAAGAAACTAAATGCTAAGTCATCATTAATTCCACAGAAAGTACTTTAAATATAGAATGTATTTTCAAGTAAACCAAAATATTGCATTAAAATCTCATTAGCAGTACTGGTAAATGTTCTAAGTATGTGAGCCTTATAGTCATTACGTAAACGTGCAACTAACAAGCAAGAATGTACACACACAATAACACTGTGTCGTCTGTTCACAATAACAATGCATTCGTAATTTCTGTTTAAATAAGTTCTCTTGGTTCTTGACTGGATATTTAACTTCAAACATTGTTGCATATTAACAGATTCTAAGTCTGACAAAGCATACTAGTAATGTAAAGTGAAAAGTTATATGACAAAGACAAAGTTAAAAAGCAGATTATCTTTCAATAAACGGTTTTACATGTGAAATGTGGTGTAAACCTTTACTCTTCCTAGTACGCAGAGTTTCAACTTCAACACAATTATCAAGTGGTATACGTCGGATTCTGTAAGGTCCATTGTAAACTAGAAAGAATTTGTGACTCAAGTGTTTCTTTTTATGTGACAATGAAAGAGCTTTAATGAGAACTTTCTGACCAATATACGATTTCTTTGCATTTGCTTTACCGTGTAGTTTTCTCCTTTTGTTTGCTGCAGATTTTATATTTTTAAGAGCCAAATCAATTATGTCTTTGTGTCGAAGTTTACGTGTATTCGGGAAAGGTACAAGCTCTCTGATTCTGTTCGGTGGTTCTTCATTCTTTAGTACAAGAGTAGGTGGTAAAGCAGTGGAATCATGAGGCATTTCATTCAGCACGTTTTGAAATAAGTGTAAATATCTGTCCCAATGCTGATGCTTTCTGTGACAATAAAGTCTGCAAAGCTTATTGATTTCTTTCATAATCCGTTCGGAGGGGTTACAATGTGGTGAGTACAATGAAATAAAGACAGGTTTGATTTTATGGTTGCGAAGCATGCGTGACCAAACAGCAGATCTGAATTGCGGTCCGCTATCTGAAATGACTTTACTAACGTGTCCAACTTCACGTAAGAAATTTTTAACAAAGGCGTTGGATACAGACCGTCCAGTGCCTTTACGTAACGGTGTGAAAGAAACAAATTTTGAAGTAAGTTCAACAGCGACTAGAACGTACGAAAATCCATTAGATGTTCTGACAAGCGGTCCCAAGAGATCAACAGCAGCAAATTCTTTTAATTTAGAAGGAATAATAGGAAACAACGGAGCACGATGTGAGACAGTAGATGGTTTCGCCTTTTGACAGAGTTTACAAATAGACAAGACTCTTCGAATTCTCTTTTCCATATTGTTAAAATAACAAGTCTTGATGTCTTTCCAAATCGGATCTTTATCTTCTTTATGAGCAATGTCCTTCAAAGATGTGGTGATGAAGTTTTCAAAGGCGACTTTCTGAATGTAAAGAATACTGAAATTTTTCTCGAGGTTGCCTTCTGTGTTACTTTTCTCAAGCCCAGCCGGTGCGCGTGACAGTGCGTCGGCAACAATGTTCTCCTTGCCGGGAATGTAGACTATTGTGAAGCGGAATTCTTGCAGAAACAACGTTTTAACCTGTCATGATTTAATTTTGAAGACATAAGTAATTGTAATGCACGATGATCACTGTATACTTTTACGTGCTTACCAGAAAGAAAGAAACGGAATTTGTTAAATGCCCAAACGATAGCTAAAGTTTCTAATTCAGTAACGGAAAATTTTTTTCAGGTTTTGTTAGCACTCAGCTAGCAAAAGCAATGGTTTTCTGAACAGTAGTGTCATTTTCTGTGGCTTCTTGAAATAAATGGGCACCAAGACCGACTTTAGAAGAATCCGTGCTAAGGCAGAAATCTTGTGACAGATCTGGATGAGCTAGTATTGGCGCGTTAAGTAGCGATTCTTTCAAAGAATTGAATTCCAACTGTGCTTGTTCGTCCCAGTTCCAAATAGTATTTTTTCCAGTGAGAGAACAAAGTTTTGGTGTAACAAGAATTTGCATATTCAGAAAACGACGGTAAAAATTTACGAGACCTAGAAAACTGCGGACTTGTCTTTTTGTGGATGGAACTGGAATGGCTCTGATTGCTTCTAACTTTTCAGGATCCGGCTGAATGCCTTCAGAAGGAATAATATGTCCCAAAAACCTCACCTTTGACCTACCGAATTCAGATTTTTCCAAGTTAACTGTAATTCCAGATTCTGCAAAAATACGTAACAAACTGTTGAGGATGCGATTATGTTGTTCCCATGAAGCTTCTGCTATTAGAATGTCGTCCACATATAAGGTGATGTGACGTTTTAAGAACTCAGGTAATATGGAATTTAGCCCACGAATGAATGCTGCTGAATAAATGTTCAAACCAAAAGGAAGTTTCCGAAACTGATAACAAACGCCGAAACAAAGGAAGCTGTGTATTTTCTACATTCTGGATGAAGTTCGATCTGATAAAAGCTGGATCTGAGATCAATGGAAGACAACACTTTTACACCATTAAAATTTTGAAGAAGTTCTTCCAACGTTTGCGGCCTGTCTGTTTCAGGAATAATGATAGTATTGATTTGTCTCGAATCTAAGACAAGCCTGATCGATCCATTTTTTTTCTCAACAACATGTAATGGATTGTTGTATGAGCTTACTGCAGGCTCAATAATGCCCTCGTCAAGCATAGATTGTATTTCTGTTCTAACACGGTCCCTGTAATGTGCTGGAATTACATATGGTCTAACACAAAATTTAGTATGCTCACGAACACGAAATTGGTATTGAAATCCCTTGATTGTTCCTGTTTTATGAGTAAAAACTGTGGAATGTGCTTGTAAAATCTCAAAAAGGTCCTTCCTATCAGTGTCATTACAATTCTCAATTGTTTGAATTTTATTCTGAATTAACTCATTAATTTCAAATATGCCGTCGATATCATCCCTGTCAGTACTTGCAGAGTGATTGTTAGTGTCTAGTTCCGTAGAAAATTCCGAACTGTTGTCCAACAGAAGGTAAAGCCGATTGATTTCTTCGTCATGGTTTGAGAGCAAATCTTCAAATTTCAAAGCTATTGACTTACCTGCCTTCTCTAAACATATTTCAGCATCGTGAAAGTTTAAGATTGCTTTATATTCATTCAAAAAGTCTACTCCCAATATAATTTCCGTCGACAATAATGGAACAATAAGAAAGCTCATAGAGAAGCTGTGGCTTTGACAAAAGAATTCTAAGTTGGTTTGTTGGCGTACATCTACACTTTTTCCAAAGATTGCACCTAATAATTTAATCTTACGTAACGGAAGTGTGGGACAATCGTTCGATTTGTTGCATTTGCTAAAGGCTGTTTCACTAATTACTGAAATGGGACTGCCAGAGTCAAGTACTGCCGTAAATTTTACGTCATTTACTGTAATGTGAATCACAGGATATGCAATGTTGTTATGTTTTATGTCGTGTTCCTGGAGTAAGATGTCCCTAATGTCTTCCATTTTTACGTAATTACTAGCTACGGCAGCTGCGTTGTCAGTTTCATAATTACGTTTTGTGGCTGCCAGCGGTATGAGTCATTGCCTATTGTGTCTTTGTTGGCGCGCGTCGCTATTGGGGTTTGGAGACCTAACTTCTACAAACTCACTTTGTCGAGAGGGCTCTGCTCTGTTTGAATCCCGCCAGTTCTGATGCAATTCAGGTCTGTCGTTACGATCATATCGTCTGTCGTCATGTCGGTAGATTCCATAGTTCCTTTCTTGTCGGTCACGTGGTGGAGAATTTCTCCCTGAATCGTAACTGCGCGCTGGACCGTTGCATCTGAAGTTATTCTGTCTCCCTTGATAATAATTATTTTGGTTCCCATATTGCCTGTTTCTCTGATTGTCTCTGTGATAGTCATTACCGCGGAGAGGTGATCTTTCCCTGTAATTATTACTACTCTGCCAACGGTTGTCATATGGGTGGTGCCTGTTTTGGTCACGATTTGCGTTGTAAGAATAGACTTGTTGTGTCCAGTTATTGTTTCTGTCATCACGGAATTGTGACGGATGTGACCTGTAGTGATTGTTTTCCTGTTTTCGCATCCCGCAACTGTCTGTGTCAATTTCTAATTCTTGTAACAGTCCCTGACAAGCTTCAATGTCGTCTTTGCAACGTCCTGCCTAAATAATATGTCTTAAATGTTCAGGCAGTTTGATTAAGCAAATGCGGATGAGTTCTGAGGGGCTGTATGGGTTTGACAGGTACTGATTCTTGTGCAACATGTCTTCAAAATATTTCACAAGACTGGAGAATTCAGATTGTTCGAAATGTTTCATCATTACGATGCTATGTTTTACTCGGTCTTGTGTAGCTTGAGACCAATATGCTGAGAGGAAGGCATGATAAAAATCTCCTTCACTGTGACAATCGTGAATGACCGATCGCATTCTTTCAGCTGGTTCATTCTCTAATCTATGCTCTAACGACCAGTTGGGAGGAAAACAATGAGAGAATTGGTGGAGCCATGCTTGTGGATGAATGTCATTGCCAGAATTCTTAAATGTATTGAATTTACGTGTAGTAATGAACAGCTTATAGTCAAAATCATCGTGTCGGCGAGTCGCATATCGGTCATTCTTACGTTGTTTCGGTTGTTCCATCTCAAAATTCGGTGTGCCTTGCCAATTTCTTTCATAATTTCCGAAGTGCCCTGAGTTATTATTTTGTGGCTGTTCCGTACTTCTATGTCCCTCTTCCCGTGTTGGAGTGCGAGTGTCCTCTGAAATATGAAATTTTTGTATTACTTGTGCCAACTGATCTTGTACTTCCCGGATTTCTCTTTTGTATTGCGTATTAATATGATTCTGATTTTGTTTGAATTTCTTAATTTGTTCATACTCTTCTGTGTCAGTGATGGCTACAGATCTTGTGTCATTCAGATCATCATCTACCTTTGTAGATAAGTTAGTGACCTGATCCGAAAGTTCGGCTACTTTCTCCGATAGTGAACACATTTCCTCGGTGTGTTTTTCTGAACCACGTTTCAGAGTGTCCATTTGTGTTGAAATCGAATCTACTGTGTCCTTCAAGTTTTCCTGAGTTTTTGCAAGTTGCGTAACCGAATCGGTAGATGCAACTGAGTCAGATTTAGCTTGCAAGGTCTCATGATTTTCATGAACAATAGTTTGCAGTTCTTTTATGGCTGCTTCGTGATTCTGTAATGCATTTTCATGCCGCGAAAAAATAGGTTGAAAATGCTCACAAATTTGTGTTTTTACGTCATTACAGACTTTTTGACATTTCGATTCGATTTTATGTAACTCAGTAGTTAAATCTTCACGTGTTTGTTCAAGTGTGGTGTCTAACTTTTGAAGATTTTGTTCCATTGTGTCTAACTTTTGAAGCTTTTGCTGTGTTTGTCACTGATTTGGTTCCATTGTGTCTAACTGTTGCTGTGTTTGTCTCTGGTGTTGTTCCATTGTGTCTAACTTTTCAAGCTTTTGGCCCATTTGTTGCATTAATTGTAATAACAATGCACTGGTGTCTGAAACATGTTCCTCAGTGCTTTTTGGCAGTGAATTTGCACCGGCAACATTCACATTTTGACAAGCGGAAAGTGTGTCTTGACTCATTTGCGAAATCGGTGAGGACGCAAAACCTGAATCTACAGTATTTGCAAAATTGTGTCCTGTCATTTCGGATTCCTGAGGCGAGCTGTTGCCGAGCGATCGATCGATAATGCTTCCCTGTTCACTACCTGTTTCACTGTCTACGCCATTGTTTGCAGCCCGTTCCATTTCCCTATGCACAGTTACCAAATTACTACTTTGAACATTAGTTAATTCATTACTCGGTGGCGCTAACACACTGCTTTCGTCTTCACTGTCATTTCTCAGTTTACTTTGGAGCCTAGTATTACGTTCTTCACACGCCATTATTGTCACAATATTTCACACGATAACACAGAAAAACACAATTTGAAGAGCAACAATAAGAGAACACATTAACATAGCACTGAAAATAATATCTCGTTAATTGCAAGCGCAGCAGCGAAATACTTGGTGCACATTAACATGCATGCCACAACAACAATGAAAGACTGCAACTACAAAGGAGAGCCTCTCTAAAATTACGCGCTAGCAATAAACAAAAGCTACACTAATTACACAAACTACAAGAAAAAATCAGAAGATTCCAGTGAGGTATCCTGGCAGGGTCGCCATATGAAACATCCCCTTAGAACAATTATACAAGACTGTGCTTAAACTGACACACAATATTTTTTTAGCGCAACGCAATCTGACTTTCAGTAATCCTCTACAAAAAAATGGCCCTGACTAACATTAAACTATACCTTTCAGAAACCACTTACCTCACAAAAATCTTCATTACTCGAACTACCGCAATACAGCGAGCGCCACTACTGCCAGCTAAATAAAAGATTCAAACTACGGAAGGCACTAACTACTGATAGGGATAGTTAGCAAATGAAAGATATTAATAGAGAACAAACAAAGTATTTACCTTAATAGTCATAATATATATATAGCAGTTCATGACAAATTACAAAACTCCGCCATCTCTCTCCCCACATCCACCACTGCTGGCGGCTCACCTCCAACTGCGCAACGCTATGCGCTGTTAACAGCCCAGCTGCCCAACACTACAATGGCGAGTATTACAACAATGCAAAGCAGCCACAGACTGCACACAGCACAGCCAGTGATTTTCATACAGAGGTGGCGTTACCAATAAAAAAACCTAAACAGCCTACTTACACTGTACAGTCTTCGTGTTAAAAGTAGCGTCTTTGCAGAGTCGTGAATAACTAATGTATAGTGCATAACACTAGTACTGCATAAGCTCTTTTCCGCCTTATACAGTGAAATATTAGTTGAGTCTTAAAATTTGCATTTCGTTTCCGCGTTAAGCACATTCTACTTTGTACAAAAAATTTGCATATAAATGTCTATTGAAAGCATGAAATACTTGTACGATTTTGGCGGTGTTCCGAAGTAGGCACGTTCTGTTTTGAGCAAGTTTTACTACCATTTTATAAAAACGTCTTTGAATAACATCAGATATCGATAAGTTCATATCTTTTCGCATTGCATTTTTCTCATTTTTGTTATTGGAAAACTGTCAGACGATTTTTGAATATTTTTAACATCTCTCAGAAATTTAGAAATATTAGTACATGGTATACACATTTTCGTATACATAATCAATATTCTAACTGATTCATAAAATGTTAACCATGGTACTTTTCGATGTCCACTACAATAAGTCATTGTCCAATCATGGCTAAAATTCATTAAGTCACGTATGTTTACAACTTCTGGCTGACTTAAAAAAGTATTTGTGTGTGTGGTGCATAATCTTTTCGTTAGTTTTCTTGGACAGAAAGCCAAGTACTTTAAAGATCTTAAAGTTCTTGTGTGCCATCAGTTTCATAGTTTCATTTACTGTTTCATTCTAGTTTTTAGTTTTTCTTTCCTTTCGTCTACAGAAAGTTTCTTTTACGTTGTAAAAACCTTAACTATCCTCTCAATCTTCTTATACATTAATACTTCCTGTGGATTGGAACCTGTATGTCTCATTGTTTAAGATGGTCATTAGTTACGTACTTGCCCAATTATGTTTGGTTATTGTGGCGGTATGTATAACACAGTCTACCTGTTTCTTGCATACACCTTCCTGCCAGATTGGTCGAAGGTAGGTGTATGAAAATATGAGTAATTTTCACTTGATTTACATTCATATCATCCTTCCAAAATTTGGAACAAAGTTGTGGGGTGTTATAGGAAAGTATAGCATTTTGTTTTCCGCCTTTAGAAAGTAATCTATTGATGATTTCTCATAGCCAGCTTCATAAATTTTGAAAAAATTTCCATCACAATGAAAAAAGTCAAAAAACTACTTGACATATTCAGTAAAGCTACACTGAAATCTACGGTGATTATTTCCATTTCTTCAGCATGTGTAGCATAGTTTTCATTGGTTCGTTACTTATGGAATTCCTGACTTTTGTTTTCTTATGCAAATTACACGATTTTATATGTTCTGCTACTTTTCTCGCCAAGTTGTTAAAACTGACTCTTCCAAATGTCTGATCAGCACATTTACTAGCTCAATAGTGTCCAAATGTTAAATGAAAGTAATCATTTAGTTCATAAATATATTTAGAGTGCCAACACACAATCCAAAATTTGGAATATTTATGCTTTCGTAAATGCAACTCCTCTCAATAAATGTTACAACATTTAATTCACTTTCACAACTTCTTATCACCACATTTAGCTTTCACTAAATTCAGACAATTGTCCTCTCATATTTTGACAAACATCTGTTATCTTTCTCTGTATTTCAAGGTCTTTGAAAATTCCAAATTAATTATTTTATTCATTTTAATCCCTCCTTTCCTGTTTTTTTGGCGGTCTTGCCAAATTACCTGGATCACAATTTTCCTGGCACTTATCTACTTAGTTTCTATGTGAAACCTGTTCAAGAAACGTGCCGATCGAATCAGCTGATTGTGTAACAAACAAAAATCTCTCAGGATCCCTAAAACCCTGTGATCTGACGAATCACAGTTCTGTGCCCCTGTATGTAGCTATGAAAATTTTGAAACAATCACACTGTTCCTTTTCTGGACTGCAAGTTGGAAATCTAAACTGTCGGTCCATGAATAATATAGTTAATTCAGATCGGGATTATATGTCATTATTTCTTCTGCAAGATTTTCTTTTAACTTTTCCAATGCAAATTATGTGTCTTGCATCAAAATAAATATGGCACTATTTTTTAATAAATTCCATAAATGACTGTAATTGCATTCTTGTCCTTTCCCGATTTATGGTAAAATTCTGTTAGGCTTAGATAGATTTTCAACTGTTTTCAAGATCTACATCTTGGACATTATCCTATAGCACCCATTTTAAATGGATATTTTATTATTCTTTTCGTTGTTACTATGCCCTAAAAACGAGATATCTTTCTTTACAAACTCACAAGTTTCGTAATTCAATGTTGTACTTACTATAATAAGATCATGAACTACAATACCCATTATCTTTAGATGTTCAAACCAAGGACCACTGTACAGATACAAAAATGAAATTCAGTGCGAGGAACAACATTACTAGGAAACTCACTGGCAGCAACTGGGGAGCATACCCACAGGTCCTCGCACATCTGCCCTCGCTTTGTGCTTCTCCGTTGCTGAATATGCAGTACCTGTTGGGCAGAATTCCAGCCATGCCAAACAGGTAAATATTGCCCTAAATGAAACAGGACGATTTTTAACCAGCTGCTTGCGGGGAACCCCAGTTGACAAAATCTACCACCTCATGGGCATAGCACCTCCAGAGATCCGAAGGAGAACAGTAGCTGAAGTGGAAAGAAAGAAGTAGGAGACGGATCAGAGACACCCCCTGTTTGGATGCAAACATCAAACACTAAGGCTCAAGTCGAGAAAATGTTTTCTCCAAACAATGCAACCAATCCAGACATCACCTGCAGACCATAGGATACAACTCTGGCGTAGCTCATCATCAGGGAAATATTGGGACAACCCCAAGGAAGAAATTGCTACAGGTCATCATCTCCTATACATGACATGGAAGGCTGAGAAGTGGAGTATCTCGGTGCCAGGAGAGCATGAAGAAATGGGGATACATCTCAGGTGACGAACTATAAGCGTGTGGTGAACCCCAAGACTATCAGCACCTACTCAACTGCAGGAAACTGTCGGAACCTGTGTCCATGGACGATCTGATTATCGCCAATGATAAGGCAGTCTGTGCAGCGGAATTCTGGGCAGCACATGGAACATAAATATGTGCATATTCTCTGTAATACTTGTAATATACATGTATGATATGCTATGTATGATATGATATGTATGATAAATTATATTTAATATGTTATGTTCTGGACATGTATAAACAGATAAATAAGTATCAACTTTTAGTGGCTGTTAACAAATATTCCGCATACACTGTATTTTGTGAACTAATTTATTTATCTAGTATTTTATCATGTGTTCTGATAAATGTGGACACTTAATAAAATAATTGATCTAAATGTTACCATTTCCCTACAAACAAAAATGCTACATAGTTTTTGCAGCTACTAATGCAACTTGCGAACAGCCTAATGTTCAGTCCAATCTGGTCATATACAGGGTGTTCCATAAGCATTTACAGTGCCTGTCATCCATGTAATTAACTGACGATTTATTTTCATCATCTTTCCATAACAAATCCTTTCCACTGCAAGGTCACTCAAAGATATTTCATATACTTTTACAATATGGACTTTAGTTGGAGTATTTTCTTTCTTCTAATCTGTACATTTTTAATTGGTTTCTCTTTGTGCCGAATTAGGACGCCTTCATCTACTTTGAATGTGCTAACTTGATTATTTTTCAATCTCAATTTAGATTACTCATGTTTGTGGACATTACTGTTTCATTAGCTCTGTGTACATGATGCCCATCATTCTCACCAGTTTGAACACCACAAATATTACTCTACTCTTCAGCTTTAATCTCATAAACACTGTAATCATTATGCCTCCTATCAAAATATTTCCAGAATAGTAATTAATATTTTCAAAGGTTATATCTTTATTTGGACGAATCCTATGTTTGTTATCTGAGACAGGAATTATTTCTTCATTGGCACTCTTCTCCGTGACATGCACTATTACTCCCTCACAGTTCATTTTAAATGGATAAGATACAGCCTTTATCAGATATCTCCCTTCATTATTTATTCTCTCTTGCTCTTCTTTTTCTCATTCTCTGAAACTGTTAAACATCAGACCTAGTTGTTAAAACAAATGTGAATATTTACAGACTCGCCCTCCTGACGCATTTTATTGATACTGTAGCTAGTCATGCCTTTATTTGGAAACATCGAAGTAATTCTAAGCATTTGTCTAGCTTCCCTTCACGCCGTCGTTCTGCTGTACCGAATGATTACTTACTTATACATGAGCTTTCTGTATGATCGCAACTTCACTTACTAATACTTCTTCCACTTGAGGTACACTCTTGCGTCCACTTGCATTTCACCAGTCATTGCAACAAGAACCTTTACACGTTCTTGGACGCTTCGCTCATCGTCTTTAATATGTTGAGCTGACAATATATTTCTTCCCATGCCCAACCAGCCCAGCTCTAGGTGGGTCTTTGTTTCCTGAATATTTTCTCTCTGTGGTTACCTAAATTGCAATGTAAGACAGACTTGAAGAATTATGTCTACCATTTCCTCTCATCCCATTTATGTATTCCCCATTTCACTCACCTCTATCTGACACATTTAAATTTCGAAAATATCGCTGTTCGCACATCCCTCGCCAGTTATGTTCATTCTGAACGTTCTCTAAAAAGACATCAATAGTCCTGTGGATACTGCCAATGTACCTCGTGGAAACGTTTGGGAACATTTTATACAGTTGTCACGCAACTGAACATTCTGATTTTCTGTCATTCAAATGTTCTAACGAAAGAAAACTGTTTCGCAATAATATTTTAAGGCAATTTTTCGCGAAACTTTAGAACATGCTGTCTTATTTCTATTGCGACCAATATTCTTGTGAGAAATGTTCCTGATTTTCAACGAACGTCTGATTCGGAATATGTTCTGTTATTCCGCATCACCTGCTAGGGAACCAACTACAGCGTAGGTCTTCTCCTGGTGACTCATTTCTGCTATCACAACCCCATCACAGTTCTTCAAGAATTCCACAGATTGCCATACTCAGGGCTCCTGCTCCACTGAAATACTCTGAGAGTGTTCTGCCTCACACCTCAACAAAAGTTTGGAATATCGTGGAGTTTACTAAAATGATTTCATACAGTACACCCGCTGAGGTTAGTACAGTACCTTATTAACAAAATAAACGCAATTGCTCCATAAAATGAGGACGATTTTGATTACCTGCAGTAAAATTATTACAAAAGAAAGCAAGCTCTCTCATAAGTGTTCATCCTGAAAGCAAAAACAGTAAAAATCATTATAAAAATCAAACTAAGAACAGCCGACCAGTTGCAAAGGATAAAGCAATCTTTACCTAGGTTTCAATAGATATAAATCTATCTTCTTCAGAAGATGCAGTATTATAACAACATGAAGTGATATGTCCTTATCGTTTAGGCAAACATCTGCATAGTTACATTAATCATATAAAATATAGCCCTGACAACAGGGTTTGTCAAAGGCGCTCTGCAACTTCTATGTACCTATTTTATTTGTTTGACAAACCCTGTTGTCAGGGCTATATTTTATATGATTAATGTAACTATGCAGATGTTTGCCTAAACGATAAGGACATATCACTTCATGTTGTTATAATACTGCATCTTCTGAAGAAGATAGATTTATATCTATTGAAACCTAGGTAAAGATTGCTTTATCCTTTGCAACTGGTCGGCTGTTCTTAGTTTGATTTACGTGGAACCATTGCTGTAGCGCAGCTATGTTTAAAGTACCAAAAATCATTATCTCATAATGACGATTATCATCATTCCACTGTGAGTCATGCTGTGAATGAGACCATCAAGTTTATTTTGGGGTATGACAGCGTCAGTGAGGTCCTAAAGAGTGTCAGGCGGATTCGTATGATCTGCATCGGCCACTTTCAACGCGTCTCTTGCCTGTGCTGGCCAATGTATTCGACTAATGTTGCATCTTGAAGAAACCGAGGCAGTGCTAGAGCACGCTGCAGTCTTGGATTGTCATCGACTAGGATGAAGTTGTCACCGACTTTACGTCTGTAGGGCCTTACAATTCGTATGTAGGACCTCTTGGATGTATAGGGGACCAGACGAATTGCCGTAAATGTGAATTAGAGGGGTCCGGTGTCCAATTATTAGTGCCATCCGTAACATTATAGTTCCACCTGCAAACGGATGGGCTTCGTGCAGGTATCGGCGTTACTGGTTTCACCTAGCGCTTCTCCAAACCCTGGCACGTCTAGTCTCCTGTCGCTAACCAATCCTGGTTTCGTCAGCAAAAATGATATTACTCCATTCTGCAATTGTCCACTGTTGATGGGCAAGATCCCAGGTACTTCGATTGCATTGGTTAAGTTGGTTTAGTGTATAGCTTCTCATTGTCTGCTGGAATGAAGACCACCCTATGTTCCCTATCTTTCACTGTTTGGTCTGAGATACGAATCCCTGCTGTCCGGGAGATGTCATTTCCAATATTTATGGCCGTTGACGTTGGGCACCTGCAAGCCGACAGGAGGAAACTGTCCTGCATTGGCGTTGCCATACGAACACAACCACTGCGAGGTCTATCGTTCACATTTCCCGTCTCCCTGTAGTTTCTCCACACCTTAGACATACCACTTTGACATGTAACCAACCGTTCGGTCACATCTAGCAATGTGTGTGACATGCTGAGAGTAAATATACTATTCCGACTCAATCAAAATATTGTATGCCTCCACGTGCCATGTTACTGCAGTGCAAAAAACTAAATGATTGAAGCTGCTGTTGATACTGGACTGCTCGCGGTGAGTTGCTGCGGCAGCGTTATGTTTACAAGACTGGGGAACGGCCACAAACCATGCCAGTAGCAAACACCATCCAGTATATGAGCTCTAACTGGATAAGGTATGAAGGGCCTAGGTGAATGAGACCTCTAGTATCGTTGACTACATTTTACGGTAGTATTCCAAACTTTCGTTGAGCATTGCGTTACTCATATGGCCCTTCATAGCGACAGGCCGTGGTGAAAAGAGTTTTGAGAAATATGCTTCAAACCAAACGCACGAGTCATGAGGAATGCACAAATCGTTTTTCATCATTTTTCATGACGCAATAAAAATAATATTTTTTTAGTGATTCAGAGAAATTTTACTGCAGTAGGCAATGGAATAGGAATCTCAAAGGCACTCTTGAACCAAGTGTTCACCAAAATGTGTCGCATAAGATGTCAGCTTTCAACACGACACCTAGCTCAGAGGAGGTGTATGTCTTGCTGTCCTGTTTCGTAGCTTTAACACGTCTCGGACTTGGGGTGTTTAACCACATTAAATCAGTTTACTTGTTAACGCAATCGCCACGTTAGACGACATCCATTGTTCGATTACTAACTAACTTCATTGAATCTCATAGTGAATGGCCATTACACAGATACGTGTTCTCATTATCTTGGAAAAAGGAAACTTTACAAAGCAACGGTAGTGCACTGGCTGACCAATTCAGATACTGTTGCTCCGACTCCGAGTACTGCAACACGCTGTTGCCTCTGAAGAACACGTCGAGCATGAAATGCCTCTTCCCTGATGAAGGATGGTTACATTTATCGGAACACAGAACCACTGAGCTACGAACTGTAAGCCGCCTTATCAGTTATATTTGGAGACTAACACATCAGTACGGCGTACAATGCGTTTATTTGTTTAGACTTGGCAATTAAGGTATATAGGTGGTTGTCAAAGATATGTGTGATACCGGCCACCCCCTAATAGGCATAGAAGACGATTAGGTATGATGCTAGCAAAGAAGAAAGGAACGAGGCTTGAGTTACCTGTACAGCTTGAAATAGAAATTTGATAATGTACTCAATGTTCAGGCGGACGAGAGTGATAATGGTCTCTTCAACGGCTTTTTGATGTTTTTAGGATTCTGCGCATCAGTCCGTGAGAACAGACGCCCTAAAAGGTCATTTTGTTGCCCGTCTGTCTGTCTGACTGTTAAAAACTCTATTTCTCAGAAACGAATAGCCTATCAAGTTGAAATTTTGCAGAAAGGAAGTTTTTGCCGACAACACTGTAATTCTTTCAGAGACGGAGAAGTACGCGTGAGAGTAGTCGAAAGAAATAGATAATATTTTGAATAGAGGTTTTACGACGAACGTCAACAAAAGTAAACAATAAGTCTAATGTGTTTCATTTGAATTAAATAAGATTACGTTGAAGGAATTAGATTAGGAAACGAAGTACTAAAAGTAGTAGACGAGTTTTGTTATTTGGACATAAAATAAGTGAAGATGCTCTAATAGGAGAGTGTATAAAATGTAGGCTTCCAGTAGGGAGAATAGTGCTTCTGACAAAAATGAATTTGTTACCAAGAAATATAAATTTCAATGTAAGGAAATCTTTTCTGATGTGACTCGTGTGGAGCGTAGTCTTGAACATGAGGGAAACGTGGACGATAAACACTTCAAGACAAAGGAGACTAGAAGCTATTCAAGTGTGGCGTCACAGGAAAATGCTGAATATTAGGAAGATTGTTTGGAAAAATAATGAGGAGGCAGGGAACCGAATGGAAGAAATTGAACAGGACTCTTTGATAGAACACTATCTGAGGCATCAAGGAATCGTGGATTTAGTAATGAAGTGATTATCAAGTGTGAGGGTGTGTGTATGGAGAAGGGGGGGGGGGGCGGAGAGGGTGATAAAAATTGTGGAAGAAGACAAAGGCGTGATAACAGTAAGCAAGCTGATATGGATCCGCATCAACAGCTCAAAGTAATCACATAAGAATAATCCACAAATCCTTATAAACTCAAGGATATGCTTGTATATACTGCACATAGAATATTTCAGAACGCACAGTGTCAGTTTCCGTATGCTGTCTTTTGTCATATGACCGCTTCATTTGTTTCCACATCGTCTCCTACGATAGCATTGTAGATAACAATATTCGATACAGATTGGTCTTTGAAATGCAATGCCTCTATTTATTTCACAATCATTTTATTAAACATATTTCTCTGCAAAATCTGTAAATTCACTCACATGTTGTTAAGCTTTTACCGGTTATGTCTGGCAGGCATGCGAACACTAGCTACGTACCATCTCTGTGCAGCTTTACAAGGCTCAGTGCAACTCTGCGCTATTGCGAAGACTAATAACCTACTGCAGAACAAGTAATTTGTATCACATTATATATTAGCTGTGATCATGCGTGAACCATTGTGTAATGAGCAGATAAACAGCACGTTTAACGAGTATGCTGCTGATGCCCGATAGCGAATTAGTTGGTGTATGAAATGTACCTTTTGTGCGGTGCAATCATATGGAATAATATTCACTGGCCATGTATCAGAAACACAAAGGATTTAGAATAAAATCTTCGAAATAAATATCCAGAGATATATTTTATTCACATTTAGTGGCAGCTGGGTAATTTTACGTATGAATTGTTTTAAAGCCACATGATTTCTTCCACCGTGAACGAACTATAGAACTTGATCGATGAGAGGATGTGGATCAAAAAAGGTCTAATGAACTTATGTCTGGAAATGCACGGTTCCATGCTACAGACCATTTATTTAATCATACTTTCTTAGAATGACTGCTGTAAAATGCAGCCACCGTTACATTATGCACGGTTTTCACCTTGAGGGTGGTACTATTCCTCATACGTCATGCAATAGCGCCCTCTCCTTCCGTAGTCACTGGTAGTGTTATATCCGATTCAATCCTCTTGCTGACTCATCTTATAGTGGATGTTATACAGGCGTTCTAGGCAATGCTTCCGTATTCGAACCGACTGTTTCCTGACGTTGTGTTTTCTTACAGAAAGGCAAATGGCAACGGGCTGCGGACAGAGAGGTTGTATCAGGAGACATATCCCGCTGACAACAACCACAGCATTCAATGTTTGTAACACTGTTCTTCGTTTGTTTGAGACAGGATTGTTTCAGCAAGCAAGACATCATGACGGAAGTACCCGAAATGTTCGTACACCAGACGTGGAAGAAAATGAGACTAACACTAAGGAACGCGACCGTCGTGTCAATGCCAGGAAGTTGACCCGCCAGTACAGGATGAGGCAGACGACTGTTTGGAACATTCTAAATGACAATTGTTACTACCGTTATCAACTATAGCGTGCGTAGGGCTAACTAGCGACAGACTTTCCACATCAGTGGCAGTTTTGTTACTGGTTTCTTTACCACGAATAAACGATATGTGTTATCCATGCTATTCACACATCGGGCTACCATAAAAGCCATCTATGGGATAGTATGCAGAAGCCCATGGTGTGGTGACAGCGAATCATCAGCATCGGTGCAGCCAAAATGAATGGCCCGGGATTACTGGCGACAACATTTTGGGACCAGTCTTCCTTCCATGTCGGCTAACAGGCCGGAACTATTGGCGTTTCTTGGGGGTGACTTTGCCACGCGCGCTGGACGGGGTGGCCGTACGGTTCTAGACGCTACAGTCTCGAACCACGAGACCGCTACGGTCGCAGGTTCGAATCCTGCCTTGGGCATGGACGTGTGTGATGTCCTTCGTTAGGTTTAAATAGTTCTAAGTTCTAGGGGACTGATAACCTCAGAATATAACTCCCATAGCCCTCAGAGCCATTTGAACCATTTTGCCACGTCTGCTGGAAGAAGTGCCACTGATGATTCGAAGGGTTATGTTGCTACTACATGATGGTGTTCCAGCCCACTTTTCCGTTAACCTCCGGAAGCATCTCAATCGTGTTTTTCAGGTCGAGGGATCAGATGAGGGGTTCCAGTTGCATGGCCTGCTCGTTCACTGGATCTCAACCCGTGCAATTTCTGGTTATGAGGTCATCTCAAAAGTATCGTGTATGCAGAGCCCATTCTAGATATGGAGACTCTGCAGCAGCATATTCATTATGCTTTTGACACTGTTCTGATGCAACCTGGTCGATGAGAATCAGTGAGGTAGAGAAGGCTACAGGGCGTACCGCATGCGTTGATGCATGTGGAAACCTTCCTCAACACATACTGTAACTGTGGCTGCATGGTACAGTGTGTATTAAACCACAAAGTCTCTGTAACGACGTATGAGTGAATAAATGATCTCTAGCATGGAAACCATGCTTTTTCCTGTATATATAAGAGTTTTCCATCAACTCGGTTCCCAAAGTTCCAGAACCTGTACAGACAATTGGACTAGATATCAACATAAACATCATTTCCGCCGTTTTTATTGCTCATGAAAACCATACATTGAATTTTGTACCACCATACAGCGAGACCTTCAGAGGTGATGGTCCACATTGCTGTACACACCGGTACCTCTAATACCAAGCAGCACGTACTCTTGCATTGATACATGCCTGAATTCGTCGTGGCAAACTATCGACAAGTTCATCAAGGCACTGTTGGTCCAGAATGCCCCACTCCTCAACGGCCATTCAGCGTAGATCCCTCAGAGTGGTTGGTGGGTCACGTCATACATAAACATCTCTTTTCAATTTACCCCAGGCATGTTCGGTAGGATTCATGTATGGAGAACATGCCGGATACTCCAATCGAGCGATGTAGGTACCCTGAAAGAAGTCATTTACAAGACGTGCACGATGGGGGCGCGAATTGTCGTCCATGAAGACGAATGCCTCGCCATTATTCTGCCGATATGGTTACACTATCGGTCGGAGTATGGCATTCACGTATCGTACAGCCGTTACGGCGCCTGCCATGACCACCAGCGGCATACGTCGGCCCCACATAATGCCACCACAAAACAGCAGAGAACCTCCACCTAGCTGCGCTCGCTGGAGAGTGTGCCAAAGGCGTTCAGCCTGATCGGGTTGCGACCAAACACGTCTCCGACGATTGTCTGGTTGAAGGCATATGCGACACTCATCGGTTAAGAGATCGTGATGCCAATCCTGAGCGGTCCATTCGGCATGTTGTTGGGCCCACCTGTACGGCGCTACATGGTGACGTGGTTGCAAACATGGACTCGCCATGGACGGCGGGAGTGAAATTGCGCATCATGCAGCCTATTGTGCACGTTTTGAGTCGTAAAACGACGTCCCGTGGCTGCAGGAAGAGCATTATTCAACATGGTGGCGTTGCTGTCAGGGTTCCTCCGAGCCATAATCAGTATCTAGCGGTCATCCACTGCAGCAGCAACCATTGAGCGGCCTGAGCGAGGCATGTCATTCACAGTTCCTGTCTCTCTGTATCTCCCATATGTCAGAACAACATCGCTTTGTTTCACTCCGAGAGGCCTGTACAGTTCCCTTATTGAGGGCCCTTCCTGGCACGAAGTAACGATGCGGATTCGATCGAACCGCGGTATTGACAGTCTAGGCATGGTTGAACGACAGACAATACGAGCCGAGTACCTCCTTCCTGATGAAATTACTGTAACTGATCGACTGTCAGACCCGCTTCGTCTAATAGGCGCTGCTCATGCATGGTTGTTTACATCTTTGTGTGGGTTTAGTGACATCTCTGAACAGTGAAAGGGACTGTACCTGTGATACGATATCGACAGTCAACGTCTATCTTCAGCAGTTCTGGGAACCGCGATGATGCAAAACTTTATATGTATATCTGAGATTGGCTATTAGTAGTTTTGTTATCATGAGTGATGGTGAGTAAGCAAGCTAGTAATTTATAAATGTCTTTGAATTACAGTGGTGTAGAGATGCAAGCATAAGGAAAATTATGCATTGCCGGTAAGTAGTTCCGTAATGAATACGCTTCCGTAATTTTCCTATATGTCGAATCTGAAAGCATGCATTATATTTTCTAACTGTATGTAAAAGCTTCCTCGAATCAATATATCTGTAGAGAAACAGAGTTTGTAAGGGTCCCTCTGGCTCACCTAGCGCTGGTTGCGAGATTTTTCTACCAGAGCAACACATACAAACGGTTTTTCCTTCCAGTTCAATATATTATAGCGCCGACATTCTTTATCCACCCCATAACATGACTAATTTATGATTAATATAGTCAGTTAATAGATCGTAATCAAATTCAGTCTCATAAAAGCCCTCCCCGTTCCTCATGTAAAGGTATGATGTCTCTGTGTTTGTCGTACAGCCTTTAAATGACGCTTCCGTTGTGAGACTTCAAGCATTTCGTCAGCTTGACGGTCAGTGTCTGAAGAGCGAAGGGCTTGTGTGACTGTTCTAGTGTCGCTGTAACTCTTAATGTCGCCTGACGTTTTGCATTCAGGTTCCGGCGGCCAAGAGATTGCTTCGAGGTTAGTTGGATTCGAGCAACTTTCAGAGTCTTAGCGCTCTCAAAAGTATTCCACTAAATGAGACTTGCGAGGCTTATCGTAATAGCTTTAAATATCGTTCTCGGACCTATTGTCGAATTTTACTGTTGCATTTCCACAAAAACTCTCCAGTTATGGCAGATTGTGTTGCAACTCAGTATCGTAAATTGCGAGCACAGTAATATTGGACTGGCTCTGTCACGAAATGATATCGCCGACCACCACGTATCCCATATTTAAAAAAGTTGACAAAACTGAGAAAGATACAACGTTCTAAAGTAGCCTATGACCTTTCTTAGGGTTCCAGCCATCTCCACACCAGATTTTACAGGACCCGGCGCAAAGGTAGAGTTGCGAAAACGTAGCAGACAAAGCTACTTTCGTATTTAATAATATTGGTGTTGGTATTGAGGTGTGCAGTGAACACGTTCAGAATTGAATAAGCACTGCATTGATTACGTTGCATCATGTTACATAGAACACATAAACCAGTAAAAGGATGTTAAGAAATACGGAAAAGTTCAAAAGTCAAAGAGTAAATAGTTTTTTCGTGGGTAAAAGGTCATATGTATAAAATAATGAGTGATCAAACTTACTCAGGACAAAATTAAAGAATGAAAAACCTTAGAATTTCATAATTACGTCACAAATTACTGTGTTCGATCGCTGATAAACTGTCATTTTGCTGATATGACGCAATCCCCACCTCCTCACTTTAAGTTCTAACCTTTCTATCTCTGTGTTTGCATTACAGCCATCATCTTCGATAATCTGTTTGATATAGTTCAATAATTGTCGCCCTGTAAGACTGAAACGAGGTAATTTCTGCAGTTCGTTTCCCTACCGGCTGTTACACCAAAGTACCTGTGTGAGATCCCCGATTCCAGCTACAGCTCATGGATAATGCACTGACAGGATACTACATTTTGCGATTTTGTAAAACGCAAAATTTTACATTTCTGACCTACATCATCAGTAAAAACTCCGAGATTAGTATTAATATTGTTTGAAAGGTTATTAAGGTCTGAGAGGTCCCACACACTTCTTTGGAGCACACTTCAATGTACTTCTACATCTGTCAATGTCTCTGTATCCAAGATAAGCGTTCTCGTCCTCCCTGCCAAGGATTTCTCAGTCCAGTCACAAATTTCACTTCATACCCTATACTACTGCACATCCGAAGGTGTCAAATGCCTTTTGGAAGCAAAGAAATACTACATCTACGTTACAAACTTGATCCTTGACTTTCATGACGTCATTTGAGGGAACCACGAGTTTGGATTCAATCGAGAGAAAATTCCGAAATCCATACTGGATGACATGGTATGCTGCCCATCTTCGTTTTGTTACCTGTGTAACTTGCATGTCTCTTTTATTTCTCATTAAGGACCACTTCACTCTTCTGAAGGCAGAAACTGCCTTTCCTACATTTTCCACAGAGAGGCTACGTTATATTTGACTGTTTCTATCTTTTTTCCAAACAACAGTTTAGGAATGAATACCTAAGAATCAACACTTTTCAGCTGGAACAAATTCCTGTCCGATCTGCCGAGTTCCTTCACCCCACGTCTGTAGTCCGAATCGTCAGGTCTCAGCTGAAGCGCTCCGTAGCTCTAATGACGTTCCTGCTTATTGCACCCGCCTTCGCATTTCCGTTTCCTGTAGAGGGGGAAAGACCGGAGCTGTTCCCAGGCTCCCCCCACACATGCAATCTCCGCTTGCGAGCGGGACCGTTTGCTACTGGCGCATTCCTCGTTCAGTTTTACTGCGAAACTAAAGACGGGCGGGCAATTCCTGTTTTACGATGATGCGGGAACTTCTAACTGAAGAGTTAGAAGTTCAGGACGTGCCGTGGAGTTGTTTGCTTGTCACGCCCTAAGCCAAAACTTACCGTACTGTCTCAGCTTAGCTAAGGCGACAACTATTTTTCGGTCCATCACCACTAAAATTTCCTTAGAGGATTGGTTTCGCTAATGAACTTCCGCATCGGCGGAGTCAACTTATCAAATAATAACGTGAGTGGAATGTGCGAGCGCTGTTAATGTCATCCACATCGTTAACTACAGAGAAATTGTTGACTTCAGTGGGTGCAGAAATTGCGCAGCGACGGAATTGTTATTCATAACCACCCATTTCATAAAATACATTTTTACTTTAGATGAACTCACTCAAGAGTCCAATTCGTAACATATCCTTCTCCACTGTCTCCCTCTCAACACAGTTATCTGTTTCTCGTGTGGGTGACAACAGTATATCCAAATTCGATAAATTTTTCGTTATCAAAGGTTGGCTAATAACCAAGCAGTAACATGTGGACATGGTTGCAGGGGATCTAAAGCCCGGGAGAATATTCGAACTTTTAATGAGTTTCTGACCTACCTACTGGACGCCATTTTCCGCTACGAATACGGTGTGCGAAAGTACTTTATATCTTTGATGGACTATATAATACAGTTGTCTGTTAGTCTTCTTCTGTTACTACCACACTTAATCTGAATTCTTTTCAGTACATCGCAGAGGTTATAGCCGTAGTCCTCGTGTAAAAGAAAGATGTCGTTATATCCCTAATAACATTCGAGAGGATGAATATGCGTGTGACGTAAAAGTAAACCGTACCATCATTACAGAACGGAAGACTATTACAAGCATACAGTCAAATGCAACATTTGAACTAATGAAATAGGTATAAAAAGAAAAAGTTAGGAGTGTGGAACGATGGTACTATCTGCTAAATTGTGGTGAAAGCGTATAGCGCAAAGCTAACACTGGTTCTAAGATAACTGAACAAAAAATCAAACTAATCTTTTTAATCAAAGTATCAAATATGGAAGTCTTCTACCACCTAGATTATTTAAATTTTATATAGACGATATTATTCATTACTGAAAATGCTTGGGTCTCTAATATAATACAGAGCTTCCAAGACTATCACCTGTTAATTACAACAAAATTGCAACAATTACAAAAATCTGTCCACGAACAAAAACACATAACTTAGAAATATTCGTACACATAATTAAGTTGCAACCTTTCACCGTGAAATGCTTCAAAAGGACCAACAAATGAATGGAACGAAAGTCTCTTGAACGCAATTGTATTTTTAAACGCATTCATTACAGTTCCTGCAGGTGAAGCTTACACAGTTCCAGAGATATTGCTATTATATTATTAATCCCCAATATTTGTCTTATGTATTAGATTAGCATAATCACTCAGTCATTCCATAGCGGAAGAACTGTCCTTATTAGATCTCTAAGGGTCAAGAGCTCAGAACACAAGAATGAAGCTGCTGCAAATTCTACATAGCTTTCCTGTTTACCTGTTTTGACTCTACGAAAATGTACGAATTATATTTTACTAGTTCGAAAACTGAACGATCACTGTTGCTATCTGGTCTCGTAGTGGGCAGAGTGGATGTTGCATAACACAATTAATTGTAATGTTAAACCCTACAAAAATAATGTATGACTGTACCTTTAGTGTAAAACGAACATTCCTGATACAGATAAGTCGTATCTCTATCAGGTCAAACAAATTTATATAAAGATGTACTTGAGGAAAATACAGTATCTGACTAGAATAATAACACCTCACTGGTTTATATGTAATCATTAAGAAACCGAAGCATTGGGTAATTTTGGTTGCCTCCACAAGCCACGACTGAAATGCACTTGTGTCTCACATAATTATGCAAGCTACATTGCACATAGTCACAGCTGGCTGAATTTACATGAACGAAGCTGGAAGTTAAGAAATTGCAAATTAAGAATAGTGTATGTGTGGGCATTCGAGTACAAAGGTCACTGCCTCCCCACTTCCACCAGTCTCTTTCACACTGATGTCAACAATTTCGTATGCATTATTGATACATTTCCCCCACACATCTGATATAGGTCAATTTCCCTATGTATTAAATGGCAGAAAATTAAAAATATCCACAGGACATTTAAAATATCCCAGGTTTTCCTCCATTCTTGTGACATCACCGTGAAACTGGGGCAGTTGTCCTAATTGTAAAGTGGCTGGAAATGTAAGATGGAATACTGTCCTGTAGGATTAAAATCCAAGATGCAGACCTGTGAAAATGAGGACAGTCTATGGCGTCAGTATTCAAAATAGCAGACCTGGAGATATTATAACAGTTTGTAATATGTCAAAATGTAGCGCTCTTAGATGGTGACCTGGGAATACTGGGACAGTACCAATGTCAGAATCCCGGATCCTGATCCTGGATGGTGACCTGGAGGTAAGTGGACTATCTACATGGTAGCCAAGACGATGGACCTAGGGAAAGGAAAAGAGTCTACATGGCTCTCCAATACCTTATCCTAAGTTTAAAATGGTGGGAAATTCAAATATCATTGGTGTTTTACACTCATATGGTTTTATAGTTCACTTGTCCTACGCTTAAGTCCACTTTTGCTATGTTTAACTAGTTTTTACTTATCCCTGTGATGTCAAAGTTTAAACAGTTGTTGATTTGTGTTTGAAATGCAACGGCTAAATTATCCTAACTTTAAAAATGTAAACCTCACGGGTGCCATAGGCACACTTGAAAAACACTTATCGCTATCAGGTGTCGTAGAATGTGACTGGGTGACGTATGCACTTGTGTCTTTATTTTCCAAACAAACGCCACACCTGGGAGAGCCCTCTTTATGTGTTGATAATTCCTGGTTCGGTCAGCTGTTTAAGGCTGTGTGCCACGAAATGCCCCACTGTTTTGTGAGCACTGGGTCGTGTCAAAACCAGCTGATGATGCCGCATCATGATGTACCCCTCCAGAACCTCTGCCCACATGCTCAGGTAAGTGCACTGCGCATCTGATGCCCTACCACAGCAGTGCTGTATTCATAACTAACTAAGGGCACTACAGTGTGGTCCCACAGACTACACCCACCAACATGCCCTGACAGAGTGGTTCAGAGTTTCACCTGCAAAATGCACAGATGAGCCTGCTGGCGCTATGTCATGCATTTAAAATGTTGGCAGATTTTTATCTGTACCCGTGGTCTAGGGGTAGCGTCTTTGATTCATAATCAAAACGTCTTCGGTCCCGGATTCGATTTCCGCCACTGCCTAAATTTTGATAAATAATCAGCATTGGCGGCCGAAGACTTCCGGCATAAGAAGTCAGCCTCATTCTGCCAACGGCCATGTCAAAGAGGGCGGAGGAGCGGATAGAGGTTCAGGGCACTCTCTTGTCCTAGGGGTGGGAAACTGCCCCTAAAGGCGGAGGAATCAGCAATGATCAACGACATGAGGATGCAGAAGGCAATGGAAACCACTGCATTAAAGACACGTAACGTGTATCCACAGGACATGTGGCCTGTAATTGAAGAAGTGTCATGATGGTCTCTCCACTGGCAAAAGATTCCGGAATAGTCCTCCATTCGGATCTCCGGGAGGGGACTGCCAAGGGGGAGGTTACCATGAGAAAAAGATTCAATGATCAACGAAAGGATAACGTTCTACGAGTCGGGGCGTGGAATGTCAGAAGCTTGAACGTGGTAGGGAAACTAGAAAATCTGAAAAGGGAAATGCAATGGCTCAATCAAGATATAGTAGGGGTCAGTGAAGTGAAGTGGAAGGAAGCCAAGGATTTCTGGTCAGATGAGTATCGGGTAATATCTACAGCAGCAGAAAATGGTATAACAGGTGTAGGAGAAAGGTAGGGCAGAGGGTGTGTTACTGTGAACAGTTCAGTGACCGGGTTGTTCTAATCAGAATCGACAGCAGACCAACACCGACAACGATAGTTCAGGTATACATGCCGACGTCGCAAGCTGAAAACGAACAGATAAAGTGTATGAGGATATTGAAAGGGTAATGCAGTATGTAAAGAGGGACGAAAATCTAATAGTCATGGGCGACTGGAATGCGGTTGTAGGGGAAGGAGTAGAAGAAAAGGTTACAGGAGAATATGGCCTTTGGACATGGAATGAAAGAGGAGAAAGGCTAATTGAGTTCTGTAACAAGTTTCAGCTAGTAATAGCGAATACCCTGTTCAAGAATCACAAGAGGAGGAGGTAACTTGGAAAAGGCCGGGAGATACGGGTAGATTTCAATTAGATTACATCATGATCAGACAGAGATTCCGAAATCAGATACTGGATTGTAAGGCGTGCCCAGGAAGAGATATAGACTCAGATCACAATATAGTAGTGATGAAGAGTAGGCTGAAGTTAAAGACATTAGTCAGGAAGAATCAATACGCAAAGAAGTGGGATACGGAAGTACTAAGGAATGACGAGATACGTTTGAACTTCTCTAGCGCTATAGATACAGCAATAAGGAATAGCGCAGTAGGCAGTACAGTTGAAGAGGAATGAACATCTCTAAGAAGGGCCATCACAGAAGTTGGGAAGGAAAACATAGGTACAAAGAAAGTAGCTGCCAAGAAACCTTGGCTAACAGAAGAAATACTTCAGTTGATTGATGAAAGGAGAAAGTACAAACATGTTCCGGGAAAATCAGGAATACAGAAATACAAGTCGCTGAGGAATGAAATAAATAGGAAGTGCAGGGAAGCTAAGACGAAATGGCTGCAGGAAAAATGTGAAGACATCGAAAAAGATATGATTGTCGGAAGGACAGACTCAGCATACAGGAAAGTCAAAACAACCTTCGGTGACATTAAAAGCAACGGTGGTAACATTAAGAGTGCAACGGAAATTCCACTGTTAAATGAAGAGGAGAGAGCAGATAGGTGGAAAGAATATATTGAAAGCCTCTATGAGGGGGAAGATTTGTCTGATGTGGTAGAAGAAGAAACATGAGTCGATTTAGAAGAGATAGGGGATCCAGTATTAGAATTGGAATTTAAAAGAGCTTTGGAGGACTTACGGTCAAATAAGCAGAAGGGATAGATAACATTCCATCAGAATTTCTAAAATCATTGGGGGAAGTGGCAACAAAACGACTATTCACGTTGGTGTGTAGAATATATGAGTCTGGCGACATACCATCTGACTTTCGGAAAAGCATCATCCACACAATTCCGAAGACGGCAAGAGCTGACAAGTGCGAGAATTATCGCACAATAAGCTTAACAGCTCATACATCGAAGCTGGTTACAAGAATAATATACAGAAGAATGGAAAAGAAAATTGAGAATGCGCTAGCTGACGATCAGTTTGGCTTTAGGAAAAGTAAAGGGACGAGAGAGGCAATTCTGACATTACGGCTAATAATGGAAGCAAGGCTAGAGAAATATCAGGACACTTTCATAGGATTTGTCGACCTGGAAAAAGCGTTCGACAATATAAAATGGTGCAAGCTGTTCGAGATTCTGAAAAAAGTAGGGGTAAGCTATAGGGAGAGACGGGTCATATACAATATGTACAACAACCAAGAGGGAATAATAAGAGTGGACAATCAAGAACGAAGTACTTGTATTAAGAATGGTGTAAGACAAGGCTGTAGCCTTTCGCCCCTACTCTTCAATCTGTACATCGAGGAAGCAATGATGGAAATAAAAGAAAGGTTCAGAAGTGGAATAAAAATACAAGGTGAAAGGATATCAATGATACGATTCGCTGATGACATTGCTATCCTGAGTGAAAGTGAAGAAGAATTAAATGATCTGCTGAACGGAATGAACAGTCTAATGAGTACTCAGTATGGTTTGAGAGTAAATCGGAGAAAGACGAAGGTAATGAGAAGTAGTAGAAATGAGAACAGCGAGAAACTTAACATCAGGATTGATGGTCACGAAGTCAATGAAGTTAAGGAATTCTGCTACCTAGGCAGTAAAATAACCAATGACGGACGGAGCAAGGAGGACATCAAAAGCAGACTCGCTATGGCAAAAAAGGCATTCCTGGCCAAGAGAAGTCTACTAATATCAAATACCGGTCTTAATTTGAGGAAGAAATTTCTGAGGATGTACGTCTGGAGTACAACATTGTATGGTAGTGAAACATGGACTGTGGGAAAACCGGATCAGAAGACAATCGAAGTATTTGAGATGTGGTGCTATAGACGAATGTTGAAAATTAGGTGGACTGATAAGGTAAGGAATGAGGAGATTCTATGCAGAATCGGAGAGCAAAGAAATATGTAGGAAACACTGATAAGGAGAAGGGACAGGATGATAGGACATCTGCTAAGACATGCGGGAATGACTTCCATGGTACTAGAGGGAGCTGTAGAGGGCAAAAACTGTAGAGGAAGACAGAGATTGGAATACGTCAAGCAAATAATTGAGGACGTAGGTTGCAAGTGCTACTCTGAGATGAAGAGGTTAGCACAGGAAAGGAATTCGTGGCGGGCCGCATCAAACCAGTCAGTAGACTGATGACAAAATAAAAAATCGTACTCTACAGATGCTGCACACTCAGTCACATCTGGGTATGTGACTTGTCACTCAGTCTACTGTAATAGTGGAAGTGGCTGGTGTTCTTTTGTGCTGGGTGATGTGCAGTGATGAGAACTGATGCTGCTGTGACCACTGCCTCAGACATTCTGCTGCTAGTTGTCATAGTCCTCGACAGAGTAATGGCTGAAACTGTAATTAAGCCTGAACTTTCCTCGGTATTAAAAACATGATACTGGTAGAAACTCTTCAATCCTTCCTCAAATCTGGTCTTATAATCCGTATTTGCTATTTCTGGCAACATTGCAAAACTGTAATGAACGCATAGCAAAAGTCAAGGCATAGCACCAACATAGACACCTGTATCTGTCACCATATGGTGTCATGAACAAACAGAATGAGTTCCCTCACCATTAAGATCAACACATCATTTGCCAGGAACTCTTAGATCCAATCATAAATATGATGTGATATTCCATATTTCGCTCATGTGGTTCCATTGTAGAACAGTATCGAACACAGACCAGAAGTGAGGAACATGATATGTACTAATTCCTTAGTCTTGTGAATAAACAAAGCGAGCTGACTTTCACATGATCTTTATTTATGGAATTCATGTTGATTTGCAGCCGCCAGAAAGGTATATGATTTCTTCAACAAGGTCACTAATGATTTATAGCCTCCTTAAAACTCTCTCTCTAATGCTCTCGAAATAGATCATATATTGATCAAAGTTTAGCAATGAATTTCTCACCAGTTTAAAATCTACTTTTTGGTTAATATACACAAAGTTGCATTCAGAATCATTGTAAACAACCACTTTTAAGTAGTGTTACAATATTTCCAAGTCATGGTGGTGAAGGGGATGGACAGACAGTGGGGGTTGGGGGGGGGGGGGTGGGGGGAGCATGAGACGGGCATAAAGGAAGAGGAGATAGGCAGGGGGAGAGTGTGGAGGAGACGTTCCAAAAACAGTGTGTGTAGGAGGATGAGATGGAGAGTGAAAGGGGTGAAGAGAGAACAGACATAGAGAGCAGAATGTTGTGATGTGCATAGAGAGGAGGAAGGAAGAGACAGAGAGGTAGTTCAAATGATTCAAATGGCTCTGAGCACTATGGGACTTAACTTCTGAGGTCATCAGTCCCCTAGAACCTAGAACTACTTAAACCTAACTAACCTAAGGACATCACACACATCCATGCCTGAGGCAGGATTCGAACCTGCGACCGTAGCGGTCACGCATATCCAGACTGTAGTGCCTAGAGAGGTGGGAAGAGAGATGGACAGAAGGAAGGGGGAAGGAGGAGGAGATGCAGGAAGCAATGTAAGGTGTTAAAGGGCGCTGCACAAGAAGCGGAGGAAGAAGGCAAGGAGGAGATGAACAGAGAGAGGCGGAGGAGGATATAGACATTGGGATGGGGAGTAAGATATGGTCAGAATGGGACCGCAGTGAATATGAACAAATAGATGAGGAGGTGGTGGAGAGACAGAGAGAGTGGGAAGCAGGAGATGGGAGGATGAGGTGGATAGGGAAATGATAAGATGAAAAGGTGGGCACTGTGAGGGTACCAGATTGTAGCCAAAGTTCGCAAATAAATAATTTCTTAGAGTGGAAGTGAAATTTCACACTATATTTGAATACAAATGTGAAAGATTCATTAGTAGAATTACATGCATTTTTGGTATCCAGAATACTCGTTCAGAATATAAAATTTTCATTATGTAATAAAATATATGAGGGAGCAACCACTGCTTTTTGTATTTTATTATTTGCATGAGGTATCGTTCCGCCTTGTCTCCGTGCCGTTCCAAGGAAGATGAAGACGTGCTGTTTGGCAGCGATAACTTGACGACTTCGCCAGTGCCGCCAGAAGCGGGAAAATTCGGCACTACTTGAAAGACATTCATTTGTATCCGAGTGCTGCCAGCGTCAAGCTGCCTCTAGATGCTAAGTATTACGAAAGTCCTGTGTCCGTTAGCCAGTAACTTCTGTAATCACTTGCTGAGATTTTTGGACTAGAACAAAATCTTACTCAAGTTTACTTCTTCAAGTTAATGGGGAAAGTTTAGATCAGGAACCTGCTGCAAGTACTTGTTGCAGAAGTCCAGTTATCCTTAAATACTAGAGCAGTCACCACTGTTGTTGCCTTATTATTAATGAATACAAATTGTGAGGAAAGACAAAAACAAAGAAATAGAAAAAAATATTAGATGAGTACATATTGATGTTACCGTGAAACAGTATTCAGTTAACTAATATCAGAGGACTTAGCGGGCTTAAAAAGTTTGAGGATGTCATATGCAAATTTCGAACATCTCTTCTCCATTGTATAATCAACTATTCGAAAACAGGAAACAAGAATGCGGTGTAGTATCTCACCATGAGACTGCATTTAAATTGATCTTTGACTTTTTGCAAGCAGTATGTGCTTCTTTTGTGACAAATATAATATTTTTATGTTTACGGAAACATTAAAAAAATAAACTAAAATTAAAATCATCTGTACTGCCATTCTACTTTGCCTTCTGATGAAACAAATTGATTGCTAAACGCATTTCGCACTTCACTGAGAGGTGGCGCCAGTTGTATGTGTTTATTGGGTTGCTATTGGTCATTTGTTTCGGCTCATTTGTCTTTGTGCCATTCTCCTTTTCGACACTGACATTTTCGCTCCGATACTAAACACAAACAATTTCTGTAAGTTTGAGAAAAACCACCACGAATGATAAATTCGGCAAGTACTTGCAGCAAGACGCAAGAAACTAGAGGGAATTTTTGCTCTGCAGCGGAGCGTGTTTTGATTTGAAACTTTCGGACAAAATAAAACTGTGTGCCGGATCAAGACTCGTTCCTAGGAACGTGGTCTGACACACAGTTTTAATTTGTCAGGAAGTTTCATGCAAGGAACCTTTGGCGCTAACCTGCCATCGACTTGAAGTCGACGAAACTAGCGGATTCCGCCGGGAGGGGAGAGGAAGGGGGTATGCAGATATGGTAGTTCCTATTATTCCACCCAATCCTGTGACTGTATGAATAACGCATCGTACCAGAGTAGGAAGTATGACAGAAGGCTTAATAAAAATGATTTCGGGATTACGATGGTAGAGTCGCAGCGAGTCAGGCGAATAAACTGCTACGACTCAATTAAGAAGGCTGAACTGTTATCTAAAATAAAGGAAAACAAACCAGCCGGGAAAATGTTCTTCGCCTGTGAGAACGCTGAGAGTAGAAACCACAGAGTAGTTCATTTACCGTCCTGTAACTGCTATCTAAATCCGATAGAATTGATTTGTGCCAAAATGAAACATAATTTCTGTGGGAAAAATGTCACTTGTAACATGTCGAAAGAAAGACTGCAGAATCTTCTTAATGTCGCTGACTTTCCAGTTGCTGCACAGCGTTGGAAAGGTTACTGCAGGAATAGCGTAGCACCTGGAGCAAGAGTTTCGGACGTGAGATGGGATAATAGCAACGGCTATCGATGAAGTTATCATCGATACCAAGCTCTCAAGGGATGATGATGATGATGGTGGTGGTGATGAATCCGACACAAATGACACTGATCTTTAGGTAACATTATTTTTATTGGTCTTTCAGGCACATTTAATTATACTTTGTAGACATTACTGCTTGGCAGTGTTTAATAAATGCAGTGCGCAAACAGATTTCAAAAATCAGTTTTTGACTTTCATTAGCTTTCATTTTTCATTATTTGCTGTATGCAAATAATGCAGATGCAGCCGTGATGCGGAAACGGCCGTTACCGTCAGCCACCGCGAATATCGTCATATTACCGTGGACAATCAGTACTTAAGAGTCTCGACGGGCAAAGTAGTCAAAGGCGGCAAAGACTCTTCCGCGCCAGCCACTCTGTCAAGGAATATCAATGACCAGAAGATTATATCAATAATGTACATACGGATGTACTGAAAAAACGCTTGTTATTCGTGAAGCAGAAAATCTGCTGTAACAAGATACTTATCATCTAATACGTTATTTCACATGTCCGTCTTGATCATACAAAATTTTTTACACTTCGCTATTACAAGGTTTCGGCTACTGCCGTCTTCAGATCGTAAAATATTCTGACGAAGTATTAAGGCCAAACTAAACATGTAGGTAGATATTATGTACCTAGATGTTTAGTTTGACGTTGATACTACATCAGAATATTTTATGATCTGAAGATGGCAGTAGCCGAAAGCGGTAATATTTCAGTGTAAAAATTTTTTTATGATCAATGCGGACGTGTGAAATAAAGTGCCAAAAACTGATCACGGACTCATTTTGAGACCTTAGGTCTTCAGTTCATGCATCTAATACGTATTGTATTTAAAGGCTCAGTAAAGCCTTGAATGGTCGGTGTTGCTAAGTCCTGTTTTTTAGTCAAAGGCAGAATATTCTGTAGATAAAAAGAATATTTAATAAGTCACGAGATCGCAAACTACTGAGAGCTGAAAACCACAACGAGATAACTTAAAATATAAACGAACCCTCGCTACACACTGATGGAGGAGGAGGACATGTGTGCAAAATTTATGTCAAGTGCATTTACGAGCAATGCAATGGTTGAATGACAGAGTACAATGTAATAAAACGAATGACCAGAGTTTAACAAAATAGAATAATATTTTCTATATGTTTTACTTGCCGTATATCACTTTTTCAGTCCACCCTCATTGTAGTTCGTTTTTAAAATGTTTTAAAGCTAACAGGGTAGGAAAATCTATGTGCAGTATTCATAGAACTGTTAACAGCGCACAAAAATATATGCAAAATACACCGCTGGAAAAAATACACTTTGAAAGACGATGTCGATTTTGATCCGATGACAGCATAAGCCACCACAGTATAGAAGTTGTAGTGCTAATGGTTTCAACGTCGACCACCAGAGGAAATTGGATATTTGTGATAAGTTCTATGGGACCAAACTGCTGAGGTCATCGGTCCCTAAACTTACACAGTACTTAATATAACTTAAACTAACTTACACTAAGGACAACACACACAACCATGCCCGAAGGAGGACTCGAACCTCCGATGGGGGAGAGCCGCGCGAACCGTGACAAGGCGCCTGAGACCGCACGGCTGCCCAGCGCGGCCAGCTACCAGAGCGCCATGTGTGTTTACCCTTTAATAGTGAGTGCTCACACACAGAAAGCTCAGTCTGGTGCAAACGTGTGAAGCAAGTAGGCAACCATGCCAAGGAGATTGCGACGGGGCGGTAAAATAATAAAAAAAAGGGCAGTTGCAGAGTTCACACGAATGTACATATACAAATGTTGGTTTAAAAAAATGTTATTGCAAGTTTTGGCTCTCACGTGGGTCTCAGTGGATGATTTCCACACTTGGTGCATTAGTACACTTCCACACCCGCGCATTTGTTATAGTTTGGAATTATTTATTCACTCAGACATAAGTACAGTTTATGCTAGGGAACAAGAATTAGGCGATTATTATATTAAAATCAGTTTTTCACGACACAGTACAATCATTATTTATTGGCGTTGTGCTTTTCTTTCACACAATGAAATTATCACTGGTGAGACGATTTACAGTTTTACTTCAATAATAATTTGACTCCGAGCCCCCAATAGCAGTAATGTAGGCTGCTATAATCGGAAGTTATTCAATTAATTCGAACAGAACCACATGTCCCACTGTCCTCTTTGTTCTAACAGTTTTGGCGCGAAATCACAGTTCGCCACAAAATGGTTCAAATGGCTCTGAGCACTATGGGACTTAACTACTGAGGTCATCAGTCCCCTAGAACTTAGAACTACTTAAACCTAACTAACCTAAGGACATCACACACATCCATGCCCGAGGCAGGATTCGAACCTGCGACCGTAGTGGTCACGCGGTTCCAAACTGACGCGCTTAGAACCGCACGGCCACACCGGCCGGCCAGTTCGCCACATGTTCACTTACGACGATGTATACATCGTAAATCGTACCCACACAAATAATCGTAGCACTTCCAGTTCACCAAATATATGCTCGCACACTTGCAGTATTAAACAATACTCTTTGTCGAAATAAATCGGCGCGACAAAGAATTCTCAAACAACCACGTGGGCTATCCTCAAGTGGGACTTGCTCGCCACCCACCTTCCGAAACGGGGTCAGGGATTTTCCCTGCCTCGTGATGACTGGGTGTTGTGTGATGTCCTTAGGTTAGTTAGGTTTAAGTAGTTCTCAGTTCTACGGGACTGATGACCATAGATGTTAAGTCCCATAGTGCTCAGAGCCATTTGAACCATTTGATCGCCATCTTGAGTTCTAGACTTAGTACCACAGATACTGCTCCAGTATCCCCTGGATCATCACCTTGGGTTGATCGCACTATAGACTGCACTAAGAGCAGTCATCTTGTTCGCAATTTTGGGGGAAACATTTTATGAATGAAAATAAAAACTAACTGCAACAATATATTTCACAATAAACTTCACAATACGCAAGGATGATTTTCAGTGATGTAATTCGCCATTAAATGTGCACACTGATCAGTTACGTCGTGATGAGACTAACAGCCAAGTTTCAGTACCCTTAAACATTGGGCACAGTGATGCAACAAAGATTTATTTTTAAATTGTCATTAGAAACATCTAGAAATTAAATGTGCAAGAGTTTACCACCTACTAATTTCTCAGAAAAATACGCATCGATTGCCTGAATTAAAAACTGTAGTTGCCATTTCAGAGGCGTTTCGTCCCTGTTGTTGTTGTGGTCTTCAGTCCAGAGACTTATTTGATGCAGCTCTCCGCGCTACTCTATCCTGTGCAAGCCTCTTCATGTCCGAGCGTAGCTACTATAGCGAACATCCTTGTGGATCTGCTTACTGCATTCATCTCTTGGTCTCCCCCTGCGATTTTTACTTTCCACTCTTCCCTCCAGTACTAATTTGGTGATCCCTTGTTGCATCAGAGATCCCCTAGTCAAGTTGTGCCACAAATTCCTCTCCTTCCCAATTCTATCCAGTAACTCCTCATTAGTTACGTGCTCTACTCATCTAATCTTCAGCATTCTTCCGTAACACCGTATGTAAGAAGCTTCTATTCTCTTCGTGTCTAAAGTATTTATCGTCAATCTTTCACGTCCAAGCAAGGCTACAGTCCACACAAATACTTTCAGAAGGGACTTCTTGACACTTAAATCTATACTCGATGTTTTCGTTTTCAGGAATGCTTTCACTGCCACTGCCAACCTACATTTTATATCCTCTACTTCGACCATAACATTACTGATTGCAAAATACTGCAAAGCACGACAGAATTATCAATGCTCTAGGAGTCTAACTTTCATTTTACTTAAATGGTCTGACCGTTCTTCCGAATACTATCACTTGGAGATTATCAACCATTTCTAAGTATTTTTCGATAATGTTTTTGACGATATTTGTTTTCTTTGTGGTAGATGAGTAAATAAATGATTTAAGTGTGGGTGATTAATCAGTAAATAATGACACGTTTGTCTTAATTTTGGTTCTGAAATTTTAATTTTCTGCTGTTAAGTTCAAAATATCGTGGCCGAGATCTTTAATAGATGCTTGTATTGTGGCACTCGACGGGGAGGTTCTTGGGCGAACTTTAGGAGTGCTAGAAAGATTGATCGCCAGTATATGCCTGAAATGAGACAGAAAACATGGTGGCCTCAAGATTATGACCACTATAGCTTAGAGGAACCGTCCTCTATTGAATAACATGACAGTACCTCATCGAATGAGAGGATGTGATACTGCGATGGTGACTCAGTTTGTTCTTTCCGTACCCTTCATACTAAACACTGCAAACACAATTTTTCACTCTACAAGCACAAGTCAGAGTTATGCACTCAACAAAGATAGAAACCTGACACCTCATAACAAGTGGTACGACCTTGGCCGGGACTGCAATGTCGGATTATTGTTTGCATCCCAACGCTCATATGTTGAATTAAAATGTGGTTATACGGTGTATGTTGATACTAGTACTCCTATGAGGTATGTAAACTGGTGAGACAAAACATAGTGCCCAGCTGTTTAGTAGCCTGTTGCTCCACGTTTGGAAAGCAACATAGCAGCAATTCTGCACAGCATAGATTCGGAAAGTCCTTGGTATGGTTTCGGAAGTATGTAACATAGGATATCTAAACAGAAGTTACTCCACTCACGTACATTACGTCTTGATATGGTGTGGATTCGGAGCTAGCGGCTAATAGTGTCCCCGATATATTCCACCGAGTACAAAATATTGTTCAAATGTATGTGAAATCTCATGGGACAACTGCTATGGTCATCAGTCCCTAAGCTTACACATTACTTAACCCAAATTATCCTAAGGACAAACACATACTCCCATGCCCGAGGGAGGACTCGAACCTCCGCCGGGACCAGCCATGTCTGCAGCGCCTCAGGCCGCTCTGCTAATCCCGCGCACCCACCGAGTACACATCAGGTGAATTTGTTGGTAAAGAGATCCGTGCAAGTTCACTACCATGCTCTTCAAATATCTGCGGCTCGTTTCTGGTTTAGGGTGACATGGAAAGTTATCCTGCCAGAAGATGCCATCGCCGTCTGGGAAGGCCGGCCGCTGTGGCCGAACGGTTGTAGACCCTTCAGTCCGGAACCACGCGGCTGCTACGTTCGGAGGTTGGAATCCTGCCTCGGACATGGATGTGTGTGATGTCCTTAGGTTAGTTATGTGTACGTAGTCTACGGGATTGATGACCTCAGATGAGTCCCAAAGCGCGAAGAGCCATTTGAACCATTTTGCCATCTGGGATGACATCAAGGATAAAAGGATGGAGCTGATACACAATATAATTCGCGTACTCCACAGTTATTGTGGTGCCTTCGATTATTACCATAAATCTTACAAAGTCCAGACGAAAATCCTTCACGCTGCCCAACCAGTGTGCATTCGTGGCATGATGCATGTTCTGTGCAGCTGTTCCCATGGGTAACAACGTATGCGGACACAACCGTTCTGTGTCGTCCGAACAACACACAGCACGGCAAAAGCGCCACAAAGATGCGATATGGTGCCGGTGCCATAGACACTCGCCACTTGCGCGAGTTCACCAGCGCTACGGGCTGCCCTGACGACGATGATATCGACTTGCCTCGACCAATTGCCGGCCGAGTACAATCCACCAATGACCGGGCGACAAAGCGCAGAAGCCTCTATTCGGAAGATAGAAGAGCAGCTCTCTCCCACTTGGTTATAGATCATCATCCATTGCCGACTTACTCAGGGAGCGTCGTTTAGCGAACTCTTACAAGTGAACAGACAATTGCTGTAATCGCATTTGCTATGTACTGTGAAGATTACCTACGATTATTTGCATTTAGCCACTGAGGACCTTTTTTATGTTATATTACAAGCAGTGTTGCAGACTTCATGATTCAACTAGTGACAAAGATAAGTAAACCTTTTTAACCCATTTGTGTGACTTTGTTACTAGTCTGTTGGAGTGTTGTGGATCCTTCGATCCCCTATTCTGTTACCTGAGCCTGGGGCATAGCTGTGTAGTAGTGGCAGGGAGAAATTTTGTTGGCGGTGTACCACACCAGAAGCTGTTTCAAGAACTCACACACTCGGCCTACCGTAACAGCAGTGACGACTCGGCCTACACAGGAGTAGCAACGAGCCTTTACAATAAACCGCCGAGCAGGCGGCACGTGTCCATTTATCCACTGGCCAGTATTGATCATTCCGTGCCCACAGCCATCATAATTAATGATCATGGCGTTGATCAATGTGGCGACTGATAAGGATAGCCTGCTGTGGAGTCCAGTGCTCAACGATGTGCGCTGAATGGTGTGCTCCGAAACACGTGTACCGCACCATCAATGCAGACTGTCGTCAGACCTACCACAGAACGCCGCCTATCCTGCTTTACAGAGAGGTCTATCGTCTAATCTCCACACTCTGGGCCGGCCGGTGTGGCCGAGCGGTTCTAGGCGCTACAGTCTGGAACCGCGCGACCGTAAGGGCCGCAGGTTCGAATCCTGCCTCGGGCATGGATGTGTGTGACGTCCTTAGGTTAGTTAGGTTTAAGTAGTTCTAAGTTCTAGGGGACTGATGACCTCAGATGTTAAGTCCCATAGTGCTCAAGGCCATTTTTCCACACTCTGTGATGAGACGTGGACTTCCAATACCTTTCCGACTACTCGTGGCTTCGCCGTTCTTCAGCCTCTATCCATAGATGCTCAAGTCTGCAACAAGCGAACTGCTGACCATCTTCACCGTTTCCAAGATGATAGTTTCAAGGTACCAGGCAATAAAAATATTTCGTTTGCCAGAGAGTTACGTCACTGGATTTCCCAGTTTGTGTTGCCATCGTCTCTAGAACTTTCCCTTAACTCGTCACATTCTCTCTATGCCGCCAGGCATCAACCAGTTGGTCAATGGACAGTTGTTATAGTGTCTTGCTGATCAGTCTTTTTTTTCTAATAAATAAACAGACGCAGTGTGGATAGCAACCTTTTATGACCAATTATCGGTTTCAGGCGTTGCCCCAGGGAGTAAACTTTGTTTTCTTCACTGTTTTTGAATTTTTTTTCGTAACTTTCGTTGCTTTATTCTGGCGCGTTGTGACTGTGTGCTTAGTTTAGTTCCTCACTCGAAGACCTATTGTCCTGCGTGGCGCAGCTGTTCATTCTGGTAGCGCTGATTTCCAGCTTATGCAGGTACCAGCGAAAGAACGGAAAGTTCACTCGCTGTGTGCCGACCACCGTCGGCAAGCAGCAGAAAGCGCGGAATTGAACAATAGGCCGAGAAGAGGCTGTTGCTTCGAGGCGGGACAGGTTTATCCTGCTGGTGGCGCTACGCCGGAATCCGCAGGGTTGATCACCGTTCTGTGATGCTTTTGGCAAAAACAAACTGGCTTTTAAATGTGCGGCTAAGAAATATCGAAGGCTTATAGAATGTGTGCGTTATTCACTTCTTTGTGGACTGTCTTCAATTTGTGCTGGAGTAACAGAAAGTGGAAAGGGGTTGGTAGTACGTTGCCACATCAGCACAAGATTTTAAATTACTAATAGTTCCACCAACCTGGCGTCCTCATTTTTCATTGTTCGGCTTAGTCGCCACTTCACTGAAGCAACACGTAGGACTTGAGTCCGTTGCGTTTGATGAGAGACTTCAAAAGAATTACGTTAAAACTACATGAGGCTATTTTCTGATCTAAATAATGAAGTCGGTAATTTGTAGGGGAGCCAGATATTTTTATTGTAAACAACTTTCGTCAAAGAAAATAAGATAGATATTTGCAATGTGTAATCCCGCATATACCTTCGAAGTTCATACGATAAATCTTCTGTCAGTGTCACTCTTTGAAATCCAGTGTTTTACCATTTTCAAACTGATCAGTAAATATTTGATTCAAATCGCAAGCCAAATTAGACATTCTTAGCACATAGAGGGCTTTGCTCTCAGATCACCGAGTTTAACCGCGCAAGCGAAATTAGACATTCTTAGCACATAGAGGGCTTTGCTCTCAGATCACCGAGTTTAGCCGCGCAGGTACTAAAGCCATGCCATTATATTGAGAACTTTGTCGTTTCTGCGAATCACGATGCTGGGCGGTCATTCGTTGCATTTATGATGACGGTCGAAGTGTTCCGCGCACGCTTAGTAAGTCAATTGTTTCCTACAGTTAAATGTAAAATAACGGTTTAAGTACGTCATAATATTACAAGACTGAGAGGCTTTCCAATTCTATTGGCCGTTGGTGACACATCACGTGCAGCATGAGCCCAGATTTCTTTTCTGCTTGCAAAATGCGTCGCTTTTGAAATGCGCCTGTTCTGCGTGGGTGTCAGTAGGCTGGTCTACGAGGTGACGTTCCACAGACCACTGCATACAGCAGCGACACACTACAGTTACATTCGCCCAACATGTGCAGCTTGTTATCGATACATCCAACAGCTTCCCGCAGGTACACAATCAGTTACCGTTAAACTAACTTAAGTTGTTCACGAAGCGTATGAACTTGTCGGTCGAGTACGTTTGTACCGTAAAATGGATATCCCAAACGCCATTCACCTCTGCACTCAGTACAATTACTGACTACAGAGCCAAAGCGGATGGTGCACAGACATGCATTCCGAGTGCCATATGCTTTTCGATGACTGAAAAAATGAATCGCTCACACTGAAGTACCTCAGTGTGCGTACAGATCCCCTGGTACCACTGAACGCAGTCCTTGTAGGTGCTACATTCTTTTTATTTCCTGCAGTGAAATTCGGAAGGGAAAGAGGGCCAAATATAGTTACTAACATCGAGATCACTCTAAGAAGATCTCAGCTGTCGTCACATTCAGCACTTAGAAAACTGATTTTCAAAATTTAAGTCTGTCAGATCTCCACATTGGAATCCAGGCCCAACATTTTGGTTTGGCTCAGTGTCTTGTTTTGAGAGAATTAAGTTATCCAGATATTGTAAGCAGCTTAATTACTACGAAGTGCAAGCACAATTCAATTGCACAAATACTTTCATTTCTGTACTCACTGTTTAGTAAAGTACGGTATTTGAAGTGGACGTAAGTAAACATTCATAGTTCCTACATTCCTTTCTTATCTTACATTTTGTTTGCAGGTTTAGGGAAAGCTTCTGATAATGATGACTCGTGAACTCTTCTTGAAATTCGAATGGTAGCAGGATAAAATATACAGAGCGAAAAGTTGTCTACAATTTCTACAGAAACCTGACTGGAGTTATAAAATTCGAAGGGCAGGAAAACGAGGATGCAGCTGATAGGGGAGTGATGCACGATTGTAGCCTGTCCCCAATGTTATTCAGTCTGCACGTAGAGCAAGCAGTGAAGGGAACCAAGGAGAAATTTCGAAAGACAATTTGAGTTGAGTGAGAAGAAATAAAAATTTTCGGTTTTCTGATTACTTAATAATTCTGATAGAGGTAGCAAGGTCTTGCAAGATAAGTGAAATGAAATAACTAATGCCTCGGAAAGAGTCTACCAGGCATCAAAGGAAAGCCAAATGTAATGGAATGTTGTCGAAGAAACGAAGGGGAAGCTGACAGAATTAAATTAGTGAATGAGGCACTAAAAGTTGTGGATGAGTATTTCTATTTGGGGAGAAAAATAACAGACGCTGCTGAAAATTAATTCGGTAGATGGAAAAACTATTGAAGATGCATTGGTTTAAGTGGATGTATACCCACGTTCAGAAAAAAACGGAACAGCTCGAACCACTAGAGATAAGACGTTCATATTACATGTACATTAGTATGTTATGCAGAAATGATTAGCATTTCAACCATTTTGATCGGATGGTTGAAGGTCAACAAACTGTTTTGCGCTGTATCATCACCTGCCGGTAAAACGTGCAAGCAGCTCTCGTTTTCGCTATAAACGGAAGGTAACAGATCATTCTGACTAGAGCAGAAGTTCAGGACGTCTCGCAGACGTATGCGAGAAAGATAGCATTAAATCAGTGAATTTGGATGAGGGCGTATTATTGCCATGGGAGATTGCAATGGGTCCAACCGAGAAACTGCTGCGCGTGTGGAACTAAGTGTTCCACTGATGACAGTGCCATTAAAGCAGAGTTATTAAACACGGTTTTTCAAACTCCTCCACCAAAGAAGACAAAGTAAATATCCTGAATTCCAATCAAGTACAACCGCCAAGATGAGAAACATAGAAGTAGATATCCTCGGTGTAACAAAGCAGCTTCAATCACTTAATAAATCCTCGGTGTAACAAAGCAGCTTCAATCACTTAATAAAGGCAAGGCCTCCGGTCTAGATTGTATGCCAGTCAGGTTCCTCACAGAGCATGCTGATAAAATCGCTCCATATTTAGCAATTATATACTACCACTCGATCACCGAAAGATCCGTACCTAAAGACTGGAAAATTGCTCAACTCACACCAATACCCAAAAAGGGAAGTAGGAGTAATCCACTGAATTACACGTCCACATCACTAAAGTCGATTTGCAGTAGGGTTTTGGAACATACTGTATTCGAACATTATGAAGTACCTCCCACAAAACGATTTATTGACACATAGCACGGATTTAGAAAATATAACTCTTGTGAAACACAACTAGCTCTTGCTACTCATGAAGTAATAAGTGCTATCGACAGGGGATGTCAAATTGATTCCATATTTTTAGATTTCCAGATGGCTTTCAACACCGTTCCTCTCAAGCGTCTTCTAACCAATCTGCGTGCCTACGGAGTATTGCCTCAGTTGTGCGACTGGATTCCTGATTTCCTGTCAGAAAGGTCACAGTTCTTAGTAACAAACGGAAAGTCATCGAGTGAAACAGAAGTAATATCCGGCGTTCCCCAAGGAAGTGTTATGGGCCCTCTACTGTTCCTGATCTATACTAATGACATGGGAGACAATCTGAGTAGCCATCTTAGATTGTTTGCAGATTATGCTGTCATTCACCGTCTCGTAAACTCATCAGATGATCAAAACGACTTGCAAAATGATTTAGATAAGGTATCTGTATGGTGTGAAAAGTGGCAACTGATCCTGAATAAAGAAAAGTGTGAAGTTATTCGCATGAGTACTAAAAGCAATCAGCTAAATTTCGATTACCCGATAAGTCACACAAATCTAAAGGCTGATAATTCAGCTAAATACTTACGGATTATGATTACAAATAACCTGAATTGGAAAGATCACATAGATAATATTGTGGGTACAGCCAACCAAAGACATTCATTGGCAGAACACTTACTAGGTGCAACAGGCCTATTAAGGAGACTGCTTACACCACGCTTGTCCGCCCCTTTCTGTAGTATTGCTGTGCAGTGTGGGACCCGCATCAGATGGGACTGATAGATGGCATCGAAAATGTACAAAGAAGGGGAGCTCGCTTTGTATTATCGCGAAATAGGGGAGATAGTGTCACAGACATGATACGTGAATTGGAGTGTCAATCAGTAAAACAAAGGCGTTTTTCGTTGCGACGGGATTTTGTCATCAAATTTCTATCACCAGTTTTCTCCTCCGATTGCGAAACATTCTGTGCTCACCCACCTACATAGGGAGAAATGATCATCACGATAAAATAAGAGAAGTCAGGGCTCGCACAGAGTAATTAAAGTGCTCGTTTTTCCCGTGTGCCGTTCGAGAGTGGAACGGTAGAGAGACAGCTTGGTGGTTCATTGAACCCTCTGCCAGGCATTTTAGTGTGAATAACAGAGTAATCACGTAGAAGTAGATGTAGATTTAGATCTTCGGCAGTGCAATGAACGCGTGAAATATGATTTACGGAAGGCCGTAGAACACGACGAGATGGGTCAGGTCGCGCTACCCACACCACCCTCTCGAGAAATTTTTTCGAAATTTGTGGTAAGGTCTTATACGACCAAATTGCTGAGGTCATCGGTTCCTAAGCTTAGGCACTGCTTAATCTAACTTAAACTAACTTACGATAAGGACAACACAGACACCCACACCCATGCCCGAGAGAGGACTCGAACCACCTCCGACGGAGGGAGCCGCGCAGACCGCGCGGCCACCTCGAGAAGATCGACGCGTCATCTCAATGCCCTTGCAGGAGAGATCTGTGTACTCCTCAACTCTGGCGCAGCAGTGGAACAGTGTAACACATCGTACGGTATCAGGGGGTGACAGTCTGTCGTCGTGCATTACGGAATGGATCACATGCGCGCCCTCCACTTCTCCGCCTACATTTGGCGACTGTGAGAAACATGCTAGACATCTGTGGTGTATGGAACGACGTCACTGTGAACAGGAATAGTATCAAATAGTGTTTCCGTACGGTTCCAGGTTCTGTTGGTTTGAATATGATGGTCGCATTTTGGTTCGCCGCAGACAGGGCGAACGGTACTATTGGGTACAACCACAAATCACAGTTGGTGCGTGTCCAGGGCACTGTGACCAGCGTGACCTAGGTGAATAACATCCTGTGGCCCTTAGGTATACCCTTTCTGCACAATACCCTGGACGCCATTTTCGGGAAGACAATACACGAACGCACGTTGGTGCACTAACACGTGCCTTCTTGGTGTCAGTGGATGTCAGCCTTTTACTCCGGCCGGCGCGATAGCCAGACTTGTTGGCAATCGAAAACGTGTGGGATGTGGTGAATTCTGGTGGAGTATTGTGAGCCACCGCCTACCACCACAGATGAGCTTTAAAACCAGGTGAATTGGGTATGGATGGCTATACAGCAGGGCGCCATTGGCATTTAATACTCGTCGATGCCATCACGCATGGAACCAGTTACCAGAGCCCCTGCTAGGCAACAAGACACATGTTGAACCGAAGTGACTGAAACGCTAATCATTTTTGCAGAACACACAATTGTACATGGCCGGCCGGAATGGCCGAGCGGTTCTAGGCGCTTCAGTCTGGAACCGCGCGACCGCTACGGTCGCATGTTCGAATCCTGCCTCGGGCATGGATGTGTGTGATGTCCTTAGGTTACCTAGGTTTAAGTAGTTCTAAGTTCTAGGGGACTGATGACCACAGCAGTTGAGTCCCATAGTGCTCTGAGCCATTTGAACCATTTTTTTTTTTTAATTGTACATGTTCCGTGAATATGGATGTCCTATCTCCAGTCATTCAAGCTGTTCGGTTTTTATTTACTTTTTTTCTGAACATGTATGTAGGCTGCATTAGTTATTTCGAGATGAAGAGGTTTTAACTAGATAGACAGACTGGTACTGAGAACTGTCTCAAACCACCCGTCACACTGAAGACCACAGCAACAACTTCAGCAATTTTTAAGTCGTAGATCGTAAGAAGATTTGTTTACAATTAAATAGTAAGTGTGAAATGCTGCATAACAAACCTCTAGCTCTAAAAATCCCGATAATGCTATTTTTTCAGGTTACATATCATAATATGTGTCCTGGTAGGGCCCACACCGCAGGTTCAGCATGCAATCTAACACCTTAAATACGACCCTGTACATCATCTGATCAAAAGTATCGGGGCAGTACGATGTGACGTGGAACTGACCACTAGAAGCCACAAGAGGGAGACTGGGAGTACTGGGTTGTCAATAGATAAGCAGTAACAGCAGGATGGGTCGGCCTGGAAAGCACAGTGACTTCGAATGTGGTCTAGTCAAAGGATGTCAGATGAACAACAACCGCATAATAGACATTTCAACCCTGTTAAAACTGCCAAAGTTCGCTTTTGGGGATGTGACTGTGTAGTGGAAGCGTAAAGAAACAAATACAGCCGAACCGATATCCGGCAGTCTTCATATACTGACGGGCAGCGACCATTGAGAATTGCGGAGGGTGGCCGTGAAAAATTGCACGAAATGAACGGAACGAATCACTCACGAGTTTTAAATTGCTATCAGCAGTCCATTTTTCAAAATGATTATGGGAAGGGAGTTAAAAAGAATGGGGTACAGGGGACGGCCACCACTGAACAGTGGATGACTGGAACCAGCGATCTGGAGCGATGGATGGCCAAGTGGCAGTCCGATGGTAGTGTTGGTGCTGGCTAATGCCTGGAGAACCTGAAATGCCATCACGTGTAGTACCAACAGTGATGTGCGGAGGAGGTGATGGTACGATGTGGAGGTGTTTTTCATGGTCGTGGTGTGGTCTCCTTATTGCGCTTAAGGAAACGCTAAATACGGGAGGATATGGACACATTTTTGAGACGTGCGTACAGTAGAGTTACAGCTGCGATACGATGATGGTTTGTCTCAACAAGACACTTCACACTGTCATAAAATTGCCAGAAATACAATTGGGATCAGTTTGAACGTCGACTTAGATCTAGACACCAGCGTGTAGTTTTTCTACTCTCCCTGGTTTCGCCTCTTGCGGAAGAATAGGCTCCTATTCCTCCATAGACACTCAGACAGCCCACTGAAAGTGTCAGTAGCAAAGTTCAGCCCGTCATAAAGGCGCAGCGTGGACACATCCCATAGTAATTTCGTCTAATAGGTGTCCCGATACATTTGATCAAATGGTGTATATGACCGAACAGCTGCCACGCTATAATTGGCAGCCAGTAATGAGAGACTTTCGTGAAGATCTCCCTTTTCTATTACGTGAGTAAATCAAGAAAACCACAAACGAAACACATCATTCTTTTAATATGGCAACATATCGACCCTGCTGACGAATCTTTTGCAAACAAATGTACAATGCAAGCCCGAAAAGAGTGCCGAAAACACGTGACACTGCTATGATACGTTCCACAGCCCTGTATAAACTCTACGGCCGCGATGCAACAAACCAGTTGTTGCTAATTTACCAAGCTGATCAGCCATGCCGTGAGACTGACAATATGTTAACCCTCCTGTATGTATAATCTCCTGAAACAGTCATTCGACTTCGATGTTACGGCTCTCGACGGTTTTCACTATTGGAATGGTTACAGTTTCACATTGAGATTCACTTTGTGAAGCAAGTCGCTCGCAAACGAAATGCTACGTGTCACTGCTGTCGTGCTGCATCAACCACATTAACAAACTTTATTACTTTAGCATAAAAGCATGATACCAGTAAACCCACCTCAAATTCATCCACCCAAGTAAGTCCACCCGTTTCCTCCGAGTAACAGATTATTATCCTCTGTGTCAAAATGCGTATTAAATCGTATGACACTCTTTAGACTAACGCGCAAGGAAACAAATGAAGAACACAACTATATATATTTTTATTTTTTTATTTGACCTATACAGTGATGGCAGCTGACGGCAGGAGTATTGCGCTTTAGTTAAAAATATATGGAACGCGATAGAACGGGTAAAAGCTACGCCAGTGAACAAAATAAGTATTTGACACGTGCACAGTAAAACAGCGCGGAAAAAAGAGTACACCATAGGTAAATGGTAAAAAAATTATGGTATTGCGATATTCAATCTGAAACGTAACAGAAACGTTTTGTTGCTTTTAGATGAAATGCCGTACAAAGTGTTACATTTAATCCCAACCGCATAAAAAGCTGGTAGCGTAATACAACGTAAATATAACTCAATAAATACCTCAATTTATCAAATTAGTATCGTACATATGATTTTCAATACAGCGTAGGAGAATAACTTTTCGTGGTTTAATTGCGCAGCATGTGGCTAGCTACAAATACTAACGTAAAACTAAAGCGTAATTGTCATTCCTTTGCTTACAGCAATAGCTTTGAGCCGAATTTCATGTGAATCTCCTGAAGATGTTATCATGTCAAAACAGTTATCTGTCAGGGTCATAAGCCAGGACATCCTGAGGATAGTACGTTAAGTGCTGAAAAATTTATGGATGAAGCAACTATAAACAAACTTGAAGCGTGATTTTTCATTTTTCCTTTGAAAGAGCAGAACGAAAAAAAAGCCGTGATATTAAAAATATGACTATCTTTTCCTGTTGTCTATTTCATTCACAAGAGAATGGTGGCCCGTTCGCGTGCAGTGGAACATTTTCTGCACTTCAAAAAAAATGGTTCAAATGGCTCTGAGCACTATGGGACTTAACATCTGAGGTCATCAGTCCCCTAGAACTTCGAACTACTAAAAACTAAGTAACTTAAGGACATCAAACACACCCATGGCCGAGGCAGGATTCGAACCTGCGACCGTAGCGGTCGCACGGTTCCAGACTGAAGCGCCTAGAACCGCTCGGCCACACTGGCCGGCTTCTGCACTTCGACCGAGGTAAATTTAAATGCACACGTAATCGTTCCAGAATATCAGAATAGTGTATATTTGCATATATTATAATTATTAAGGATGTCAGTTGTACTTTGGCCATACACAAAACTTTTCAGTGTTTTGAATATTGAATTCTGATGGTACTCTTTATTGTAAGGTAAGTTGGTGTGTGGAGTTGAGAGGCAATATCAGTCATGATGCTAACGAGGGTAGAGGCAATGACAATATTGCGGAAAAGGGAACAAAAGTCTAACAAAGTGGGTGGGATGTAAGCCATTTCTTTGGACTTCTAATATCCGTGATGTGACTCCCAAGCGATTATTCAACATCTGATGACGGCAGTAGTCTAAACGACGTTATAAGTAAGGAAGTACGTTAAGGGATATATACGATATATTCGCAAAATATCTACAACAATGGCATAGTCTTTAAGAAATTTCCTTTGATAATTAATTCAGAAGAATATCGTCATGAAGATATGAGGCGCCGATAGATATGAGAACTATACCACAACTAGTTTAACGATTTATGAATCCACGAATTTTACGACAATACGAGTAATATACAGAAGAATCGAAAACACTACTGCAACACCATTAGCCTATGATCGGTTTGGCTTTAGGAAGCGTAATGACAGCAGGCATACAGATCTGACGAAATACGTAATGAAGGAGCTAAGACTTAAGAAACGTTAAGACACTTTTACAAGATTCTTTCACCTAGAAAAGGAGTTTCATAACGTAGAATCGTGCAAGATATTTCGAATTCCCAGAAAAATAGATTGGGCCTTTAAGCTACAGGGGGAGACAGGTATTGTGGAATATGTTCGGAATCCAAAACGAAGAGATAAAGATGGAAGAGAAAGACTAAAATTGGTGGATAAGAATTTTTTCCTACTTTGCAAAGTGTTCCTCAAAGAAGTAATGAAGCATGAAACGGAAAGGTTCGGGAGTGGGGTTAGAATTCTGGACGGACGGATATCAATAATAATATTCGCTGATGACATTGCTGACCTCAGTGAAAGTAAAAATGAAGATCAGGAGCTGTTGAATGCAAGAAACCGTCTAATGAATACGAAATCTGGGTTTAAATTACATCAAGGAAATTTAAAAATAACGAGGAACAGCAGAAATAAGATTGACGATAAACTTTAAATCATAACTGGGGAACACTTAGTAGACCAGGTGAAGGAATTCAGTACATTACGGACGAAGCAACTAGGATGTAACACGGGGGGGGGGGGCGGAGGGGGGGAGGGAGGAGAAGGTCGTTCCCCGGCGAATGAAGTCTACAGAAATTTCAGAGAATTTACATCTTGAGCAGAGCGTTGTTCAGAAGCGGATAGTAGACTATGGTGGCACAGTCGGAAAGGAAGAGAATCGAATCTTGCTGACTATTAGGTGAGCTTATAAGTTATGAAATGCAGCGGTTCTCCACACTATCGAAGAGAAAAAGAATGCGTGGAATACACCTAACAGAAGACATATTTAATGATGGAATAGATATCATGGTGTGACCGAAAATCATCCGTTGTTGAAGGGAGAGGCGTAGAAGTAGAAGGGGAAGAATGAGGACTTAATTTATTTAACAAATAACTGAGGACGTTGGATGTAACAGGAAATGGTTGCATCAAACCAGTAAAGGACAGACAACTTAAAACATTAAAAACGTACCCTGTACTGCACACAATAAGGTGGACTGCAGAACGTAGATGCGAGTGTAGTTTTAAAAGATTTTCAGTACACTTTGTGTAAGGCCCTCATTGCCGCCCAACCGAATGCTATAACACTGGCCATACATGTGATGGACACGAAAATTAATCAGCGACACACAGCTGCGTTTGACACGAAAACGTGTACCAGTAATCGAAACTAACGCATTCGTGAACTGAGATAAGTAATCAGAAATGAAATCCAGTCAGACTTCAGACAGTACATAGCTGTGTTCACGAAACTGAAAAGGCTAGAGACACAAAGATTCAAAGAAAATCTGGCCTTTCTGCCATTTCGGCAACTTTACACAGTCACGAAAAACAGAGTCACGCAACGGAACGTCGCAGAAGAGAATCGAATATTACTGTCAAGAAGCGCTGTATCCACACAAGACAGAAGATCATATTTTAAAGTCATGTCAGTAACCTCAGTACTGAACGGTGATCGTGAAGTTTTGAGATACTGCTATTTGCCCTTTGGCTCTTCGCTAACTGTTCTTTGCAAATTAGACTTCGTTCTATGCATACAGAGATCAGCCGATAGAGCGACACTAGGTACAGTTGGATTGCCTAATCTGCAGAGGACCACATTTCTGGAGAAGCTGAATCGATCAAGTAATTGATTTGAATTCACTTATGTTAATTCTCTTTCACGCCGCGGTTACGCCGAGACGCGCCTGCAACTTGGCAAGTACCCCCGAGGGCCTTGGCGACCCCATTGGTGGACGTGCCTGTACTGCCATATGGCCGTCATAACCCCTGACTCTACAGTTACGGGACGTCTCACCGCCCCTCCCTACTTCGTGCTTACGTCGTAAAGTTTTTGCGTTCCCTTGCGCCCAACAAGCTGACTAGCGGCATAACGTGGTCCTCTATAATGTTGGCACAACCACATTTAATATCCTTCCACAACTGTATGGCGCTGCCAGCACGCTCTTGTGGTAGAAGCCACAACGTCGGAAATTCTCTAAATATCGACTCAGGTGTGTACATCTACACTCCTGGAAATGGAAAAAAGAACACATTGACACCGGTGTGTCAGACCCACCATACTTGCTCCGGACACTGCGAGAGGGCTGTACAAGCAATGATCACACGCACGGCACAGCGGACACACCAGGAACCGCGGTGTTGGCCGTCGAATGGCGCTAGCTGCGCAGCATTTGTGCACCGCCGCCGTCAGTGTCAGCCAGTTTGCCGTGGCATACGGAGCTCCATCGCAGTCTTTAACACTGGTAGCATGCAGTTGCCGGACTTTGAGCGAGGGCGTATAGTGGGCATGCGGGAGGCCGGGTGGACGTACCGCCGAATTGCTCAACACGTTGGGCGTGAGGTCTCCACAGTACATCGATGTTGTCGCCAGTGGTCGGCGGAAGGTGCACGTGCCCGTCGACCTGGGACCGGACCGCAGCGACGCACGGATGCACGCCAAGACCGCAGGATCCTACGCAGTGCCGTAGGGGACCGCACCGCCACTTCCCAGCAAATTAGGGACACTGTTGCTCCTGGGGTATCGGCGAGGACCATTCGCAACCGTCTCCATGAAGCTGGGCTACGGTCCCGCACACCGTTAGGCCGTCTTCCGCTCACGCCCCAACATCGTGCAGCCCGCCTCCAGTGGTGTCGCGACAGGCGTGAATGGAGGGACGAATGGAGACGTGTCGTCTTCAGCGATGAGAGTCGCTTCTGCCTTGGTGCCAATGATGGTCGTATGCGTGTTTGGCGCCGTGCAGGTAATCGCCACAATCAGGACTGCATACGACCGAGGCACACAGGGTCAACACCCGGAATCATGGTGTAGGGAGCGATCTCCTACACTGGCCGTACACCACTGGTGATCGTCGAGGGGACACTGAATAGTGCACAGTACATCCAAACCGTCATCGAACCCAACGTTCTACCATTCCTAGACCGGCAAGCGAACTTGCTGTTCCAACAGGACAATGCACGTCCGCATGTATCCCGTGCCACCCAACGTGCTCTAGAAGGTGTAAGTCAACTACCCTGGCCAGCAAGATCTCCGGATCTGTCCCCCATTGAGCATGTTTGGGACTGGATGAAGCGTCGTCTCACGCGGTCTGCACGTCCAGCACGAACGCTGGTCCAACTGAGGCGCCAGGTGGAAATGGCATGGCAAGCCGTTCCACAGGACTACATCCGGCATCTCTACGATCGTCTCCATGGGAGAATAGCAGCCTGCATTGCTGCGAAAGGTGGATATACACTGTACTAGTGCCGACATTGTGCATGCTCTGTTGCCTGTGTCTATGTGCCTGTGGTTCTGTCAGTGTGATCATGTGATGTATCTGACCCCAGGAATGTGTCAATAAAGTTTCCCCTTCCTGGGACAATGAATTCACGGTGTTCTTATTTCAATTTCCAGGAGTGTATTTTGGAGCATCTTCTTCAGTTCTATTGCAACATATAAGCTACATGAAACTTCTATATTTGTATAGCTAGGGCTGTAAACTAAACTTATTGTTCCTGACAGTAGCATGTATATCACACCATAAGATTCCTGCACCTCACTTGTTTTCGTTTCTGTTCGTTTCTAGAAGCTCCCAGAAGATTTCACCATTTAGCTGAAGATAGCTGTTTATCACAGTGTCAGCATTGCTTTGAGAAATTAAGGTAGTTTCTGTTTGATCTTATTAATGCTTTGTTTACAATTTGCTGTAACATGCTGTCATACGCTACACTATCTAATACGTAATTTATTTTCTCGCAACATTACGCGGTATATACAGGGTGGTCCATTGATCGTGACCGTGCCAAATACCTCAAGAAATAAGCGTCAAACGAAAAAACTACAAGAAAGGAAACTTGTTCAGCTTGAAGGGGTAAACCGGATGGCGCTATGGTTGGCCCGTTAGATGGCGCTGCCATAGGTGAAACGGAAATCAACTGTGCTTTTTTAAATAGGAACCCCCATTTTTATTACATGTTCGTGTAGTACGTAAAGAAATATGAATGTTTTAGTTGGACCACTTTTTTCGCTTTGTGATATATGGCGCTGTAATAAACACAAACATATGGCTCACAATTTTAGACGAAGAGTTCGTAACAGGTAAGTTTTTTAAATTAAAATACAGAACGTAGGTACTTCAGAACATTTTGTTTCGGTTGTCCCAATGGGATACATGTGCCTTTGTGAACTTATCATTTCTGAGAACGCATGCTGTTACAGTGTGATCACCTGTAAACACCACATTAATGCAATAAATACTTAAAATGATACCTGTCAACCTCAATGCATTTGGCAATACGTGCAACGACATTCCTCTCAACAGCGAGTAGTTCGCCTTCCGTAATGTTTGCACATGCATTGACAATGCGCCGACGCATGTTGTCAGGCGTCGTCGGTGGATCACGATAGCAAATATCCAACTTTCCTCACAGAAAGAAATCCGGGGACGTCAGATCCGGTGAGCGTGCGGGCCATTGTATGGTGCTTCGACGACCAATCCACCTGTCATGAAATATGCTATTCAATACCGCTTCAACCACACTCGAGATATGTGCCGGACACCCACCATGTTGGAAGGACATCGCCATTCTGTCATGCAGTGAAACATCTTTATCATCGGTAGAACATTACGTAGGAAATCAGCATACAATGCACCATTTAGATTGTCATCGATAAAATGGGGGCCAAATATCCTTCCTCCCATAATGCTGCACCCTACATTAACACGCCAAGGTCGCTGATGTTCCACTTGTCGGAGCCGTCGTGGATTTTCCGTTGCCCAATAATGCGTATTATGCCGGTTTGTGTTACGGCTGTTGCAGAATGACGCTTCGTCGCTAAATAGAACGCGTGCGAAAAAATCTGTCGTCGTCCCGTAATTTCTCTTGTGGGCAGTAGCAGAACTGCACACGACGTTCAAAATCGTCGCCATGCAATTCCTGGTGCATAGAAATATGGTACGGGTGCAATCTATGTTGATGTAGCATTCTCAACACCGACGTTTTTGAGATTCCCGATTCTCGCGCAATTTGTCTGCTACTGATGTGCGGATTATCCGCGACAGCAGCAAAACACGTACTTGGGTTTCATCATTTGTTGCAGGTCGTGGTTGACGTTTCACATGTGGCTGAACACTTCCTGTTTCCTTAAATAACATAACTATCCGCCGAACGGTCCGGACACTTGGATAATGTCGTCCAGGATACCGGGCAGCATACATAGCACACGCCCGTTGGGCATTTTGATCACAATAGCCATTCATCAACACGATATCGACCTTTTCCGCAAGTGGTAAACGGTCCATTTTAACACGGGTAATGTATCACGAAGAAAATACCTCCTGCACTGGCGGAATGTTACGTGATACCACGTACTTATACGTTTGTGACTATTACAGCCCCATCTATCACAAAGGGAAAAAAGTGGTCCACTAAATAATTCTTTACGTACTACATGAATATGTAATAAAAAATGGGGCTTCCTACTTAAGACAAGGCACCTGATATCCGTTTGACCTATGGCAGCGCCATCTAGCGGGCCAACCATGGCGCCATCTGGTTTTCCCCTTCAAGCTAGATGAGTTTCGTTCCTTGTAGTTTTTTCGTTTGATGCTTTATTTCGTGAGATATTTGGCCCGGTCACTATCAATCAATGGACCACCCTGTGTATATATATATATATATATATATATATATATATATATATATATATATATATATATGTTTCGATGTCTAAATTCGACAACGACCAATGCTTTCACATTCACAAGAGAAAATACAAGAGGAAGAAGAAACTGAAGAAGAGGAGAAGCAATGTTATGACAAAGGTGATGCGTTTCCACTCAGGAAACGCCCCGGAACAGCAAAGCCTGTGCCGTCACCGACAGCAAGAATGCTCCATATCCTGTCTCGCACTGAGATGATGAATAAAAGCCAGAAAAGTCGTTTCTGATGTTGGTTGCGTGAAAGTCAGGTTTCCACATTAGTGCAGTGCGCTAAATGTCAAATATAAGATTGTTTCACAGAAAAAATAAATTGTTTGTTGCAATTCCATAAAAATAGTAGAATGGATTATATACATTCACTTTCAAACCAAACAGAATGTAAGTAGGCTGTATATGTGTTCGTATGTTGGCAGCGCTTTAGACTATATCGAAATCTCTGACAGCGCTGTGCGCAATCTGTAAGAGACTCTGTGGCTGGTCGGACTGGCAGTGGGAAGTGAACAGCCAGCAGTGATGGAAGTTGGGAGTGAGTAGTCAGCGGTGATGGAGGTTAGAAGTTTGATGTGTTAGCGTGAGCGGACGATCTAGACGTGTGTCCCTTATGGAAATGTAATTTGTCGATTATTACATAATTTTTGGAACTGAATGTCATGGACGATTATACAATTTTTGAACTGGTTGTCACATTATTAATGTAAATACAATGTTTGCTCTGCAACAAAATCTTTCCTCTGCTAACCACTTGTCTAAATTAGTAGTTAGAGCATTCAGTAGTTAGGAATCTTTTATTCAGGTGGCTGTATTGCAGTAATTTGTGTAATAAAGATTTTTGTAAGGTAAGTGACTTATGAAATGTATAGGTTATTGTTAAGATCTCTACTAATTCAGGGCCTTTCTTTTGTATTAATTGTTTGAAGTCAGGTTATCATTTTTGAGCAGTCAGATTGTGTTGCACTATGATATTGTGGGTCAGTATTGAGATGATAAAGACAAGCAAAGTGACACTTCCATTCAGTTTCACTCAGAAGCTTAAGAACATTGAGTAACTATTCAGCAGTTCAAGTAAAAATTTAACTAAGAAGTTTCAAGAACACCTTGAGAAAAGACGTTCATATTCACAGGACATGTATATTAGTATGTTCTGCAGAAATGATTACCATTTCACTCACCTCGGTTCAGCATGTGTCCTGTTCCATAGTAGGTACAGAGTCTGCCATGTACCCTGACAACTTGTTCCATGTGTGATGACATCGAAGGCATAAGGCGCGAATGGCGCCCTGTGGTATAACCATCTATGCTACATTCACTTGTTTCCAAAGTTCATCAGTGGTGTTTGGCATTGGGTCACAGCACTGCACCTGTCGTTTCACCACATCCCATTCACTTCCGATTGGCGACAAGTGATCTGGCGGGCCAGGCCAAAAGGCTGACACCCCGTGACACCAAGAAGGCACGTGTTCGTGCAGCCCAATGTGGTCGTCAGCTCGTCAGCTGTCTTCCTGAAAAATAGTGTCTGATGAGTGGTGCAGAAATGGTCACAGGATGCCATTCACGTTGATCACACAGGCCACAGTGCCTTGGACACACACCACCTGTGATTTGTGATTGAACACAATAGCAGAGTAATGGCTCTGAGCACTATGGGACTCAACATCTTAGGTCATAAGTCCCCTAGAACTTAGAACTACTTAAACCTAACTAACCTAAGGACATCACATACACCCATGCCCGAGGCAGGATTCGAACCTGCGACCGTAGCAGTCCCGCGGTTCCGGACTGCAGCGCCAGAACCGCTAGACCACCGCGGCCGGCGTACACAATAGCACCCCGCACCGTAAGGCCTCCAGTTGGCGCTTGTATGCCTTGTGCGGATGCAGTCATTTCGATTCCGTTACCCCTGTCTGCTGCGAACCAAAATTCGGCCATCATTTGCAGACAAACAGGACCCTGATTCGTCCGAAAACCATATATGATGCCATTAATGTCCACAGTGACCCCTTAGCATGTTTCTCCACATTTGTCAAAGGTAGGCTGAGAAGAGGACGACGTGCACGCAACCCGTGCCGTAATAAACGGCGACAGACTGCCATAACTGATAGTGTACGATGTGTTACACTGTTCCACTGTTGCGCCAGAGCCGAGGACGACGCGGATCTGTTCTGCAATGCCATTCGAATGACGTGTCGATGTTCTCGTGGCGCGCGATCTGACCCATCTTGTCGTGTTCTATGGTCTTCTGCGTGAACCATTCTTCACACACTCTTTGCACTGCAGAAACGCTTCGTCCCATACAAGCAACAATATCCCGTGTTGATACATCACATTCTCTCATGCCAATAGTGCGACCTCTTTCAAACTCACTGATTGGGCGGTACGATTCACGCAAGCATCTGCGGGACAACCTGCACTTCTACTCAAGTCGCACTGATCCATTACATTCGATTTATAGCAACAACGAGAGCCGTAGGCACATTTTACTGATAGGTGGTGTTCCCCCGCGAATCGATGTTGACTTTCAACACGAGAGCCGGCATGGTTCAAATGCTAATCATTTCTGCAGAATGTACTTACGTATATGCCCTGTAAATATGAAGTTTACATTGCTGGCAAAGGCGTTGTTCTGGGACAAAGTATGAGTGAAGCACTAAATAAAAAAAAAGTTGTGATTCGTCGAAACGTTATGTCTTGTTACAATCTGTGCTACATGAAGACTCAAGCAGGTATTTTATCCTAGCAATACATTTATGTAAGGGAAAATGTTATTTTATTATTATGTCTTATAATGAGAAAGCTTTTCTTATCAGGCGACTACTAAAAATGAGTTAGACGTTACTGTACCAGGTGAAGTAAGTTTTACTTAAGGCACACACCCTTTACACTGCCGAAACGCTTCGTCGCATACACGCAACAATATCCCGGGTGGATACATCGCATTCTCTCACTTAATATATCTCTAGTCGTTTAAGGTGTTCTGTTTTTCCTGAACATGAGTATACCTTTGTTTCACAAAAAAAAAAGTTTTGTTGTAGTTCCATAAAAAATAGTAGAATGCACTGTATGCAAAAGGGCACTGAAAAGTAAGTCACGCATGTGGTCCGACGCAAACATGATGGCGCAACAATAGTGGCGCATTGTCAGGAAGGAGTACAGTTCTGCTTCATTACCGATAACAGGTGCGTCACAGTGTGGGAGTGAAATGGTGCGGAAACTGTACACATGTTCCACAGATGCAGTACGCGGGGCGGTACGATTCATGTGGGCAAAACGTCTAAATCGCAGAAGGGTTTACAGTGAATTTCTGGCGGAATTTGTAACAAATGCAATGTTGTGCCCCCTAGCGTAGCAAAATGGTGCCAACAAGCTGGCCAAGGCCACACAGACCCGTGTGATGCGGATCGGGAAGGAATGTCACAGACATCGACCACAGAGGGCAGTGTCCAGGAAATCGAGGAACTGATTCACAGTAGTTGCAGATCTTCCGACGATGAAGACATTCTCACAGAGGTTCTCGAATGGGTCCATAACCAATAAGAGAAGTTGTATTGTCCTGGAATATAACGATCAATACAACGTTACAACCGTCGTTTGCAGAGACTTGGCGACTGTGTCGAAAAACGTTGGATTTATCTGAGTCACTCTGAAGTGTAACCCAGCATTAAGTGAAACTTACTTCACCTGCCACAATAATGTCTAGCTTATTTTTAGGAGTCCCCTGATAAGGAAATCTTTCTCATTATATACTACTTAGCAGACCCATCAGTCACAAATCAGTAACAACTTGTACTGTATGTGTTTCAGCATTGTCCTGCAAAATGATGGTCAGGTCCGGCAGAAAGTGTCATCATTTCTGTCTCCATGCTGTTCATTTTTGGAACACAACCTACGACCAGCTTAGAGACAGAAGTGATGACACTTTCTGCAGGACCTGACCATCAATTTGCAGGACAATGCTCAAGCACGTACAGTGCAAGCTGTTACTGATTTGGCACTGATGGAGCTGCTAAGTGCTATACCACCTACTGCACTCCCCTGACTTAAGCCATCGTCAGCTCCACTCGATTTCTAAACTGAAGGAAACAGTTCACAGTATTCGCATCAGAACTGCTACAAATTCGTCGGGCAATAGACCGCGCCTCTCGATCTGTCAACACAACTGGCACTGCTAAGAGTATCTTACGACTTCCACATCGCTGGAAACGGGCTATACACAATGCTGAAGACTACTTTGAAGGTCAGTAAAAGTTTCTCCGCCTCGATAGCTGAACGGTGCCGTCATGGTAGCTCAGCGTGTTCGGACAGAGGGTTACGTGCCCTATGTAATAAAAAAACTGAGTTAATCGATCATCAACGAACTTAATCGGATGTCTTACGACGTCCGCCCCGAGTAGATACAACGAACAAACGCGGACAAAATGAGAATTAAAAAAAAAAAAAAAAAAAAACGGTCAGCGTGACGGACTGTCGTCCTAAGGGGCCCGGGGTCAATTCTCCAATCAGAGACTGGGTGTTGTGTTGTCTTCATCCCCATCCGGCACGCAGGTCGCCCAATGTGGCGTCGAATGTAACAAGACCTGCACCAAGGAGGCCGGATCTGCCCTGTAAGGGGCCTCCCGGTCAATGACGCCAAACGCTCATTTCATTTCAAGTAAAATTTTGAAACACGTATCTGTTTTCTACGAGCTGCATATAAATAGTTGCCACTGTTAAAGTTCCAACCCTCCTATATTGCCAGGATGAAATACCTGCTTGAGTCCTGATGTAGCATATGCCGCAACATGACATAACGTTTCGATGAATCACAACTTTTTTTTTATTTAGTACTTTACTCATACTTTGTCCCAGAACCACGCCTTGGCCAGCAATATAAAATTGTCATCACTAAATATAAGTTCAGAGTGGTGGATGTTGTGCTAAAGCACACCGGTGGTCAGACGTTTTCAAAAGTAGCAGGTATTATACAAATGGAATGACACAATTTCAGAGACATTACTGGTCTCATAAGGATACGATTTTATCAAGCGGCGAGTGAAAATTTGTACCACGGACGGGAATTAAACCAGTGTCTCCTGTTTGCTATTGAAGTGTGTTAGGCACTAAGCCACCTTGCAACAATGAATCAAACAACTGCTCGGATTACCCTGGCACGCCTCCCTCCTCTATACAAATTTTTGACGCCCCTCATCCCGAGTCTACGTTAAATTCTGTTTGTATATAAGGGCGAATTTTAAGCAGACTGGGGCGGCAGTGGAAATCTGAATCAAGGAGATAATTGTGCCAGAGTAATTCGTGAAACTGTGTGACCCGCTTTACCAAGGTGGTTAGCAGCTAACGAGTCTGCCTAGTTAGCAGGAGACACTGGTTCGATTCCCGGCCTTGATACATATTTTCACTCGCCAGTCTATATTCATAAAATAGCAGATATTAGTAGAGGATGGCTTTTGTATTATACATTCAACGAAAGTAAGTGTACTACTGCTCTGTTATCTCTACATCCTCTACATGATTACTCGGCACTTCACACTTAAGTGCTTGTAAGGTGATTCATCGAACCACCTTAAAGCTGTTTCTGTATCTTTCCACTCTCGAACAACGTGCGGGATAAAATGAAACTTATACTGTATTTTACGTCCGAGCTCCGATTTATGTTATTTCATTATGATGATTATTTCTCCCCATTCAGGTAGGCGCCAAGAGAATATTTTTATACGCCGAGGAGAAATTTGATGATTGAAATTTCAGGAGAAGCTCCAGACGCAATGAAAACAGCCTTTAATGACCGCCACCCCAATTTGTGTGTCGTATCGTGACACTATTTCCCCTATTTCGCGATAGTACAAAACGAGCTGCCCTTCTTTGAACTTTTTCGATGTCCTCCATCAAAAATATCTGACGCGCATCCCATACTGCACAGCAATACTCCACAAGCGAGCAGACAGGGGTAGTGTAAGGAGTCCCTGTAGTACACCTGTTGCATTTTCTCAGTGTTCTGCCAACAAATCGCAGACTTCGGTTTGTTTTCCTCACAACGTTATCTATGTGATCGTTCCAGTACAAGTTATTCGTAATCCCAAAGTATTTATTTACATTTAGGTTTGTGTAGTTTGTCGTGTAACTGACATTTAGCGGATTCCTTTTAGTACCCATGTGGACCATTTCACGCTTTTCGTGATTTGCAGTCGACCGCTATTTTTCGCACCACACAGATATCTTATGTAAACCATTTTGCAATAGATTTTGGTCAGCTGTTGACTTTAGAAGACGGTAAATAATAGCATCATCTACAAAACATCTACGGAGGCTACTCAGATTGACTACCAAATCGTTTACGTAAATCAGGAGGAGCAGAGGGTGTATAATACTTCCTCGGGGAACGCCAGATACTACTTCTGTTTTACTCCATGGCAATTACTACGTACAGTGATCTTTCTTTCAGGACTGCACGAATCCAGTTGTGGCAACTGAGGTGATGAAGCACGCAATTTGGTCAGAAGTCGCTTGTGCGGAATGGTATCAAAAGTCTTCTGGAAATCGAAAAATATGGCATCAGTCTGACTTCCCTGTCGATAGCACTGATTACGTCTTGAAGATAGACAGCTAGTTGTGTTTCAGAGTAACGATAGTTTCTGAATTCGTGCTAGTTATCCGTTAATAAATCGCTTTCTTCAAGGCAGTTCATAATGTTCGAATACAGTATATGTGAAAAATCCTAGCCGGCCGCTGCGGCCGAGCGATTCTAGGCGCCTCAGTTCGGAACCGCACTGCTGCTACGGTCGCAGGTTCCAATCCTGCTTCGGGCATGGATGTGTGTGCTGTCCTTAGGTTAGTTAGGTTTAAGTAGTTCTATGTCTAGGGGACTGATGACTTCAGGTGTTAAGTCCCATAGTGATAAGAGCCTTTTTTTTTTTTTTTTTTGAAAAATCCTATTGCAAATCAATATCAGTGGTGTGGATCTGTAATTATACGTATTACTCCTGTTTTCTTTCTTTGGCAGAGGTGTGACTTGTGCAACTTTCCCGTCTTCAGGTACGTGTTTAGTAACTCTTCTTTAGTGACACTGTCATTAGGAACATCACCGCTGTAATCCCGGAGTGGAGGTACTGATTGCGTTTTGCCACATGTGTACTTTACATCCGACCAGAAGCTCTTTTGGTGTTTTCTCAGAGACTTCGAAGCAGAGTTTCGTTATGAAAACTGTTGACAACATCTCGCATTGAAGCTCGCGCTGAGTTTCGAGCTCCTTTAAAACTTCGTCAATCTTGAGAACTTCACTTTCTTTTAAATGTGGCATGGTTTTTTCGTTGCTTCTGCAACAGCGTTCTGGTGTGTTTTGTGTACCATGAGGAACCACTACCATATCTTAATAGTGTATTTGGTATACAGCTCCCAACTGTCGTTGATACTAGTCCTTCAAATCGAAACGATGTATGGTCTACGCTTACGTTGTCAGACTTGAAAGGACCGGAGACAGTCTCTTAGAAAGGTGCCAAGCGAATTTTTATTTGATTTTTTAAATAGATGCTTTTTCCGTTAATTTTTGGGGATGTTACTGTAATTAGTCTTGTTATAATAACGTTGTACTCACTGATCCTTGTATCCGTCATTTTTTTCCCTTCTTTTTCCAGTGACACTACATCCCTGGATGGGACTTGACCTCCTCGATAATTTTCCGCCATTTCTCTCTGGACTTTTCTGTAGACCTTCAGTTATGGTAACCAACTCAGGCAGCGTCTTGTCCAACCTCGTCACTCCCTTTTAACCTCGATCGTCCTCTTGCTCTTCTTCCCCCAAGTTCACTACAGCAGGCTTCCCTTGCAGCATCTGTCTCTTCGAGTCGCATTACACGTCTACCCCATCTTAATCCACACAAGTTATTGACTTTACCACGTCATTCCATCGCGTGCTCCAACTCCCAGTTTCATACACAGGTCCACAGATTCTACTTAGCGTATTTCTTTCGTGTGATCTCGTTCTGCTTTCACCCTGCTTTGTAATCGTCCATGTATCTGAGCCGTATGTATTTACCGGGCTTATCAGTGTTTCATAGAATCAGCTGTTAGTTTCTCGTGACAGAATCTTGGATTTAGAATGTCACAGAATTCCAAAACAACAGCTGTCAGAAGCGCGATATACGAGTAACTTCAGTCGAATTGCTGCTATTTGCTTCTTTCTTTGGGCCCAGATAAGTGAAACATTCCACTCGCTTGAAAGTCATTTCATCAAGGGTTACTGTGCGCTGTAGGCGTTGATTTGTACTATTATACATATACTTCGTTTTTCCTTTATTTATTTTCAAGTGTATCTTCTCTGCACTCAGTTATAGAGCTGATAATGCACTCTGAAGATCTCTAAATTTCGTATCAGTCATCATGGTCCCAATTTGCTCAGGATTATTTGTTGCTGATAAGTCACATATATTTTCAGAGTCATATATATTTCGAAGGGGCTGCAGAACTAACTGTTCACAATAATTTTATGAGAAAGCAGTACGATTTCGAATGACGTTCCATGCGTACCTTCGACTTTAAACATGTATTTTCGGCAGCATATCGAGGGTGGATTCAAGCAAACACCAACTTTATCTGTATTAATGGGTTACCTATTTGAAATTTACCGTGTCTGTTTTGGAAGAAAACGTGAAATGACGTTGTGAAAATTAAGCAGAAAAGCGGTAACAGTTACTCCTCCAGAAGGTGGTGTACTCGGTGTGGTCTCACCGGGCACCAGACAGACCTCTACTGAGGACCTCGCAGCCCGATGTCGCGGCGGGCATCTCCTCAGTGGGACACTGTGTACAAGAAATCTGCTCTTAGCGGTTTCAGGCCTGAAAATCATTAGAATGTTCTTCAACAATACAGGAACAATGTTTGTGGTGTGTAACAAGCATCTTCAAAAATCGGATTTCCACTCTGCAGCGGACTGTGCGCTGATATGAAACTTCCTGGCAGATTAAGACTGCGTGCCGGACCGAGACTCGAACTCGGAAACTTTTCGTTTAGCGGGCAACAGCTCTACCATCTGAGCTACCCAATCATGAATCAAGACACCTCCTCACAGCTTTAATTCCACCAGTACCTCGTTCCCTACCTTTTAAACTTCACAGAAGCTCTCGTGTAGACCTTGCAGAACTAGTAGTCTTGGAAGAAAGAATATTGCGGAGACTTGGCTTAGCCACACCCTTGGGAATCTTTCCAGACTGAAATTTTCGCTCTGCAGCGGAGCGTGCCCTGCCAGACTAAAACTGTGTACTGGACCGTGACTCGAACTTGGGACCTTTGCCTTTCTGTGAAGTTTGGAAGGTAGGAGACGAGGTACTGGTGGAATTAAAGCTGTGAGGCCGGATGGGTGGTCGTGCAAGGGTAACTCAGATGTCAGAGCACTTGCCCGCGAAAGGCAAAGGTCCCGCTTTCGAGGCTCGGTGCGGCACAAAGTTTTAATCTCCCAGGAAGTTTCAAGTATCTTCAAGTTTTTTAATCGTTCATATTTTCAACAGATGTATTCACGTGGTTGTTTGCTATCGGCCCATTTGCCTATTATCACCACTCTATAGTATAATATAATCAATTTTGAAATATAGATTAATGGGTTACTTTCTTAAATGCAACATTTTAAATGAATCACAGTTTGGTTTCCGAAATGGTAGAAGTACAGAATGGGCCATAGTGGAATTCACAAAAGTGGTACTTCATGCTCTTGGCAAACATGGGTGTGTCTCAGGCGTATTTTTAGACCTTTATAAAGATTCTGATACTGTTGATCATAATATTCCGCAAAATGAGCTAGAAGCATTGGGAATAAGAGGTGTCCTTATACTTTTGACCACAATATTCCACAAAATAAGCTATAAGCATTAGGAATAAGAGGTGTGGATGATGACTGGTTCCCATCGGTATTAGCAGACAAGGCATAGATAACACACTCATCAAACAGTTCTACACTTGCAGTAAAATTCATATCACAACCAAAATACATTAATAGAGGACTTATGCAGTATAGCATAGTAGGGCTAACAGTGTTCCTGATTTTCATCAATGATTTTCCCAATTGTGTTGGTCACAGTGAAAAAATTCTCTTTGCTGACGGCAGCAATAATGTAACAGAAAAAAAACTAGAGAACTGCTTGTAGAGAAGCAAATGAATCCCTCAAGGAAGTTTACAGTTGGTTAATACGGAATAAAGTGACGTTTAACATCATGAAAGAAAATGCCATAATTTGTGTTTGAATAGGCAAAATGACAGCGACAAATTGAATTTAAGTGGCATCTTTACACATTGCCAGGAGACACAAAAAATTCCAGGAACGAATATTCATTCTCAGCAGGAGTGCTGTGATCACATAATGCTACTAACAGAATGTAATCGGCATGTTATCCCCTTTGAGTCCTGTCACCAGTATGTGACATCCTATTTATAAATACATTCTCTTCTTAGCTATTTTCTGGGGGACAAATGCACAAAATATCAACACAGATTTCAAACTACAGAGAAAAATCAAAATAATAATAACTAAAAGTAGCTGAGCCCAATCAAAAAATCTGTTCAAAACATGACATGGTAACTGCAACGTGTGGGAATAGTCCACAAACAGTTGTATGCATCAAAAAATAATATTAGTAATAACTCCACAAACAGCTCTCTCCATGTCCATGGAACAAGATCTAATCTGGACTTGCATTTACAGAGAAAGAATAAACATAAAAGTCAAAACAGGACTTTCTAACAAGGAACAGACCTGTACAATAAGTTACTGAAACATATTAAAGAGTTTACTGAAACAAAATGCTTTAAAAGGGCAGTTAAAAACTGTCAAGCAATACATTACATACATTGAGGATTATTTAGATAACGCAGTGTGGCAGTTTTGTAAAAAAATATGAGTCATATAATTAATGACAGCGGCAATAAAAAGTGTACCAATTCACATAATGCTGTCGCACTGTGGTCTTTCCTTCTTCTTCTTCTTTTCTGGATAAACGTACTCGCAATGCTGCGCAATGTTTCATACACGTTATCCTCCTTCTGAGCTCAACATCTCATCCATTACTGTCGGATGCTAACTCAGTTTCTCACGTTGACAAATGGGAAGTTGCGCCGTACAAAATAAAAGCCAGACAATCGTCGCTATGGATCTGCCCTCAGCAGTGTGTGTGATGTTGCGTTATGAAACAACGTGTGATTAGTGCATGCTGTGTCCAGGAGTAAGGTATGAACGAACAGCGTAGCACTAACACCTTACGTAATTCTGTTCTTCTCATTTGTAATCTGAAGTTATGTTCAATATGCCTCTGAAAGCAACCTGCGTATGACCAAAACTACTAAAAGTACAACCATTACTAGTACCGAACACTATCGCAGTACTGACAACTATTAACGTCGACATCACTAAACATCGTTCTCAGTCCGGATAGTTATTATGTTCCCCTTTTGCCAGACGGCAACTAACCAACTTCCCGTTTGTTATTTGTACTAGTGACTTAACGCCTGTTCACAAATTTAAGACCGTTTATTGTTCTCGTTTGTATTAATTATTGCACTTGTGCTTCGTGCAGAGATAATCGGTAGTATTCAGTACAACGAGAAACCAGTCGAAGTTGCAAATTTCACTTCTTTTGCTCATGCGATGACTAGTTTCGCGATGGGACCCAGTTTGATACCATCGTAACAGACAGGCAGAATGGTATTTCCTAAAAAGCAAAAACCAAGTCAAAAATGCGCAAACGAAGAGTTACAGCGCATACAGAGTTATCTGTATACACTGTAATTGTTTGTTTGTACATTGTTCACATGGTTTTTGCATTTTGGGAAATATCATTTTGACAATGTGCTACGATATTATGAGAATGGGTCATGGCTCAAAAGTAGTCATAGCGCGAATAAAAAAAGTGAAATTTGCAATTTTGGCTGGTTTTTCGCTGTACTGATTAACTGCAGCTGCTGGTCTACAATTGTTCCAGCATGCTGGAAGTTCGTAAAAACGGTAATACTCACTAATATTTATACCTCAATAACATTTTGTACATTCTCGAGGCCACAAGTGTGACACTCTCCGCGTCCTATTCCCGTCCCTCTCACGACCTTCATTGACGCTAACGTCCGTCTGTTGGCTCCTCTTTCTAGCGGGTCTCACTCATCTATCCGACTTCCCTTCAAAAGGTTTCGGTCTGTACTGACAGCAATCATCTGTACACACACACACACACACACACACACACACACACACACACACACACACACATGCAGATACACACAGACACACACACGCAATTGGCCTAATTCCACCATGTCCTTCGGATTGCCTTTTTGGTTTTACTTGCGCTTTTTATAATTTCTGTAAACATTACTTTTAAACTCTGAATTGTCCTCCATGGTGCTTCCAACGATCAATGGGTCTCTTCGAAACATTCTTCCAGTTGTGCCTTCTACCAGCGACGGCACAACAAAGACTGGCCTCTTTGTTACCACATGGGACAATGTGAGCGTGTGGGTGCCATTCTGTCATTCTGCGCAACGGATTAATCTGAGATGTACCCTTTACCCTGTGGCTCCTGCAAGATGCAATTTACACCCTCACACTACTACAGAAGTCAGACAGACGCTCCTAACGTTCTAAAGAGAAATGCCTGAAAAACTTTCAGCAATAAATATCTTCTGGAGTCGTCCGCTGTAAGGAAATGACACAAAAATTCACAAAATTTCTTACGTTACTAGTGAGATACTTGGGTACTGGAGTAGTGCTAGTTAGTGTAAGAAAAACATGAAACTAACGAAAATTATTATTTTTTTGCAAAAATTCTGAGAAATCACAATGACACTTTTAGTTATGAACTGAACATGTTATTTCCAGGTTCTTTTCGGAATGTGAAGTTACCTCTTAAGGACAGGATTCACTAATGAAATTTATATACAAAGTTTAAGATTGTTATGGACTTGGCAGAATGGCTGAGAGCCGCACCTACTCAACTAAAATAATTATCCGTTGGATTGTTGCTAGGTATGGTTGAGGCTGTCGCGTGCGAAATGCAGTTTAGTGTACTGTTGTGGAGGAAATATGGGGCTCGCAAGAGCTGTAGCGCCAGTACTGTAAGCTGCGATGACTGCTGTCGGCGCCGCTCGCTGCTGACAAATAAGATAACTCTCGTTCTATCTTGATTGACCTTTGCCAATCAAACTGTCCCTATGCCTTGATGAAGTCAAGGACTCCTATTCGCCACTAGTCTAACTATTGGCATGGTACACCGGTCAGATAACCAGTCCACCGCGATGCCACTCGAATTCGCTCGCAGGCGTTTAGCTATAACTCTGTCCATTCACTCCACATAATATGTGTGGCGGCCAACACAGTGAACAATGAATGCTTAATCGCAAGGATTCAATATAGAGTCGCACTCCGATTCGCTCTTGACAGAGGTGCTCTCCCAGTGAAGTACTGAGGAGAGACTTGTTCCTCGCTCTTTGAGTATATGTATGTGCACACATGCTCTCGTTTCGTGTTCTCGCTCCAAGAGCGACAACGGAACGGCCCCTCTCCACGCCAGATGTGAAGGGGTATATCTTTCTGTCTCTTCCATTACTCCTTCAGCTCAAGGCGTCAGGAATATCGTCAGCCAATCAGCATTGCTCTTCTAAAATGGGAGAATGACGTTTCGTTTAAGGCGACAAATCTGGATATCTGTAGCATCGGCGTTTGGCATTTGCTGTCTCCCTGTGAAAACCTCTGAAGCTGCCTGCTATGTTTGTAAGGAATGCGTAGGTTGGGCGCTCCCACACAATGTAGCGGAATTTGCTTTTAAGACGAACATGGGGTCATTCCCTCTTTCACTCGGGCAAACGCTGTCTGCTCTATGGGTGGTCGCTGGCCAATGTATATAGGTTGACTCATCCTCTGAAGGGACCGGCCTCCTGGCATGTGGTTTGCCTCTCTCGAACTAAAAGCTTTTGTGACCGTCATGTCTTGAACGTGTGTCTATACGCCAGCCTTGAGTATTTCAACCTCGGTGCACACTTGTGATTTACTTGTTATTTGCATATCGTTTGGATGAATTCATACAACATTGACTTTACCTTATCGAATTTGGGTTTGAATGAAGCGTCTTGATGTGCGGAATATGACTGTGACTGCGGAATACGTAAGCAATGAAGGTCAGAAGACCACGACGTCTCACAACAATAATTCGTCCTCCGCAAAAAAAATTGACAAGTAATTTTCTTCAACTCTCAAATGTAGCATTATGGTTAAAAAGCTCTCCCCCTTACACATAGCATGTACACGGGGAACTACAGACATTATTGTCATGGACATCACTGAAGGAACTATTAATTTCAGCACAGGTTTTTAACGAATGAAGCAAAATTCATAATAGTTGCTCCAGACAAAATTTGTAGGATAATTTTTCAGCTCCACTGAGAATTAAAAGAATATATCTATACCTACATTGAGGCCCCAAAGAGACTGGTATAGGCATGCTTATTCAAACACAGAAATATGTGAACGGGAAGAATACAGCGCTGAGGTCGGCAACGTCTACATAAGACAACTAAATGTCTGGCGCAGTTGTTAGATCGGTTACTGCTGCTACAGTGGCAGGTTATCCAGATTTAAGTTAGTCTGAACGTGGTGTCATAGCACACGAGCGATGGGACACAGCATCTCAGAGGTAGCAATGAAATTTGGATTTTCCTGTCTAACATTTCACGCGTGTACCGTGAAAACCAGGAAATCACTGACATCGTTGCGGCCGGAAAGTTATCGTGCGAGAACAGGACCAATGACGACTGAAGAGGGTCGTTCAATGTGACAGATGTAAAACACTTTCGAATATTGCTGCACATTTCATTTCAGTGCTGGGCCATTCAGCGAAACATCATCTCTATCGGCCCTTTTGTGTACCCTTGATACCTACACGACACAGAGCTATACGTCCCTCCTAGACCTGTCAACACCGACATTGGACTGTTGATGACTGGAAACATAATCGAAATGATTTCGGGCTTGCAGCCGGTCGTCGTTAGCTTCCATCCACGATATTTCGACGGGACAACTGCCAGCCATCCTCAGGTGAGCCATCGAAGACTGTCGAAGACGCCCTCCGTTCCGTAATACATAGCGTGCAGCGAGTATTCCGCGCATGCGTCAAAATCATATGGAGAGACGAACCACACTGCCCACCAGCAGCGCCCTCGCTGGTGGAACTGCAGAACTCAGCTATCTTCGGCGTTGTCAGTTGCCGCGGCCATCGGAGTACTCTGACGTCTTCGTCTGTAGCAGATCTTAGAGATGACGGGGTTCCACGCATTATCAAGCTGGTAGCCATTGTCACGGTTGATAAGATTATCTGTCATGCGACTTTCCACTGATTCTTTTATGACAGAGTCCCAAAAGGATGTTGCTGTGGCCAAAATTTTTGTCTTGTCATACTCCATTGAGTGTCCAGTGGAAATGCAGTGCTCAGCAATTCCAGACTTGCTAGGATGCAAAAGGCGAGTACAGCGCTGATGTTCAGTGCAACGTTCTTCTACTGTTCGCAATGTTTGTCCTATATATGACATGCCACACTGACAAGATATTTTATAAATTCCCGCCTTCCGCAATGTCAGATCGTCTTTCACTGATCCCACCAGGTCGGAAATCTTCGATGGTGGACGGAAAATTACTTTCACTTCGAAACCGTGGAGCATTCTTGCAATTTTGAAGGAAATGTTGCAGACGAAGGGAAGAAAAGCTAAAGATTTAGTAGACAGGCTCTCTTCTTTCTCCACTCCCTGTTTCTTTGGCTTACTTGCAAGTGCCTTGCTAATTTTCCGGGTAGAATATCCATTCTCTCTGAACACCCTCTTCAGATGGGCAAGCTCTTCAGGCAAACTATCTGCATCTGACACTACATGAGCTCGGTGTACAAGAGTTTTAAGTACACTGTTTGCGATGGGTGATGGCAGCTGGACGAATTTAAATACAAATCAGTATGTGTGGGCTCACGATAAACCGAATGCCCCAGAGAGCCATCACTCTTCCGTCTAACTAGCACGTCCAAGAAAGGGAGGCAACCATTCTTCTCTAATTCCATGGTAAACCGAATGTTCTCATGAATGGAGTTGAGGTGATCTAAAAACTCCATTAATTTTTCTTCTATATGAGGCCACACTACGGAAGTGTCATCCACGTACCTCCAAAAAACAGTTGATTTGAGGGCTGCTGATTCAAGTGCTCTCTCCTGAAAATCCTCCATAAAAAGGTTGGCCACCAAGGGAGACAAGGGGCTACCCATGGCGACGCAGTCAATCTGTTCAAAATATTCTTGGTTGAACATAAAATATGTTGAGGAAAGAGCGTGGCGAAACAAAGCAGTGATTCGCACCTGAAACTTAGTGCCAATCAGTGCCAAGGAGTCTGCAAGAGGTATCTTTGTAAAAAGTGACACCACGTCAAAACTAACTACAAGATCAGAAGTACTTAGGCGGAGACCCCCAGTCTGTTGATAAAATCGGCCGAGTTACGTATGTGATGTGGACATTTTCCCACAAATGGCCTCAGCAAGGATGCAAGATGTTTGGCTAAATCGTAATTACTCACTATTGCCCGTAAGGGAAGTCCGTCTTTGTGTACCTTCGGAAGGCCGTACAGTCTTGGAGGTACGCTGCCATGAGGTCTTAAGCGCTTGATCGTCTCTGGAGGCAATTTCACGACTGGAAGCATGTTGCCTTTCGAACGAGTCTTGTTTCAAATTGTATCGAGTGGATGAACGTGTTCGGGTATGGAGGTAACCCCATGAATGTATGGACCCTGCATGTCAGCAGTGGACTGCTCAAGCTGGTGGAGGCTCTGTAATGATGCAGGTAGTGTGCAGTTGGAGTGATACGGCTCCTCTGATACGCCTAGGTACGACTCTGACAGATGACACATACGTAAGCATCCTGGCTTACATCATGTCCATTGTGCATTCTGACGGACTTGAGAAATTCCAGCAGGGCCATGCGACACCCCACACGCCCAGAATTGCTACAGAGAGGCTCCAGGAACGCTCCTCTGAGTTTAAACATTTCCGATAGCCAACGAACTCCCCAGACATGAATATTATTAAACGTATCTGGGATGCATGGCAACGTGCTTTTCAGAAGAGATCTCCACTCCCTCGTACTCTTACGGTTTTATGGACAGCCCTGCACGGTTTATGGTGTCAGTACCCCCCAATACTACTTCAGACATTAGCCGAGTCCATGCCACATCGTGATGCAGCACTTCTGCATGCTCGCAGGGGCCCTACACGGTATTTGGCAGGTGTAACAGTTTCTTTGGCTCTTCAGTATACATTTATGAAGTGACAGTATAAAAGTACAATGAAGAGCACATGGAATAACCGGAATTATGCTGCCTTTTCTCGACTGTACTTCTCTTGTAAGTATACTCTCGAAAATTCAATATCGTTTTAAGTTTAACCATGCCTTTTTTTAAAATACAATTTTATCGCCAGGAAAAGACGCAGTGTAAACTGTCTCGCATTTCATCTAGTGCTGCGGAAAGGCGTTTGTTCTCTACACAACAGCAGCTAAACAGTTCTTGACCTGAAGATGATGGCATGAACAATGAAAACGCTTAGTGACGAAATAAACAAGTGACCGACGGAGAAAACTGTTTTGTCTTTGTCTACACATACTTTTTGTTACATTGGTAGAATCATTTGATATAATCTCTGTCTATACCAGTACACTATGATTTGCTGAACCAGAATTGGGAATTGTACGCCTATATTTTCGTACTATTTCTTCCTCAATGAACACAGAAATTTTTTGTGTGCAGTATCTACGAACAACTCACAAAAGAAAAACAACAAAATGTCTCCACGACCGGTTTCGTGGTTACATGGTAAACAAGTTACATGTCAGGATTTACTTCAAAACCTGTTGATTCCTGTGGGTAAATCTACTCGAGATCCCACATTGTTGTTCCTCGACATGACACGCGTGATACGAAATACGACCATTTAAACTGATAATGTATTCCTTGACGTACAACTGTTTACTAAATTTATAATAAAAATAGGGTGCATGTTCACTCTCACACCACGGGCCCGCCCATATAGGTTTTCACCGAATCGTTCATTTTATCCCTAACGAAAGATTTCTCGTAGATAAGTAGATAATTCAGCCTCCTATTCCTCGTTCGTAATCTCAGTTATTAACTGAGCTCCATTCGGGAAATTGGACGTCAAAACAATGACTTCCGGTCATACTTCCCCAAATTAAAGGGATAAAGTCATAAAACTGGGCATAGCTATATTTGGAGTCTTTGTTCTCACTTATCAGTCGTTACGTTTTGTACCTAGTTTTCATTCTCAACATTTATGAATGTGTTTTGCATACTCGGATTGCACATGGTGAGTTGTGTGCTGCAGAAGCATTTTTTGTGGAAAATACCGTCTTGCATTGCACATCGCAAGGACGGTAAATGGAATCTGATTTTTAAGAGCATTATCATTATCTTAATAGTATCAGGTTGCGGAACAGACAAGCGTTCCGTGCGCACAGGTAAGCCAATTAATTTAATTATCAGCGAAGTTCATGTCCACTGTGTATTTATGAAAATATCTTACCAGTTCAGAGGTTTCACATCAGTAAAAGATTTCACTCAAGTGCTACCTTGTGAGCTTTCAAGAATTATCAGAAAGTGAGATGCGTTACATTACATGTTCGTTTGCTGTGTAGTAACATTAACAGTTCTTGTACAGTCATTGTTTTTAGAAGATTAAGATAAAGATTAGCTATATTCAGGCTCAACATTTTAACTGGAATCATTTTGTTTTGCAGTTAGATAGCACATGTAACTTCTATTGAAAAAGGATTTTTCTCTCGCAGGCGAATTATTTGATGTACTGGTTAGCCTGTAGTGTGTGCTTTTACATACTTCCGTTCAAAGTTTAATTTTAACACAGTTCTGTTGCCCTGAACTGAGATTTACGTATTTCAATATCAAGATAAGTTTTGCCAGTTCCTCAAATACCAACCAGACACATGCAAACACGAGTTTATGGAACTTTTACATGACCATTTCAACACTAACCGATGTATATAGCAGAAATCAGCATGGAGAAGCAGTATTTAAGGGCGCACGAACCAGCCATCCTATCGTCGAACAGCTGGGCAGTGATGGGCCGTCGAGCCTGTGCCAATGACGCAGACGTTTCCGTCTAGACCGGGAAACGATCCGCTGCCTGCTACCCTTAACCTCTGGGCGCCAGGGGCCGTTCCGCACTTGGCCGCCATCTCGGGAGCACGACGAGATTCTAGCCATCTCTGCCCTCGTCAGGGTGCCAAGCGAAGGCCGCTACGCCCCGTGCCCAATAGCCGTGACGCGGGGCGGCGCCCCTGCAGCTGCAGCGGCCGGGCAAACCCACTGCGGCCACGAAACACGGTGACCTGGCGACGCAGCAGTAACCGCCCAGCGGCGGAACGTGCAATCAGCAGCCGGAGGACGTCGGCGCTGCGTAGGCGTCGCCATATTCTCCACGCCGCCGCCCACTGTTGACCGTAATCGAGCCTCATCGGGCCTTCTTCAGCTGCCCATCATACTTCTTCTAGAGCTGTTGATAAAATATCGAAGTATCGACATTTTCCGAAATATCGATACATATCGGCAATACCTCTTTTAAGACATGTCGCTATACCAGTATCGAAATGTCAATGTCGAGTGTCAGTATTTCTTTTTCACACTGCATTTTTTTGGCAATTGTCGATTAATATTTGGAGTCGTTCGTTTGAAATTGTAGTCGAACATAAATTTGATTCCACTGTGTGAGGCGGCCGGAGTGACCGCGCGGTTCTAGGCGCTTTAGTCTGGAACCGCGGGACCGCTACGCTCGCCGGTTCGAATCTTGCCTCGGGCATGGATGTGTGTGATGTCCTAAGGTTAGTTAGGTTTAAGTAGTTCTAAGTTCTAGGGGACTGATGACCTCCGCTGTTAAGTCCCATCGTGCTCAGAGCCATTTGAACCATTTTCAACCACTGTGTGAAGGAGTCTTACTTCTTTTTCAGTTTTTAACACGTCCAGTGTTTCTCTTTGACTGTATGAAGCTGGTATAGATGGCACAAAGAAGAAGTCCGATTGCCCTGGGGGGGTGGCGGTGTGAATGGAATAACAAAATATTCAATATGCAGAAACAGCACACCAGTTACGAAAAAAAAAAAAAAAATTAACGCAACTGGTGAGCTATTTCTTCACATCAGCATTCTTCAAAAACAGTTATTGAGACTGATGAACAAAAATCTAAATGACAAAGGTCTTTACGGTGGGCGGAGGCGTGTAAAGGGAAATGCTGCCGCAATCAACGCCCGCCGTTACCAACAGAAACTGCAACGTTTTCCTTCATCACGCAATTTTGACACTAATCCTGCTAGGTCGCTGGCATTTGCAAAAATGAAAAAAAAAAAAACACAAGGAGGTCGACATGAAGTGTTCCAGTCAAACCGATATGTGAAGGAACCGAACGATGGACCAATGGGGCACCTTTTATTGTACCACTCATCTGCAGTTACCACTGTTAGCAGGGAGATTTTCGCCAGGCGTAAACGTTCATCGTTTCCTTTTCAGTTTGTGCTCCAAGCGGCATAAGCAGGCTGCTAGCTTCTTTATGTACAGAATATCTAATAATAAATCAATACTTAAATATAGAGCTCTAAAAGTGGCAGTATATTTACAATGTGCAGCCGACATATTTTTTTGGCTACTATGTCGATGTTATTCTATCGATATATCAACGGATTAATAAAAGTTTTCGACCTATCGAACACGATATTTTTTAAAATTCCAATATATCAGATACCACATGTTTTTAAAAATATCGACAGACCTACCTCCTTCAGCAGAGAATTCTGCTCTACATTAACCTATTAGAGCCGCCCTGTTACAGCACATAGGGTTAGGTGGAATCTTTTGTATCTGCTGACGAGAACACGAAAACTCAAGCCATTATATCTGCCTCACATTATTCAAGTATTTCTCGTCCATAACATTTCCTAAACCAATTTTCAACATTACTTACTTAATAAACATAGCATGCAATGGTACGTAATAAAACACTGACAGTGTACTCCGTGTCTTCCAGTCCTTGGGCAGCAGTACTGTTCGACGGTCCCATTCATTCTCCTGTATCTTCACCCTTCACAAACGGTTCTGGTATTGGCAGCAATCTGTTCGCTTGTGCGAGACGCAGCGTTCTAAAGGTCCTGCCTTCAGGGTTCCATTTCACAGTTCACAGCTGCTACGTGAGCAGTACGCGTCCTTGGCACTCTACAAATCCTCCAGCACTTCCCTCGCGCGTTCATGCCATCTTGGCACATTGTCGGTGAATGTAGCTACCGTCACACTCGGCGCTCAGTTTGTGCGAGAAACTCAAATGGACCACATGTAATTTACACGCATCATCCGACTGTACACACTGTGATCGTGACACACTCCTTCATGACATAAACATAGGCGTGTGAACTCGTAAGTGCAATATTCTAAAACATGGACAACCTTTTCTTAACTATACCTGTACGAAGAGATAAACGATGAAGACGAAACGATGTACAGACATACCTAAATCGATGTGCAAACAATGTGACTTCCTTAACCTTAAAGTTTAAATCTCAACAGTATTAATGTGTACAATTCTCTTGACACTAAAAGCACATGCAACAAAAAATGGTTCAAATGGCTCTGAGCACTATGGGACTCAACTGCTGTGGTCATAAGTCCCCTAGAACTTAAAACTACTTAAACCTAACTAACCTGAGGACATCACACACATCCATGCCCGAGGTCGGATTCGAACCTGCAACCGTAGCGGTCGTGCGGTTCCAGACTGTAGCGCCTTTAACCGCTCGGCCACTCCGGCCGGCTACACATGCATCGACGTAGAAAAACTTACTGCACAAAAAGCTGTGTTTCTCGAGCCGAGTATGGATTTAACAGTAACTGTATCTACCGTAATTACAAGGCGATTAAATTTTCTTCCAGTTTCTTCCAATAATGTCTTCTTTACATTGTCATAGTATATATAAAATATTCCGGTTCCTTCCTTGCTCTCAACTGCCCTGAAATCAGAAATTTCCACTTCTACCCTTAATTGTCGTCGCATATTTCGTTTCGCCTATGCTTCAGCTGATTCTGTCTGTACCATACATGGAGGCGATCTCTCATTCATGGGTGGTGGTTCATTTGGTTGAAACGTCGCCTATCCCCGCCGTCAGATACCTCCGTCTTCCACAATTCCGATTTCGTGAGTAGTCAGACTGCCAATTGCTCCATTAATATCTGATGACAACTTCCGACTGATTGTCTCATAGAATGGTAATTTTTCGGATGATGATGATCATAACCTAGCTATTCCGATAAGTTTTGGAACGAATTTACGTCCTTCAGCATCCACTGATCTATAATGATACCCCTTCTTAGCTCGTGAGGCAGCTTCGTTAGACAAATACAAATTAATTGTGGCGGGTCACAGGGAGCATCAAGATACTGACTCCGTTTCACCTTTACTTTGAAGAATGCAGTGGGCTTGTGGTGATCCACATCATTACATTTCTCCATTCAATATTACTCTATCCTGTACACTTTTCGACCACAACAGTTAAGAAAATCCTATAAGGTCCTTACATGTTTCACAATCACGCATCAAAATTTGCACTCAACAGCCGTCTCTTCTGTAAAATGGCTGCAGACAAACGTATTTTTAATAACGGCCCTCATGGCAGTGGGAAAACGTCATAGAATTGATCCAGCCCCTGCCACATTTAGAGTCAGCTGATTACTACTCAGGTCAGAAACTAAGAATATTTCTGCATGGGCACAAAGTGCCAACTACACGCATCATCATTAACCTCTAATCATTCACTGTTGCTCTTACCACGGGCCACAGAGACCAGCAAACGGAACACAGTCTTTCTTTGAGAACTCATAACTGCTTTGAATCAGTCTATTTCTTTTGACTACGCCCACCAGAGTCTTCAATTTTGTTACTTCCATGTACACATACATCTTTTCACTATCTAAGAACATTTGTTGTAGCTGAGTCCATAGTTACCCCTTTCATCTGATAATCTCAATTTGCGTTTGTTTTAAAAGGCAAGGGCGAGCACAGTTTGTTCGCTATCACTAACTGGTACAGGCTAAGTTCGATATTGCTCAGCTTCATGTCTTATTGGTATCTGCTCATCCACAATGGTAAATATGTCAAGTTTTTCTGTTCTTTGCCCGCCTCAGCTTCAAATTTATCAGATACGACATCCTCTTTTGTTACTTGCATACATACACGAACAAGAATCTTTTACTACTCAGAACAAGCCTCAACTACTACTACCTCGACTTTTCTAATGTCTGCGACTGTACCATCGGCACGCAACATTAAATCGTGTTTTATCGCCATCACACGCCTATTTAGTTTCTCAGTTGATTCGTCTTGTCCATCCTGCACACTTCTAAATATTTCCGCTACTACATACACACATCAAAAATAGCTTTCTCATCACCTCGATTCCTAGAGTTCCGGAATCTGTACAGAAAATGGAATAGAGATCAACATTAACATAATTTCCGCCCTTTTTATTGCTCATGAAAAACACAAACTGCATGTTGTACCACCATTCAGCGAAACCGACAGAGGTGGTAGTAAACATTGCTACACACATCGGTACCTCTAATACCTAGCAGCACGTCTTCAAGCATTGATGCATGCCTGTATTCGTCGTGGCATACTATCCACAAGTTCATCGAGGCATTGTTGGTCCAGATCGTCCCACTCCTCAACGGCGATTTGGCGTTGATTCCTCGAAGTGGCTGGTGGGTCACATCGTCCATAAACAGCCCGTTTCGATATATCCCAGGCATGCTCGACAGGGTTCATGTATGGAGAACATGCCGGCCACTCTAGTCGAGCGATGTCGTTATCCTGAAGGAAGTCATTCACAAGATGTGCACGATAGGGGTGCGAATTGTCATCTATGAAGACGAATACGTAGCCAATATGCTGCCGATATGGATGCACTATCGGTCGAAGGATGGCATTCACGTACCGTACAGCCGTTACGGCGCCTTCCGTGACAACCAGCGGCGTGCGTCGGCCCCAGATAATGCCACCCCAAACCAGCAGAGAACCTCCTCCTTTCTGCTCTCGCTGGACAGTGTGTCTAAGGCGATCATCCTGCCCGGGTTGCCTCCAAACACGTTTCCGACGACTGTCTGGTTGAAGGCATATGCGACACTCATCGGTGAAGAGAACGTGATGCCAATCCTGAGCGGTCCGTTCGGCATGTTGTTGGGCACATATGTACCGTGCTGCATGGTGTCGTGGATGCAAAGATGGACCTCGCCGTGGACGTCAGGAGTGAAGTTGCATATCACGCAGCCTACTGCGCACAGTTTGAGTCGTAACACGACGTCCTGTGGCTGCACGTAAAGCATTATTCAACACGGTGGTGTTGCTGTCAGGGTTCCTCCGAGCCATAATCCGTAGGTACCGGTCATCCACTGCAGTAGTAGCCCTTGGTGGCCTGAGCGAGAAATGTCATCGGCAGTCCCTTTCTCTCTGTATCTCTTCCATGGCCGAAAAACATCGTCTTGATTCACCCCGAGATGCCTGGACACTTCTCTTGTTGAGAGCCCTTCCTAGCAGAAATTAACAATGTTGACACCGTCGAACTGCGGTATTGACCGTCTAGGCATGGTTGCTCTACAGACAACACGAGCCGTGTAGTTCCTTCTCGGTGGAATGATTGGAACTGGTCGACTGTCGGACCCCATCCGTCTAAGGCGCTGCTCATGCATGGTTGTTTACATCTTTGGGCGGGTTTACTGGCATCTCTGAACAGTCATAGGGACTGTGTCTGTGACACTATATCCACCGTCAACGTATATCTTCAGGAGTTCTGTGAACTGTTGTGATGCAAAACTGTTTTTGTTGTGTGTACTTCGATGGTGTAAATTTACTGACTTCCTGTCATATCTCGCTCATTTCCTGTCATAACCATCCAGAAGTTATAGGGTTTTCTGCAACTGCTGCTACTATTCTTGCCTCCAGCTCATCAAAATTGTTATTCTGGTTATCAAATTTTATATTCTGTTCGTCAGACCTTTTGTTCATGTCCTCCCTTCCCTTGTCAAGCTTTTTTTTACTCTTTTCTTCGCCTTACTTGTTATTTAACTCCTATTGACCTCTCTTTTGTTCGCTAACCTCGATGTTGATGTCATCCTTCGACACTAAAAAAGTAACACGAGCGTAGTAGTCTGTGAGTGTTATGGTAAAACCATTCCCTTCTTTGCAACACTGCTGTGTCAAATTATCCTTAGCCCCGCTCAAGTGTTCATGCATAGGAGTACCCTCGCTCGTGGGTTCGGTATGCAGAGCTCAATTGAAAGAGCATTGTTCTCGGGAGGAAAAGAAATACCCGCCTTACTGGTTTCAGTTACTTCTCCCTCTGCAGTCGCCTCAAGGTGGACCGAAAGCTTCCTCGAGGCGTTCATCAAAATGCTGTCTCCGCAAATAATCTTCGGTGTTCTGTTCGCTGTCCATCGCTGCAAAACCCTTTGCCCTACACACTTCGAAAGAAAAGAAACCCATAATTCCCCATCAAAATTGTGATCATAAAAAGACTAATTACTTGGAAACGTTGATCACCCACAAACGTATACATAAATATATTTCCTCCAAAAGCAAACGCACAAGACTATGCAGAAAGAGGAAACAGCGTCGTTCCTTGAAGCAAGAACAACTGGGTAGACCTGAAAAGTATTAGATAACTAATACATGTTTTTGTATCTCTCTGTTTCGTAGAATAATTTGAGTTACACACAGGTATGCCGCAAGGCTCGCCACGTGAAAGTTGGTACTATAAAACTAATACATGGTGCAAATTATACATTAAGCATTGATGAACAGAATATCAACTAAGCGGGAGGATGTATGGATTTCCTGTCAGTTCTTCTCAATTTATCTGTGCATTTGAATGCATGAATTGAATGGACGTGCTAAGATTCATTTGTGCAGCTTCACCTACGCTACGTTCGCTACGTAGCATGCTTTGGCCATTTATTCATAAAGCGACAGATATGTTTCAAAAAGATGGGTAATTAATTAACTGTCACAGTGTAATAACGCGAGATCGTGGCAGAAAGTCAGGGAAGGCAACGGACTGTACATTGAGTTGATATATGTTGCACTCGCCGTCCTTCTTTGTACGCATTTCGTTGACTTTCACTCGTAACTAGATACATGTAGAAGGATGAAGCAGTATTAAGTGATAGCAAAGCATTTACCGAAACAATGCGATTCTTTCCATAATGGGCAGTAATGATTATATACAGAAATAGCATGACCACGTGGTACTATCACCAACAGCATTTGAAATCAAAGTGATCAGGCAAAGTGCAAATGTTAAGTGAGGGCATATAATTATAAATGATTATTATGTCAAAGAGCCCTAAATTATTAGTTTGAATGAAGTACTAGGGGGTAGGTGGATTGGATTCACACTAACATCAGAAAAGCTGTTTCCATACAGAATTACCACAAAGAATCATGTAATTCATCCACATACGCATTACTAGAGAAGGCGGGCAACGACTTATTCTGCCTCCCAATTCATATTAAGACAAGAAGAAGACGAAGATATAAATCAGTAGCAAACGTTACGGAAAGTGCATGTAGTCTCATTAAAAATTTGGAAACGTGATTACTAGCAATAATTCAATATTGAGACTGGGCTTTGTTGGGTAGAGAATTTTACGTGCTACAAGATACACAGGATCGCTATGCGACGGCAGTCCTCCCTTGATTCGATGAGACGTGATCGACCGTAACTTTGGTGACCACCAAATATGCCCTCACGATCATTTGCGGTCCATCATCGGACAAATGCCTCACCCGAATGCCCCACAAATCTGGGTATTGTACGATTCGAGCAGCGGGTCACGTGGAGACCCATAATGAGAACCTTTCCGGAGTCTGTCAGGTGCTGATAACGCTATCTCACACGAGTATGCAGCATCTCCATGTCCTTCAGAGTGACCACTAACCTTTGATGCTGTTCCACCCTTTATATACCCTACCAGGTATGATAACACGAAACACGAACAGAATTAATGCACTCTAGTGGCCATTGTCCGCAGCTCGTGGTCGTGCGGTAGCGTTCTCGCTTCCCGCGCCCGGGTTCCCGTGTTCGATTCCCGGCGGTGTCAGGGATTTTCTCTGCCTCGTGATGACTGGTTGTTGTGTGATGTCCTTAGGTTAGTTACGTTTAAGTAGTTCTAAGTTCTAGGGGACTGATGCCCATAGCTGTTAAGTCCCATAGTGCTCAGAGTCATTTGAACCATCTAGTGGCCATTCTGTCACAGAGAATAGCAACGGTAATCATTTACATACCCGCCAACGGCGTGTTAGTCCTCGAAATAACATTAACATCCGACCACGTTTTCTTTGTCCTTCACTTTTTTATTGTCAGGCAGTGTATACCGAGAGTACACTAGCTTAGTTCTGCATATCTACAGAGCGTCTTTCGTGTCACATGGAGAAGGGATTTCCTAATACCTGCGTCATTGAACAAGAAAAGATTTGATAATAATATATGTCTATTTACCTGGCTCAGTGCCTCACGTGTCTTCTCTATACATGGGAAAACTTTTCATATTGTCGTTCTTCGCCATCGTTTCACTGGCTCTAGACTTACTTATAGCAGAGTGGTAAAAGGCGTTGCACTGAATACAAAAGACACACAGATGCACCAAAACATTATAATCATCTGCTCAATGCTGAATAGATCCTCATTTCAAAGGCAGTATAGCAGCGACTGGGCGTGAAATTGATTCGAAATGCCGCGGTAGGTTTCCGGAGATATGTCGCACCAGATGTCCACGCACAGATAACACGATCCCCCTAAGGTATGGGGCGGTGGTTTATGAGCGTGGAGCTAGAGTGAACAACGTCAGAGATATGTGCCATCTTATTCGTATTAAGTGATTGTACTGATGAAGAATTCGATGTGAATTTACTAGCATGCTCCTCAAACCACTGTAGCTCAGTTCTGGCCTTCTGTCGTGGACAGTCATCCTGTTGCCATAGCTCTCGTGGAAGTCATCAAGCATGAATAGACGAAAGTGGTCAGCAAGAGAATTCTAGTAGTCAATGGCGGTCATGGTGCTTCAAATTACTACCATAAGTCCCATGGAAGCCCAGACGAACGTAATGTAGACCCTATCAGTCAGCGTACGTCGCGCGGTTCATGTTTCGAGCACCCGTCACTGTCGATGACCTCGCTTGTGGCACAACCGCAATAGACAATGCGGTTGGGCCAACATGGAGACAAGTAGGGGTCATTTGCCGCAGATATCCATCGTCAATAACGTGTGCGGAATAGTGTGATCTATCGAGCGAGGTGGCGCAGTGGTTAGCACACTGGACTCGCATTCGGGAGGACGACGGTTCAATCCCGTCTCCAGCCATCCTGATTTACGTTTTCCGTGATTTCCCTAAATCGTTTCAGGCAAATGCCGGGATGGTTCCTTTAAAAGGGCACGGCCGATTTCCTTCTCCATCCTTCCCTAACCCGAGCTTGTGCTCCGTCTTTAATGACCTAGTTGTCGACAGGACGTTAAGAAACACTAACCTAACTAACCTAGTGTGCTCTGAACCACCTGAGTCTGTGCCAGCACACACTTCTGTCGTCATATTTACCATAGAATACCACATACCGTGCTTTACAGAACTGAGAAGTCTCCACCCTCCACTTTCATTCCTGAGACGTATATTGTGGTGTCACCGCCAGACACCACACTTGCTAGGTGGTAGCCTTTAAATCGTCCGCGGTCCGTTAGTATACGTCGGACCCGCGTGTCGCCACTATCAGTGATTGCTGACCGAGCGCCGCCACACGGCAGGTCTAGAGAGACTTCCTAGCACTCGCCCCAATTGTACAGCCGACTTTGTTAGCGTTGGTTCACTGACAAATTACGCTCTCATTTGCCGAGACGATAGTTAGCATAGCCTTCAGCTACGTCATTTGCTACGACCTAGCAAGGCGCCATTATCAATAGCTATTTATCTTGTGATGCATGTACCGTCAGACCGATGTTCACCAATTATGGATTAAAGTTAAGTATTCCAGAAGCTACGTACCTTTTTTGCTAGTCTCAATTCCTTGTCATTTTCCAGACCTCACGCCAGCCTGCGTGAGCTTAAACGCGTGCCTTTCGGCTACCTGTCATAGTAGATTGGCTGTCTTGCCAGTCCACAACATATATGTCCAACGTTTTGTTACATACTCATGGTTGCGTCATCCATCAACAACTTGCCACTGACGCACACGCGAACATCGGACCAGTTTCGCTGCTTCTGAGATGCTCTCTACCAAGCGCCAGCTATGACAATCTGTGTATTGTCAAGGTCACTTCTGTCAGTGTATTTCTCCATCTGCGGTCAGTAATGTGTCTACAATGTTACTCCTTTCGTCTCTGCCTCTCTAACTTACTTTCTTTACCACGTTCCGTGCTCTGGTGGCCTCCAAGCGGCATTTAATCTCGCAGTGGGAAGCTGTCGCAATGTTTTACCTGATCATTGTACAGCTCTGAAATATATTTTGGTGGTAAATTTAACTATCGCAACTTACAACAGTGTGAACATATTTCATGACAATTTCATGTCCTTTTAAATGCTCCGCTTCTAAATATCCAATACTGTACTGACGGTAATTATTCAGTAACGAATATCATGGCTTTCTTTGGATTCTGTATAAAAGTGTCTCACTATATTTAGTTATTTACTTATTCAATTTACAAATCAGGGCTATCATCAAAACCAACTGGGATTCTACCAGTTTTAATGAGTCATGTGCATATAATAGGCAAATTATGGTACTCACATAGTAACATTGTGAAAATTCAAATACATTAATGAAACAGCGCATGTACAGCTACAGTACACTGTGTTTTTTTGTTACTTTTAACATATTATTGCTAATTTTTGTAGCCTGTATACTGTATCGTATAAATAGCTCATGCATTCCTACTTGATCCCAAGAAGAAATGGGTTGCACTTACGTCACAATTGTGACTTTTCTTGGACGTGCATATGATATTGGACATTTCTACTTCAAGTATTTATTGACTGTAATTATTTTAGTGTATGACTCTGCAACTCTTCCATCACACCTCTAAGGAAACCATTAACAATTTCAGCGCCCATTGTTTATCAAGGTAAAACTGAAATGATCGTATGGAATTACTGGGCAGGAGATCCTGTATGGGGTAAGTCTTTCTATTTGACACCACTTCCGTGACTCGCAGATCAATGGAGAAGAAATGAAATGTTTAGAACAACACATACACTCTGTCACCAAGTGAAGAAGTTCTCAGAACAGCCAGGAATGGAACCCAGGACCCCGCAGTCTACGCGCAGTGAGGATGAACAGTGGACCACGACCTGTGGCCAGTAGTTGGTTAAAACTGGCGCAAGATAATGTGGCTTCGGCGCAGAAACGCATTCTCGTACTGGTTGCCGAAAAAGTCCATACCTTTTTTCTGAAAGCATTGCAGCCTCAGTTATGCGCCACCGGGTGAACTGTGCGCTTAGACTGTTAAAGTCAGTTGTGAACACGGTGTAGCCTGCTGACTAATTTGCGCGTTCTCTCTCGCTCTCATACACAGCTTGGCATCGTTGTGTCCACGCGCCGGAGGTCGTGGGAAAGTGCTTCAAAGGCGCGAGAGATAGAGTGCAATCTAATAAAATTTATATTAGAAGAGGCAGATGAGGGAGTAAAAACTGTATTTAAAATGTGTTAGGGAGGATTGCAGTAGCCAATGGCGTTTGCCACCACACAATAAAGAGAGCAAAGAAAGAGTGCAAAAGACGTAGCTACAGGAACTTCACAAAGCTTCCGTATGCTCGGACAGATGTGGAAGAAACAGAAGGAAATTTTGCATTTAGATAATTTTGATGAACAGATCTTTGGGACACTGATATATAATTTCCACATGACGCATGACCATCTGCCATCATTAAAATCACTATTTCCATTAATCAGAGAGAATACTTCATGTAAAGGAGGCAATTCATCATTACGGTACTGTTCGCCACCGGTAGCTGCATGGTCAGAGCGGCAGACTCTCAATCTTCAAGCCCCTGGTTCGATTCCCGGCTGGGTCGAAGATTTTCTCCACTCAAGGACTGGGTATTGTGCTAATCATCATCATTTCATCCCCATCGACGCGCAAGTCGCCGAAGTGGCGTCAAATCGAGACTTGCACCAGGCGAACGGTCTACCCGACGGGAGGTCCTAGTCACACGTCATTTACATTTATTACGATACTTACTACTTAAGTTGAGCTTCAGGGACCTTAATTTTCATTTCTTTATATCTCGTTTATAAACTTAGATGTTCGTATAATTCACATTCTATAACATTTGAATAAAGTGGAAAGTGCCTCAAAAAAGGCGATCCATCGTATACCCTCTAAGACGAAAAAAATGAATAAATAAATAAACGAAACGCACCACGAAGGAATTATCCGAATGGGACGAAGTCAGTAGATGTGATGTACATATCAAGGCAAAAAAATGATGACAATTTCAGGAAATTGGATGATTTATTCAAGAGAAAAAACTTCAGAGATTGAGTAAGTCGATAACGCATTGGTCCACGTTTGGCCCTCACGGAGGCCTTGTGGTGGTATTAATGTCCTGGACGTCCTCCTGAGAAATATCGCGCCAAAATCTGTCCAACTGGCGTGTTAGATCATTAAAATTCCGAGCTGGTTGGAGGGATGCTGGCCATAACGCTCCAATCATTCTCATTTGGGGAGAGATCCAGCGACATAACTGACCTAAGTAGGGTTTATGAAATGGCACTGTCAGCGTTATTAAGGGGCTCCGGAACGCCCGATACTTGCAATGTTAAAATAACGCTTATAAATTACATATTTCCTCACAAAGTATTTGAGGTAGGAAGTTGAACTTTTTACAGATTATTTATTGGAATATGGGCTACAACTTAACACAGGGATTTTACAAAATTTTAGTTCAGTTATTAAAGATGATTTTTTTTCAATTGTAATGAAAATTCACAACATTTTTTTGCAATTTTTTATTAATGTATTCAAAAATATACAGTTTTTTGGAAAAAGGCTGTGTTAAATTATGCAGAAGGTACTGTGTAACATTTACTGAAAGTTTGAGACAAATATGTTTGGAAGATCCTTAGAAAACATGTAATTAGTATGAGAAAATAAAAGTTTTGGGAATCGAGCGACAAAGATTGGATTAACTTTTTAGTGCATTCCAGGTCCATAGGATGGATTATCTTCATCCTCTGCAAACTCCTCCTTTAGCTTCCTCTTGTTCCTCCTCCTGTTTACTCTTGATTGTATTTCTAGACTCTTTACAGCCCTGTCTGCAGCCCGAAGGCGTTCCTTGTCTAAAGCAAGCATCGCTCGTACCATGTTAGAACCTATCTTCATTCCCATATTTCTAAATACCTTTGACTTTCCAACATTTCTCCTTTTCTTAAAAACTTTTCTTAATAACTTTACTTTTACTCATTATTATACTTCAACAAAACAGAGACTCAAGAAACAGAATTAATTACGAATATTTTCGAAATAACGACAGAGTAAATAAACATGAAACAATCGACAATGACACCAGCGATATATATTGAACCATCACAGGTTAGCCACAACACATACTTTATCTCACATCACTAAAATGTACCTGATGAACACGGACGTTAATAATAACACTATTTGACAGCAGTTTAACAGCGCCACAGTGGGTCACGCCCATGTAGAACACATTTCAAAAAAAATTTAAAAATAGTTGTAGTCTTCGGAATTGAATAAATTATATATCTATTAAAAGGTAATAGTCTGCAGATTCAGAAAACGCAAAAAAGTAAAAATTGAACTTTTCATGATTTTGAGCCTTTCCGGAGCCCCTTAAGAAGGACGGTGCAATATTTCTTCAGAAATGAATAAATGTCCGAGGGAACAGTCACTGCAGCTACTACAGCCGTCAACAAACATATGAAATGCATTCGCAATTGCGAATGTAAAGTACCTTGTGATGTCTTTTGGTAAAATGACAGCGAAAATATTACCAAGACGGGGAGTCGAACTGAGATTTCTCAGTTCATGCGAGAGGTCGCCTTAACCACTGCGGCTATCCTTCCACAAATCTCCGCCAGACCGTACCTTCCACCTGTCGTTGCCCATGTACTAATAGCCTGTACTCGTACATTACGCTCCCGTCCAGGAGGGCCTGATATTGGCGAATAAATACGAAACAGCGGTGCCTGTGTTAATAAGAAGTAAGGTGCAATGTCCCTTGTAATGTATTTGCCAAGCTAATATTAACCACCACCGGCTGTATATTGGAATGACGACACTGAAAATGGGTGCTGAACCAGGAATCGAACCCGAATTTCCCACTTTACACTAGTTGTCACCTTAACCGCTTTTCTCGCATAACAGTAATCTACTGAGTATTCTGCATGTACAGGTAAGTTACATTGAAATAAAGATTTTATACTTGAGTATGATGCAGTTTACATACATGAAAAGGGAGTCAATTAGCGAAAAGCACAGCAGAAGTATCTGAATATTCGTGCATACAGGAAATATATTTTACGAGAAGCAATCAATAATGGTGACAGCATAAGGCTCCTCCCTCCTTGTCACTATGCTGGTCTCTCACATATCTTCGTATCTACATTTTTCTATTTTCGTTTTGATCAATATTTCAAAAACAGTACCATTTGCGTAAATGGAAAGAATACAGAGAAAATATAGTGACGAGAAAATAAAAGCGCAATGAGGGCAGCAGGTGTCGCCGGGAACTATGCAACGTATCTTTGCAAAGAGAGATTCGGCATGTTGGCAAAGAATTTTCCAAATTGGGTCAACTGCAAGCAGGGCCACAACGCCGTAGACATAAACTTGCTCGCAGCAACGACAAAATGTACAAAGTGACCAATCAGCCATACGACCCTCGGAAAACAAGATATGTAGAAAGCCGCAGAACTATATCAGTGAAATATGGAGCGTCAACTGACCGAATGAGGAACGCAATTTTCTTGCTGAGACAGGAACAGTTTCTTAGGCGACCATGATAAATAAAACGGCGCTGCAGTGTATCTAGGGGACGCACACGTACCGCATTTTACTAATCTCGATACGATATAGACTTCTGTCGGTGGAAATCGAATTATTGACCACCCTGTACCAGGAAGAACCCGCTGCCATTGATAGAATCGGGAAGCTGATGTTGGCCCACACAATTAGCCAGCATTTTTGAGGTAAAAAATGAAATGATGGTATGGCAGTGTTGGCCGGGATGCCCCAATAAGGTTCGGCCGCAAAGTCTACCTCTTATTTCATTCGGCGACACACTGGGCAAATTGTGCCCGGCGATGAGGGTGAAATGATGAGGAACACAACACCCAGTCCCCGATCGGAGAAAATCTCCAACCCAGCCTGGAATCGAACCCGGGCCTAGTGCATGGAAGGCAAGCACGTTACCACGCAACTGAGCAGGCGGACCATTTTTTAATTGACCGTCGTTTAATGGGATTAGGGCACGAAATCTCTTCCTAGTGGGTAGACAAAAACTTTGTCGTGAGACCAGCCACTGCAGTATGTCGGCCCCCAAATAGTTCAAGGCTGGGCAGAACTCTCGAATGTGTCTCAGTTCAAAATTCTGACGACCAACGCCAACAGGGGGATTGAGGCTCTCTGGACGTAATAAGGCAAACAGTGGTCACTTATTGGTTCGTAAGACCTGAGCGATCGTTAAAATGGTGCCGGACAGCAAGAAATGGTTCAAATGGCTCTGAGCACAATGCGACTTAACTTCGGAGGTCATCAGTCGCCTAGAACTTAGAACTAATTAAACCTAACTAACCTAAGGACATCACACACATCCATGCCCGAGGCAGGATTCGAACCTGCGGCCGGAGCGGTCGCTCGGCTCCAGACTGTAGCGCCTAGAACCGCACGGCCACTCCGGCCGGCCGGACAGCAAACACAGACTCTTTCCTCTTGCAGTCAGGAACGCCCAATCCGTCGAGGGAAAGTGGATTCGTCACAGTCTCGTATCGCAACCGGAAGATGCGACACTTCCGTGAAATGCGACCAGACAACTGCTTCAGTTTCTTAGCCAACACGGACGGAAGCGGGAAAAGTTGTGTGATGTAACAGGCCTTGCACAACACATAGATATCCAAAAATCGTACCTTCTGAAAAAAGGTAAGACAGCGTGGTTCAAGATTCGCAGCTCTGCTCAAACGTGAGTGGCGTACGTAGAATCCAAATAGCCGCGTTGAAGGAAAAGTCATTAGGTGTGTCCACGCCGTAATGATTCACAAAGTACCGATGTAAGGCGTGATGCAAGACCAGCATGTGGTATAGCGGAGCCGATTCCTCAGTCAGCAGTGATCGTGGATTCGATCGCTCACGCAACCCTTCCATCAGTTGCTGTTTTGACTGCAACAACTTTTACTCAATACATCGTACATATGTAATCCGTAGTGGTGTGTCATACAAATCACACAACAGAGAATAATAAACTTCGTGATTTCTCCGAAAATCCCTCGCCCTAGCAGCACAATAAGTGATCAAAATGTGAAGGACCCTCGGTTTAGCCAGGATAGTGGACCATTCTGGAGTGGTATACTACCTGCCAACGGATCAAAGACCACGCTCCAGCATATCGTGTATCATATCATGACAGAGAGAAGGATGTCCCAACTGGGTGTACGTCAAGTGAAAGAGAGAGAGAGAGGGTGGGGGATTTACATGTGTATGATAAATGCCTTCCCTTGAAATTTTCCATCCTTCATACCTCCTATGTGTTACCACAGATGACGTGTCACTGATCTCATTTGTACTAAGACTGTGCAGTACACGCGAGGTGCCTAGTAGCTTCCAATGGCTTGAGTGGGATGCATAATTTCTGAACAATGTTCACCAACCTGCAGTCTTCTGTATAGTTGTCCCCTACGCAACAAACAAAATGGTTCAAATGGCTCTACGCTCTGTGGAACTTACCATCTGAGGCCATCAGTCCCCTAGACTTAGAACTGCTTTAATCTTACTAAACTAAGGACATCACACACATCCATGCCCGAGGCAGGATTCGAACCTGCGACCATAGCACCAGAGCGGTTCGGGACTGAAGCGCCTAGAACCGCTCGGCGACAGGGCCAGCTGCAACAAACAACACGTAGGCCGTGAGCCCGCTATCTTGAGGTTGTAATAAACTGTTAGTGAGGAACTGGTATTGCATAAATATTTACATTTTGAATTGGTATGTTTAAGCGAGATCCACTCGTTTTTAATTACCAGAATACTAGAAACTACAAATTATAGTCCACTCTATCAATCACAAATAATTTCCATTCTTCACACTTTCAGAAAATACAAACAAAAAATGAACTGCGTATCTACATAATTGCTATCAAACTGTCGTGAATGACATGGCCGAATAACCAGAGTTACATTCGTAACGGATGCCGACCAAGCCTGACAAAATATCTGTCAACTGAGACTGCAGAACAAGCCCTCACATTTACAAACCAGAGATTGCAAATTGCGTCTTAACTCTTATCGACCACGGTGACAACATGTCTGTCCTCCAAGACTGCCGAACCAGCTCTGATCTTACTGATGAATCACTTCGCCCACCATCAAATTTGGGCGCGATCCAGAAATTTCCGAACTGCTTCGTCTGCCTTTCCGTTTCCCAATTGTTTATTACATTGCTGGTAATTAACACTTCTGAAACAAAGCACCGACAGCCTGCTATTGAGATATGCTTTTATATGAAAGGTAAACAAGTACACTGTTTTGTTTTTCTAATATTAATAACAGAAGTTTATCAAGTTGGCGCTCTATATCCGAACACAGCAGCCAATCACGGAGGAGCACGGTATAGGAGGTCTTTCTCATGATATACGTACCGAAAAAACTATCTGCCACATTGCGTCATCTTCCCACTGCTGCCTTCTCAATTTGACCAACGTTGGATGTTTACATTCTCAATCACCCTTCAGGTGCATCCAGCGTACCATCTCATTTAAATCTCGACAATAATCAAAATGGGGAGACCGATCAACAGGACGCAGAACATGGTTAAAATCGCCACCCAAGTATAGATCTTAAGGAGTCCTACGCAGGTGATAAATAATCTACAATTTATAAAAAGGCGAACGTCGCACCGTGTGACCAGAACGAGACGGAGCATATAAGACTATTGAGGTTGTTGTTGTTGTTGTGGTCCAGTCCTGAGACTGGTTTGATGCAGCTCTCCATGCTACTCTATCCTGTGCAAGCCTCTTCATCGCCCAGTACCTACTGCAACCTACATCCTTCTGAATCTGCTTAGTGTATTCATCTCTTGGTCTCCCTCTACGATTTTTACCCTCCACGCTGCCCTCCGATACTAAATTGGTGATCCATCGATGCCTCAGAACATGTCCTACCAACCGATCCCTTCTTCTGGTCAAGTTGTGCCACAAACTTCTCTTCTCCCCAATCCTATTCAGTACTTCCTCATTAGTTATGTGGTCTACCCATCTAATCTTCAGCATTCTTCTGTATCACCACATTTCGAAAGCTTCTATTCTCTTCTTGTTCAAACTATTTATCGTCCATTTTTCACTTCCATACATGGCTACACTCCATACAAATATTTTCAGAAATGACTTCCTGATACTTAAATCGATACTCGATGTTAACAAATTTCCCTTCTTCAGAAACGCTTTCCTTGCCAATGTCAGTCTACATTTTATATCCTCTCTACTTCGACCATCATCAATTATTATGCTCCCCAAATAGCAAAACTCCTTTACTACTTTAAGTGTCTCATTTCCTAATCTAATTCCCTCAGCATCACCCGACTTAATTCGACTACATTCCATTATCCTCGTTTTGCTTTTGTTGATGTTCATATTATATCCTCCTTTCAAGACACTATCCATTCCATTCAACTGCTCTTCCAAGTCCTTTGCTGTCTCTGACAGAATGACAATGTTATCGGCGAACCTCTAAATTTTTATTTCTTCTCCATGGATTTTAATACCTACTCCGAATTTTTCTTTTGTTTCCTTTACTGCTTGCTCAATATACAGATTACTATTGAGGTGAGGTCAATAAATCTACAGCCGATCTATCTGCCAGACTCAGCATTGGGAATGCCTTCCCGAAATAATGCGATAGATCCAGTCGAAAATTCCTGCAGCACTTTTAAAACAGTTCGAAATCCAGTGAGAGAGAAAATGGCAAATCAAACTTCTTGCAGGAACACTATAGCTCACTATAGTTGCACAGGAGACATATATGAACTGACGCAGCGAGGCTAGGAGCAACTCTGATACCACTCGGTTTAGATTTAGTGTGACAAATGTAAATCCTTGAGACAAAGATCAAATGGAAAAACAGTAAGAGAACAACTGAGTGGCCTGACTATTCCACCAGTTGCCCATCACAGTCCATCGCGGCGTCCAAGAACGAATGCGAGACTGGGTGGCCAGTACCGGTCCCAACTGAATCTTTATCTTATTTGTTTCACGCGCCACTGCAGGTTCCGGCTGTATACGTTGTTTAACCCAGCTACGAGGCGTAATAGCTTCTGAAGTTGGTGGTGCAAGCGGATATTGTATCACTTCCACAACAGTCTGTGACTTCCAGGGTAAGACCTGTGCCTCGTAGAAAGGTCACCCCTGCTAGGCATGCAGACTCTCAAAAGAGGGCAATCAGAGAAACCTAAGAGACAGAGGGAGACAACTCTGGGGTAACAATTTCTCCAGCGTTGAGAGCAGAGTTGGAATTGCGGTGGACGCTGTGAGGGAGATGACTACGACACACTCGCTCTGGGGCGGCTTCATAGGAGCCAACGCTGCAGCAGCAAGAATACCAGATCCTGCTTCCCCGATCTTATGGCACGGCGCTACTGGTAGGAATGACACACAAACACGGTTCAGGTGAATGTGGAAAAGAGGAGGCCGCAAATAATTCACTACTATCGTGAGTGCGTCGCGGCTCATTATAAATCGCTCCCGCCACTTTTCAAGCAGTGACAGGAACAGGGTCAGTTCTTGTCTGCTACGACGGAAAATCAGCCGTAGTGATAGTGGACATGCATGCGTACACTTATGTCCGAAGCAATAGGCAGTGCAGCGACTACACTGGAAAATAAATTCAAGAAATATATTCGTGATTGTGAGTATGAACTACCGTCGACTGTATATTTAAATGACGAAACTGAAAATTTGTGCTACACTGGGGCCGGCCGCTGTGGCCGAGCGGTTCTATGCGCTTGTCCGGAACAGCGCTGCTGCTACGGTCACAGATCCTGCCTCGGGCATGGATGTGTGTGATGTCTTTAGGTTAGTTAGGTTCAAGTAGTTCTAAGTCTAGGGGACTGATGACCTCAGATGTTAAGTCCTATAGCGCTTAGAGCCACAAGATGCTACACTGGGACTCGAATCAGGATATCCAGCCTTACGTGTGCGGTCGCCTCAACCGCTTCGGCTATCCGTGCACGAATCACGGCCAGAGCCAAACGTCCACATGCCGTCGTCACAACCTGATCTCGTACAATACGCATATTCCCGTACAGGAAGGACATACTTATTGAGAGTCGAGGGCCTGATATTGGCGAATAAATAAGAAATGGCAGTGCATATGTTATTGACAAGGATGATGCAATGTTTCTCCGGATACACATGCATGTGATTCGTGCACAGACAGCCAAAGCGGTTAAGGCGACTGGTCACATAAAGCAGAAAATCCGGGTTTAAACGCAGATCTGGCATAAATTGTCATTGTCCTCATTCCAATACGCAACTAAATGGTGGTTCGTATTCATAATTGCATATACATTTCCTAAGGTGGCGTTTTGCAAGCACGAGTAAAGCAGTGGAAACTCTCGCGGGCATTATTTTGCTGAAATGTAAGCCTAGGCTAGGTCACCGTGAAGGGCAACAAAACTGGGCGTACAACGTAAACAACATACATACCACTGTATTGTAAGGATGCCGAAATGATAAGCAAAGGGGTCCTGCTTGTCGAGTCATATTGTCGTGTCACGTGAGCGGATCAGGATGAGAGCTGACGCTGTCTCCAGTTTTGAAGTGGCTCGTCGAACTCGTAGAACTAGTGCCTGAGAGTACAAACTGGAATATTTTCAGATACGAAAACTCGGTGGGGAAAAGGACAAGGAACTCTGAATAATATCAGAAGCTGCACAACGAAACAGGATTGGAAACTACTGTAGAATCCTACAAGGCACTAACACATCGTCTATCTTGTGCAATCCTGCATGTACTCTGCGCAGCTAAGTGCCACGAGAAACTAAGTCCCGTCCCGGCGGCACTACCCTTACCATAAAAACGCAGTTCCACCAGCTTCATAGCGTCCCTGCTGACATTAATTTACTCCTTTCCTGGCACACCTTGTGCAACAGTATAGCATTAGTTATAACAGGTGATCAAAAAGTCAGTATAAATTTGAAAACTGAATAAATCACTGAATAATGTAGTAGAGAGGTACAAATTGACGCACATGCTTGGAATGACATGGGGTTTTATTAGAACCAAAAAAATACAAAAGTTAAAAAAATGTCCGACAGATGGCGCTTCATCTGATCAGAATAGCCATAATTAGCATAACAAGGTAAGACAAAGCAAAAATGATGTTCTTTACAGGAAATGCTCAATATGTCCACCATCATTCCTCAACAATAGCTGTAGCCGGGGAATAATGTTGTAAACAGCACTGTAAAGCATGTCCGGAGTTCTGGTGAGGCATTGTCGATGGAAGTTGTCTTTCAGCTTCCCTAGCGATGTCGGTCGATCACGATACACTTGCGACTTCAGGTAACCCCACAGCCAATAAACGCACGGACTGAGGTCTGAGGACCTGGGAGGTCAAGCATGGTAAAAGTGGAGGCTGAGCACACGATCATCACCAAACGACGCGCGCAAGAGATCTTTCACGCGTCTGGTAATATGGAGCGCCATCCTGCATTTTGGTTCTAATAAAACACCATGTCATTTCAAGCATGTGTGTCAATTTTTACCTCTCTATCTACATTATTCCGTGGTTTATTAAGTTTCCAAATTTATACTGACTTTTTGATCACCCGGTACATTCCCAATACTTCACACTACTCATTCCCAACACATAGTCAAGTTGGTATCCAACCACTGTCTGGTGTGTCTCCAGACAGGTCTTCACTGGTCATCAGAGCTCAGTTCGAAGTGAGACTCACAACTAAATACATTTCTACTACAGACATAGAGTAGGCTGAAGACATGTATGGAGACGGCCAGGACTGCAGTGGGTTACCAACTTGTCTGTCACCTGCCATACGATCCGACAACCAGGAATGATGGTCTGGGGTGTCTTTTGTTTTCACAGCAGGACGCCTATGGTTGTCACCCGCAGCACCCTTACAGCACAGTGATATATGGGCAATATTTTACGCCATCCTGGGCTTACATTTCAGCAAGATCATGGCCACCCGCACATAATAGTTTCTACTGCATGTCTTCGTGCTTTCCAGTCTCTGTCTTGGCCCACATGGTGGCCGGATCTCTCGTCAATTGATAACGTTTGGAGCATTATGGACAGGCTCTTCAACCATCTCGGGATTTTAACGATCTAACGTGTCAACTGGACGGAATTTGGAAAGATATCCCTCGCCAGGACATTCTGTCACTCAATGCCAAATCGAATAACAGCTTGCATAAGGACCAACGCGTAATTGACTTGTTCAACTTCTGAAACGTTTTCTCGTGAATAAATCGATTTTTCTGAAATTGTATTCTTTTGTTTGTATGTGTATGTACATCGCTTCCACTGACTTCCATCATATTCGGATAATTTCTACGTGTTGCGTCACTTTTTTCTTTTCTTCTTGGAGAGTGTATAGATGAAATATATAGTTCAATTCTTACATTGGACACAACTTGTATGCAGCTCGTGGTCTTGCGGTAGCGTTCTCGGTTTCTGCGCACGGGGTTCCGGGTTCGATTCCCGGCGGGGTCAGGTTTTCTCTGCCTCGTGATGACGTGGTATTGTGTGTCCATCATCATTTCATCATCATTGACTCGCAAGTCGCCGAAGTGACGTCAACTTAAAAGGACTTGCAAAACGGCGGCTTCCCCGTATCCTCCTGGCCAACAATGCCATACGATCATTTCATTTTTTAATTGCACACAACTGGTAGTCAGATGGATGAAATGGAGGAAAAGGCCTCTTTGAAAAGGACAACATGTCACAGTAGTACACGCAATAGCAAAATTGTATCACGTGACTGTATAATTTCGGAGAATGCAATAAATTTATTCCTCTCTTGAAAAGAAGTGAATTATCCCCCGGAGATGCGCAAAATCCAATTTTGTTCCAAATGCGCTTTTAATATTCAAGTCAGTGAGTAAAACGGGAGATTACACGAAAAGATGAGAGCTGTAAATTTTTCGAAGGAATTATTTGAACCATTATCATTGATATCCAGTGCCTGCGTAAGGCAGTTCTGCGTCTCGAGTGAATTACTGCCGTTATGGTATCGTGTGGCTAGAACTGAAATTAATACCCAAGTTCCTGAGAAATTCCGTTATTGTTTTCGACACTGCAAATTATTTTCAGTACCTTTAGGAACCTGTATCAAATATTACACAGAGAACAGCACTTTAAATTCATCAAAACGTGAGCCTGTGCAATTATCATCTACTAATATCTGTTTTATGCCATTTCCATTTTCCACGGAACATTTAATATCATTCTTCTCCGAAAGTAAGAAAGATATCAAATGTAAGAGTTACAAATATCGAAACTGAGGTTTTTGAAAGGACCACAAAGGGAAAAGCAATTTGTCTGCAGATAATAATTTCCATCCGCCTAAACTACGAATGCTTTTGGGATGAAGCTCAATTCCGCATGCACTTAAAATATTATGAGCTATACTTCCTCTACCTTAAAAAACCGTAATAAAATTTGATTAGCTTGAAATCAAAGTAACATGCCAGTGCCACCGTACTTTGAAATACGCTGTACATACCCTGCGCCTGAATAACGTTTCTAGAAACTTCGGTATCAGAATGCCAGGTTTCCGCAATCTGTCTATCGTCCTTCCAAAGAGATATATATATCAGTTTTATAAAAACTGTACTGAATTTCAAGCTAACTGTATTTGAAATAAATGGTTGGAATTCCTTGAGTTACATTAAGAAGTATCCTTAATTTACTGGTAGTGACTAGTCTCGAACATTGTGTCCAGTTTCGCATCATACTATTGAATGTGAATTCCAGGGGATGACGCGTAAATGGTTCAAATGGCTCTGAGCGCTATGGGACTTAACATCTGTGGTCATCAGTCCCCTAGAACTTAGAACTACTTAAACCTAACTAACCTAAGGACATCACACACATCCATGCCCGAGGCAGGATTCTAACCTGCGACCGTAGCAGTCGCGCGAGTCCGGACTGAGCGCCTAGAACCGCGAGACCACCGCGGCCGGCGATGACGCGTAACTATTGGCAGTAGTTTCTTTTATAATACGTTCATAACGTCTTCGTAAGTAACTGAAATACAGTCAAGTAAGTGTGTTTGAGAAGGCCACAGAAGAAAATCCTAATGGCAATGCAGATACAGCAGTTTAACATGCAACAGGCAACTTAAAGTGAACAGTACCGTGGGTTATGACGTTGCAAGAAACCAGCAGTTACCAAGTAACACCGCCAGAGGCCGCTAGTAGCAGTGTGTGCACAGAACGAAAAAAATTAATTGTCTGGTGTAAAAGTTCTAATACTGTGATGTTAACAATACAAGTTACAATACGATAAAATAAAAGAAACTGTAACCGGCTATCAGGCGTAATCAAAGTGTTAACAAACTGTGTGAAGTATGACACCACATACGGTGTGATTCGCAGGTACATAGCCGGGGTATGATAAAAATAAATAAAACTAATAAAATATCTCCACAGTATTCACAAAAACCCTATGGTGTAACAGACGGCGTAACATGTAGTCATGACAAAATTTGTAAGCTCTGACTCCATAATTACAGGTAACATATTTCTTGATGTCGTACAAAAAACTTAACATGAAATAAAAATAGTAACAAAATGGTGAAATATCAGTACTAACGAAAGGAATTTAATGAAAAACAGAGCCCAGTAATGGCGATATACGTAAAAGATCAAAATGTTTTGTTCCCTTAACAAACAATGTTGTAGTATAATACTAACACAATGGCAAATAAAATTAATTATGACTATTTTTGGTCTAATCGACCGAAAAATCATTACAGCAACAATAACTTACGTAAAGCTGTAGCGCCACAAATGGCATGATTCATAAATTGCATAGCCAAATAACTATGAATACTTTCCACAGTCTAAGTAACTTTTAGATCAATAAAGAAATAATATAAATAAAATTTTAATAAAAAATATCTCCATATCGTTCACAAAAGATGCTACAGCGTCACAGGTGGCGCATCATGTAATCACGGTAAAACCTATACCAAACATGTCCTTGGTGGCAGACAACAGACGACTTGTCATCTAAGACAAGAATTATTATGAAATAAAATACATTTGTAGGGTATTGAGAATATCTATAGAATACCAAAGAAGGGTCTTATATAATCACCTGAGATGGGACATATAATTAAACTACACAGTTTACTAATAAGCCGGAACATTATGACCACTGCGCATCGCGAGGTGGGATGCTGCCTTGTGACGATGTGGGTACGTGACGCGGTAACTAAGTACGAGTGTGAGTCAAATGAAAACCTTTAATGTTTTTAAATAGTATTTATTGTGCAGAAGTTGTACAAAGCTGTATCACTTTTCCACATAATCTCCCCCACGCTTAATGCAAGTCATCCATCGGTTACAAAGTGCATAAATTCCTTTAGAAAAAAATTCTTTTGGTAGTCCGCGCAACCACTCATGCACCGCGTGGCGTACCTCTTCATCAGAGCGGAACTTCTTTCCTCCCATTGCGTCTTTGAGTGGTCCAAACGTATGGAAATCACTTGTTGCAAGGTCTGGTGGGTATGGTGGATGAGGAAGACACTCAAAATGCAGGTCTGTTATTGTTGCAACTGTTGTACGGGCAGTGTGGGCCTTGTATTGCCATGTTGCAAAAGGACACCTGCTGACAGCAATAGACGTCGCATTGATTTGATTGCAGGCCGCAGATGATTTTTTAGGAGATCTGTGTATGATGCACTCGTGACAGTGGTCCCTCTAGGCATGCTCCAAAATGGCGTCTTTTTCGTCCCAAAAGAGAGTCAGCATAACCTTCCCTTCTGATGGTTCTGTCCTAAACTTCTTCGGTTTTGGTGGTGAGGAATGGCGCCGTTCCTTGCTCGCTCTCTTCGTTTCCGGTTGGTGGAAGTGAACCCAGGTTTTGTCCCCAGTAACGATTCTTGCAAGGAAGCCATCCCTTCTCGTTCAAAGCGCCGAAGAAGTTCTTCACATGCATCAACACGTCGTTCTCTCATTTCAGGAGTCAGCTGCCGTGGCACCCATCTTGCAGACATTTTATGGAACTGGAGTACATCATGCACAATGTGGTGTGCTGACCCATGACTAATCTGTAAACATGCTGCAATGTCATTCAGTGTCACTCGGCGGTTTTCCTTCACTATGGCTTCAACTGCTGCAATGTTCTGTGGAGTCACAACTCGTTGTGCCTGACCTGGACGAGGAGCGTCTTCCACTGAAGTCACACCATTTGCCAACTTTCTACTCCATTCGTAGACTTGCTGCTGTGGCAAACATGTATCACCGTACTTAACCTTCATTCGTCGATGAATTTCAATAGGTTTCACACCTTCACTACGCAAAACCGAATAACAGAACACTCTTCTTCCCTGGTGTAAGCCACAAGTGGGGCGGCCATTTTTTTACCGATACTGCGACGGTATGTGTGCATCTGCTTTATGCTGCCACCTACAGACCATTCTGCAACGCCGTTTGTAGCACGCTCACCAACGTACAGGATAACGGTGCGAAATTATTACAAATTTAATGTTTTCATTTGACTCACCGTCGTATGTAAGCGAAGTAGTCACGGACGGGAGAACACTCTAGCGAAGACATGGGTTGCAAATGGGGAAATATACTGAGGTAATCGACTTGGAAAAGGGCAGATTATTACGTGGAACCTATGAACGAGTATCTCGAAAGTGGCGACGCTGGTCGAATGTGCACGTGCTACTGTCGTGAGCATCTATGGAAAGAGATAGGACAGTGAAAGTACCACTAGGCGCTAAATGGTTGGACGCCTTCGGAGGCTTGTCAGCTCTGTAAAGTAGGATAGATGGTGATATGTGGCATCTCTGCCGAAAGAGGACAATGCTCGTGCACGCACAGGTGATTCGGAGCACACCGTTCATTGTACACTATTGAACAAGGAGCTCCACAGCAGACCACTCCCATGTGTTCACATGTTGAACCAACGACATCGTTAATTATGACTGCAGTGGGCACGGAACCATACGGATTCGACCGTCAATCAGTGGAAACGTGTCGCCTCTTCGGGTAAATCACACTTCTGCTACATAGGTTGATGGTCGTCTCCACAAACGCTGTCATCGATGGAAGGGCGACTCGAAACCTTCAGCGAGCCACGGACGCAGGCTGGCGGGAGGAGTATTATGCTACCGGAGACGTTCTTTCGTACTTTCATCTGTGCTTTGGTAGTAAAAGACACGCTGACAGGTTTGAACCACATGCATCCCTTCATGCTTGATGTCAGTCCCGACAGCGACGTCATCTTTTAGCCGTATAGTTGTCCGTGTATCAAAGCCAGAACCTTGCTTCAGTGGTTTGAGGAGCATTTTGTTGAACTCACTTTGATGTCTCCGCGATCAAAGCAGCCAATCATCTGGAACCCATCTGGGTCGCCATCGGACTCCATCACCGCGTACGAAAATCAGGGGCCTCTTATTTACCCGAATTACATGACTCCTGCTGCATACCTCTACGAACCTACCAACAAACTCTCTAATCCGGGACACGCAGAATCAGTGATGTATTTCGTTCCAGAATGAATGGGTTGTTTTGGGGAGGAGACCAGACAACGAGGTCATCGGTCTTATCGGATTAGGGAAGGATGGCGAAGGATGTCGGCCGTGCCCTTTGAAAGGAACCATCCCGGCATATGACTGGAGCGATTTAGGGAAATCACGGAAAACCTAAATCAGGATGGCCGGACGCGGGATTGAACCGTCGTCCTCCCGAACGTATTTCGTTCCAAAGACGGAGCAACAAGCTATTTCTTAGTTAATCATAATGTTTTGTACAAAGATGTGTCCTTAATTACAAATAATTAAATTGATTATGGGGAGATGAGACAGTCGTGACATGGTCACCTATAACACAATCAAGCTTCACGTCGGTGAACATGGTACATCTACGCGTCCAGAAACTCTTGTGGCGTGACATGCAAAAGCAATAATGCAGGATTTACTCATACATTTACTGTTTCTCCGCCACCAGCAACCTACATAAATGACTGAACTCCATATCAAACGTATACTAGTTTAACTAGAGCTCTTCATGCTAACGTTACTTTTTGTACCTCTCGTATTACGTACGAACGACCAAATATATTCAGGGTGTCATCGAGATGAAACAATACATGAAGAATAATGAACAATTATTCTAGATCATAGCAGTTGGCATGATGGAAGAAGTGGCAAGATCTGTAAACAACTCTTCAACAGTGAGTACTTTATACTGAGAGAAATCCTAACTATGATCTAAATCATTGTCATTTCATATCAAGTAAACTGAAAACTTTCTCAACAGTACTGTACCTGTAGAGATACAACAGGACTCTAGTAAAAGGATTTGGAACAGGAAATGCAGCACAAACAATAATTCTTTAATATCCATACAGGTGCACTTCAATGTGGAGCGGTGGAATTTATTGAAGCTTTTTAGAGAAAAATATATTTCTTCCTTGCACTGACAAGTTCTCAGGATACAACGAAACATAGTGTTGGCTTCATGCGTTGAAGTTAAAACGAATAAACACGCAGCACCGTTCTAGACTGTTTTATTACCATCATCACTCTACGCAATAATCTGTTAGCTACGAGACTGTTTCATTACCACCATCACTCTACGCAATAATCTGTTAGTTACGAATTTGTTTGATGATGGTAATGAAGATAAATGTACTGATGAAACGCACGTAATGGCATTGTTCTTGCACCGCCATATCTTGACGGCATTCAAAGCTTCAGGATTTACAGAACTATTTGAACTATACACATCAAAATAGTTTTGCATCACACCGGTTCCCAGAACCCCTGAAGATACACGTTGACTGTGGATATTGTATCACAGACACAGTCCCTTTGACTGTTCAGAGATGTCACTAAACCCGCCCAAAAACGTAAAGAACCATGCTTTAGGAGCGCTTATTAGACGGAGGGGGTCCGACAGCCGATCAGTTCCATTCATTCCACCAGGAAGGAGGTACACGCCTCGTGTTATCTGTTGGTCAACCATGCCTAGACGGTCAATACCGTGGTTCGATCGCGTCCGCATTGTTACTTTCTGCCAGGAAGGGCTCTCAACAAGGGAAGTATCTAGGCGTCTCGGAGTGGACCAAAGCGATGCTGTTCAGACATGGAGGAGATACAGAGAGACATGAACTATCGACGGCATGCCTAACTCAGACCACCCAAGGGCTACTACTGCAGTGGATGATCGCTACCTACAGATTATGGCTTGAGGAACCCTGACAGTAACGCCACCATGTTGAATAATGTTTTTCGTGCAAACACAGGTCGTCTTGTTACCACTCAAACTGTGCGCAATAGGCTGCATGATGCGCAACATCACTCCGACGTCCATGGTGAGGTCCATCTCTCCAACCACGAGACCATGCAGCGCAGTACAGGTGGGCCGTTAACATGCCGAATGGACCGCTCAGTATTGGCATCACGTTCTCTTCACCGATGAGTATTGCTTATGCCTTCAACCAGACAATCGTCGGAGACGTGTTTGGTGGCGACCTGGTCAATATGAACTCTTAGACACACTGTCCAGCGAGTGCAGCAAGGTGGAGGTTCCCTGCTGTTTTGGTGTGGCATTTTGTGAGGCCGACGTACGCCTTTGGTGGTCATGAAAGGCGCCGTAACGGCTGTACGATACGTGAATGCCATCCTCCGTCCGATAGTGCATCCATATCGGCGGCAGTTTGGCGACAATTCGCACCCCCATCGTGCACATCTTGTGAATTACTTCCTTCAGGATAACGACGACTATAGTGGCCAGCATGTTCTCCAGACATGAACCCTATCGACCGTGCCTTGGATAGATTGGAAAGGGCTGTTTGTGGACGACGTGACCCACCAACGACTCTGAGGGATGTACGCCGAATCGCCATTGAGAAGTGGGACAATCTGGACCAACAGTGCCTTAATGAACTTGTGGATATGCCACGACGAATACAGGCATGCATCAATGCAAGAGGACGTGCTACTGGGTATTAGAGGTACCAGTGTGTACAGGAATCTGGACCGCCACCTCTGAAGGTCTCGCTATATGGTGGTACAGCATGAAATGTGTGGTTTTCGTGAGCAATAAAAAGGGCGGAAATGATGTTTATGTTGATCTGAAAGCCAATTTTATGTTCAGGTTCCGGAACTCTCGGAACCGAGGTGATGCAAAACTTTTTTAACAGATAGGGAGCCTAAATCCGGTATTGTAATTGACGCCACTGGATCGGAGATCTGAGTTCTGCAGGACGCACATATTCAGTATGCCAAAACTTGCATCTAGTAAGATTTAGTGTCACATATGAGCAGAGAAACTTCTAAAACGCGTCGGGTGGGGAGACAGCAGGGAAATTGGCAATACAGGGTCAGAAAGATGCTTAAACGAGTATTCTCACAGACGGCGCTATAGTGATGTTTCTAATGTGGCCGCAGAAGTCCGTTGACTGAGAATTGACTAAATAAATCAAAATCTCCTACTTGTGACCAGCTATCATAGCAGAAGCGCATCTCAAATTGTCAGCTTCCGAATCAGGATGTGTACGGCCATACTAGAGACACCGCCCAACACATTCTGCAAAGCTTCATCGAATTACTGATTGATGCTGCAGTTCCCATTCCAAATCCTTTTACTGGAAGACTGTTGCACTGTAACACAGATACTGTCTGAGCGCACAGTGAATGCATAAAGATGTCTAGAAAATAGTGTCTCCCGTTAAGTGTGGGTGCCTGCCGATAGATTTCGACTGATTTCGAGCAGCTTCACACAATGTAACTGTCATGCAGTTCCTTCTTCGTGACGGTTGTCGGCCGCTCAGTGCAGTGGCATTGAGGACGCTCCTGCAGTGTTTCCGTTGGGAATTGTGATTGATCACCCACCGCACAGTCCAGAATTAGCTCCTTATCATTTTCATCTCCGCTCGAACGAACCGCTGGCTATGAAGACAACATTTTGGCACAGACAACGAGCTGCAGTGCAATGCAGAAAATTGTCGGAAAGCACAGGAGGTTGCCATCTATCAGGAGGGTATTAAAAAGTTGATACAACGCTACGACAGACATCTCAGTCGGAGCAGCGCCTATGTAGAGAAAAAAAAAAGTGTGTGAAATCTCCTGGGACTTAACTGCTAGGGTCATCAGTCCCTAAGCTTACACACTACTTACCCTAAATTATCCTAAGGACAATCACACACACCCATGCCCGAGGGAGGACTCGAACCTCCGCCGGAATCAGCCGCAGAGTCCATGACTGCAGCGCCCTAGACCGCTCGGCTAACCACGCACGGCCTATGTAGAGAAATAGCTGGAAGGCGCAGCTAATGATTGCAAGTAAAACAGCTTTGATTTTCACTGTGATTTTCATTTTTCGACCTTACGTTTAGAATAGCCCTCGCACATTAATATCGAAAGTTCGTCTAAATGCTTACTCGTTAGTAAAAAAGTCTCATAGAAGAAGCTGAGTCCTGCGGCCATCAGTCTGAACGGTAATTTTAAATGTCGATGGGAGAAGAAGAAAGAAGTCAGCAATCAAGACTGACAAGACTATTGCAAAGGTTTTAAAAAGACCCCATATTTACGGCAATTAAAAGTCGTTCCGAACGTTTATGGCCAAGCACAGAAATTACAGCGACAAGAATAAGTCAAAACCACTGGAAATTACATAAATATCGAGAAGTAGTTTAATGCACTTCAAGTTTACTGGCATTTCAGATAAATATTGTAAACATATTTAATGAGGGATGGAAAGAGGCACTGCCTCGTCACGGAGTTTACTGAAAACAAAACCAAGTCCGCTGTATGTCTGTTCCAAATTGTGAAATATCGGGTCATGGCTCTTCTAGGGAACCATCTCGGCATTCATCTTCAGTGATTCTTAGAACCAAAATCCATACGAATACAAAATCACTGAAACGGAAACGCAGTAAAAAGACATATAACTAAATTCATTCATTCTCTCTCCGTCTGCTGTGCGGCTGGTCCCGGCGGAGGTTCGAGTCCTCCCTCGGGCATGGGTGTGTGTGTTTGTCCTTAGGATAATGTAGGTTATGTAGTGTGTAAGCTTAGGGATTGATGACCTTAGCAGTTAAGTCCCATAAGCTTTCACACACATTTGAACATGTTTTTCTCTCCGTCTGAAGACTGGCGCACCGGGCAGTAGCAGGTAAAATTAAAATAGATTATGTAAAAAAAAAGTGGCTGCTGGCAGTTTTCTCAGCCTTCCAACACATATTACAACTAATTCCTAGGAATACGTTTCGTAGAATACAGCGCGCTGTGTTACACTGCCAGATTTCTTAGTGCGCTGGTACCTGTAAAAACCACTTCTTCCACAAAGACTCTCATGCTCTGCAGAAGTGTCTGTCCGCATAAATGTCACTTCGCAAAGTGTTCCAACGCGGTATGTAATAACGAAATGCGGGTTATAATATGAACAGATTTATAAATCAACACACGATACTTCGCGACGAGGGGGCTGTGCATAGAAACTTTAAGTCACTTAAGTCTCATGTGAATCGTGGTATGAAGAGTTATTCTCTTACACTGAATGATCGCTTAAGCCAAGGAATAATTGGAAACTTTCAAAGCAGTTAATTTCTCTCTACTCAACACACATATCACAAACTTATTCTTACACATTGTGTCTGATATTTCAAAATATAAATAATGTTTTACATCTTGGCAAGAAGTAGCGATATGTGTGTACGTGCGCATGACAGTCGTAAGAGAATGTTCTTGCTGTTAAATACATGTTTTAATTACTCAGTGCTAATGCTCGAACTCTTTCGTAAGTGATGAAGACCCATTCACGAATTTTACAAGCAAAGAGTGCCTCGCATTCTTGTAGGAGTTGATACAGGTCAGCACTAGGGAAATGAAAGTCCTGTAAACATTTATGGAGCATCAAGTAATTATTGAGAACATACCATTCCGTTTTATGATAACTATCTGTGTCGTGATATTACAGGAGGCGTTAAATGCAATTATCACACACCATTAAACATTTTTCAGGCCTCCGTCTCAAAGAATCAACATTGGTCACGAGGCAAGCCGATTATATTTTTCAACGCCCCATGGCCTGGTGTCACAGCAATATTAAAAAACTACGGTCGTTATAGATCTGCCGGCGTCACCATCACAGGCAGGGAATAAAGTACCGCACACACACGAACACAACGTATGAAATCAGCAATGAACGACAACGAAAAAACGTACAGTACGGACCACTCTCGGCCTATTTAAAATGACCCATATCACAAGAAGGTTTTTCTAGATTTGTGTTTATGGGATCCACAGTTTTCTAATTTTGACCAGTACTGTTTCTTGAAAGAACGTATTACATCCTTTTCAATACACTGTGCATACATTGCTGCGCCAAAATATTGTGACTGCTTCATAGATCACGCAAATCCCTGCAATTTCTCGCCAGTGGATTGTTGGCGATGACCAAGCACACGATAGTGTCCAATATGTGTTCTACTGGGTTAAACAGGCGAATTTAGTGGCTAAGGCAGCAGTTTGAGTTCTCCATCATGGTCCTATAACCACTGTAGAACCGCTCTCGCTTTGTGAACTGGACACTTATCCTGCTGGAAGATGCTATCACCTTTGAGAAAAACATCAATCATTAAAGGGGTGCAGCTGGCTGATGGTTCAGATAGCTCTGAGCACTATGGGACTTAACATCTGAGGTCATTGGTCCCCTAGAACTTAGAACTACTTAAAGCTAACTAACCTAAGGACATCACACACATCCATGCCCGAGGCAGGATTGGAATCTGCGACCGTAGCGGCCGCGCGGTTCCAGACTGAAGCGCCTAGAACCGCTCGGTCACACCGGCCAGCCATTGCAGCTGGTCTGCAGTAATGTTCAGATCTCACAGTGCCTTCGATTTCTACCACAGAAGACAAGGGTCGAAAGTGGATCAAGCATCATCCTTCAATCTGTCGCACGAACGACGAAATGGCTGATATTGAAATTAGTGGCCATAGCGTAGAAAAGCAACTGAAATCGCTCGATAGTAGGAAGGTGACAGGACCTGACGGGATACCAGTACGGTTCTGCATGCGTTATGCCAAAGACCTTGTCCCTCTTCTAGCAGCGCTGTACCGTACGTCTCTGGAGAAGCGAAGTGTTCTTGATGATTGGAAAAAAAATCATAGGTCATTCGCGTTTTCAAGATGGGTCGTCGAACTGACGCACAAAACTATACGCCTCTGTCTCTGAAATAGAGAAGATCGAAATCAGAGCAGCATGTGTCCTTACAGGTTCATTTAGTAAGCACAAAGACGCCACAGAGATAATGGAAACCAACTGCAGTGGTGCGCGGTGCAAGAGAGGCATACTGCATCACTGTGTCGTTTACCGTTAAAAGTTTGGAGAACGTACGTCCCCAGAATAGTCAACAAAAAATATCATTGAAAGATCCCAACCATAGGCATACCGGCCGGCTGGTCCCGGCGGAGGTTCGAGTCCTCCCTCCGGCATGGGTGTGTTTGTTTGCCCTTAGGACAATTTAGGTTAAGCAGTGTGTAAGCTTAGGGACTGATGACCTTAGCAGTTAAGTCCCATAAGATTTCACACACATTTGAACATTTTTGCATACCGGCAAACGTTCTCTCAGTGAATCATTCACGAGTGGGACAGGAAAGGGGGCAAGTGAGTGTGATACACAGCGTACTCTCCGTCACGACCGCAAGATACCTTGCCATTCATCTGATCATGGGACACGTTTCTATTGCTCTACGGTCCAACCTCGTTGATCCTATGCCCACTTCAGTCGTAATTGCCGATGTTGTTGCGTGCAAATGGGAATACGTTGGGGTCGTCCACTGTGGAGACCTATGTTCAACGAAGTGTACTGAATGATGGGCTACGAAACACCTTTAACGCCATCAGTATTGTACTGGATCGTTAGATCGGTGTACTCGCCTGTATAGAACCGGCTAGCCTCCAACATCCATGTTATATGATAAAAAACGGAAGTCCAACTCACTGTCGCCTACTCGTAGTTCTACCTTCCTACAATCGCTTTCCGTAGATGCCCATGACAGTAGTACGCAAGCAGCCCACCAGATTCGCCATTTTAGAGCTATAAAAATCTGCAATTTGTCAAAGTCGCTTGTGTTAGTGGATTTGCACATACGAGGTGCGACAATAAAGTGATGAGACTGATTTTCTTTGCAAGATGTGGCAATCCTGCAGGCTTGCGTAGGCACAGTAGCTTTGACCTTGGCCTATAAGCTGCTTCTAGTCCAAGCGGCACATCGATGCAACTGTTCAGTCGTGAGTTGTGCTGTTAACATGTGTTTGTGTCTCTCGTCACGGAAATGGAAACGCATAATATTGCGCAATGGTATGCCATTTCTTTTTGCGTTAATTCGGGTGAAAACGCGACGACAACTTACAGTAAACTTCAGAAGGTTTTTGGAGAGGAGGTTACGTCAAGAGCTCAAGTTTTTCATAGGCATAAAATGTTTAGTGAAGGCAGAACGAATGTTGAAGTTGAAGAACGCAGTGGACAACCATCAGCCTCACGGACGGATGTCAAATTGGCCGAGTTGAGTGAACTCGTACGATATGATCGAAGGTTATCTGTGAAAATGATTGCAGAAGAACTGAACATCAGTCAAGAAACGGTTCGTCTAAAAATAACTGAAGATCTTGGTATGAGAAAGATTTGTAGAAAAATGGTCCCCAAACATCTCACACCACAACAGCAAGAAACACGGAAAAATGTGGCAGCCGATCTGTGGCAAACGGAAATCAGTGTATAATTGTTGAGCCTTGTTATCACTGGGGATGAAAGTAGGTTGTTTTCTGCAAGATCCAGAGACAAAACGTCAGAGTTCGCAGTGGTGCTCAAATGGATCACCCAGACCAAAAAGAGGTCGCATTTCAAAGTCGAAAGTGAAATGCATTCTTGTGTGCTTCTTTGATTCCAAGGGACTTGTTCATAAAGAGTGTTGTGGATTGGCAGGAGCCAACCCACGGAGTTTGGAGGAAGCCGAAAGGCACGCGTTTAAGCTCACGCAGGCTGGCGTGAGGTCTGGAACAGGACAACGAATTTAGACTTCAGAAAAAAAAGGTGGTACTTGGTGGAATACTTAACTTTAATCCATTAATGTTGAACGTAGCTCTTGTCTGTACATTCTTTACAATATCAATAGCAACTGATAATGGCGCCTTGCTAGGTCGTAGCAAATGACTTAGCTGAAGGCTATATGCTAACTATCGTCTCGGCAAATGAGAACGTATTTTGTCAGTGAACCATCGCTAGCAAAGTCGGTTGTACAACTGGGGCGGGTGCTACGAAGTCTCTCTAGACCTGCCGTGTGGCGGCGCTCGGTCTGCAATCACCGATAGTGGCGACACGCCGGTCCGACGTATACTAACGGACCGCGGCCGATTTAAAGGCTACCACCTAGCAAGTGTGGTGTCTGGCGGTGACACCACAAAGAGTAAGTGCCTCCTGGACCAGTATTAATACAAAGAAATTTTAGAAAGAATTCGTAAAAGAGTTCTTCGTGTCCGTGCCGACATTGCTGATAATTGGATTCTGCATCACGATAATGCACCATCCCATACTGCTCTGTCAGTACAGCAATTTTTAACCTCAAAACAAATTTCATTACTACCACAGCCACCTTATTCACCAGATATCGCTCCCTGCGACTTTTTCTTTATTTCCAAGCGTCAAAACAGCGGTCAAGAGACACCATTTTCAAACAACACAAGATGTCCAAAAAGTTGTGACTATGGTCTTGGAGGATATTACAGAAGATGAGTTCCAGAAACGTTACCATCAGTGGCAGAAGCGCTTGAAAAGTGTGTGCAATCAGAAGGGAACTACTTTGAAGGAGACAACACTAAACTTGACTAAAACGGTAAGCAACATTTTTTTCACACCACTCTCATTACTTTATTGTCACACCTCGTATATACGTCCCAAATCATCGATAAAATGATTCCCTATTCGTCTCTGTTCAACATACTTACTTTATTTGCCGTGTCTCGCGCCGACAGCGCTACCAGATGGCAATCTGTCTTTCGTTGGCTACGATGACAATGTTTAAGTTCAGAGTACGTAACACATGCCAACCGAATTTATCAATGTGCACACAATTCTCTTCTGAGCGGTTTCTCAGAAGAGAAATGGTAAGTTCCTAATCAAGTATTTATTCAAAATTACTTTGCTTCTGTCTCTGTAAGGACTGCTACCAGACCAGTGTGTGGTATGTATAACACATTCCAAACGATCTCCTTTGAAATAAGTGACCTTCAAAGGAATTTCTTTCCGAGTGTAGGACGAACGCAGAATGCGAGTGCCGACGCTGAATGCCGTTGGGTGTTCTCGATGTCCAGAGACGGAACGAGGTTATCTGTCTGAAAGCCTAGGGCTGCTCACGTGAAACGTTGTTACCCATTCTGCCAATTCAATTCTTCGCACCACTGAAGGCGCTGAAAAGCAGCCCGATACCTCGTCTCACGACTGCGAGAGGAATGTTAATCACAACGTGTGGTATTCATCCTGCATCTCCATTCACCAAATGTAATCGTTGTTAATAGCTTACGCGAAGGGAAATCCTTGTAGCAAGATCTTACTGCCCGCGGACTTTCCTTTGCCTCTTGATGTTAGTAACAATTCGTGCGATGAATGGTGGAATGTCAATACAGCATACAATGAGACAGATGTGGATAGCTACTGAAATTCTCAATCGTAATTTCCTTTGCTTCGTAAATGAGGTTAGCTGTTTCTTTGTTTCACGCGCTGCAGTTTAATCAGCTAATGATTTGTTTCAGTCGCAGCAGTTTCAACTGTAGTCTTAGATACCAGCCTAACTGAGACCTCGGAAATCGCGACAGAGTCGGTATAAATTGGTACCTACATTTGATAAGAATATGAATATGATTCCTACCCTTTTCATTAGCAGGAATTTAATCTCCGCTATTAGGTTTCTGGCCAACTACATCAGCGGAAATAGTGAGTTATTCGGAATAAACGGTCAAGTATTTGTGATGCCGGTAAACCTAAATTATAAGTTAGTGTGATTCTTATTGGCTACCGTATGTTTTGACCTGACTGGCTACAACTGATGATAATGAATTACTAACTGCAGTATGCAACGAAAATCCGCCACTCAGTGAGTGCACTGTAGCCAGTTGATTTTCTTTCGAGTAACAGTAGAGGTTCTAAATCATCTGTTGTGAATTGATCACGATCTAGATTTTTGTGGACCGCACTTTGGAACATTGCATTAAAGGGATAGTAGGCGTCTGAGCTCTTCATGTGTTATTAGCAAGCAACAGCTGTCACTAAATTATTTTGGAGTCATTATCTACTCTCTTCTGGACTATGAATGTCGCGTTGGGTAATCGGCAGTACTGTAAGATAATTATACTTTTAAAGAATTTTAAGAGAACTAAAATTAATCTTCTTTCTTGATTCAGCGCTTAAGTTTCACCTAGCATTTACGTTGACAAAAGTGTGAATAGAAAGTTTATTGTACATAAAACGTACGACAATAGTGCGCTGAATTCTTTCGTTAACTAACTGAATATTTTTACATTTAGGCTTACACCTGTTAAGTTTTAGTGAACTTTGAAACGAAGCTATTTGTGTGTAAAATGCATATTTGAAGCATCAGCTGTTTATTTTTTAGTCCCAGACCTACCGGTTTCGGTCTTGGAGCATCTTCACGGATGAAGGGTTAAAATAGTTTAAGGGATCACATTCCATTAGTCATTACTTAAAATGTGTAGTGCATGTCGTGAATGTAAATATCTAACACAGGACCTTAAAAACAAACATACGAATACTAAATGTGTACACAGCAAACATACGAATACTAAATGAATACAGACCAATACAGAGCAAACATACGAATACTAAATATATACAGAGCAATACTGCTCTGTATACATTTAGTATTCGTGTGTTTGCTTTTAAAGTCCTGTGTCAGACATTTACATTCGTGGCATGGACTACAGATCTTAGTTAATGACTAATGCAATATGATGGCTTAAACCATTTTAACCCTTCATTCGTGAAGATGGTCCAAGACTGGAACCGGTAGATGTCGGGGCCTAAAATACACTTCTGGAAATGGAAAAAAGAACACATTGACACCGGTGTGTCAGACCCACCATACTTGCTCCGGACACTGCGAGAGGGCTGTACAAGCAATGATCACACGCACGGCACAGCGGACACACCAGGAACCGCGGTGTTGGCCGTCGAATGGCGCTAGCTGCGCAGCATTTGTGCACCGCCGCCGTCAGTGTCAGCCAGTTTGCCGTGGCATACGGAGCTCCATCGCAGTCTTTAACACTGGTAGCATGCCGCGACAGCGTGGACGTGAACCGTATGTGCAGTTGACGGACTTTGAGCGAGGGCGTATAGTGGGCATGCGGGAGGCCGGGTGGACGTACCGCCGAATTGCTCAACACGTGGGGCGTGAGGTCTCCACAGTACATGGATGTTGTCGCCAGTGGTCGGCGGAAGGTGCACGTGCCCGTCGACCTGGGACCGGACCGCAGCGACGCACGGATGCACGCCAAGACTGTAGGATCCTACGCAGTGCCGTAGGGGACCGCACCGCCACTTCCCAGCAAATTAGGGACACTGTTGCTCCTGGGGTATCGGCGAGGACCATTCGCAACCGTCTCCATGAAGCTGGGCTACGGCCCCGCACACCGTTAGGCCGTCTTCCGCTCACGTCCCAACATCGTGCAGCCCGCCTCCAGTGGTGTCGCGACAGGCGTGAATGGAGGGACGAATGGAGACGTGTCGTCTTCAGCGATGAGAGTCGCTTCTGCCTTGGTGCCAATGATGGTCGTATGCGTGTTTGGCGCCGTGCAGGTGAGCGCCACAATCAGGACTGCATACGACCGAGGCACACAGGGCCGACACCCGGCATCATGGTGTGGGGAGCGATCTCCTACACTGGCCGTACACCACTGGTGATCGTCGAGGGGACACTGAATAGTGCACGGTACATCCAAACCGTCATCGAACCCATCGTTCTACCATTCCTATACCAGCAAGGGAACTTGCTGTTCCAACAGGACAATGCACGTCCGCATGTATCTCGTGCCACCCAACGTGCTCTAGAAGGTGTAAGTCAATTACCCTGGCCAGCAAGATCTCCGGATCTGTCCCCCATTGAGCATGTTTGGGACCGGATGAAGCGTCGTCTCACGAGGTCTGCACGTCCAGCACGAACGCTGGTCCGAGTGAGGCGCCAGGTGGAAATGACATGGCAAGCCGTTCCACAGGACTACATCCAGCATCTCTACGATCGTCTCCATGGGAGAATAGCAGCCTGCATTGCTGCGAAAGGTGGATATACACTGTACTAGTGCCGACATTGTGCATGCTCTGTTGCCTGTGTCTATGTGCCTGTGGTTCTGTCAATGTGATCATGTGATGTATCTGACCCCAGGAATGTGTCAATAAAGTTTCCTCTTCCTGGGACAATGAATTCACGGTGTTCTTATTTCAATTTCCAGGAGTGTATAAATAGCTACTGGTTCGATTATGCATTTTACACATACCTTCACAATTGTTTACTGTAACCTTCCAAAACTTTTTGAAGCTATTTGATTATAATGTTAAGAACTTAGTGGTTTTATTAATGGTTCTTAAGTATTCAATGTTTTATTGTGTTTTGTACCGAAGTATGCAATAATTATCATAAGAATTACACATGTAACAATTGTATCCTGCCCGCTCGTCTAGTATAGGGTGCCTAAGAAGCTGTTTTCTCGGATCGCTAGACAATAACTCAAGCAAATTGTATTAATGGAGTTTATTAGAGCAAGTTAAATGGACAATACTTAACTTTGGCCGGCCACTGTGGCCGAGCGGTTCTAGGCGTTACAGTCCGGAACCGCGCTGCTGCTACGGTCGCAGGTTCGAATCCTGCCTCGGGCATGGCTGCGTGTGATGTCCGTAGGTTAGTTAGGTTTAAGTCGTTCTAAGTCAGGGGGACTGATGTCCTCAGATGTTAAGTCCCATAGTGCTGAGAGCCATTTGAACCACTTAACTTCGCAAATTCACAAAGGTGTTTCGGAAGCAAATGGTGACATGCTAATAATCAATGTCCTTCGGTATATAAAATTTCAAGCAAAACAATACAGTTCATTAGTCACTACCGTAGCGTTTATGTGACGGGTCGCCATTCACTCCGGCAGCGGCTAGGCGGCACGGCGCTCATACTCTTTTCGTGTAGATGCCACTCCTGTCTTGGTATAGTCGTGGAGGCATACTATTGACTGATGTCGTCCCACAGCCATGTCTGCTCTTCCGTTCTTGATCGCCGTGACGGCGCTTGTCGTTACGCCGGAACAGTAACGAAACCACCAGTTCAAAATTTTACATTTTTAAGACAGTTTTGATTATGAGTGCTCTAACATGTAACTGTGGAAGCTGTGAGCACCAGTTACGTAAATCTTCAACAATAAAAATCTCTTTTGAAGTAAATGCTATTTTTCGGCAAATCCACCAACGCTCTCCACTTCCTAACTTACCAAGTATCTAATCTCGTTTCAAGTTTACGAGCATGGTACTTAATTATTTGTTTGGCACCTCCGTTCAAACGACATTTTTCCAGAAAATTGAGCCGTAAATGGGCTAGTTCATAACTTTAGAAAGATACTGTGTTGTGCAAAGTTCCCCCTACAGGCGGCACTGCTGCAGGTGGCTCTTACGTCGCAGTGCGCCAGGTTGTCACGGAATGTCTACCCCACCTGGGAGCTCAGGGGGACACACTTCCACATGTTGACCACGAAGCGTGGCACTTCGTCTCTCATCATGTCCAGAGCTCACCACAAAGGACAGCGCAGGGACTCGGTCGAAGAGACTGGTTCGTCTATTGGGAAGACGTCTGCATTCTCTAGTTCTCCTCTCCATCTTTCCACCCGCTGCTTCTGATCGACACCTATGAGGGACTGGGTCCTTTGCATCAAACTATTCGCTGGTATACCCCTAGAGGGCTGCTGTCCGTGCACTGGGTGAAAGAAATCGGTTTCCATATCCATCGTCTCCATTTGCAACCCAGTGTCCTGGAGCATATGAGAGGGAGCAATGTCAAAGAGCAGGCTGTGTTTCTGCGCTAGTGTTCACCTCAGCCATTCTATTGAAATCCGTGATGACTTATTCACTGTGACGTCCATCTTCTTCATGTTCGTAGATGCGTTTTACACAGGAGCAGCGCACTCGGCAGCAGGCAAATACAGCGCCGTAACTGACGCCCACAACAGTTGCGGATCTGCACCTCAACGTCCTACTCGTCATTGTCCTGATAACGTTGTTCACGGCACAGATATTGGCTTTGCTGTTGATGCAATGCTGCTTGAAAATTCTGCCCGTTTCGGCTATGAACAGAGCACCAATGGTTCGTCTCGCCACAACATACTAGATTCTCGCCGTGCTTCTCTGTTATCTGGATGGGAAACGTAGACTTGCGTTTGGCGTCATGTGGTCAAAATCTTAGCAGATGTAGAGAGAGTCAAAGACTGTGTCATTTTGTCATACCTTACAAAAGCTCGAACAATCAGCTGCTGCCACCGTGTCTTCAGCATATAATATAAATTCCATGGTCTGATTTGGATTTGGATAAAGATTAATCTGCACATCGTTAAGTCGGCTCTAGGACGTTTCCTTGCGGTAAGCCATTTATCTGTATCGTCCAGTTATTCTTCTTCCCGCAGGGATTGACATCCAGTCTGCTTCTGCACATAATATTTTCAAAGAAGCGTGACAAATGGTGGTATCTCGTCAGGTCATACAGTTTTATCAACAGCTTTGCGTGCCTAATTGCTGCCAGGTCTATGGAGGCCATTTCAGTGATCTTCCTTCGTTCAAATCCGTCCTCGATGTGTTCCGTCTGGTTTAGTGGGTAGCCATTATAAACCTGCTAGCTGGCATATGATCTCGTCCTACGGTGGAGTGTTATGTATCCCGGCATAGAACTTAAGGATGTGGCAGACTAGTGACACAGTCCTGAAGCTTTTCAGGTAATTTCGTTCCTTCCCTGGTTTCAAGAGAGCGACTATCCTTGCTCCCTCCTGTCTTCTGGACCTGTTAATTGGTAAAAACAGGCTTTCGCAACATCCAGGAGCCGTTTACGTGATTTCGATGCGAAGCTCCCAGTTTGTTCCACCTGCAGTTCATGAATTCCAGCTTATGTGTTGAACTTCCTGACACGGATGGCCAACTTAGCCTAAGATATGTGGAAATTATTCTCGAGATGGCGGTACTCACCCCAAATCTCGTGGTAGACACTCTCGAGTCGTCGTGCCGCCGGTTATGTGTTCAGAAACAGCTTACCACCTGGTTTGCCATTACTTTGACGATGTTTCTCTTTTGGCGATTGGTCGTTGAACAGCCACCAAATTCGCCTCGACTTTGTTATTGAGGCGTTCACCCGGCTGCTCCACTTTCCCTTTCTGCTTTCAACAATGGCTATCATCAGCCCATCTCCTGCTGCTATTGTCACTCTAGCAAATGGATTGTTCTTGTACAGGTCTAGGCACTCTCCAGTAGGAATTTGCTAAAGCCTTCGGCACACGGACGATGCATTAGAGCCTTGAGCGTGCCGAGTTTCGGATGTCATAGCGTGGAATAGCACGTTCGGAAGACTTTTCGCACATCCAGAGCAATATCTAGCATGTCAGATATTCTGAACGTGCGGTTGAACGTTGACCAATGAGATGGCAGAACGCCATCTACGTCACATGCACGCCATCTCCCTTCGGTGAAGAATAGTGAGAAGCCATATTGGCTTCCAGTTGAAGCCCGTATGTATATATACCGCTTCTGAGCACCAGAAAACTGGAGACGTCTCCTACATCCTCCGTTAATTGTATGATTCAATGTAATATAATGACAAGAAACGTCATATTCGTGGTAAGAGAATTACTGCAACTTGCGTATATGAGAGTCAACCATTTGAAATCAACGGCATGTTGAGGACCCATTAAAACTGCATTGCTCTTGGTACAATTTGTTGTAATTAAATTTCAATTAGTAACATAGCTCCAGTTAAAGCTTGCATAACATGGTAATATATTAGATAAGATTATCTGGTTGACATTGGAGCGGTAACGCTATGAGTAGCACCATATGTTGGTAGCACACTGGAGGAAAGTTAGTGGTTCGAATCCCACTGCAAACAAAAACATTTTTTGTTCAAAGATACACTTTTTTAAAGGTTCTGATACTGTCTTATTAGTTTAATGTAAGTATATTGTGTACATAGTTCCACATAGTCACCGCATACACAACTTTCCCACTAGAGCGCGCCCCGCTAAGCACAACAGCGCAGGCGCAGCGCTCGTCTGTCTCCGCACTACGAGATGGCACTGCCATAGAGACGGACCAAATTCTGCTTCCGCCGATCCGCGTATTAATATGTAACGCATCCAATGAGATTGCTGCTAACGTAGAACCTTTTCTCCTTGCGGATCACACTTGCGCAGTGATACATGAACGCGCTAGGTATTATAACGAGTGTACAGACCTCCAATTGGTCAGTCTACATTTATCTGCACCAGTCTATACCAGTCTATAGTCAAGTTTTAGTCTATGCCTAATAAGATTTCCATATTCCTGTACATAGCCATGAAGATAAATGTATAGACGCTTTTATCAAGTATCAGAGATATATGTGAGAACAAGATTAACATACCAATACCAAAGGAACTTCAGATTGTCAATTCTAAATAGCATCCAGAACCAAGTTAAGTAATTTTATGCTTGTTATTATTTTAATAAATGTGTGTGAAAATTAATCAAGTTCTGTTTAAAGTTGGTCACCGTCAATCTGCTACTCTAAGCGTGCAAGTGGCATTTCTATCGTCTGACCTAACGGAAGAAGATTAACACGCCACGATAAGACCATGAGACATATTGCTGACACTCGCCTACTTCGTTAGAGTGACAAGTCAAATAATCTGATGGTGTGTGTACTGAAGGTCTTACAGTAGGCACACCACATATGTACTTAATATTCGATGTTAGAGTAAAAAAAGGGTGCTATCTTTGAGGGGTCAGTTTGTTCGATTGGCTTAATCGCCATGACACCTTGCGCTACTCGCAGTAAGATCTTTTGCTCTTTTCTTTAAGTTTTGCAATTCACATGTAGAGATTCTGCTACTGAGTAGGAACAGTGATCAAGTAACAATGGTCCAAATGGTTCAAATGGCTCTGAGCACTATGGGACTCAACATCTGTGGTCATCAGTTCCCTAGAACTTAGAACTACTTAAACCTAACTAACCTAAGGACATCACACACATCCATGCCCGAGGCAGGATTCGAACCTTCGACCGTAGCGGTCACGTGGTTCCAGACTGACGTGCCTAGAACCGCACGGCCACACCGGCCGGCAAGTAACAATGACCCTAGGGTTTTATTAAAAAGTCAAAATGATGAAATTATGTTTTGCTGCATGGAGAATTATGGTAAACTCGTATCACACTAGTTGTAATGCAACTTACATAAGCCAATGTCCTCATTAAGCGGACGTGGTACTTTCCTTTTTGCCTTGTAACATTTTCACAGACATCGAAGTTTTTATTTATGTCTATTACAGACAGAGGATGCTGACTAGCATAGGGGCAAGGCAGGAAAGAACGTTTTAATAGAGCTAATGTAGGAATTCCACGCGCCCCCCTTTCGTAAATAGTGTAATTTGCGAGCCAGTTACAGCCGCCAACTGTCGCTGGAGCGCGTTGCGATCGCGTATACCACGTTGGGGCCCACGTAGCGTGTGCACGAGTTGCATCGTTCCTGAGCGTTCAGCAGCACGTTGAACACGGCACGCTCAGCGTTGTTCACCAGCACGGTCCGTGTGCCGACGGCTTAAGAATATGGCCTGACAGTCCAAATTGTGTTGACTGGCGACTCCATGGAGTAGAGTAGTGTAGAGTGGAGTAGAGTTATTGTGATCGCTTCTCAGTTTTGGTTATTGATAACTTCATACCAGTGTCTTAGTTTAATTTGTACATATCAGCACCGACGATGATCACTATGTGATCGAAAATCGATTCTGTCATCAATAAAACATCAATATTACGGCCAACGCTGACTTTCCTTTTAATTTATGTCCAAATTGTTCTCTTCAAGCAAACTTTCTAGACTTACTGCCCGCCATATGATCTAACTGAATTACAAAATTATTCGTGGATGATGTACCGCCTAAGTGTTAGTACGAGGGCGGTTCAGAAAGTAACCTCCGATTGGTCACAGTGCGGGTTGTGGGGGGAGTAGCGACGCCATCTGTGCGTTCACGCACTCAACAGGTCAGTCGGCATCAAGCTGTGGTCGAGTGAACGTCGTACCTGCGCTAGTTTAGTTTTTGTGGCAGTTTGAAATGTGTGCTGCAATAGAAAACCCCGCCAATTGTGAAGTGGGTGCTGTCATAAGGTTTTTTACAGCCAAAGGATATTCTGCAGCAGCTATTCATCGTGAGCTTTGTGCCGTGTACGGGCCAAGAGTTATGAGTGAAGGAGTTGTCCGTGAATGGGTACGTTTATTTAAAAGTGGACGAGAAAACGTTCATGACGAGGAGAGGAGTGGTAGACCATCATTGGTGACTGACGAACTCGTTCAGACAGTTGATGCAAAAGTTCGTGAAAATCGACGTTTCTCAATGTCGGAGTTGTCTACTGGTTTTCCACAGATTTCTAAGACTCTGGTTCAAATGGCTCTGAGCATTATGGGACTCAACTACTGAGGTCATTAGTCCCCTAGAACTTAGAACTAGTTAAACCTAACTAACCTAAGGACATCACAAACATCCATGCCCGAGGCAGGATTCGAACCTGCGACCGTAGCGGTCTTGCGGTTCCAGACTGCAGCGCCTTTAACCGCACGGCCACTTCGGCCGGCTTCTAAGACTCTCTTGTACGAGATAGTGACAGCAAGATTGGGTTACCGTAAGTTCTGTGCACGATGGGTGCCCAAAATTCTTACCGACCACCACAAAACTCAAAGAATGGCCTCTGCATTAGACTTTCTGTCACGTTATGAGGACGAAGGAGAACCATTGTTAAACAGAATCGTGACCGGTGACGAAACCTGGATTAAGTACGTGAACCCTGAGACAAAAGAACAATCAAAGATGTGGGCACATTCAAATTCGCCTACCAAACCAAGAAAAGCCTCGCAAGATTTTTCTGCCAGAAAACTGATGGCAACGGTGTTTTGGGACGCCAAAGGGGTGCTGTTGATTGAATTCATGGAACGTGGTACGACCATTAATCAAGACGTGTACTGTGAAACAATAAAAAAGTTACGACGGGCTATACAGAACAAACGCCGTGGTATGCTGACTTCCGGTATGGTTTTTTTGCACGATAACGCCCGTCCTCACTCTGCTCGCAGAACAACGGCCCTTCTTGAGTCCTTCAAGTGGGACGTTATCAACCATCCACCTTACAGCCCAGACCTGGCGCCAAGTGATTATCACCTCTTCATGCATTTGAAGAAATGGCTCGGGTCACAGCGGTTTGATGACGACGAAGAGCTCAAAGATGCGGTCACAGGCTGGCTCCAGGCACAAGCGGGTGATTTTTATGCAGAAGGAATTTCAAAGCTTGTGAAGAGATACGATAAGTGCCTTAATCGCTATGGAGACTATGTAGAAAAATAGTGCAAAGATGTAGTTGTAAGATGTATATATTAAAATATTTTTATTTAACTTGGTGTATTTTTTTAAATCAACCGGAGGTTACTTTCTGAACGGCCCTCGTATATAGCACAAGAAGATTACTTCACGTTCGTCATTCTCATCTACTTCTTGCATAAAAACAAAGACCCTCGCCCTTTATTTTTGACGAAATGGTTGGAACGAATCAGTTTATAGGATACGGACACATAACTAGTTGTGACATCTTTAGTCATAAAATAAATTTATGGACGTATTATTTGTCACCTCGCAGTCTAATTTCACAAGTAAAAGTGTAGAACAGCTGCCTTCCGACACCAATACTTTATGCATGTATATACAAGTGAAATAAGGAAATAGCGGTAAGACATGGTGTAAAAATATTATATAGGGTCTCATGTAAAGTGTGAAGGCCAACTTGCAGCGTTTATCGCCCTTACAGAGGACGTCACGTCCCAAACTCCTACAGGCCTTGACAGGTCTAGTAAAGTGTTTACTAGACCTGTCAAGGCCTGTAGTGGTCTGCCTTCCGGGAGGTGATTGTCACAACGTTTTGAGATTGACGACCCAACTTAACACTTCCCGTATCCAGCAAACGCAAGAACTACCACGTTCGATGCAGGTGCGATCATCAGCAAAGGAGCCTAAAAGAAATTCTCAATAAAAGTGCAGTGTTCAATTTAGATGTTGAAACTAATGAAAACCATAATATGTCTGTGTATTATTGGCTGGCGAACCTGAAAACGCTTCGCAATCGACAAATACGTATGGCAATCTCTTTCCCCTTTCCTATGTCAGTCACCTCCTCGTCTTTCCCTACCTCCTCGTCACCCCCTCTCTTACCGTTTCCTGCTTCCCCCTTTCTATTTCCATTTCCTCCTACGCCCAGTATGTCGCATAGTTCTAATCCTCAATAAATAGGATTGCAAAGTTTCACACGATTCATATTATGTAATAGAAGTCTAATCAAAAGCCGATGAGCCATAAATACAACATTGCTGTCTATTGTTGAAATCGAATATTCGGAAGAAAACAAAACAGCACATAGCTGTGTATGTTTTATACAAAATTATTTGTGAGAAGAAAGAATGTATATGGCAGAACCAATTTGTCTGGTAGCCTAAATGGCCAGTTATAATAGTTAAAACTGATTGCAAGAACAGAACAAAATAGTACGTTTCGATAGCACAGCACTGCACTTCCTTTCTCGCAGTTCATTTTAAAAGGGAAAATGTGTATTATTGCATAAAGGAAGTAATGCAAACAAAATTCCTTATCATTGCTAAACTTTATTGTGTTGAAGGAGTAAGGTCACACTCCTTGTGAATGTGTAATAAAGTACGATGTAGAAATCGGAAGCAAGTTGAACGAGGACTTCTCCATTCATCTGTGAAAATTATTATCGGAGCATTGCCTAAAACGGGAAGTAAATCGGTTTAGAGTTTTTCGCAATTTATGCTAACAACGTATCTTGTTCTTACAGTAGACATATAGTTTATCAACCATATACAATAAAAATTATTTAGTCAATGCCCCTCTGAACGAGTATTACGGTTTACTGTAAAAATTCGGTGCATGTCGGTTAATAATGTGTTGAGATTTGTGATAAATACCTTGCCTCTTTATATAGTTTGTATACATATTTATGTACCATATATATTAAAAAATGTATAGCCTATGTCCGTCCGAATGCTTCTTGTAAAAAAAGTGAAGTCACGAACTTTTCGAGATTTTTGCAAATACGTTTGCCGTTTATGCAGTATATATATATATATATATATATATATATATATATATATATATACGTTAAATAAATGTGTAGCCTATATCCTCACCATATATATATATATATACGTTAAATAAATATGTAGCCTATATCCTCACCACCCTTCATTAGAGGATTGTTTAAAATATGAAGGGAATCGGTCAAGAAATTTTAGAGGTTTTTACTACAAACGTTTCATCTTTATACAGGCTGATTTTGTCCACCGTGTTCACTCTTTGATAGGTGAGAGGATATGGAACAAAAAAGGTCCAATGAACCTATGTCTGGAAATGCATGGTTTACTTCGTTACAGAGAGTGCGCTCTAATACCCGCTGTACCCCGCAGCCACACTTACACTATACGTTGTAAATGATTTCCATGTGCATCAACGCGCCGTAGCGTGTTTTGTCTCACACGTTCACATCGGCCAGGCTGCAACCGAACAGCGTCAACGGCAGCAAGAATACGGTGCTCCAGTGTCTCCATATCTAGAATGGGTTCTGCATAAACATTACTTTTCAGATAGCCCCATAATCAGAAATGGCATGGGTTGAGATACGGTGAACGAGCAGGGCATGCAACTGGATCCCCTCGTCCTATCCATCGACTGAGGTACACACGATTGAGATGTGTCCGGCAGTTAACGCCGAATTGGGCTGGAGCACCATCATGTAGCAGCCACATAACCCTTTGAATCATCAATTGCAAGCAACGCCGATAGTCCGACCTGTTAGGTGACGTGGAAGGAAGGTTGGTCCCAAAATACGGTCGCCAACTATCCCAGCCCACACATTCCGGCAGCACAGATCCATATGATTCGGCTTCAGTATACCATGGGAGTTCTGCATACTATCCCCCAGGTGGTCTCATCTGTGAACAGGACGGATGGCACAAATCGCGGGATCGTGGTCGCCTGGTGAAGAAACCAGTGACAAAACTGTTCCCGATGTGGAAAGTCTGTCGCTAGTAATCCCTGCACTCGCTGAAAGTAATATGGGTAGTACAGTTGTCATGGAGAAATTTCCACACGGTCGGACTTACCCTGTACTGGCGGGTCAATTGCGTGGTAATGACACGGCGGTCGCCTTCCGCAGTATTAAATCACATTTTCCTCCAAGTCTGGTGTCCGAACATTTCGCGTACGTCCTTCATGATTTCCTGCTTTCTAAAAGACCTTGTCTCAGACAAATGGAGAAACAATTTTGCAAATATTGAATGCTGTGGTTGTTGTCGGCGGGAACAGGTCTCCAGATACAACCTTGCTGCCCACCACCCGTTGCCATTTGCCTTTCCGTAAATGAACACAATGTCAGCAAGCTGTCGATTCGAATGCGGAACCATTGTGTACAACACTGTATGGCATCCAGTACCAGGCGAGTCAGCAAGATAAGTGAATCGAACACAGCATTAGCAATGATTGTGACAGGAGAGGGCTTTAGGGCGTGACGTATGATGAACACTACCACCCTCTGGGCGGAAACTAAGCAAACTGCAACTGTGCCTGCATGGTACAGCGCGTATTAGACTGCAGTCTCTGTGACAAAATATGATTAAATAAATGATCTGGCATGGAACCGTACATTTCCAGACATAAGTTCATTAGATCTTTCTTACTTCGTATCCTCTCATCGATCAATTAGAATTTGTACACGGTGCAAAAAATCACACTGTATAGTATACATTATGTATTTATGCACTATTTATATTAAAAAATATTCAGCCTATGTCCATCCGAAAGTGTATTACAGTACTGTGGAAAAAATTTAAGTAAACTGGCCAAGAATTTTTCAGTATTTGTCCTGACAATGTTTTCTTTTTATATGGAATACAATATGTATATAAGAATATGCAGCCTATGTCCGTCCGCACGTTTATTATAGTTTTCAAGGAGTAACTAATCTTCATCTTTAGTCACGTAAAATTTTCTTACTTGTGACAAAACGATCAGATTATAATTTTAATTAATATTGTCTTTGTTCTGGTTGCTGGTGAGTAGGAATGTTAGTTATTAGAATTTTATTAATGATCTCATTCATAAGCAGCCATATCACAGTCATCACAGTCGCTCAAGAAAGTTACAATTAAGCTTTACTTGTTTAATCAGAATCGGACGATGACTCTCCTTGTCCGCAGTCTCGATGATTCGAAGCGATCTGCAATCCTGTGTAAATAAAATGTCTTGGTTTTCTTGCGTTGCTTAGTAAGTTGGGAAACCTCAGATCAAGCGGAAAGTTTGCTTTGATAGAGTTTCATTATCCGATGAAATAGTGGAGCTCTTGGATCTAATAATTGCAGGTTCGTTTCCAATTCATCGGAAGTTCCCTTCTGATTACCAACGAAACGACACCTCCGTGCGAATTCCCTTTTAGAGATTACATACATAATGAAATTCCTTACACACCTTTGATGTAAATGCTCAGTATATATTTCCTTGAGTAGCACACAATATATTTTCAATCTCTTTCTTCCAGTAATGTCGATAGCAAAATTACAATTATTCAGTGCGGCTATTCGGCACGGAGAAGATCCTAGATGTCCTCTCAACACACCAGAGAGAATATTTCAAAGAGTAATTATGCGCTCATGGAATAGTAATAGTACTGTACTACTTTGCGCATCGATTCTGCGAGTATATAGATGGTCAAGTAGAAAACGTAATACACTCATAGAATTGTGCAGGGATAATTAGAATATAAAGAGATATTACAAGATTATTAACTTCAACCAATAAACGCTGCAAGTGCTGTCACCTCAGTAACACAAAGCTACGAATCACAAAACTAAAAATGTTGGAACTCAGGCTGGTATATTCTGAAAACACATGTTACATTATCTGTGTCTCGTGTTTCCGAAGCTCTCTTAAAACATTTCAGTTAAAATCTTGGTCTGGCGTAGGAACAGTTACATCAGTCCTTAAATACACATGGTAAAGAATGAAATGTAATCAGAATCATCACTTCAAATGTTTCATATCGCCGCATTAGCGTCCCACATTTCATGGCTGCTGAAGTATTGTAGGGCAGCTGTCGCCTCTCACATGACCCTGTCTGGATACTTTCATCTCCAGCAGTTCCTCACAGTGCTGCGTGGTATTACAGAAATATCTTTCCTGGAACATATTTTTCACAATAATTAGTACAAATATACTCTTTCTCACGTATTCCACTTGGCTGTTGGGCATTACTGGTCGTGAAAAATCCCCTACATTGATGATGACAGACCTGAGGATGAAATGAATTTGTGACGGTCGTTCCAAGCGATCCGTCACGCGCCATGGACTCGACCGTTGCTTCAAAGTTCAGCCGACTGTAATGTACCACTTTTGCCCATATACAGGATGGGTAAGTAACGCTTAACATCCCTTGTACTTCGTGAGTGGTTTCAGGTATCGAAGCGAGGTTTTCGGTAAATGATAGTACCCAAAGGGGCATGTGCTTCGGTATGTGGTAAACTGCCGTATCTCTCGTATCGATCGAGACCTTGAAGTACTCCAGCAGCCATGGGGGCGGCAATGCGGTGTTGCGAAGCCTTTGAAGTGATCATTCTGATATGCAGTCCATTCTTTACCATGTATTTTTACGGTCTGATGAACTGATCCTGCGCCGTGCCAAGATTTTAACTCATATGATTTTTTAAATAAAAGGCCCAGATTTCAACTGCATCCGAAAGAGGTTGAAAAGACATATGCATTGGTATAGTGGTTGTTAATGTTGAGGGTGGAACTCTTCAGACCAGAACCCGAGAAACGTTTAAAAATGGGAGTCGGCTATGCCGGTGGAAACACTGCCAAACAGAGCTCTTACGTGGTGTTCCGTCGTTATATAAAGCAAGACTGGGCTACGCTAAAAAGATTAAATCTCAATTCATGTATTAAATGATTTCTGTATATGGGACTACGATATGTGCTAGATCATGGCGCATCATATGTAGAAAACCATTTCATATTTGTGTACGTTTTCAAGTTTTGTGGAAATAATTACTGTCTCGTCAGACTGTTTACCACTTAAATAAGTCTCGTTTCTCTCCACTTGACAAAGACGAATGTTGGGGCTTCATGATAGACTGCACCTTAAGTGCTCCGCTTGAAGAGAAATCAAGAGGAGTCAAATCAAAAGTCCTGGCCAGCCATTTTACTGCAGCACTCCGCCCTATCTAAAGCGCAGCAAACTTTTCAATTAGCGTCAGCGTTCCGACACGGGAAGTGTGAGCTGGGCAGCCGTCTTGTTCGAATCTCAGAGACCTACACTGTCGCTTACCCAGTGCTAACCCATCTAGACGAGCAGGCCGAACGTTCGTAAGAAAGTGTGCGTACATATTTCCATTTAACAAGTCTGCTATGAAGTAAGATCCAGCAATAGAATTTCCTTCAATGCCGCATCATAGTTTACGCTCCACGGCCACTGGTGCTGTACCTGACAAAGCCATAGTTGATTTTCAGCTCTCCAATAGTGCACGTTACGTAAATTTCCCATACCGAGGTTCGTTGTGGCTGCATCGTCAGTAAAGAGCACACGGTGGAAAAACGTATTGTCGCCTCCCAAGCGATGAAGAGAAAACGAACAAAATTCTACACAACTCTCGAAATCACTGCATGATATAATAACAGAGTATAAGTGTGTAATTTATGTCGATGCAACATGTGCACGACACTCCTGTGGCTGATACCACATACGTTGCCAGTACGTCTCGTAGGACTATTCGTATTATGTTTAACTTTTGATCATTGGTGTACATGTCTGCATGCAACAATAATATTGAAGCAGAAATGACATGCAGACAGACGACGTGGTTCCAGCTAGTTGTGCTGTGCAGACAAACAGTCGAACGGTTTGATCCAACGAGGCAACCTGCCTATGCTTGTTTACAACCCAACAGCCGATCCGAGCAGATTTGAGGTTAAAATGAGGAACACATCTCGGATTCTTTTGCGAAGAGCTTAAATCTCAGCATTAACAAGCACTACATCTCTCTATTCGACTTTTCAAACACTCTCGCATACCGTTCAAAAAGTACATATTTTATTTAAAAAAACATGCTTGCTTTAATATCTTGATCGATAATAGAGTTAAGACGCTTCATTACATACCAAATAACGTGCCCGTTAGCGTATTATCACTTTGCGAACGCCCCGTGTAGATAACTGGAAGCGTTCAGGATATAAAGTGGATGCTTCGTCTCACGTGACTCAGCCCGTATTCTTTCAAATGAATATCGTACGCTATGAAATACATATAATTTATCACAGCCCAAAAATGGGATATAATTTAAGTAAAATGTTTTATATTATGTAGGTAATGAGGAAGTTAAAATGGGATTTGTTTAGTTTTTCACGCTGCAAACGTGGGAGAGATTGAGAGAGACGCCGCACAGGGTGCCGTGCGGTCCAAGGCGTCTTGTCACGGTCCGGCCGGACGTCCCCGTTGGAGGTTCGAGTCCTCCCTCGGGCATGGGTGTGCGTGTTGTACTTAGTGTAAGTTGGATTATGTTAGATTAAGTAGTGCGTAAGCTTAGGGACCGATGACCTCAGCAGTTTGGTCCCATAAGATTTTACCACAAAATTGAGAGAGGCGATCTGTGACAGACGAGAGTATTGCCATCTCTTTGGATTGAGGAGAACTTGGTAGAGGGAACATTAGCTGTCGACGATAGTGACATCCGTGCACCAGTGGAAAAACCTAACCAGAGCCAGCAAGTTTTTTAAAATGAATGGCACAGATGTAACTAAAAAGAACACTGATTATTCTTTGATATGGGGATGTATTAACTTGTTATTCTTAAAACTGTTATCACGCGTCTTCGATGGAGAAATGAAATGCGCTGCCTCCTGTGAGATTATAACCAAGGGAGAAAGTTTTGCTGTAAAATTTTAGCCGACCGCGGTGGCCATGCGGTTCTAGGCGCTGTAGTCCGGAACCGCACGACTGCTACGGTCGAAAGTTCGAATCCTGCCTCGGGTATGGATGTGCGTGATGTCTTTAGGTTAGTTAGGTTTAAGTAGTTCTAAGTTGTAGGGGACTGATGACCTCAGGTGATAAGTCCCATAGTGCTCAGAGCCATTTGAACCATTTGTAAAATTTTAAGGAGGAAAGAAAATTGAGCAGTGAAGAATTTCCGAGAATATATAAAAAACCAATGCTTGCTAATAAAGTGAAATGTTAAAATGTACTGCAAGTTAGCTTTTCTTTCTTTCCATTCATCATATAGCAGACGGTTTCTTTTCATGGAAAAATTGTATTTCAGCCTTTTATTTTCAAAAAATATCGGTATAAGACAGGTTTGCTGGTGACGCATGTAAGGTATTGTGAATCGGACCTCCCATCACACTCTCGTGGGAACGATTGTATCACAATTATCAGAAAGATACGCAGCACGACATCTACTGGCTGAGCCGGTAACCTGAAAATCCATTACGTAAGAGTAATTCACATTGTAACAGTTGTTATACTATATAAACTGTTTTTATATATGATTACTGAAGCGAGAGGGTGCATTAGTTGGATGGTTTTGGCTAGACCTGTTGATTGATTCTTTCGTATACAGGTAGTAACCGTAGCCTCCCGTGGAAAATGAGGGTAATGCAACAACATTTATTAAAAGAATTGGGAAATTTATATTTATTTGCTAGATACAGATTATAGTTTAGCACACTACAAAGCCACCACAGCAATTGTGAAAACAAAAATCGTACATCCAACGAAATCCAAGTCTTAACTTTATCGCATATTAAGTTACAACAACAGACCCTCTTTACTACCATTGTTTTTGTCTAAGTATCCGGGTGACCGTATTTAAGTATACAGTTGTTAAAATACTTCGTCTGCATCGCAGACGAAGTCCAGTGCACTTTGCCATCCTGTGCACTAACACGACATTCGTTAAATGCAGCCAGATGGAGAAGTCTCTCTTTCAAAATCATTATTATTTGTGAAATTTTCAAGGGACCACCCTGTTTGGAATGGTGACTGAGAGACTTTCACTTACCAAAATCAAGATTCTAAATAAGGAAGTCAACGTGAGTTATTGGTGAGGAAAAACATGTACTTGTACCTAAGACAACACCAGCCTTTAAAAATCGACCGCTTCAATGCTTTAAATATATTCCAGAAACAAATATTTCTGCAACGGAAAGTTTGCTAGTTGAAGCCGGCGTTATTGCCAGCATTTGAACTTGCGCTGGTGGATTTGAGAAAAAATCAATTGCCTCTCCAACACTACCTTAAACTGTGACTGACAGACCTACATTGCCTCTCATAGGTAGATACTGAACAGTTGAAGGAATTATCTGCAATCATCGCATTCCACAATCTGCTCAGAAAACAAGATTTGTGATAAAGAACGAAAGACGTAAAGAAACATATCAGGTGCTCTCACGTAACGGACTGCTGGTCTAATGTCACGATACCAAAGAAGGTAAGAATGAAATGACATGGGACAGCAAAGTCCAGCTAGGGAAAACAGCAATTCCCAGCAGGAAACCCCTACAGGCTCGCTCTATTTGGCAAGGGATGTTTTCACAAGTCTTTTGTGCTCCTTTGTAAACCATTTGATTTATTTTTCCTTATAAATAACAGTCAAAAGTTGTTAAGTCTGCTCAACGTGGAGACTGAAGTGATCTAGATGGAATAGTTGGGACATCCGTCGTGTTGGTAGCACGTAGGCTGCCGTACGACGAGTGGGGTATATACCAATAACTGCGACAGCATATCCATGTTTAACTGTTGCTACTTATGGCTATTTCGATTCCCATCCATAAAAATTAAACCATTGATATTACTCTTGATAAGGCCGCACCAAACGTTGACAGACCAAAGTCGTTGTTCAAACCTCACGGCAAGCGGGCATTTTCCTCCTGACTAATAACTTATATTGCGAAGATAGATATGCACATGGATTGAACACGATACTCCATCTGTAAACACAATCTGTAATTGAAACGCAGAATTATTTGCAGTTTTTGCTGTCACCATTTGAATAGGAATAACCGATTGAGAAAGTCCTCACGTTCTGCTGATGGAACGCAATGAGGAACGGACGACTCGCTTTTGATAAGTCAGAGCAGAGATATTTGTGGCCTCGGTTATTGATGACGGAACAGAAGTTTCCGGAGCTGTTATGCAAAAGGCTATTTAATCACGTTTCACTCAACCTGCCGATTAATTGCTCTCTGAATGCTTTCTGCAATGCCACAGAAAAAATGTGTAGTTGCATTGACGAGGTGGCGATATTCGGCAGCTTTAAACGTAAAAATTATTGACACGCATAAGAAAATGTGCAACATCGTCCTCTTTAACGTAGTGAAACTCAATTCAATGGCTCTGAACCTTTTTTTCTGTGGCAATCTGGGCTGGAAAGGCGAAAGGACAAGGAAAATAAAACTTGGCTCTCTTGTTTCGGTACATCTATAACTTACGAAGAAAATCGACTAGGTTGTCGACTGTCCTAGAACTGAGCACTGTCTGTGCAAGATCAAACAGTTTGGACGTCTGTATGAAAAAGAAGGTTCTAAACCTACTAACACTATTGATAATTCATCAATATGCTGATCGATTGACAGCCCCTGAGGAAAAGTGAACCACATTTGAAGTAACATTTCTTCATTTTAGATTACAATATGCGATGATTGTATGAGCTCAAACAAGGTGCTGGTAGTCTAGACTACTCTCTGTATTTTAACACCTACAAATACGCATACCACTAAACTTCATAATCTATAACTTTGCTGATACGTTTCACAAGAAAAATATCTAGTTTACGACATGACACATCATAGTCTGTTGACACAAAGGGCGCAAATAAAACAGTCGTGTATTCAGGACAATGATTCAAGTACAACACACAATGCATAAAAGAAACTAGGTTGAAGTTCGTGTGTAATTTTGTTTACCCATATGGAGAGACCACGCACTAGATATTGTACCAAATGTTTTGTAACACACTCATTTTGAATTAGTATAAGCTGACACACAACGATAGGTTGTAATCCGAGGATCTGTAACAAATACGTTTGCCTTTAACCATAACATCTGTAACTGGACAGCGATGTTACCTTCCCTAATCTGTTCTACTTACTACGCTTTCCCCAATTAAGGTGTTGCTTTGTACCCACCTATAAATTTAATCAGGAATTACAGTTGCAGTGTGGCCTCAGACGAATGTGGCCATGATGGTCTAGCGGGCGCAGGACTAGCCTTCGGTATTGGATGTCACGCGTTCAGTCCCGGCCAGGGATTGTTGCTGGAAAGAATAACACAGAAGAACGGAAGAAAACACTGAGGATCTGGTAGATGACCACTATATTGATTTTAGGGAAGGTAAAGACAACAGAGAGGCGGTTCTGAGGTTTCGTTGGATAATGGAAACAAGTCTGAAGAAAAAACAGTACACATCCATAAGGTATGTGGACCCAGAATATGATGTTCGAAATTGTGAGAAAAACAGGAGTATGGCATAGGGAAAGACCGGTAATAGACAGTATGAACAAGAACCAAGATCGAACAATAAGACTAGAACACCAAGAACGAAGTCCTCGGATTAAAAATCGTGTAACACAAGGACGCAGCCTTTAGCCTCTACAGTTCAATCTGTAAAACGAAGAAGCAATGACGCAAATAGAAGAATCGTTCAAAGGTGGCATTAAAATTTACAGTGAAAGGTTATCAGTGATTAGATTCGCTGATAACATTGGTGTTCTCTGTGAAAGTGAAGAAGAATAACAGGATCTGTTGAGAGGATTGGACAATTCATAATATCTCTGAGACATGGTTCCCTTCCAGAGCAAGTTTTTGGTATCAACATCGCGGATTAAGAGATAGACAAAGTTAAGTACGTCTGATACGTTGGAAGCAAAGTAATCCATGACCGACGAAGGAAGGAGGACACAGAAACGCAGACCAGCACGGGCGAAGAGGGCATTTCTGACCAACAGAAGTTTACTAGTATCAAACATATGTCTTAATTTGACGAATAAATTTATGAGAAGCTACGTCTGGACACACTAACGTACGATAGTGAATCATGGACAGTGGAAAAACCAGAGTAGAAGGGAAGCGAAGGGTTTGAGATGTGGTACTACAGAATAATGTTGAAAATTGAGCAGAGTGTTAATGTAAGGAACGCGGAGGTCTTCATAGAATTGGTGAAGAAAGGAACATTTAGAAAACATTAAGAAAAAGTAGCAGGATAACAGGAAATATGTTAAGACATTAGGGAGGAACTTCACTGGTACTAGAAGTAGCTCTAGAGGACAAAAACTGTAGGGGAAGACACAAATTGGAATGTTGTTGTTGTGGTCTTCAGTCCGAAGATTGATTTGATGCAGTTCACCATGCTACTCTATCTTGTGCGGGTCTCTTCATCTTCGAGTAACTACTGGAACTTACATCTTTCTGAATATTTTACTGTATTCATTTCTTGGTCTCCCTCTACAATTTTTATCCCTCACACTTCCCTCCAGTACAAAACTGAAGATCCCTTGACGTCTCAGAATGTCCTACCGACCAATCCCTCCTTCTAGTCAGGCTGTGTCACAAATTTCCCTTGTCCCCAGTTCCGTTCAGTTCCTCCACACATTAGTTATGTGATCTACCCACCTACTCTTCAGCATTCTTCTGTAGCACTGCATTTTATCATTCATGTTTCACTTCCATACACGGATACTCTCCATAAAAATACTTTCAGAAAAGATGTTAACAAATTTCTCTTCTTCAGAAATGCTTTTCTTGCCACTGCATGTCTACATTTTATTCATCTCTACTTCGACCATCATCAGTTATTTTACTGCCTGAATAAGAAAACTTATCTACTGCTTTAAGTGTCCCATTTCCTAACATAATTCCCTCATCATCATCTGATTTAATCCGACTATTATCCATTGGTTCGCAGGAGAGCTTCTGTAAAGTTTGGAAGGTAGGAGACGAGGTACTGGCAGAAGTAAAGCTGTGAGGACGAGGCGTGAGTCGTGCTTGGGTAGCTCCGTTGGTAGAGCACTTGCCCGCGAAAGGCAAAGGTCCCGAGTTCGAGTCTCGGTCCGGCACACAGTTTTAATCTGCCAGGAAGTTTCATTTTCCATTGTCCTCGTTTTTCTATTTTTGACCTTCATCTTATGTCATCCTTTAAAGATACCGTCCATTACCTTCGATTGCTCTTCCAAGGCCGTTGCTGACTCTGACAGAATTGCAGTGTCATCGGCAAACCTCAAACGACGGCCGCAGTGGCCGATCGGTTCTAGGCGCTTCAGTCTGGAACCGTGTGACAGCTACGGTCGATGGTTCGAATCCTGCCTCGGACATGGATGGGTGTGATGTCCTTAGGTTAGGTAGGTTTAAGTAATTCTAAGTTCTAAGGGACTGATGAGCTCAGAAGTTAACTCCCATAGTGCTCAGAGCCATTTGAAACATTTTTTAAAGCTCAGAGTTTTTATTTCTTCTCCATGGAATACATCCAGCAAATAATTGAGTAAGTAGCATTGATCTGTTACTCTGAGATGAACAGGTTGGCGGAGTAGAGGATTTCGTGTTGGGCTGCATTAAAGCAGTAATAGAACTGATGACTGAAAAGAAAATGTTGTGGGTCAGTATTTTCTCCTCGTCCGAGTCCGCCAACAATGGCTCTAGGTCCACTCAGCCTGCTGTCAAATAAGTACCGGTGTTGTATCTTGGGGGACAAAGGTGGCCTTGTCTATAGTTCCGTCATCCTCCTTCTGCCAGTGCCACAGAGAAGGAAGTCTGTGTTCATCCTTGCATTGTGGCCAGTTACCAGTTGTGTGCCAACGACTTTTAGGGAAGTAGGTGAGAGCATTGATAGGAATGGGGGAAAGAAATACAGTAGAAGAAGAATTGGTAGCTTTGAGGGATGAAGTAGTCAAGGCAGCAGGGGATCAGGGGATCAAATAGGTAAAAAGACGAGGGCTAGTAGAAACCCTTGGGTAACAGAAGAAATATTGAATTTAATTGATGAAAGGAGGAAATATAAAAATGCAGTAAATGAAGCAGGCAAAAAGGAATACGAACGTCTCAAAAGTGAGATCGACCGGAAGTGCAAAACGGCTAAGCACGGATGGCTGGAGGACAAATGTAAGGATGTAGAGGCTTATCTCGCTAGGGGTAAGATAGATACTGCCTACAGTAAAATTAAAGAGACCTTTGGAGAAAGGAGAACCACTTGCATGAATATCAAGAGCTTTGATGGAAATCCAGTTCTAAGCAAAGAAGGGTAGGCAGAAAGGTGGAAGGAGTATATAGAGGGTCTACACAAGGGCGATGCACTTGAGGACAATTTTATGGAAATGGAAGAGGGTGTAGATGAAGATGAAATGGGAGATAGGTTACTGCGTGAAGAGTTTGACAGAGCGCTGAGTCCAAACAAGGCCCCCGGAGTACACAACATTCCATTAGAACTACTGACAGCCTTGGGAGAGCCTGTCCTGACAGAACTCTACCACCTGGTGAGCAAGATGTATGAGACAAGCGAAATACCCTCAGACTTCAAGAACAATATAATAATTCCAATCCCAAAGAGAGCAGGTGTTGACAGATGTGAAAATTACCGAACTATCAGTTTAATAAGTCACAGCTGCAAAATACTAGAGAGAATTCTCTACGGACGAATGGAAAACTGATAGAAGCCGACCTCGGGGAAGATCGGTTTGGATTCCGTAGAAATGTTGGAACACGGGAGGCAATACTTACCTTACGACTTATCTTAGAAGAAAGATTAAGGAAAGGCAAACCTACGTTTCTAGAATTTGTAGACTTAGAGAAAGCTTTTGACAATGTTGACTGGAATACTCTGTTTCAAATTCTGAAGGTGGCAGGGGAAAAATACAGGGAGCGAAAGGCTATTTACAATTTGTACAGAAACCAGATGGTAGTTATAAGGGTCGAGGGGTATGAAATGGAAGCAGTGGTTGGGAAGGGAGTGAGACAAGGTTGTAGCCTCTCCCCGATGTTATTCAATCTGTATATTGAGCAAGCAATAAAGGAAACAAAAGAAAAGCTCGGAGTAGGTATTAAAATCCATGGAGAAGAAATAAAAACTTTGAAGTTCGCCGATGACATTGTAATTCTGTCAGAGACAGCAAAGGACTGGGAAGAGCAGTTGAACGGAATGGACAGTGTCTTGAAAGGTGGGTATAAGATGAACATCAACAAAAGCAAAACGAGGATAATGGAATGTGGTCGAATTAAGTCAGGTGATGGCGAGGGAATTAGATTAGGAAATGAGACACTGAAAGTAATAAATGAGTTTTGCTGTTTGGGGAGCAAAATAACTGATGATGGTCGAAGTATAGAGGATATAAAATGTAGACTGGCAATGGCAAGGAAAGCGTTTCTGAAGAAGAGAAATTTGTTAACATCGAGTATAGGTTTAAATGTCAGGAAGTCGTTTCTGAAAGTATTAGTATGGAGTGTAGTCGTGTATGGAAGTGAAACGTGGACGATAAATAGTTTAGACAAGAAGAGAATAGAAGCTTTCGAAAAGTGGTGCTACAGAAGAATGCTGAAGATTAGATGGTTGATCACATAATTAATGAGGAGGTATTGAATAGAATTGGGGAGAAGACGAGTTTGTGGCACAACATGACAAGAAGAAGGGACCGGTTGGTAGGAAATGTTCTGAGGCATCAAGGGATCACAAATTTAGCATTGCAGGGCAGCGTGGAGGATAAAAATCGTAGAGGGAGACCAAGAGATGAACACACTAAGCAGATTCAGAAGGATGGCGGTTGCAGTAAGTACTGGGAGATGAAGAAGCTTGCACAGGATAGGGTAGCATGGAGAGCTGCATCAAACCAGTCTCAGGACTGAAGACTACAACAACAACAACAGGTGCAGTAACGCCGAGTACGAAGATGGAAGTAGCCTAGGGAGCCCTCGTTCCACCGACTCTTGACTATTCCACGTTAGTTTCGGAAACTTAAGGGGTGAGCGAAAGATAATCGTCGTGGGGATCGTTAGGTAGCAGACAGAGTGGTTAATAGTTACACATCATGCTCTAATAGCCTCAGGGAGAGCTTTTCTGTTAAAATTCCAAGAATGTCAAGAGTTGTTAATAGAGATATTACTTCCACGTACACACATTTTCCAGGATGATCATGGCAGGGAGACCAGGGGAATCTGAGCAGTTGCGCGGTCGCTCCTCAGAGGATCATTCACGACACAGAAAAGGATTAGGAAAGAACGACGGTTGGGAAGCAGCTTTCGCCACGCACCGCATGGCTGCTTGTGATATATAGGCCTGATTTATCACATTTTGCACTGTAGTTCACATATGAAATATACGACAGGGATATGAAAGCAGCTTCGCCATGCTCCAGGTAACAAAGGAGATGCGATCAACAGCCGAATGGATTCCGGGCCGGCGAGCAACGTGAGGTGGACCTGGCAGGCCACAACAGCGCCTCTATCGGCTTCCGATGAAACTATCAGCCGCCGCCCCCGGCATCATACGCTCTGTAATTAAGTAACTGTGCCACTTTCAGACAGACACCTATTAACTCGCTACAACAGGGTGAGGTTTTCATCTTTCTGCATTTTGAGCCTGCTGGGGGATCAGAACTTTCACTGTAATTTAGAAAACATTGGAGTACGTTTCCATCGAGAGCAGGACAAGCAGGTGAAACATGACTGTTTGTGTGAAGGTGAACGATATATCTCGACAAAGGACTGTTTAATCAGACATGTCGAAACATGTCCTGAAATTTTTTAAATGGGAAGGTTACACCGGAAGAAACATAGTGTCACAATTTTAGCTGCTAAGACTCACTGTAAGTATTTTTAAGAAAACGTTCAAAATTGCCAAATTCGTAGTTCTCCAGGTGGGTGGAGGAGTGTATATCCGTGCCGTAGCTGCAGCATACACCCCATCTGCCATACGACTGGAGCATGGACTTGGTTAACGGCGAATCGCTAAACACATAACACGTCACAACGTGTTGGTAACTTGTAAAATGAATTCCGCTCCTGTTAATACACTACTGGCCATTACAATTGCTACACCACGAGGATGACGTGCTGCAGACGCGAAATGTAACCGACAGGAGGAGGTGCTATGATATGCAAATGATTAGTTTTTCAGAGCATTCACACGAGGTTGGCGCCGGTGGCGACACCTACAACGTGCTGACATGAGGAAAGTTTCCAACCGATCTGTCATACACTAACAGCAGTTGACCGGCGTTGCCTGGTGAAACGTTGTTGTGATGCCTCGTGTAAGGAGGAAAATTGCGTACCATCACGTTTCCGACTTTGATAAAGGTCGGATTGTAGCCTATCGCGATTGCGGTTTATCGTATCGCGACATTGCTGCTCGCGTTGGTCGAGATCCAATGGCTGTTAGCAGAATATGGAATCGGTGGGTTCAGGAGGGTAATACGGAACGCCGTGCTGGATCCCAACGGCCTCGTATCACTAGCAGTCGAGATGACAAGCATCTTATCCGCATGGCTGTAACGGATCTTGCAGCCTCGTCTTGATAAGTGAGTCAATAGATGGGGACGTAATCAAGACAACAACCATCTGCACGAACAGTTCGTCGATGTTTGCAGCAGCATGGACTATCAGCTCGGAGACCATGGCTGCGGTTACCCTTGACGCTGCATCACAGACAGGAGCGCCTGCGATAGTGTACTCAACGACGAACCTGGGTGCACGAATGGCAAAACGTCATTTTTTGGGATGAATCCAGGTTCTGTTTACAGCATCATGATGGTCGCATCCGTGTTTGGCGACATCGCGATGAACGCACATTGGAAGCGTGTATTCGTCATCGCCATACTGGCGTATCACCCAGCGGGATGGTATGGGATGCCATTGGATACACGTCTCGGTCACCTCTTGTCCACATTGGCGGCACTTTGAACAGTGGACGTTACATTTCAGATGTGTTACGACCCGTGGTTCTACCCTTCATTCGATCCCTGTGAAACCCTACATTCCAGCAGGATAATGCACGGCCACATGTTGCAGGTCCTATACAGGCCTTTCTGTATACAGAAAATGTTCGATTGCTACCCTGGCCAGCACATTCTCCAGATCTCTCACCAATTGAAAACGTCTGGTCAATGGTGGCCGAGCAACTTGCTAGTCACAATACGCCAGTCACTACCTTTGATGCACTGTCGTGTCTTGTTGAAGCTGCAGGGGCAGCTGTACCTGTACACGCCATCCAAGCTCTGTTTGACTCAATGCCGAGGCGTATCAAGGCCGTTATTACGGCGAGAGGTGGTTGTTTTGGGTTCTGATTTCTCAGAATCTATGCACCCAAATTATGTAAAAATGTAATCACATGTCAGTTCTAGTATAATATATTTGTCCAATGAATACCCGTTTACCATCTGCATTTCATCTTGGTGTAGCAATTTTAATGGCCAGTAGTGTAGTTTATCTGACACAACTGTTCATAGTTACTATTCGCTTCACTTTTCAACTCATTTACTATCCATTATAATTAACAGTTGCCTTCTTGGTATAACTAATGGTTTACATTGGAGATAAAACTAAATTAATTCTCTTTGTGTTTTCTTCATATATGCTGTCTAATGGCATTTGTTTTAGAGCAGATTCCAGAGTTTCACAGTACTGTGGGATCCATTTAATGCTTTCAACCTCGCAAGGATGAAACTTCAAGAATGTGCTGTGTAATCGAAACCACCTACTTCTTCCGAAGACCTACATATGTGCCAGTTATTAGTTAATTTGGCGGACATGCATTCGAATGACGTCGACGTTTCCTTAGAAACTGCGAAAACATTGGAAGAAACAGGAAATAACTCACGATTCCAAGATTGTGGTTGTAATGATGATTGTTGTGCTCATTAAACGCCAGAACAAAAACACAGTACCTTCCTAGCTGAATGAAAATTTGGACACTAATAGCTTTCAGTGACAAAGAAAAGTCTGTAACATTTTTGGTTAAATGGAGGAGGGAGAATACATTTTAAATTAAACAGTGTGTAAAGCCGGTTCCATTTCGTGATATCTTTACTTGAATTATATAAATAGGACAAAGATTTACCGGAAGTAAATAATACATGACAAAATCAAATTCGCAAAATTGTGAAATAGAAACTATTTGCAAGATTTAGATCAGATCGTAAGAGTTAATGCACAGTTACTAAGGGATATATGCGTTACTGGACGCTCTCTATTGCAAGCCAGAATAGCATTACTGATTTCCAAGTTCCTTCGACCTAGTTAAACAGTTTTAGCAAATTATACGGAAAGGGAAGTCGGAAAACTGCGAAGTCTACTTCAAGTGAACTGGTAGAGGAGATGAGATTAATAGGTAATACTACAGAGAAATTCTTAGTAGACGTAAAGACAAAGACCCTTCCTGTCTCCTAAAATACTGTGTATTAAAGCCAATCAATCATATTTCATGCAAGAATTGTGTCCAAGGCGCGCTTTATCATTTTGAGCAAAAGAAAAACAAAGTCGCTTATGCAGTCAGTGATTAGTATGACACATTCACATACAACAATGGCAGTGATAAGTATCAGCCTAGTACTGTCTCTGCAGCCTCATTACCTGTATTCAGGAACCTCAAGGCAAATTAGGACCAGACATTTCAAAAATAGAAGACTAGTTAGTTGTAAAAATCTCGTAATCGACGTAGCAAAATCTGGAAAATGGTAAGGATTATTTTCAATATTGTATCTGAAACGTCTTCTTACCAGTTGCTGTACATAATTCAGTGTTTTTTTGGACACTTAATCTGGGCATAACACCACATCTGTCTAGGAGGACGATGGAAAAATTCAGCACTTTGATAAAGAGATATTTCGGCACTGTATGCATTTTTCACAAAAATATCGGATAATATAATTTCTGATAGCTCTTATCATTTCAGGTTTATCAGTGGAAAAGTATTGTTAAACTGCAGCAGTTAGTGCACAGTCAGTTTTTAACATCATGTCTTACGAATTTGATCAAGTACGCCTGGGGCGCAGCAGTTTATGCTGAACAATAACCATTTTGCTCCATTCCTATTCTAAATGAAACAAGTAACTACTGTGATGTGGCTATAGCCATTATTTTTTCTTTAATCGGCTGTGCCTGGTGTAGTGAAATTGTTTGTTTTCGTTATCCAATAGGCAATTCACATAGTTGTAACTTCTACTGAAAATAACTAAGAAACTGTTTCATTGTTTGGTAAAATATATATTATTGAAAAATTATTATAAGAACAGTAATAGTTATAAAATAGTTCATGTCAACATCTTGAAGTCTCAGTTGAGGAAGTGGTCTGAAACACAACATGATACTCTGCCTTCATTTTCTTTCCTGTGCTGTTCGTAGTTCAGCTAACGGAATGAACTGCAAGCTGATCAAAAAATTTGTGATTTGAGACACCTTTAGTATGGATGAAATGCTTATAGTTTGCGTTGGTGCCCTTTGGACTTCGTAATATACAGCGCTAAATTCATTTGTCTGCGTCTGTTTATTCGCTGATTTGTGCGCCATGTACCCATTTAATCAACAAACAATGGGTATTCGCTTAACGAAGCCAATATTAAACGTCACTCAAATACCCTCCTGTCATCAGGAATTACATTTAAATCTAATATTTTTCGACTATATCCTATTTAGTGAGCATATTTTCTTTCTCTGTTTTGAACGGTGTCCCTCGACACAGTTTTAGTAAAGTTTTGGCCTCAGGGCTATGGGGTTTTAGTGAGTAAATTAAGATGGATTTGGCTCTCCTCCTTTTAGCTGTTCACATACCCTTTTCTTCCTTCCTTATTGTTTTTGCACTCCTAGTCATAGTAATTAAAATATCCAAAAAAAGAATCGTCGTTCATCTACATCTACATCCACGCTCCGCAAGCCACCCGACGGTGTGTGGCGGAGGGTACCTTGAGTACCTCTGTCGGATCTCCTTTCTATTCCAGTCTCGTATTGTTCGTGGAAAGAAGGATTGTCGGTATGGTTGTGTGTGGGCTCTAATCTCTCTGATTTTATCCTCATGGTCTCTTTGCGAGATATACGAAGGAGGGAGCAATATACTGCTTGACTCTTCGGCGAAGGTATGTTCTCGAAACTTTAACAAAAGCCCGTACCAAGCTACTGAGCGTCTCTCCTGCAGAGTCTTCCACTGGAGTTTATCTATCATCTCCGTAACGCTTTCGCGATTACTAATTGATCCTGTAACAAAGCGCGCTGATCTCCGTTGGATCTTCTCTCTCTCTTCTATCAACCCTATCTGGTACGGATCCCACAATGCTGAGCAGTATTCAAGCAGTGGGCGAACAAGCGTACTGTAACCTACTTCCTTTGTTTTCGGATTGCATTTCCTTAGGATTCTTCCAATGAATCTCAGTCTGGCATCTGCTTTACCAACGATCAACTTTATATGACCATTCCATTTTAAATCACTCCTAAAGCGTACTCCCAGATAATTTACGGAATTAACTGCTTCCAGTTGCTGACCTGCTATTTTGTAGCTAAATCACAAGGGATCTATCTTTCTATGTATTCGCAGCACATTACACTTGTCAACATTGAGATTCAATTGCCATTCCCTGCACCATGCGTCAATTCGCTGCAGATCCTCCTGCATTTCAGTACAATTTTCCATTGTTACAACCTCTCGATACACCACAGCATCATCTGCAAAAAGCCTCAGTGAACCTCCGATGTCATCCACAAGGTCATTTATGTATATTGTGAATAGCAGCGGTCCTATGACACTCCCCTGCGGCACACGTGAAATCACTCTTACTTCATAAGACTTCTCTCCATTGAGAATGACATGCTGCGTTCTGTTATCTAGAAACTCTTCAATCCAATCACACAATTGGTATGATAGTCCATATTCTCTTACTTTGTTCATTAAACGACTGTGGGGAACAGTATTGAACGCCTTGCGGAAGTCAAGAAACACGGCATCTACCTGTGAACCCGTGTCTATCGCCCTCTGAGTCTCGTGAACAAATAGCGCGAGCTGGGTTTCACACGACCGTTTTTTTCGAAATCCATGCTGATTCCTACAGAGTAGATTTCTAGTCTCCAAACAAGTCATTATACTCGAACGTATTACGTGTTCCAAAATTCTACAACTGATCGACGTTAGAGATATTGGTCTATAGTTCTGCACATCTGTTCGACGTCCCTTCTTGAAAACGGGGATGACTTGTGCCCTTTTCCAATCCTTTGGAACACTACGATCTTCTAGAGATCTACGGTACACCGCAGCAAGAATGGGGGCAAGTTCCTACACGTATTCTGTGTAAAATCGAACTGGTATCCCATCAGGTCCAGCAGCCTTTCCTCTTTTGAGCGATTTTAATTGTATCTCTATCCCTCTGTCGTCTATTTCGATATCTACCATTTTGTCATCTGTGCGACAATCTAGAGAAGGAACTACAGTGCAGTCCTCCTCTGTGAAACAGCTTTGGAAAAACACGTTTAGTGTTTCGGCCTTTAGTCTGTCATCCTCTGTTTCAGTACCATTTTGGTCACAGAGTGTCTGGAGATTTTGTTTTGATCCACCTACTGCTTTGACATAAGACCAAAATTTCTTAGGACTTTCTGCCAAGTCAGTACATAGAAGTTTACCTTCGAATTCATTGAACGCCTCTCGCATAGCCCTCCTCACACTACATTTCGCTTCGCGTAATTTTTGTTTGTCTGCAAGGCTTTGGCTATGTTTATGTTTGCTGTGAAGTTCCAGTTGCTTTCGCAGCAATTTTCTAACTCGGTTGTTGTACCACGATGGCTCTTTTCCATCTCTTACGATCTTGCTTCGCACATGCTCATCTAACGCACATTGTACGATGGTTTTGAACTTTGTCCACTGATCCTCAACACTATCTGTACTTGAGGCAAAATTTTTGTGTTGAGCCGTCAGGTACTCTGTAATCTGCTTTTTGTCACTTTTGCTAAACAGAAAAATCTTCCTACCTTTTTTAATATTTTTATTTACGGCTGAAATCATCGATGCAGTAACCGCTTTATGATCGCTGATTCCCTGTTCTGCGTTAACTGTTTCAAATAGTTCGGGTCTGTTTGTCACCAGAAGGTCTAATATGTTATCACCTCGAGTCGGTTCTCTGTTTAACTGCTCAAGGTAGTTTTCAGATAAAGCACTTAAAAAAATTTCACTGGATTCTTTGTCCCTGCCACCCGTTATGAACGTTTGAGTCTCCCAGTCTATATCCGGAAAATTAAAATCTCCACCCAGAACTATAACATGGTGGGGAAAGCTACTCGAAATATTTTCCAAATTATCCTTCAGGTGCTCAGCCACAACCGCTGCTGAGCCAGGGGGCCTATAGAGATATCCATTTCCATGTCTGAGCCTACTTTAACCGTAACCTTCACCCAAATTATTTCATATTTCGGATCTCCGTCAATTTCCTCCGATACTATTGCACTTCTTATCGCTGTAAACACGCTTCCCCCTTCACTGTCTAGCCTGTCTCTGCGGTATACATTCCAATCTGAGTTTAGGATTTCATTATTGTTTACGTCTGGTTTCAGCCAACTTTCTGTCCCTGGTACTATATAGGCATTGTGACCGTTAATTAATGAGAGCAGTTCTGAGACCTTTCTACAGACGCTCCTGCAGTTTACTATTAGCACATTAATATTGTTATTCCCTGTTGCATTTTGCCTACTCCTACCTTGCTGCGTCTCAGGAGGCGTCTTGTCAGGCCTAGGGAGGGAATTCTCTATAAAACCCACATGTGCACTCCACACGTACTCCGCTACCCTTGTAGCCGCTTCCGGCGTGTAGTGCATGCCTGACCTATTCAGGGGCACCCTACATTTCTCCACCTGATAGCGGAGGTCGAGAAATTTGCACCCCATATCTCCGCATAATCGTCTGAGCCTATGGTTTAAGCTTTCTACTCGGCTCCAAACCAGAGGACCGCGATCGGTTCTAAGAACGATACTACAAATAGTTAGCTCAGATTCCACCTCGCGAGCGAGGCTTTCCGCCCTCACCAATTCCGCCAACTGCCTGTACGAACTGAGGATGACCTCTGAACCCAGACGACAAGAGCCATTGGTGCCAACATGAGCAACAATTTGCAGTCGGGTTCACCCAGTGCTCTCTATCGCCGCCGGCAGGGCCTCCTCCACATCTCGGATGAGACCCCCCAGCAAGCAGACAGAGTGAACACTAGCCTTCTTCCCCGACCTTTCCGCCATTTCCCTAAGGGGCTCCATCACCCGCCTAACGTTGGAGCTCCCAATAACTAATTAACCTCTCCCCCCCGGTGTGCCTGCTCGGACCTTGCTGAAGGAGCGGCCACATGTCCACTCACAGGCAGAGCGGGCGATGCCACACGGCCAGCCTCCACCTTGACCCTCCGCCTCGTGCGCCGCGAACGCCGCTGAACCCGCCACTCCCCTCGGGGAGAGGGTGGCCCAACCGTCCCCGGTACCCGCGAAGATGTCTCGACAGCAGTGACAGTGGGCGAAACATGTAACACCTGGGGTGTACCATGCGACGCACCAGACTCTCCACTGCCGCTACACTCCGAGGCAGCAGCCTGAAGACGGCTGACCGCGGCCATCAACACGTTCAGCTGTTCGCGAACAGTGGCCAGCTCCTCCTGCGTCCGTACACAGCAGTCACACATCCTATCCATCCTAAGAAATCAATTTACTGTAGAGAGTTAATCAACTTTTAACTACACTGCTAATTCACTAAAGGCGGCTGATTGTTGACCAAACTGTGGTTGCTAGACACTTCTTGTAGAAAACAATGAAAATAGCACTACCTGTCTCTGGGCTGTATTGAAAACAAACACTAGCACTACTGGCACTATGGTTGACTACAGGGAGTCTTTGACTGTATTCAAAACAAACACGAAATCTATGGAACACTATTACTAGCACTCGACAATTAAAGCTTCCTAAAAGCAAAAACACACGGAAGAAGAAGTGACAAGTAAGAAAATTACAGTTAATACTTAAATTAACGTAGCTCGCTACACAGGAGACGTGAAGCAGACGGCAGTTACGACGACACTGACACTACTGGCACTATGGCTGACTAAAGGGTCTCTCTCTGACTGTATTCAAAACAAACACGAAATCTATGGAACACTATTACTAGCAATCGACAATTAAAGCTTCAAATAAAATGGTTCAAATGGCTCTGAGCACTATGGGACTCAACTGCTGTGGTCATTAGTCCCCTAGAACTTAGAACTACTTAAACCTAACTAACCTAAGGACATCACACACGTCCATGCCCGAGGCAGGATTCGAACCTGCGACCGTAGCAATCGCACGGTTCCGGACTGCGCGCCTAGAACCGCGAGACCACCGCGGCCGGCCAATTAAAGCTTCCTAAAAGCAAAAACACACGGAAGAAGAAGTGACAAGTAAGAAAAATACAGTTAATACTTAAATTACCTTAGCTCGCTGCACAGCAGACGTCAAGCAGACGGCAGTTACGTTCAAAAAGATCAGCGAATATTCGCATTCTTTTTACATTGTTCCCTCTCTGTTCCTCCCATGGCGACGGACTATTTCTTTTGCAGTCATCAAGAGGTGAAAGAAGGTACCGTATAGACGGAGGGAAGCACTCCGTCTTCAGGCCGCAAGTAGCCCATCGGGACCATCCGACCGCCGTGCCATCCTCACTTAGGATGCGGATAGGAGGGCACGTGGTCAGCACACCGCCCTCCCGGTCATTATGATGGTTGACTATGACCGGAGCCGCTACTGTTCGGTCGAGTAGCTCCTCAATTGGCATCACGAGGCTCAGTGCACCCCAAACAGACGGAGGGAAGATGAAGGTAAATATATACTCGGAAGAACTTATTACACATTAACGTAGTCTATGGTATTGTTTTCGTTCCCCAAAAGTGTTATATATACACGTATTCTTTTCAGTATCTAGAGATATTGGAAAGAAGCACTGTATTTCAGTGCTATGAAGGGGTTGTTGGAAATATTTCCAAAATGAGATTTTCATTCTGCAGCGGAGTGTGTGCTGATATGATTAAAAATGTGTGCTGGACCAAAACTCGAACTCGGGAACTTTGCGTTTCACGGGAAAGTGCTCCTACGACTGAGATTCACAAGCACGATTCATGGCCCGTCCTCACAGCTACAAATCTGCCAATACCTCGTCTCGTACCTTCCAAACTTCAAAGAAGCTCTTCTGAAAACCTTGCAGGACTAGCACTACTGGAAGTTTCATATCAGCGCACATAACACTGCAGAGTGAAAATCTCATTCTGGAAACATCGTCGAGGTTGGGGCTAAGCCACGTCTCCGCAATATCCTTTCTTCCATGAGTGTTAGTTCTGTAAGGTTCGCAGAAGAGCTTCTGTGAAGTTTGGAAGGTAGGAGACGAGGTACCGGCAGAAGTAAAGCTGTGAGGACGGGGCGTGAGTCGTGCTTGGGTAGCTCAGACGGCACAGTAGCTCACAGCCTTTTTGGTCAGAGAGCTGCTAGGTCTCTGTAATAAAAACTGAGTGAAGGGATCAACAACGAATTTCATGTAATGTCATGTGTCGTCCATTCCTACAAAACACAATGAACAATAACGGATAAAAAATGCAAAAAACAAAACAAAATGTCGGTAGAGCAGTTGCCCGCAAAAGGCTGAAGCCCCGACTTCGAGTCTCGGTCCGGCACACAGTTTTACTCTGCCACGAAGTTTCAGTTGGAAGTATGTTGTAATTACTAGGGGCGTTCACTGAGTAATGCAAGAGTTCTTTTTATGAAAGCAGCTTGATTTTTTACATAATCTGCATTCAATGTGACGGCCTTGTCCCAACTTACTATGAGGGCCTGCTTTACCACATGGTACCAGTTTACTGATCGACGTTGGAGCCAGCTTCTTGCTGCATCAATAAACTTCTGATCATCCACGTAGTGCTTCCCACACATTGCATCTTTCCTTGGGCCAAACAGAATGAGGTCGGAACGAGCGAGATCCAGGACTGTCGCGTCCCTGCACAGTTTTGTAGTGCAATAGGAACGCTGACGACAACCTGTTGGGGTGTCCACCTGTGTCGTCGGAGATGAGAGGGAGAAAGCTCTCCGAGGTAGGACTGTGGTTATTGGTTGCAGTGGTAATCTGTTAGGATTAATGGCAGGATGGATATGCTGTACAGTTCAGTATTTATTTAAGTAACTAGTTTATTACCTCTTTGATAACTTATGAAATAGGTGCCATTTCCTATCTCCTTCTATAATAAATGTCATATTCAATTTATTATTATCAACAGGCCGCGCGCCTAAGCTTACAAGAGACAATTACTATTCCGTAAATTGTTCTTGTTAATTATGAAACTACAAATGCTATCTTTTCCTGAGACAAAGACAGATCGTCTATGCTCAAAACTATTCCCGAGAATAGATAACGATTACTTATCTTGCACTTGATGTGCGTGTCAACAGATCTGATCACCGACTTCTCGCTGAGGATATTACTTCTGCATCCTTCTGCTACTGCTGCCTAGCGTAGCTACACGGTGGCTCCTCAAAGTGGCCACTCGTTCTAAGTCGAGGCTGACCTTCTGTAATAGCCGTTCGGGATAGTTCCATCAGCTGGCTCCTTCAACGATAAAACACTTTACTGTTCGATTTCTCTTATATGTTTCCTCTCGATATTACCACTTATGTATACTGAGAAGCTTCCTTTAGCGTCAAGGCTTCTGCCTCTTGGCGCAGTCTCCTTTCATTTGATCTGACAAGTATTGCTTATTAAATTTTTGCTTGGGACTGGACAGGACGTATGGTGGGTAAGGAAGAACAGTCCAATGAACGGCTGGCCCCGACGGACATGGGTGTGTGTGTCTGTCCTTAGGATAATTTAGGTTAAGTAGTGTGTAAGTTTAGGTACTGATGACCCTAGCAGTTAAGTCCCATAAGATTTCACACAAATTTTTTGAACAGTCCAATGAAGTTTTCTGAGCTCCTCTTGGGTGCACCCTGTGTTTTCATGAAGAAGGAGAAGTTTGTTTGTATTTTTGAGGCGGCGAACACGCTTAATCGCTTCTTCGGTTTTCTGAGGATAGCCCAATATACTTCTGAATTTATCATTACACCAAGAGGAAAGACACCAAACAGAATAATACCAGTACAGTCCCTGAAACCGACGCTACGAATCTACTGGCTGTGGGTGCGGCTTTGAACATTTTCTTTGGAGGAGATGTGGTGTGGCGACACTCCATGGATTGACGTTTTGTTTCCGATTCGAAGTGATGAATCCATGTTTCATCGCCTCTGACGATAATCGACAAGAAATTGTCGCTGTCAGCCTTGTAACGTGGAACAATTCCAGCACAGATTGTCCCTCGTTGCTCTTTACGGTCTTCGTTATGCGGCGAGATAACCACAAACCGAGGTTTGCCCCAACTAGAAGACGAGAGTGTCAGCACTACCAACAGACACGTCCAGTTGAGCAGCGAATCGTCTGAGTATGATCTGCCGATCATCTCGAAAGAGTGTGTCCGCACGTTCCAACATTACAGGAGCCACAGCTTTGTGCGGCCGGATGGCTCGCGGGAGATCGGACAGGTTTTCTCTACCTCGTTGCAATGATGACAGATGCCTGGTTCAGCGACTCATCCTACTTTTGTTCACTGCGAGGTCTCCGTAGACACTTTGCGAGCCCTTATGAGAATCTGTGATGCTAAAGCTTTCCACCAATGACAGTTCTCTAACTGGAAAGGACCTTTGTTACAGACGCCATTTGAAGGCTTTGTATATCACCGCCACCTATCAAAACTTCGTCTAACTATAGGTGATGATTCCGCATTTTTTCATCCGAAACTGGTCGGTAGAAAACGGTGTTGCATCACTTACTGAGTACCCCCTATAGATGTAACTACTGTATCAAAAATCCACCAATAATTATGCCAGTATTTTCATTTGGGAACGTGATTTCAAAAAGCCAAAATGTCGAAGAAGGAGTTCCCTTGAATAGCGAAAAGTACTAGGAAAAACCTCCCTTGCCCGAGAGACCGCTGCTCAAACAACCTGGCCAACAGAGCGACCGCGAATGTCTAGCAAGCCCTGCCGACAGCAAATGTCTTCCGTCGCAACTGTCCGGTATTCGTTCCCATTTGTGGTGCTCTACCTAATTGGGGGGTCAGTTCTTAACCTGAAGGCCCAAGTTAACACGTCCCTACCCTTGATGTCCAAGAACTCGTTAAGTTCGATCCATCTGCAGTCGCCAGCAAAAGGGGCTTACAATATGTCCCCAGTAAAAGCATTATGTTCAGTTTAGGCGTTGAAACTGCCTAAAAACATAAATTGACTGCGCATTATTAACTCGCTTCATAGAGTGGGGTCTGAAAAGTTTCAGTTCTCTCAGATCTTACATCATTTACAAGGAGTAACCAGCCTTCACATTTAATCACGAAAATATTTTTCACTAGGAATAAAATGTTCAAACTATTAACTTCAAGCAATTAACATTGCTAATGAAATCATCTAGATATCACAATACTATCAATCATAGCAGTAGAAATACTGAAATCACGATGGTATATTCTTAAAGATACGTATTACATTCACTACGCTCCTTGTTTCTCTAGCTGAGTTCAAATGTTTCATTTAAATACAGTTCTGTATTAAACATCAATGAACACCTTGGCATGGCGCACAATGAGTACAGCAGTTCATCAGTATACATGACAGCCATCATTTCAACGGATTCATATCACCGTATTACGGCCCAACCTCCATGACTGCTGAAGTACTGTACCCCAGCTGCTTTTTTTCCTTATTATCAGAGTGACTTTGTACTATCATGAAACTTCAGTAGAGCATAGTTAAATCGTCATGCAATACTAGCTGTAAATGGGAGAAAAATTAATTATGATAACGGAATAATCAATAAAAAGAGAATGGAAAATAAAATACCCAGAACATACCTGGCAAACCACTACGAAGCTCTCATCACATGTATCAATAATTTTTTATTTAGTTTTGTGTTTTTTATTAATTTTTTAGATTTTTATTTACTTTTGTATTTTTCAGATACACTTTTAAATTTTTATACACAATCTAAAAGGAGAAGGACAAGAAAATCAGATTATATTCTAAATCGGAAACTACGCCTTTTGTCTAGCGAAAAATTTCAATTTGATTGCAAGGATTGTATACGCTCATGTCTACATATACTTCATCTATAAACATTTTTCATCTGAACTGGAGTGATACAGAGGCAAAACAAACAACAAAATGAGCAGTGAAAGTGGGAGACAACAAGTCGAAGCAAAACAGGTGGGAACATACATAAAACAGAAAACATCTATCATCAGAAAAATTAAATTAACCAACATCTTGCCGGCGGAAAACAAAATTCAACATGTTCAATAAAATTTCGGCCGTGCAGCCGCATACATTCAGCTTCTTCTCCTAATATTTCGGCTGTATGCCGTCCAGCCATCTTCAGAGTGAGCCGAGGTGACTAACGCACTTGCTCCGTCCTTTTATACCAGAGGACCGAATCACTGCGTATGAGGCCAAAGATACACAAGGCCCCAGAGACGTTGATAGGCGGTAGAGTAGTGGAAGAAGTAACTGAAATTCGGTTAACGATGATTGTAATTAATAGAGATAGCGGCTTCAGCTTGGACAAATCATGGAATCCGGCAATTTCTGTAATTAAATCACAAAGATGTCGCGATGGTCCCGCTCTCTGTGACACATCACCGTGTACAACGATTGCGCAGCCACAGATTTAATTTCCATGCATATGTTGCACCACTTTGCCGCCTATCAACGTCTCTGGCGTCTTGTGATCTTAAACCGCATGTGCAGCGAATCGGTCCTCGGGTTTAAAAGGACGGAGCAAGTGCTGGAGCGTTAGTCATCTCTGATCACTCTGGAAATGGCTGTACGGTATTCAGCCGAAGTATTAGAGGAAGAAGCTTAATTTGTGCGGTTGCACTCCCGAAATTTTATGGAACAGTCTTTACGTCTCGAAAACACGAAGATGCACACTAAGATTCAACATGCTGGCGAAGAGATCTCGATATGGACAAGAAGATCGACTAGGGAAGGTCAGTTCTGTCCTAATAAAAATACGAGTTTGCCATATGAACTCCGCAAGTGAAGCGGTGCCGTATCGTATCTGTAGAAGTAGAACGATTACAAACATCCGTGTCGTTAAGCCTAATACGAAAAAGTCGCTCGTTCATTGGAATCGAGCTATTTACTACCTTTTACCACGATGACGCTACGTGCATTGGCAAAATCTGAAGGCTGATATTGAGCTAAACTGCTATCCAGGCTGTTCTCTTTCAACGAGGTTCGGGTAAGGGACTGCTTCCCTACGAGTCTTTAGGAATTTCATGCTGAGGACAGGGCTCCATAATATGTCAGTCTCAAAATAGCTGACTACAAATCATGAATATGTTTTGACTTGAATGACAAATCATGAATGTGTTGTGATTTATGCGACCAACATCACCAGGGGGTTCAAGACTAGCAGGACAGACAGAGAGAAAGAAACGAGACGTGAATGTGTGTGTTTCTTGAGCCATCGTCAAAACAGCACGTCGCACACAGAGCATCAGCGTCTTCCTTCTTATATCTGCCTGGCCCAAACCCCCAAAGGAACGAGGTTTCGTTATCACCTCGTTCTGAAAGATATGTGTTTCTCCTTAAGAAACGAGTAGACAAGTGTTGCAGTTTCTTCGCTACCATCGGGGGAAGCGAATAAGTTTGAGCCACGTAATAAGCTTTGCAAAAGACGTATGTATCCAGTATTCGGACTCTCTGGAGCAGGGTAAGAGAACGCCTTTCATGATCTAGTATCGCTCCCTGTATGTTGTCCGTAACAAATTTCCAGTTGAGAGTCGCCATGTTGAGTGGACAATGATCAGTGATGATACCGAGAGACGTATGCCGATTCCCAGCAGAAGCCCATGGAACAACCGTGTCATCAAAACCTCGCAAAGTAAGAAGCTTGCATTTACCTTCATTAAGTAGTGCCCCTGAACTCCGACAATAAGCATCGATTACAGCCTTCAGCCGAGGTATCCCCGCAGGATTACGGGGAAGAACAATCACGTCATCCGCAAATGCACAAACAGCTATAGTTACTACGGAAAGCGTCCAACCTTTCAGCTGGGATGGTAGCGTCCCAAGCAGGGGCTCCAGAGGCAACAGAAGCTAAGTCACTGACAGCGGGCTTCTTTGAGGCACTCCCCCACGGATATCTATCAGAGGCGTCAGTTGGCCATTAACAATCACCGAAGCTGAAATACCCGTAAACAAATTTGAAAGCAATCGCCGTATGTCAACAGTAAGGCTAACGGCCTCCGTAATCCGAAGAAACAGTCGTGATTAACACGATCAAATGCTTCATCAAAGTCTAGAAAAGCAAGGACACAAGGGACGGACGTTACAGCAGCGTCACGACACTCGACTATAGGAGTAAAAATGGTACGACGAGGTACGGACCTTTGATATTTTGCAACAATCGTCTCCATCAAAGTCGACATCCTTCTATTAACTGCCCTCGCCAGTCTTATAACCAAATATTAACGAAGTAATTGGGTAAAAGCTATCAGGTGCAGCCGGTCCAGGGGGTTCCGAGATTAAAACAATGTGTCCCAATTGAAACAAGGTCGGTACTACTCTACCATTTAACACTTCATTCAAAATGGACGTAAAGTGTAGCACACAACAGCGGTTAAAAGCGAAGGAAAGTCCATCCAGACCTGGGGACTTTTCAGAGGGCAACCCCACAATAAGTTTGTAAACTTCCTCAGGTTGAAAGGGAGTTAAGATAGTTTCATTATGTTCAGGCGTAATTGTCGTATCCAAGATGCAGGCTAGTATGTCGTAAGAGGTTTCACTGGACTCATCAAAGTCGTAGATATCTACATAGTAATGGTGTAAAACAAGCACTATATCAGTTTGCGCCGATACGATACATCCATTATTTGTCGTGAGAGAATGAATACGAGCGCGTCGGCGACCAGTGAACGTGGCTTGGATCGCATTTTCAACCATTCCATTTGCATTCTCTTCAATGGCAACAAATTTGCCTTTACACGCCTGACATCTGCAATTCGCAGAGTGGCGTGATCTGCAGCATTATAAAGTTCACGCAGGATGGAATATTAATATTCGTAAGTTTTGCGAAAGTGTCGCGCTTTAGCAACACGGAAAAGTATCAAACCTTGCCTGAGCCTCGGTTTTGCCAGCTGCGTCCGCACGTCAAGGATGGAAGAGTACTTACCAGTGGACCATAAAGTACGCTCCCACATGACTCGCATCGCGTCATCGAGAGAGAGGCCAGCTATGTGAGAGACGTTTAACATCCACGGAAGTAGAAACAATTTGACTGGTTGCTATTCAAGGTTGAGGGTCTGCAGTCACAGCACAATGATTCGTAAATGATGCTGGGATCACTTCAACATTAAGAATACTGTCGCGCAGGCAGTCTCATAAGTAAAACCTATCTAATCTCTGCCAGGCACTTAAATTTGATTTGCAGAGTATACATGTAGATGCAGAATCTCCTACTACAAATCTCTGTAAAGTGGGTAAATTTAACTAACGTCGAGTATTTACATATCCAGACGTCTTTCAGGGGTAAGGAGCAGACAAATCCATGTAATTCACGAGAGAAATTCGAGTTTGGAGACTGATCTTCAGGACGCAACACACAGTTAAAATCACCAACCAACAAAATACTCGGAGGACTCTTACGCAACAGATAAACAAAAAATTAAAAAATGAAATAAAAAAATAAAAAATAAAATAAAAACGCGAACGATCCACAGCGCTGCCAAGGCCAGACGGAGAATATAAAAGAACCAAGGTGAGAATAAGAAGTTGATAACCTCTGGCCCTGCCAGAATCCTGAATTTCCACCACAGCAACAGGAATGTCTTCGCAAAAGAATAACGTAGTCCCCGTAGAATATTTGGGTGCTACATTAAAGGTCATACGGAAACCAGGTAAGGAGAAATGCCAAAATATTAGCTCCTGTAAAAATACTAAGTCCGCATTAGAATCAAATGAACTGATGCAGGGAAGTGAATCGCAATTCTGTTTCCACACGATTAATATCTCCTCAGGAGTTACTGTAGGCGGCAAATTCGAAAAAATAGTCGGCGGCTGAAGACGAAGGAGCAGGAGGATATTGCCACGTCTAGGACTGTAATGGCGAACACAAAGACGAAAGGGTGGATCGCGCTCCCTCTCCACACACAGGCAGCTCAGAAGTTGCCATTTCGCGAGCAGGAGGGATGCTGGAGATAACTTCTTCACCACTCACCGTACAACGGGCGCGATGTATCGTATCGCCGAGAAGAGCATAACAGGAAATTCAAGGGTATGTTGTTTATTTATACTGTTTGGCCCATTGTCGGCACTTAACCTATTGTTCTGTTAAGTGGTTTTCCGGCCGGTGTGGCTGAGCGGTTCTAAGCGCTACAGTCTGTGGTGTCCTTAGGCTAGTTAGGTTTAAGTAGTTATAAGTTCTAGGGGACTGATCACCTCTGATGTTGAGTCCCACAGTGCTCAGAGACATTTTAACCAATTTTTTGTTAAGTGGTTATCCATATCAACCCCATTTCCTTAAACTATTGTACCGCCTTTGATGCCAAATTATGGAATTAGTTATGTCCAACCACCATTTTCTGGTACACTTTCCGAATGTACATACTTTTGAACGCCATTTCAGGTGCATTCTTCTTTATCACGCACCCCTTTAAACTATTGTACTGTGTTTCATAAAAATTTTTTGCAAATTAACCTAGTGTTCTGCCCTTAACCTGCTGTTCTGCACCATGTCACCCACTCACGCACACCTTCCCCTTAACTATTGTACTGCTAACACAACATTGCTATAAAAAATTTATGCAAACTAATTAAACCGATATTCTTCACATGTATGGGGTAGATTTTTTTAATTTGTAGCATCCTATTCGTCAGTGAAATCGATGGAATTTTAGTTTAAACAAAGGATCGGTAGTAAAAAACACATCCCTCGACTTGACGCCCGACGCCACTGCTACCGACTCAGCACACATTCCCAGGACTTGGAATGCACCGGCGGTCCCCACGAAGTGACGATGCGGCCATCAGCTGCCAAACCACGTGTAAGTGTCAGTTTGGGTCCCGCAAGGATGAGGTGGCGGCATCTCTTTCATAAATGACACCCAAGAAATACCGGTCAAAACACGTGTACACCTAGGCACCGTTGCTTGCACGATTACGCATAGCTGCGGTGCGGGCCCAACAAAACTATTTTGACACATCGTCATATTGCACTGGCAGTTAAACCCTGCAAAAGTTGTCTACAGATCATCAAATACATACAAGACTCACAAGAATGTTGGGAACCAGGAGCATATTTATCAGTGTAACTGCAATTAAATATTATGATTGCTGCTGCAGTCTGATACCGATCGATGCACAGATAATGCCTCCTCCTGATCGCTGTGGTTCTGGAACGAATCTCTGTATCTATAGCGCACATAATTTTCCAATTAAAAATCTCTCTCATACTCTCACTGTTATTGATACCCTGAATCGACACATCCCCCATGATAGGACACACACTCATTTTCTATGGTCATGCCACAACATAACCCATAGTAACATTACACTGCAATATACACACATTTTACACAAACAGTGCACTTACAACACCTGAAAAAATTATGGTATGCCTTCACTCACACAAGCTATATATCTCGATTGTCGTCAGTCTTAGGAAATTATCTGACAAAGTCTTCCAATCAACGCCTCTGGATGATGCTGCATCCTGCCATGATTCCCTCAAACAAGTGTTATGAAGGACAGGCGTCCGGCATTATGTGATAATGAATACTGCACCCGCAGACATAATGCTTGGAAAGACATCACAGACTGGTGTTGGTGTACTGTAATCAACATCACTATCGATAGAACAACAAGGAAAATGCGAGGATACGCTTAGGGGTGCCAAAGAGGGGATGTATTGTTACAGCCGTATTGCTATCCTGTTTGTAAACTATAGCACGTCCAATTGAACTTTTGCATTGCAATATTGTACAGCTGTTTACGAAACGAATTCATCACCACTTATGTTTGTATATACTCCTCAGTGCACTGGAATCAAGTTGCACCACGTCCAAATATCCTGCCATTACGACAGACATACATAATTTTTTTGTTTTCTCGTAAATAGTAATTTGATTACTTCCCACAAACATATGTTGGAACATAAGCCACAGAACCTTTACGTTCAAGGAGCAGAATGTGCACCGACAATTAAACCTTGCAGAGTGGCCTACATATCGTCTAATGTGGAAAGACTCTTACTCAATTACACTACTCTGCCACTGACGACAGGATCTTGAATATTAGAGCGTGAAGCCGATCTCCAACCAAGCAATATATCACTGCATACCGTGTCGATGTAGCAAACAGACAATTTGTATCCTGTGCTATACAAAAATCGCCCCTTTTACATCATTCGTATAGCTATCGACCACCAGTCACTCGTGTGTATAAAATGATCGTTAGTAACGGAGAATACCTCTTACAAGGAAACAGATAAACACATAGCAGCGGCGTCTGACATGTGAAATTACAAGTCATGCCACCATTAACTCTGTAAGCAGCACATCTGTCAAGCAGATGTATACATAGAGGATTTCAGTGTCTCACAAACACCTAACGCTAACTTAGTTATGAAACTGAAGCTTCGATTTACACTTAAGATGCGACAGAGGAATGGAGTGCATCAAATAATTCGTTGTTTGTTTAGAGGAATGCGTCACGTTTCATCACACGTGAGATGGAAGTCCTCTGATGACTGAGAGGTTTACTGTTAACGATTGCAAGTAGACACTGCTCTAAGAACCACACAGAACAAGTTGCTTTATACGAGTCAAATGCAGGCTATGTCACACAACTGATGCATCCTGACAGAACACCAGGAAAAAATGGTAAAATGACTTGCAGAAACTTCTCTTTCTATCTCTCTCTCTCCCTCTCTCTCTCTCTCTCTAGAATGCATCATCAGTCTATCATTAAATCATACCTCATTACAACTCCATCTCAAGTGACCAATCCATCCGCTCTGTATCATCCTTTAACACAGAAGCAAGTAAGTTTTCTCTGTCTTCCTGAAAAGCGTCAGATACAGTAGTCAACTCACGTGTATCACTCTTAACTCAATAGACATGCAGTAGAATGCTGCCTAGTTGGAAAAAAGTGACAGTTTCCCTGCTTCCCTTCGCTTCCATGTCGATGTTTTCTTGGATACTACATGCTGTCGCATGCTTGTTCCCATGTACAAACTGTTCTGCACCAAGCAGAAGACACTCAAATACTTCCTCAATTTCCCCGCTTTTCGGTGTATATTCCAGCAATATATACGTATTTTCCGCAATTCTATCGATTTTTTTATGTCAGTTCTACACATGCGATCATGACATAACCTCTCGTTCTGAGTTCTAAAATTGCTTGTAAATGTAGTACAGCTGCCAACACCTAGCGCAAATGCAGTGTAGTATAGCACTGTACTAGATTGTATCCAGTCACATCCACCCCTTAAATTCCACATTTGCAGAGCGTCTTGTATGTGTTGCTGATGGTTCCCAGGAGCTGCTGTAGACCCAAGTTAGTGTTCAAGTGTGGATCTGCTGCACATTATACCCAGACTGATGTTGGGATACGGATCCACAATGTGCCACATTTGGGACAGCATTTGAAGGTGGATCCATCAATCTGAGGAGTGATGTTAGGATGCTGATCCACAATATACCACATCTGAGATAGCATTTGAGTGGGGATCTGCCAAGGACTATACATCCAGACCGATGTTCAGAGGCAGATCCACCACATCTCACATCTGGGATAGGGCTCTCAGGTGGACCAACCAGGTGTTATGCTTGGAGATTTGTTCTTTGTTCGAAGATGGGTCCACCAGCAGGAGGTCCTAGTCCTGGGACCCATCTGCGACACATGTACATACACAGATGTACAGAAAACAGAGCAGATGCTCTGTTAGCAATAGGTGTTTGTGAGACACTTCAATCCCCTGTGTATACATCTGCTTGACAGATGTGCTGTTTACAGGGTTAGTGGTGGAATGACTTGTAATTTCACATGTTGGACGCTGCTCCTAGGCATTTATCTGTTTCTTTGTATGAGGTATTCTCTGTTACTAACGATTATACGATCATTTTATATAGGACTGATTTGGACATAGTATAATTTTTGAACTGTGATTGGACGTGGACAGTGAATGCTATACATCTCTGGAAAGCTATATTGTGCATGTATCACACTGTACCACTGTTTTAAGGAAGTAGTTTTCTCGTTTTAGGGTTTGATGTCATAGTTTATCGTTGAGAAACCTCGAAGAAGGATGTATGTAATGTGCTGGAAATATATTTCTTAATTTGGAATATTAATAGCGCTGCATTCCACACAACCGATAGGTCAGCAACTCAAGCGATCTATGATTGTAGCCTGTTTTAAGAACGGAATGTTGTAGCCTTCGGATGCATGTGTTTATGTTCTCTCTTACCAGTGCCTTCCTAGACTCTAGAATAATACTTAAGAGTTGATAGGGTAGTTGGTTTACGTAAAATGCTTCGAACTCCATCTCTCTGGAGTTCCATCATGCATAAAAGTTATCCTTTTCTTATTCTTCTTAACCATCTGCTATTACATCACAAGACTTTCAAGTCTGTTATTATACACCGACATAGGTTTATCTGGAAAAATCTTGTGTACTTGGATGGGCGAGGACTCGGCTACCTCCATGCATTCACGAGATGTGGAATGTAGCAGTCCACTACTGGTCAGCTGCAGATTAAATTGGTATGGGTGCTGCAGGACAGGCTGTTCAAAGACAGTGTGAGGGGGCATTTCAGTCTCTAATTTTATCCTAAGACTGTGAGAATGCTCTGTGACTCCCATCCGCATAGAGATAGATCATAAATTATGCACTACGCTCGAGTTGCTAGAAACATGTAGAGCGCTGTCTGGTACACTTTGATGATGTATGTGTTTGACAATTAACAATGAATAGATGTACTGCACAGTCATCTATCTACATTCGCAATAATACTCACAAAGTAGGGAGAGGGCAGTTTAGCTATGATACTAAAACTGGGAAACATGCTGTCGCATCACTGCTTGGTGTTGAAATTACTGTAAAATTGCTAAAGTTGTTCGCACTATCGACTGTGATGCTTAATATTAGAGTACATCAATGGTGTATTTTCCACCCCATGTGTACACTGGTACGCTGTGGTTTGCCACATAATGATTTACTGACATCGTTTGTTTGAGTAGGAGAAAGAGTTTTGGTGGAGGGACAACACCTTCTGGGGATGGATAGCACTGAAACAGCGATCACATACATGCCTGCAATATGAGGGATCAGTCGAAACAGAATGCAGAGTCATCAGCTATTCCGTCACTGTGACAGATAAGTTTCAATTTAGAGGTCGTCAATCACTTTCGGACAGCAGTTTGGAATCTCTCCACAATGCCGCCAAACACTTCCAGTTTCCTTATGTTGTAACTGTCTTTTATTTAAAATCATCCAGCGTATATGGCGTGTTATGATAGCTGTAATAACAACGTGATCTACACTGTGAGATGTCTATTTTTGTGCAAGAGGCAATGGAATCCGATTTAATGTCAGTTTAGAATCTGACACAGACTTCGAAGTCATGGTGGAAAAACAAAATGTATGACAGTGTACAAAGCGTGTTACAGTAGAAAAAACAATGTTTCAAACAATGACACAGGGTAATAGAGAGCTTCTCTTGCGATTTACAGTATAGTCTGTGGGTTACAGTCATCCTTCTACAATACAGGTGATGAAACTTTTGTGCAGGGGATATATTTAATAGGATTGTCACATGTGCTTGATGCCAGCATGCATGTGATATTTGATTTGATATATGGGAAGAGATGCAGTAGAAATCTAATCGAATTCCCTATTAGATGAAGTTAGTGGAGCTTTTATAGTTCGTAATTTTTCTCTGGTGGATAGTACAGAATAATAATGATAGCATGTTGGGGCGATAGATATGAATGGGAGCTGAGGGATGTGGATCCATAGTACCTGCTTGCAGTTTGGAGAAGCACTACAATGCAGTTGCAATACCCACGTCCTTGGTCCAGTCCCCATGCTGTCTTTCATACTCCTTCATGTTGCAAGAGCAGGCTTCATTTCCATCGAATGGTCAAAACATATTTCAGTTGCAGTAACTCAATTTTGCCTGTTTCTACACAGGTTGCAGAAGGTGGTAGATACAGCTTCCTCCGACTTCTACTCGGTTCCTACTTACATTGGGATGATCACATGCACGAAGCTGCAGGGGCGATAGCGCAGAGTCTGAGGGGTTGTTGCAAGATACATAGTGGCTACCTAAAACATGTTGGAATTTTAGGTTAGAGAAAGGTGCCTTGTTTCGAGATATGAGAGTGCCAGAAATATGATTAACTACTGGCTGGAATCATTAAAGGACTTCTCCATAGGATCCAAAGCAGGTATGTTGCAGAATGGAAAGACTTGATTCCAAATCGTAGGCATCATTTCTACTAAAAGCATAGCACGAGAGATTTGAAAAGCTAGTGTACATTTCTGACAACCTCAATCATCACACCATCCACTACTGTTTATGATCCTTCTCAATCAATCATCGCCAATAACCCAGTGGATATATCGCAGAACCTCTGACGTAGCATCGAGACAGAATGCATTACAAATCCTGGAGAAATATCTAGTGGTGGCAGCATGAGGGAGTTGCAAATCCAGGTTTCATACCATTCTCCTTAGGTGAATCACTTCCAAAATTCGGTAACTTCATTATGAGAGTGCACCGGCAGCTACGTGTAACCTCACTGCTGGTCTGATAATCTGCACTCTGGCAATCACCAACTATATTCAGTGTCATTGTATTTGTCTGGAAAACCCACGTCAATCTAAGGTAATGCCATATGTGGATTTATAAAGGCGGCATAACATTTAACATGGATACTTGTGTGCACTTTTAGAGCCAAGACCGCTTGTGATCGTAATATTGCTGTGTTCTTATTTTAACATATAGCAGTTTGTAAACCGAATACACCTCTGTTTGGTAAAACATGGTGGTAGCACTTGGAGGAAAAACTTCTGAGATATGTCTATCCATTGTTGATTTTTGGTCAGTATTATTTCGTATCGGCAGCAATTAGTTATTGATGAAGTATTATACTTAGTACTGGTTGGTGCATGTTAGGTTCGTCTTGAACACCAGGCTTATAAAGTATGTGTTTGTGTTCTGACATGTGCAAAGGGAAATGACTGTCCAGTAGTAAGGAAGGTATGGATTTGACATGGAGTACTCGACATGGAGTACTGTGATAGCAGAGGCAGGAGTAACGATTTCCAGAGCCACAGCCGTCAGCAGGGTGTATATCCAATACTTGGCTCTTTGTCGAATGTCGTTCAACTGAGACCACAATCATAATGTTTAGTTGTAAGTACAGGGATAAAATATGTATGAGGCCTGTTTTCTTACAAGGGAACCTCCCCATCACACCCCCCTCAGATTTAGTTATAAGTTGTCACAGTGGATAGGCCATGAAAAACTGAACACAGATCAATCGAGAAAACAGGAAGAAGCTGTGTGGAACTATGAAAAAATAAACAAAATATACAAACTGAGTAGTCCATGCGTAAGATAGGCAACATTTGGATAACGCAAGCGTAGGAGCGCCGTGGTCCCGTGGTTAGCGTAAGCAGCTGCGGAACGAGAGGTCCTTGGTTCAAGTCTTCCCTCGAGTGATTTGTTTACTTTCTTTATTTTCGTAAAGTTATGATCTGTCCGTTCGTTCATTGACGTCTCTGTTCACCGTAATAAGTTTAGTGTCTGTGTTTTGCGACCACACAGCAAAACCGTGCGATTAGTAGACGAAAGGACGTGCCTCTTCAATGGGAACCGAAAACATTTGAATGCAAGGTCATAGATCAACCGATTCCCCCACAAGAAAACACGTCTGATATATTCTACACGACACTGGTGACGGCATGTGCGTCACATGACAGGAATATGTTGTCCACCCACCTAACTTGTACACTTGGCGAATGGGTAAAAAGATTCTTCTACCTTGCCCGATTTAGGTTTTCTTGTGGATGTGATAATCACTCCCAAAAAAGTGATGAAAACATAAGAGTTTGTGACATAAACTGAAAATAGAAAATCAAATTTTTCACTCGAGGGAAGATTTGAACCCAGGAACTCTCGTTCAGCATCTGCTCACGCTAAGCACGGGACCACGGCGCTACTGAGCTCATATTATCCTTGATGTTTCTTATGTTACACATGGACTACTCAGTGTGTATATTTTGCTTATTTTGTCATTGTTCCACACATCTTCTTCCTGTTTTCTCGATTGATCTGTGTTCAGTTTTTCAAGGCCTATACACTGTGCCAATTTATAATTAAATCTGAGGGGGGGTGCGATGGGAAGGTTTCCTTGTTAGTAGGACGATTCTGTCTATGCATGCTTGGCGTCCAGCGTTGGTGACCTGTGGCGGGAATGATTCACATTTCCCATTAACAGTATTTGCTGTACCTATGGAGAGACCCGTTAGAGTGTAGGAACGTAGCTGATTTAACCATGTTGTCCTCTAGATGGCCGAATAGCGAACTAATTCTTAGTATGTGTTTGATAGTTTCGCGACCACCGTGGAAATTAGAGAAGCTTCAATATGGACATGTGTTCCCACTGGACCGTTATTCCCTCCCCTGTAAGTTGTTCGGTTGACTGCTTCTGCACATTTTGCACCTTTATTTAGTTGAGGGAACATCGATTGTGGTGAGTGCATCTAGCAAGTGAAAGACAGGTGGAAAACACATTTGCTGGTTCTCTAGACATGAGAAACACCTTAGTTCCCATTTATTAAATTATAGGGATGATTTGGAATGAGTTACATTACCGACATCGGTATTAGCGAGTGGAAATATGACTTTCTTCTGTTTTCTTCGAGTAAAGACTTTCTCAGACGGTATGCATTTAAAGTTGCTCAGTGGTTTACAGCACGCTCCACCTCGCTAAATTTTTGGGTTTGTAGAGAAATAATTACCAGTATATATCTTCAAAATTATGTGACGTGAGCGATCAGGAGGATACTGCTGAGTGCTTGATATCGAGAAGTACCGAGAAAATGGTATAATATTATGGCAAACGATGTGAAACTACATGTGTTCTTATAATCCCAGAGTCTGGAGGTGGCTGTAGAAAAGCAAGAAAGCAGGTCTGGATAAGATACAGTAATGGCTTTGTGCCGAGGGGAAGCGAGCCCGAATTTGTAGAACAATTCTGAGGGTGACTTCAGTCCACTGAGGACACTATAGTCATGCATCGTGAGTGGATGACTTGTGACCACAGGCTGCGGGAAAATATCTAGTGCTGCGAGGAGTATACATGGTGCTGTCTGTCTTCGCGGTGTATGAACAAGTGTCTGGTGGTCGATAGCTACACAAATGATATAAAAGGGACGATTTTTGTATGGCGCAGGATACGAATTGTAAGTTTACTTCATCGACATGGTACGTGGTGATGTATTACTGGGATGAAGGTCGGTTTCACACTCTACTATTCAAGCTCCTGTCCTTAGTGGCAGAGCAGAGTAATCAAGCAAGAGCCTTTCTGTATTTGACGATCTGTAGGACACTTTGGAAGGTATAATTGTTTGTGCGCATGCTGCTGCTTGAACTAACAGGTATTGTGGCTTATGTTCCAACATACGTTTGTGGGAAGTAAACAAATTACTAATTATGTAAAAACTACGAATGTCTAGTAGTAATGGAAAGATAGATTGGACTTAATGAATTGAGATTTCAATGCTGTGAGAAATATATCCAAATGTAAGTGGTGATGGGTTCATTTCGTTAATAGCTGTACAATATAGCAATGCAACTGTTCTATTGGACATGCTGTGGTGTAAAAACAGGACAGGAAATACAGCTGTAACAATACATCCACTCATCAGCTTGTCTAAGTGTACCCTCACACTTTCCTTGTGGTTCTATCAATAGTACACCATCACATGTCTGTGTAGTCTTTCCAGGCATTATGTCCGTGGGTACAGTATTCATTATCATATAGTGCCACATACCTGTCCTTCATTACATTTGTTTGAGAGAATCTTGCCAGGATGCAGCACCTTCCAGAAGCTTTGATTCGAAGACTTTGTCAGATAATTTCCTAAGACCGAGGAGAACCTAGACATATAGCTTGTGTGAGTGTAGGCAAACCACAATTCTTTTGGCCGCTGATATAAAAGATAACAGCACTGTTTGTGTAAAATGTGTGTATATTTCAGTGTAATGTCACTGTGGCTTATGTTGTGCCATGACAAGAGAAAATGAATGTGTGTCCTATCGTGAGGGATGTATAGATTCAGGGCATCGAGAACCATGAGGGTATGAGACAGATTTTTCTGTGGAAAATTATGTGCGCTATAGAATCTGAGATTTGTTCCAGAGCGACAGCTGTCAAGAGGAGCATCGATCGGTATCAGACTGCAGCAACAATCGTAATATTAAATTGTAGTTACACTGGTAAATATGTTCCTGGTTCCCAATATTCTGGTGAGTCTTGTACGTATTTGACAAGCTATGGACAACTTTTATGGGGTTTAATTACCAGTGCAATAACGCAATGTATACAAAATAGTTTTGCTGCTGAAAGTCTTGTCTGTAGAAAAAGGAAAATGGGTAGACAGTGGGCCCACACCACAACCAGCAGCACTTTGATAGGTAAATTCAGTGATGGATGGGCTCTCCCGTTAGGATTGCTAGGAAGATTGCACCCTGTGCTATTCTGGGAAGCATTGCGACACCTCTCTCTGCACTGGACCTCCACTGCAGCTATGCGTCATCATGCCATTGTGAACACGTGCTTTGACAGCTATTTATCAGGTGTCACATATGAAAGAGATGCTGCCACCTCATCCTTGCAGGACCCAAACTGAAACCTATGCATGATTTCAAATGGCTCTGAGCACTATGGGACTTAACATCTTAGGTCATCAGTCCCCTAGAACTTAGAACTACTTAAACCTAACTAACCTAAGGACATCACACACATCCATGCCTGAGGCAGGATTCAAATCTGCAACTGTAGCACTCCCGCAGTTCCGGACTGCAGCGCCCAGAACCGCACGGCCACCGCAGCTGGCTATGCATGATTTGGCAGCTCATGTCATTGTCGTCACTTCGTGTGGACTGCTGGTTTATCCCGACTCCTGGGGATGTGTGTAGCATCAGTGACATCGGCGTTGGGCATCGAGTGAGAAATGTGTTTTTTATTAGCGATCTTTGTTAAACCATATTCCATCGATTTCACCGACGAATAGGATTCTGAAAATTAAGAAAGAAACTACCCCATACACATGAAGAATATCGATTTAATTAATTTGCATAAATTTTTATATAAACATGGTGTTAGTGGTACAATAGTTAAGGGAGGGGTGTGCGTGAATGGGTGGCATGGAGCGGAACAGGAGGTTAATTGCAGAACAATAGGTTAATTTGTATAATTTTTATATAAAATGCAGTACAGTAGTTTAAGGGGGTGGGTGACAAAGATAAATGCGCCAGAAATGGCGTTCAGAAGCGTGTGGCATTCGAAAAGCTTACCACAAAATGATGGGAGAACATAAATAATTACATAATTTTGGTATCAATACCGGTATAATAGTTTACATAAATGGGGTGACATGTAAAACCACTTAACAGATCAATAGGTTAAGTGCCAACGAAGAGCCAAATATTATACGTAAACAATATGCCCTTGAATTTCCTGTTATGAGAGCCTTCCTCTCCACCAGCAGCTCGCCATCTTGAGTTACGTCACAGAGGGGATGACAGCGCCCTGTGGTGGCAGTACTGTGTACTAGGTTAGTTGGACTCTCTACCTTGGGGTGAACACATTTGATGGGGATACTGCCTATAACGAGTGAAAATAAAGATTTATGTCCATCCTATCCGGCATAGGCCGAGTCCTTTTCCAGCCAATTCCCAGGAAGAGGTGGCGGTCGGATGACAGGTTAGTGGAGGTAGCCCAAGTGCCCTTTTTTCCCGCCATTTTCATAGGTTACTGGAGGTAGGCATGGTATGTTGCATTGTCCTGGTGGAAACTGAACTTCCCACCATTTTCTGGGTGAGGGGAGGGGTGGGAGGAGGAGATGGGATTTACCAGTGGGGGAGAGTTTAATTAATTGATCAATTTAATTAAGTATTCAATCAAATTAATAAGACTGAAAGAAGCTGCTCCAATAACTCAGACCTGAAAGTGTACCTGTAGCAGCGAGATGGGAGGTTTTCTGAGTGGGGAGAGGAGTGAGAGAGGGTGGGGAACAATAGGTTAAGTGCCTGTCAATCAAATGGAAGGATCCTTTTAGCACAACAACAGGACTTGTCAATCAAAGGAGAACAATAGGTTTGCCCCTGAGTGCATAACTGCCCCTGATGTAAGGAACCTACACTAAAAAAATGCACTGATGCCGACCTTGTCCCCCTACTTAAGATATGCAGATGGAAGGCGATAGCATCTCATCTGTTGTCCGCCCCCGGTAGCTGTGTGGTCAGCGTGGCAGACTGTCAATCCTAAGGGACCGGGTTCGATTCCCGGCTGGGTCGAAGATTTTCTCCGCTCAGGGACTGGGTGTTGTGTTGTCCTAATCATCATCATTTCATCCCCATCGACGCGCAGGTCGCCGAAGTGACGTCAAATCGAAAGACCTGCACCAGGCGAACGGTCTACCCGACGGGAGGCCCTAGCCACACGACATTTCATTTCATCTCATCTGTTCTGGTTACTGCCCCTATCCTGTTTGTTAACACCTACGAATATAATCTCAACTTACAATACGAGTATCGCCTTAGGCAAACGTGGTCGGTCATGGTTGTCTTGCGGGTAGTGTCTTGAACTTGGATGCTGTATATGCTGCGTTCAACCCCGGATGGAGTCAGGGAATTTTCATGGCTCCAGTCCGTCAAAGATGGAGGCATGTCCACTCGCTCGCTATAAAATGAGTTCCTGGGTCCTTTCTCTAGGGTGTAAGACGACCAAGTCGATCGATCTGCCTGCCATTTGCGCTCTCCTTGTGCTGCGGCAAAGAGAGACTCTAATATGCTTATAGTCAGGGCAGTTATACATTGTGCTCCACAGACTTTCACAGTGATATGTAAAATAGAGCTGATTATAATAATGCTGCCACCTCCTAATGCCCTCATATTATCTATTCTTGACTATTGCGCTGTAGTTTTCGAAACTTAATAGCTAGAATTAATGTAGGAATAATTGAAAGCTAATAGTCGTGGGGTTGTTTTGGTAGCAGACAGCGTTGGTATCATAGAGACACCATCCTACTCCAGTCGCACTCCGTGGGTCTTACTGTTAAAATTCCGAGAAGTTTGAAGACGAATGAGAAAAGATAGTACCTGATCATACATACATTTTTCGCAGTGGTCATGAAAGGAAAACTAGAGAAATTTATATTCTTGTGTAATCGCTCCTCAGAGAATCATTCTTGACCGGGAAAGGGGTAAGAAAAGAATTATGCTGACGTAGAACCTTCCATCACACAATATAATGTTCCTTACAAAACTTATGACTGAATCTGCGGTGAGACGTATCACATTCTGTACCATGGTTCACGTATGTAATATATGACGAAGACATGCAAGCGAATCGATTCTGGCAGCTTCGCTCTGTTCCAGATAAGAAGGGAGAAGCCATCAATAGCTGACGGGCTTCCGGGCCGGCGAACAACGAGAAATGGGCCTGGCAGGTCACACCAGCGCCTTAATCGGCTTCCGATAAAACTATTAGTGCCAGGCTGCGATAGCATCATACGCCCTGTAATTGTGGAACCAAGCCACTTTCAGACATAAAGCAATTACACCGCTACAACAGCGTGCAGTTTTTATCTATCTGCATTTTCATCATGCTATGAAATCAGAACTTCAGTTAAAATTTAGAAAACAGTGGAGTACATTTCTTTAAACGACAGGACAAACAGGTGAGATGTGACTGTGTAACAGTGAACGACTTATTATATCAGACATCATGTGTGAGACGTGTCACTTGCGATACTCACTTACATTGCAAAGGATTAGTCCTGTGTTCTTTCTTGCACGGTTGAGTCTAGTGTCAGAAATATTCTCGTGATCTTTACTAAATAGGTACCAGACAAATCAATTGGCCAAAAACACTTTCTACTCTTTGCACTTTCTGAATTACATGTTAATCTTCAGGACATAGCTGTATTAACATAATACATCTGTCATGCACAGCTCTGGTCAGATATTAATCAGCGCAAAAAGTAAGTGAATGATTATCAACATCATTCAGCGCTCCATCTTAAGTTACTGGTGAATTTTTAATAATTGTCCTAACGATTTATGTATTTTGTGGCAGCTCTGTTTGGTAAAATGAGAGTTGAATTTATTGAAATGTTATTTAAGATTGCCTTCAATACCGAGTGCTTAAGGTCAATAGTAACGTGCTTCTTATAACCTGACTCGAGGGGGCGTCATAATAATGGGCCTCATGAAAAAGCTTCTCAGGGGTCTCGCCGCTCTTGTGCGGATTCGAGATTGGCTACCACGGGGACCCAGTCGTTGCATCTTTTCCCTTCCGTGCTGCATGTCTGTCCTCTTGCTTTTCGTTTTCCCCTCACTTGGATGTTTTCAGAAATATGTTCTGCATTTTCAGTAGGCGATATCAAAAGAGTTTCTCCACTGTTTTCTGTTGCTTTCCTTCTTTCCTCGTACCCCTTCTCCAAATTTTCCTCCACTTCGGCGTTTGAGGTTTCTCTTTCTCTTCTTCCCCCGTGTGCACTCCTGAAGGCCGATCCGCGTGTCTGACACTCTGAAGAAAAGCTGAGAACTATGAGCATTGCTGTGTAATCACGTGTCACATTGGTGGATGACTCGTAATGTGTAATTCCCAAATTCCCAGCCCTGGATCGACAGGTAGGGTTCGCACGTACCCCCCCCCCCCCCCCCCCCACTTCTGCCCCTCCGGTAGACAAAAATCCTCCGGTAGAGGCCACGTCCAGGGAGATTGCCTGACCTGCTACCATCTCAAATTGCCAATTGGTCCCTCTGTCAGGTGTTCGGTAGGTGTGACCTGAGGTGTGAATAATCACCTAAGCCAGGTGCGCCCGCCTCTGAGTGGGCCCCATTTTGGAGTGCACCATTGGAGATGCTGGCGATTATGGGACATTTTCTCACACTGAGCCAATCATCTTCTCCACAGTCAACATCTACTAAACGTAAATGGAATGAGGCTAACGACTCAAAGACCCTCCTGGCTGCACCATGGTTCCTTGTGGTTTTACATACTGAAGTCACTCATTCAGTTCTTTGCTACAGTAAATCCGTTCATTATTCAGAAAAGCGCTGATGCAATTGCCAGCCCCGCGAAATTCTGCTCTCGTTTACGTAATGGCACTTTGCTTTTGGAGACAAATTCTGATTCGCAAACACAACCACTGCTTGCACTTTTACTTCTCCTTAGGTATCTTGTTCGTGTTGAGGCCCTGGAAGGCTGAATTCTTCCTGTGGTGTTATTTACACTAGGCTGCTCGATTGTCTGACTGAGACAGAAATCCAAATGTACCTCTCTGATAAGGGTGTCACTGCAGTCCATCAGGTGATGAAAAAGGTAGATGCATGCTTAATGCCCACACGCTCTCTTTTTTTCATTTTTGATAAAGTGGTGCTTCCATCAAAGATCTAAGCAGACTATGCAGTTATCATAGTTCGACTGTATATTCCGAACCCGATGCGTTGTTACCAGTGTCAGCGTTACAATCACACTCAAATTTTCTGTTGACACTCGGCCAAATGTTTAACCTGTGACAGGGATGCTCACAAGAGTGATTGTGTGCCTCCTGCCCCCACTTTCTCAATTGCAATGGCGACCATTCCGCCTCCTCCCGAGATTGTCCCATGTATATCGATAAACGTGCCATCCAGGAGATCTCGCTACACAAAGGGTATGACCACACAGACATGCGACCTCAAATTCAACACTGCGGTTGTATAATCGCCCAGTGTCATGGTAACATCCTCGTCTCCTCCTCCAGTTGAGCAATAAGCAATAAAACTTTGGCCTCAGGGAGCGAAGTCACCTGCTACACAGCCAGCAGACCAGAAAGGGCAGAAGGAATACTCCTGAAAGATTTCTTACGTCCCTCCGGCGAACAAACATATAAGCCTACCTCTGTCAACTGGAAAGGCTCCAAGATATCAAATGAAGGCAAATGGTCCTCTTCTTTGCTAACTTGGAGATACTCTTCAATGGTATCACCACGTGATACCCTTGCTTGGCCAACCTCCATGTCGCTAATGCGCACTGCCATCCGTTTGTCTGCTGTAGACTGTGCAGACTGACAGAAGGAGAATTCTGAAAGCTCTGTAGATCCCATGGAGCAGAATTCTCCAGCCCTGCCACTGTAGCAGAGGCTCTTCGAAGGCGGGTACTCGGCAGCTAGTGAGGTGACACCCCTTCGTTTTGTCCCTCCTCCTCTTTCCTCGTCATGACTCTCCTCCATTGGAACGTTCCCAGCCTTAGAACCAACAAAAAGGATTTCCTCGTCATGACTCTCCTCCATTGGAACGTTCCCAGCCTTAGAACTATCAAAAAGGATTTATGGCTGATCTTGGAATCACAGAGTCCACTTGTTCTCTGCCTCCAGGAAACAAAATAGTGTCCTCAGGATCACTCTCAGCTCTTGCATTTCTTCCTGGTCTGCTTTGACATTCTGTCTGAGGATGGCATTCCATCTCATGAAGGAGTCATGCTGCTCATCTGAAATGATGCTCACAGTCAACACACCTCCCTGACTATCCAGCTTCAAGCTGTTGCAGTCTGCATTTTCATTCCTCATTCGATCTTTTCCCTTTGTACTATTTCCGTCGCTCTGTCATTCAGTGTCACCAGGGCAGAGTTCCTCCAGTTACTTGGGCAACTCCCTCACGCCTTTCTGCTACCCAGTGACTTTAATGTGCACCATTCCCTTTGGGTTCTTCTAGAACCTACCAGAGAGGTGCCCTCTTGGCCGAGCTTCTCAATCAACTTAACCTCATATGCCTTAACACAGGAGCACCTATGTTCCTTTCAGACAACACGAACACCTATTCCCTTTGGACCTCTCTTTCTGGGCTGCCCAGCTTGAGCATCGTCTCGAGTGATCCATTCTTCCTGACATCTACACGAGTGGCCATTTCCTGTGTGGTATCTGTTTGCTGAATCCTACCCCACTGACATGCACCCCCAAATGGCAGCTTTTTAAGGCTGACTGGAGACTTTATTCCTCCTTGACGACCTTTGACGAACGACACTTCCCCAGTTGTGATGACCAGGTAGAATATCTTACAAACTTTATCCCTACCGCCACAGAACTTTCCATTCCTCACACTTCCTCATTACTGCACCATGTCTCCGTCCCTTGGTGGTCAGAGACGTGATGTGACGCAATTCGCATGCGGAGATGTCCTCTCCACGTTCTTAACTGTCATCCTGGGATGGTAAACTGCATTCGTTATAGACAGCAGAATGTCGCCGTGTTGATTGAGATGGCCAAATGCCAGCTGGATTTCTGTTACTAGTTCTTTTAACAGTTCCACTCCCTCTTTCGATGCGTGAACCAACCTCTGATGGCTCTCTGGAACTAAGGTCCATTCCCCAATTTCCATACTGACAGCAGCAGATGATGCCATAGTGAACCCTACTGTTATGTCCAACAGCTTGTTCAGCTTTGTTTCGGAGATTTGGAGCTGCACCCACTACCACCCTCCTTCTTCCATCGGAAACGACTGGAGGAGGGTCAGGAGATACCTGTCTCTTATGAGAATCATGAGTGCTACACTCCCGCCTCTACTATGAGGGAGCTAGACCATGCTCTCACTTCATCCTGATCATCCCAAGGCTAGACGATGAACAGATGCAGATGTTGCAGAACCTTCCTCTTGTGGGAAAGCACTTTCTTCCTCATACTTACAATCACATCTGGGCAGAGGGTACGTTTCCAAGACACCAGTGTGAAGCTGCTGTCAGACCCATACCTAAGCCCAGTAAGGACAAACACTTCCTTCTAGTTATCACCCCATTTATCTCATCAGCTATGTTTGCAAAGTAATGGAACATATGATTTATGCCCGGCTGGTATGGTGGCTCGAGCCTTGCAATATACTGACCACTGCACACTGTGGACTTCCAGCGCGCCATTCTGCATTTGACCACTCCATCATTTTGAGAAACGAATTCATGAATGATTTTCTGCTGAAATATTAGACTGTGGCCGTCTTTTTCGATTTGGAGACACCTGCTGGAGGACTGGATCCTCCATACTCTCTACACATGGTGCTTGCATGGCCGCATGCCACATTTCCTTCAGGAATCTTTAACAAACCGAGTTTTCAAGGTGCGTGTGGGGTCTACCTTGTCGGAAACCTTTATCCAGGAGAACGGTGGGCCTCAGGTTTCCGTCCTAAGCGTCATCCTCTTTGCTACCGCCATTAACCTTATTATGAACTACCTTCCAAAGGGCGTCTCTGGCTCCATTTTTATTGACGACTTTGCAGTCTACGACATTCTCCACAGAATTGTCTCCTTGAACAGCGTCTTCAGTGATGTCTCGATCGTCTTTACTCATGGACCATCGACAATAGCTCTTGCTATTCCACTGGCAAAACCGATTGTATGAATTTCTGGCGGAGCAATTGATTTCTTCCACCGTCTTTACGTCTTGGGCCTGTTGGTCTTCCGTTAATTGAAAATACGAAATTCTGAGTGCTGATGCCCCAAAGGACACTTTCTTGGTCCTCGCACTTGTCTTACCTGGCCACTTACTGTCCTCAGCGGCACTTCCTAGGGAGCGGATCGGAGCATCCACCTCTGTTTGTACCGTTCCCTTGTCCATTCGAATCTAGACTATGGATATCTCGTTTATCCATCTGCACGTCCATCCCTCTTCCGCCGTCTCAATCCTATCCATCATCATGGCATCTGTTCGGCCACTGGTTCCTCTTACACTAGCCTGGATGAGAGTTTGTATGCAGAAGCTGCCGAGCTACTGCTGTCATACCACCATGGCTTTCTGTTCAGCAGATATGCATGCTGGTTGTCTGCCGTGCCTTGCCACCCATCCTATGCCTCCTTCTTTGATTACTGCTTTGATTGCCAGTATAATGTCCATCTTCTCTGTTACCCTCAGGAGTTCGCTTTCGGCTCTTGCTCCGGCATCTTAGCTTCATGTTACCTGCCACTTTCTCAGTGGGTGTGAACCCTTCACCACCTTGGCTTTATGCAGCGGCCCGTGTTCGCCTTGGCCTTCATTCGCTTCCTAAGAACACTACTCAAGCCTCGCTCTGTTGTGGCAAGTTGCATAACATTTGCACGGTAGTCTGCGAAAGTGCATTTGTGTCTACTGATGGCTCTAGGACTGACTGTGGTGTCGGGTGGGCCTTCGTCATTGGCACCAAAGATTTTCGATACTTTCTTCTGGAACACTTCTTAATATATACAGTAGAGCTCTTTGCCCTGTATGGGGCCACACAGTGAACGTGGGCTGCTTCTGTGTTTCAGCCCTGTGTACCGCTCTGCATTGGATCTCTGACTGCGCTTTCTTTGTGAGAGACCTTGTGGCTCCTCGGAATCGTTGGAAGTTAATCGCCTAGTGTTGGGCAGTTGGAGGTGAACAGCCAGAAGTAATGGACCTTCGATGTGAGAAGTTAGCATTATTTGGTTTGCAACAAAATCTTTCCTTTGCTAACCACATGCCTATTTGTAGTTAGTGGCTTTAGTAGTTAGAATCGTTTATTTAACCGGCAGTATAGACGCTTGCTGTGTTGCAGTAGTTCGCGTAGTGAAGATTTTTGTGAGGTAAGTGCTTAATGAAATTAATAGGTTATTATTAGGACTTCTTTTTAGTAAGGGCCGTTCTTTTGAATTAATTATTTGAAGTCAGTTTTTTTTTATTGAGCTGTCAGATTGCGTTGCGCTAGGATATTGTGGGTATCATTCATTCAGCAATTTAAGTACAGCCATACTCATTTAAATAGAGAAGTTTAAACAGTAAATCTGGAGACACAGGCTTTTCAATTGTGTCATCTGCGTTGACTCTCTCAGTGCCCTTCAGATATCTTGTGTGTTGTAAACCGACCATCCCTTACTGCAACAGGTCAGGAAACCTGTCACTTGCTCACTCATGGTGGAGCCACTGTGATGTTTATGTGAGTTCCTGGTCACGTCGGCATAATGGGAAAGGGTGCCGCTGAGGCTCCTGCCAAGTTGCCGTCCTCGTACCTCTGCCCGTTAGTTCTTCCATTCCCTCTGATAAGCTCCGTGTTATCGTCTGTCAGCAGGTGGTGTCACTTTGATATCACCACTGGTCCTCCCTTCACGGAAACAAGCTCTGGGGATTAAGCTTCTGCCAGAGGCTTTGACGACCTCATCTCGGCCCTCTCACCACACGGATTTTGTTTTAGCAAGGTTGAATATTGGGTATTGTCTTTTCAGCCATCGCAATTTGTTAAGTGGTGCTCACCCATCACTTTCTGTCCATTGCCCTAAGCCTTTGACGGTTTGCCATTTCCTGACAGAATACCCTTTTTTTAAAATCTCTTATGATCTTATTTATGTTTTCCACCTGCGTTATTGGCCTTTTTAACTAGCGACGCTCGGGTTGTCGGCCGCATTTTATTTTTTATCCCTCGTAGTAATACAGCGAAGGAATGTAATCTGTAGTTCAAGACATCCGTTTCTCTACAACGTATTTTATGGACCTTTCCTCACGTCCCTATTTTAAGCAGTCTGTAGTGTCCTGACACAGGTGGGAGAGGGAGGAAAGGGTTACTGGTCAGTCTGCGCTCCCGAGCGGTACAGAGCAGAAGGCAGAAGGACAATTCACTGTGAAGCCATTTGATTGTTTTCTTCTATCTGAGCCAATACTGGCACAGGCATTTACTAGAAATGTAGGTGGGGAAACTTGGTGGGGAACTCGTTGTGGAGACTCTTGGACAAACAGGGTTTTGAAATAGTTGTTTATTCCAGACAGGACTAACTAAGGCACTGGACGCTAGTTGTAGGTGTAGAAAAAGCACGAATAACACTGTTACAACAGAAGTCAGTGCAGAAGTCCCAGGAGTGGATGCTAACCACAGTAGCAAACACTAGCAGCATCTTACAGCAACAACTAGTTGCAAAACAAAACATACTGAATGTGACACTGTTCACTGAGGCACTCCAAGTGAGAGAGAGCAGACTTACGCGGAGCTGGACCGAGGCTGCAGTCGACGGATGCGGATTCGGCGCAAAGATCGTCTCACAGAGAACTCTGCCAAAATGCGGAATGTAGGGGTTTTAAAGAGTCGTGTGAGGGCACTGTTTTTCCTACTTAAAGCCACCCAGCAAACCCCGCAGGTGTCTTGCAGGCGCCTGGCAAACACGGTTTAGTTAGGTCCCCTCTACTGCTCCTAAGGCAGGGACGTTAATGGAGTTGCGCTAAGTCCGTATTTGGTATCAACATTGGTCAACTGAAAGCTAAACGTAACTGCTCTGCTAAATAAGGCTTGCAACATTATTGTTATACGCCATTTAGCCCTGCCCCTCGGGCTGCCCGAGTAGGGACTCGTAGATCAACAGTTTTTGGCATTTTCGGTCTCTTTCTAACCCTTGTGAGCCTACTGACGTTGTTCTTCTCAGGGCTGGTGTCAAGCTGAATTTATACGCCAGCACGTGCCTGTTGGTTACAAAGTTCTACGGTGACAACCTACCGCAGCGTCTAGACGACATATGAAGTTACATGTTAATTCCTTGAAGAATAACTAGCGCCCTGGGAGCGCGTCTGGGGCGTCTGCATTTTCCGAAGCCTCTTCCCTTACGGTTTACTTCATGTAACAATATCTCTCCTAGTTTCGTCTGCCCTCAGCATCGTCTCTGCTTCCGCGCCTTGGAGCGTCTGTCTTTCTTTCTCACAGCTTCAAGATAACACTACAGTAGCAATGAATAATCAATGTATTACAAGTCTTTCCTTCTGTCGATTCGGCTTAATGTGAAGTCGTTTTTATCTCCTTTTTTATTTCTTCGTGATGTGCGGATCTGACATGGGTGCGTATGATCCTAGTTGTTTTAGCGCCCTAAAACAAAGCAAAAGAATTGTTAAACAATCCCCTAGATAGACTTGATTACCAGTCTCAAGATCGTAGCTGGGGCCCTAGATCCACCATCTCACTGCGCTGACGAGTGTTCTGCAGCTACAGGCGCCACAAACAAAACCATTGAACACAAAACGTTAATGAGATGAATAAATGTTTCTTTCAGCTTCATGCAGCGATTTAAAAACTGCACACTCTGCAAAGCTACTCAGAATAAAGAACCGGTTCTGTAGAAGTTACTTTATAAAAAAAAACATTCATCAGTTCTTTAAAGCACTATACATTCTTCAGTAACCTTACAGGCGCTGCACTTCGTGGAATTAGCTTCCTAGTGGACTTTAAGATATATTAATGACAATAGGTCTAATGCAATCATAAATTCGTCAGTCTAGAATGAATACAATACAATGACTACCTATATTACAATTACATATTTGTCTTGATTCTTGAGAGAACAAAAGCCAGTTCTGGACGTCATGTTTCTTTTTCTTAAATAGTTGTTCGGGGCTTTCGTCGCATCGACGTCTGTTTCCAGTTGCTTCATTGTCTGAAACGCGAATCTGGGTGACGGTGCGAATGTTCTTTGCAAAATACGTACCATAGATTTATTCATAATTATTTTTAAAATTATATTTTGTCACTGATGGCGTTCTTCCATCGCTGAGCAAAATTTTAAGATTAATCTCTTCCTATGTCACACCTTAAATTAATACGATAGGGGAATACAAAATCGAATGCAGCTGGACCATTACATCACATCCCATGTAAGGGTGTTCCATTTATCTGATGACACCTACTCAGGATATTGCAGCCCGGCCAGGGAAGCCGCTCCTGCCGATCGAATGGGTCCCAAGCGACCACACTATGCCGCCTCCCCCCCTCCCCCCCCCCCCCCATGTATTTTTTCGTGTATTTAGCTTGAGGGCCGTACAGACTTATCGGCCAGTGTCATTCGACCAGTTAAACAGGCATCACGATTGTGACAGTGAAGTTTGCAAACGCAACAATGGCAAGAGCGAATTATTCAATTCCACAACGAGTGTTTATTTACTATTCGTATGTGCGTAGAGAGTCTGCTCTCAGCGCTCGTAAATCGTTTGAACAGGTGTTTCCAGGTGTTCGAGTTTCGAGTCGTGATGCAGTTCACAAATTAGTGAATAAATTTCGTGAAACGGGAAGTGTTCAGGACAAGAAGCATAAACGACGACGTACAATGCTCGTCTGTTTACATTACATACTGCCTGGAAAATTCCCCTAAAAGGTCTCTTAGAAGTCTCTCGCAGAAAACACAAATATCGTGCACCTCTGCACGAAGAGGTGCTAAGCTGCTTGGGCTAAGGCCCTATAAAGTGTCAGTAGTAGAAGAACTTCGACCTGGTGGACTCTGCACAGGGTTACGTTTTGATAATATGTTTTAAAACAAATGCATGACGGTGAAATGTTTCTTTACCTCACTCTGTTTTCAGATGAGGCTCGGTTCCATTTACACCGGTAAGTTCATTCCCAAAACTGTCGACAATGTAGCGCAGACAGAGCTGTACTGCTTCATGAGGAACAGTGTTGCCAATTTAGTGACTTTGTCGCTAGAAATGGCGACTTTTGCCTTCGTCTTAGCGAAAAAAAAACCTTTTTAGCGACAAAAATTATTTAGCGACTTTTGGACTACTAACGACTTTTGAAGTACAAATCAAAACTATTTTGGGCCAGTATTTTCATTAACAAAACTAAGATTTTAACTATAGAATGGGTACTACACTGACTTTGTTCGAGATTTAAGAAGTTAAATTAAGCTCTTAGCAGATCATGTAGCATTGTTCAGCATTTAGTAAGCCTGAATGTAGGAATTGCCTACAGAGTAAGAAAACCTTGACTATAGAACAATTTATTATTCATTACATACTAGCCTGTTATCGTCGATAGCGTATCGATCTATAGTTCTTCAACTTTTGAACTCCTTTTATTTTTCGAATTGACAAAAAACATACGTAATATTAAGTATAATAAAATACATTTCTGTCCAGCAACCTCTAATTTTTCGAAATTTTAACTAGCAGTGAAATTGTTACCACATGCACAGTGGTAACGCAAGAACAATTCGGTGGGGGTACCTCAGACATTATTACGTTTTAAACAATGAACAATAGGACTGATATCGAGTTACCGAGTGAATAGATTGTTTCATGACTTCTAGTTCGCCTGAGTTTTGATGTATTTTCAGTGATTATAAATTGATGAAACTTATGTTGTGGTGGCTTACATAATGGATTTACTGCAGAAGAAGAAGTAGCACGCTCAAAAATATCGGGATGCGTGGGAAGCAGAACCTGAATTCAATGGGTGGCTGAAACCAGAGTTGGAGACATATCCAAGGCAAGATGTCAAGTATGTGCAACAGAGTTTGTGATATTAGAAAGCATTCGAAAACTATTACACATAAACATAAAACTGATTTAAAAAGAACACAAACCACCTTACCTGTGAAAATTGTTCCGAAAACAACTACAGTTGGAACAGCAAGCAAAGCGGAAGGCGCCTTTTCTTTGTTTATTGCTGAACATTGTTCTATTTTAGCTGTAGATCATTTAGGAATACTGTGCAAGAAGGTGTTTTCCGCTGATGAGGGCGCTAAAAACATGCAATTACATCGTACGAAGTGCACTAACATTATAACTGAAGCTTTGGCTCCATATTTTACACAATCATTGGTTGAAGATATAGGTAACCAAAAATACAGTGTACTAATAGATGATTCCACAGATGTATCAATATCTAAAATGCTAGGTATCGTTATACGGTACTATATTGTAAACAACCAAACCATTAGATCAGTATTTCTGAAACTCGCTGTAGCAGAAACTGGAGATGCAAGAAATCTGGCTGCTGTTCTTGTGAATTCTTTGAAAGATCTCAAACTTCCAATCGTTAATATGGTAGGAATTGGCACAGATAATGCTTCTGCAATGGTTGGAATAAACAATAGGCTTTTTGAACAACTCTAGAGAGAATATGGTTTGAAGCATTTGGTATTGATCCGTTGCATTTCTCACTCTCTTCAGCTTGCAGTTTCGCACGCCTCAGTGAATACCATACCTAGAAACATAGAGTTTCTTGTATGGGAAACCTACAATTGGTTCTCCATTTCACCCAAAAGACAAGAGGAATATGAAAAGGTGTATGAGACAATAAACTGTGGAAAACAGTTACTAAAAATTTTGAAGGTCTGTGCAACACGTTGGCTTTCAATTGAACCAGCAATACGTAGAATTCTGGAGCACTGGGAAGGACATTTTTCACTTGCCATGGTTAAAGACAATTGTTACACTGCCGATCTTTTGTATAAGATGTATTATGCCAACTCAAATCATCTTTACATGTGTTACCTTAAACATGCTTTAAAAGACGTAGAAATACCAATAAAAGCTTTTGAAGGAGAGGACAATAACCCCACTAAATTACTACATACACTTGTATTTCTCATGCAGTCGCTCGGACAAAACATAGTTTTCCAACTGTTGATTTGTTGACAAAACCAGTTCCAAGCGAATGTATGAACGCAAATCCGAACCTTGGCTTTATGTTTGAACAGAAATTAACTGAATCAAGTTTGTCTGAAGAAAACAAAGTTTATTTGAAGAAAAGATGCATTCAGTTTAGTCTGAAACTCACTAAACAAATTCAACAAAGACTGCCAAGTAACGTTACGATCCTAAAAAAAATGTCAATGCTGAATGTTGAAGAAACACTAAAAGTGAATATAAATAATGCTGTAGCGGATGTAGCCAAAGAATTAGGTTTTAGTGGCGATTTCATAGACGGTATGCTGCAAGAATGGCATTATATCAACTTCATTAGGTGGAATAACACTACTAATACTGTTCGATTTTGGAGTGAGGTTTTGCAGTATAAAAACGCCGCAGGTGAGAATCCTTTTTCTTTGATTTCACAACTAGCAATGACTGTTCTATGCCTACCGCATTCAAATGCAGAAGTGGAAAGAGTATTCAGTTCTATAAACATTATAAAAACAACGTAACAGATTATCGTTAAAGACAATTAATGCTTTGATCATATTGAGAGACCAGTTGAAGAAACAAAATAAAGTTTGTGCATCTTTTAACATACTTGGAGTTTATTGGTGCGAACAAAAGTTACTCTTTTGCGACAAAACCAGTCGAACTGCAACATCATCTTTTGAGCGATGTTCAACCCTGTACATCAACTACAGTTCTGTCAAGCATGAAACAGAAGAGTTATTCGATCTTCTGAGTGACGACGATGAATAGCTCACATACCGGTATGTATTTATTTTGTAACCTAATTTGAGTTCTTGCTTTCTTTTGTTACAAATATAGTTATATATTTCTAGTATATTTGACTACTGTGATTGAAACAACAATTTATGTGTTGTGTCAATTATGATAACATGTTTAATTAAACGTTAGTGTACTTTATATGTATGTTGTTGCAAGCGATGCATCATTTAATGAAGACAATATAGTAATTGTGTATGAGACAATTTTTATTAATATTTTATTACCCCCCCCCCCCTCCCTGCTGGCTTATTGCACCATTCAAATTTTCAATACAACTCTAGTAAAATCAGTTTTAGCGACTTTCTAGCGACTTTTGATATTGAATCTAGCGACTCAGGTTTTTTAGAGTTGGCAACACTGATGAGGAGCCCCTTTATTATCAGAAAGTAGGGGTGCGGTGCACAATTAGTGGTGACAGAATAACAGGCCCAATTTTGTTTGATGACACAGTTACAAGTGAAAGATATGTGAAAACATTTTGTGACCGTTCTTAATAAACTGAGTGAAAGAGAACAAAGCTTTGCATCTTTTTAACAGGATTCGGCAAGGGCTCATACGGCCAATGTTTCTTTGCACGCAGTTCACGACGTGTTCCATGAAAGAGTGATTAATAACAATATCAGGCATGCTAGTAGTCCTGATTTAACGCTTTCGGTCGTTGTGCCCTCATATAAGTACATACTAAATAAATGCTTAGTATATTAAAATTCGTTACATTTTACCATTTGTGATTGTTGTCCTCATAATGTCACAAGCAGAGAGTTTATTTGAGAACAGTGTCTACATGTCCTGTGAGTCGGTGGTACCACAAAACAAAACTGAATGTGCACAGTCACATGGACACTTCCCAGTTATCTTTGTACCTCACATCAGATGGATAATATTTTCTGAGTTTAGGTAAAATCGATTATTTGTGCGTAGAAAGGGGCATTCTTGAAGGTAAAAACTAAAGGTGTCTTTCAGAACGAAAGGTAAGTAACATATTTATAAGTTTATACATGTCTCCAAATGAGGACATTGTGACTGAAAGGTTGTAAAAGCAAAGAAATTTAGGACATTACCTCGCTGTCATTTTAGTCATCTTACGCTAATTTCACAATGTCCCGGTTCCAAGATAGACGAAGGCCACTTATAGAAGATGAAGTGATAGAGCTCCTTAATTCATCTGAAACTGACGATGTATCCGATGATCCTGGCGATAATTTTGAACAAGAGGACAATGACGGAGGTAATGTTAGACGTTTTATATCATACGGTATATTGTAAGCTGAGTAGCCCATCCAAACGAGAATCCATTGGCAGCGAGAATGTTATTGTAGCGTACGAATTTGCTGCAGCACAGCCAATCTAAAGCCGAATAAGATAAATACCCATTCTAATCGTAACAGACTGAAAGGTAGCTTTGAATGTCCAGATTGGTAAGTCTGATGTCTGTTCATGTGCTACGCATCGGGACATGGCAGGCCGACAGCTACGCCTACTGGGTATTTAGCGGGCTTTGCACCCGAAGACAACATGCAGTTAGCTGCTTTTGAAATCGAACACAATTCTCGACTGCCATTATAGCCGGTTTTGCAACCGGAATCATATTCCATCACGTAGGCGCTGAAAAAATGTATACGGCCGTGTGCCCACCTCAAAATCGACATATGAATTCAGCGGATTTTCCATCTGGACTATTCAGATGTACATTTTTTGTCTTTCTTTCTGTAATAGCATTTCTTATGGTAGGTTCTGGAGCTCCCCTTATCATCAGAGCGGAAAACAATGATGACAATGAACAAGACGATCCTGAAACCGACAGTTTGTTTGAAACATTTGACAGATGCAAGAAACCGGCTTGCAAAGGCAAAACCAAATTTTATTGTGTGGAATGTACCATTCACTTATGTCTGGACAGAAGAACATTGTTTCTTCGATTGTCATTCTTCACAAGTGTAAAACCATAGTTTATGTATATAATCATTAAGTAAACTTTGTGTAATTTACGTATTTTGGTGAAAAAACCAAATAAAATACTTTGACTTTTCGTCTTATACTACACCCACTTGAACACAATGTCCTCATTTGGGGACGCGTTGTATACCACTATGGGGAACCTCGTAATATTTTATACATCTGAAAAATCATAATTTAATTCGAGAAACCGAACAGAGGAACCATGATTCTTTCTCCGGAAAAAAAATAATTCGTGACTGAAAGAATCTACTCCCGGCGATTTTTATTTTTGGGGTCTACTGAAGGACGGAGTGTACACAACAAATCCTCACATGAAAGAGGAACTCGGTATCTCAGAGAGAATTACATCGTACGGTTGATAGTTTCTTGAGTAGATGTCAGAAATGCGTGGAAAATAATGGCGTGCAGTTACAGCATCCCCTTGCATGACATGGGTGAGTACAAAATTTATCTGCTTACATTTTAAAACTATTCATGTGGTACGGCAACAGAAGACGGGCGACACGGCTTCTAATCGCCGGGCTACGGAGAGCTCGCTGCCCGCCATCTACTGCGCCGCATAGGCGGTCATCAAATTAATGGAACACGCTGTCTATTAGAAATGCGAATGTTTGTGTGTATGTTTGTTACTGCATGACGCTAAGGCGATCTGGATTAAATTTATAATCTGGATTAACACATAGGCTACTTCTGACAGTGTGCAGTACAAGTTATTTACTTATTTGAAGGACATAATGTAAAATTTGAAATAACAATTGAGCTCTAAGAAACAACCAATGAAAAGTCACAACAAGAAGGCCAATCAAAAAGCCCACTGCATATTAGTTGGTTTCCCGATTGGAAACTGCGTTATTACAGTATTGCGTTTCAAGGCAACAAAGCGTTGAAGAATTATCGCAAACCCAACATTCTTGGTATGATTTGAGCTAATTAAATATCAGTTAAAGCCATATTGGCAGTAACAGCCTTAACGAACTAGTAAAATGTCAGATGAAATAGAAACATTGGTCTGTTCTGTGTAGCCGCTCGGCTAGGGTTATCACGTTAGCAAAGTATATTGTGAAGTATCCTCATTTCTCTGAACTACCGTTTGTAAAATATTCTGGGAGTTTGCTCCCCACAAACATTTGCTTTCCTTTTTATTACGGTTGTGTCCTTCTGACAGGGTGCTCGCAGCCGTTGTTATCAACATCAGAAAGTTTGTAACACCATAGCTCTAATGTTGTACTGATTTATTTCGCCTTTGTTTCATTTAATGTTACATCGCTGAGCTTCTGTAAATGTGTGTGATTGAATCGATAACATAAAACTGTATATTTCTTTCTTTGCACAAACTTTGATGTCATGGTTTGGTTCTATGCAGTCGTTTAAATGCTTTGTCCCGTTTGGAGGGAACACCCACTGTATATAATTGTAATTTTGTGTGAATAATTTTTTGTAGAGATGTCTATATGTGCAAATGTTCTGTTTTGTTTAAAATGATTGTTTACTGTTATGTAAATTGCTGATCCTCACTTAGGGTTCCTAGTTAGTTTGTATGTAAAAGGTGTAATGGTTCCCCTCGGGAACGGAACTGTGTAGCGCGCGCAAATGTGGTTGGCCTAGGTGGAAAAGGTGGAAGTGGTAGTCAGTCGGAGTCGAGCTACGAGTCGGAGACGTGCTACGAGTCGGAGCACTGCCATGTAAAACATGCATATTGTGCTGGTTCCGAGAGAGGCTTTTTCTGGTTCTTTCCAATGCCTCGGACGAATGGATAAATAGCTGGAACTATTCTGGAATTTGTGTGTATCATCGCTACCAAGAAATGACAATCCAGCAATTCTGCCTGCAGTTCCACCTACCAACATGCAGTTGCCACCACATTGCGCAATCATTGCATCGGAATGCTATAATGATGTACAGTGAAGGATCAGCTTAATGGATGTGTTAGTGTGCTCAAATATAAGGTAAATTTTATCTGAATTTATGTACCTACCTTGATTTTTTCCTCATCATAACACCTCTCAGGTTCCTCTCCGTTTGAGCTAAAGTGATATCCGAGTGTCTTTACTAAAAGAACATTAAAGCCCAATATTTTGCTCATTAATGCCTCTTCAACATAGTAAAAAGAAAGTTAAAATTAAGGTGGCAAGAGAGTGAATTAAAGTAAATGTTGTTCGCTGAAAATATTCCTATTAAAACTGCTTATTAAAGTGCTGTTGCTAACTTCAAAATTAAAAGTTCTTAAGACTGAGGCTTATAAAACAAATGATCACATTGTTGTCTGTAGTAAATTCTAAAAGGTGAGCCAGTTTCTTGCAATTTTGTCAACATTGTGTTTCGATGTAGTAAAAGTGAGAAAGCTGCAGTTGTGAAACGTTATATACTCATGTTAGCAAAGTGTTTGTCTCTCTTGTGTATTAGAAGTGCATATTAATAGTAATGTTATAAAGACCATTCACTTTGTGTAAGCCCTGAAAGTAATAGTGTGTTTCGGTAGCTGGTATAATTTTGCAAATTGTTTCTGCTGCTCTGTTAGTTCCAATCTTACCGTAAACATATGTATGTGTAATAGTTCACTGCACTCGCGTGTGACCAAGTATAGGTTGTGTGGATCCGTTATAGTTACTAATAACTATTTTCTTAAACGAGAATGTTAATCATTCTCTTGCCTAGTTAGGCTGGCGACCGCTTTCTTTCTCAGTAGAACAGTACAGATAGACAAAATTTTGTTCGTACTGTTCAAATATTTACGTAATTCTGACTTTCTTTTTCGATGAGCCATTCCCGTTAGGTACAGCACGGTCAACCTAGCAAAATTCCTCTCAAGGGGTAATACTGCTCTGTTGCTTTATACCATAATTGTTTTTACTAGATAATTATATTTTACGACTTGCCTCCTACTTTAGGGTTATGGTATAGCAGGAGCAGACGGAAGTGTTATAAGTTCACAAATTCCTCAACTCCTGGTCATCTATGGAACTGCCTTGAAGACACAGTGAAGGTGTTATTTAAATGCTTTATGACAAATAGAGAGAAATCCTTGCCCCGCGAAGTAGCCACGCGGTTTGAGGCGCCATGACACGGATTGCGCGGCCCCTTCCGCGAGTATCGAGTCCGCCCTCGGGCATGAGTGTGTGTATTGTTCCCAGAATAAGTTAGTTTAAGGTTGTTTAAGTTGTTTGTAAGTCTAGGGACCGATGACCCCAGCAGTTTCGTCCCTTAGGAATTCAACCACATTTGAACATTTGAGAAATCCTTTACATACAGAACGTCACAGGGTTTTAGTGAGGCTGGGTTATGATAGGCGAGCTTCTCTGCAGGTAACAGGCGCACTCATGAGGACAGATAAGGTTGCTTCACATTTAAATGTTATTAGATTTTCGATTCACCGATCCATAAAATTCTTATTTTCCTTTTATGCTTATCCATTGCGGATATTTTAGAACCGTGACTGTATATTGAATGTAAATAAGTTATACAGAACTGAAACCAGTCACTTTTTTGAATAATTGTGTTTTATTCCATGAACCGGTTTTCGGCCCATTTCAGGTTCATCTTCAGATGGTTTCAGGAAGTTACATCATTACTGCTAGCATAAAGATGGGTCACACTTTAATGTATCGCCATGATTATTGCTTATCTGTCGATATGGATGTAAATTTAGTTTTGCGCTTACTGCGACGGTACAGGCGCCTTTTTTGGTTAGTGTCCATCTGTCTGTCGACATATTGATGTCCAGTACTTATATCAGTACACTCACTTCCACACAAACTATATTAATTTACAATCTGACAACGAGACTTTTCCAGCATCCAGCATGTGCTTTACAACAGTTGCTTGTAACAAAGATCTTGATAGAAATATATGGAATAGGCCTACTTTGTACAGAGATGTAATTAGTTGTTCTTTACATGTATTTAAGTCGATATAAGGCAAGTATTTTAATCAGAATGGCGATAACATGCGAGCACAAGATAAAATAAATAAATAAATTACTACAAGAACAAACTTCAGGTGATCTGATATCTTGTTTCTATTTCTACATTACAGGCAGTTTATAGCAATTTAATTTTTTTTTATTATCATGATTGGCATTAACATGAATACGCAGGAATCAATAATACAGAGCTATTGTATCTGCAGTGAGATGCAGCGGTCTGTATGGCTAGGACCTTTATATTTAAATTAATAACAAATCTTCAGATGAACTGTTGACTTATTTCTGTTGTTATGTTAACATGCCTACCCCCATGAACCATGGATCTTCCCGTTGGTGGGGAGACTTGTTTGCCTCAGTGATACAGATGGCCGTACCGTAGCTGTAACAACAATGGAGGGGTATCTGTTGAGAGGCCAGACAAACGTGTGGTTCCTGAATAGGGGCAGCAGCCTTTTCAGTAGTTGCAGGGGCAACAGTCTGGATGATTGGCTGATCTGGCCTTGTAACACTAACCAAAACGGCCTTGCTGTGCTGGTACTGCGAACGGCTGAAAGCAAGGGGAAACTACGGCCGTAATTTTTCCCGAGGGCATGCAGCTTGACTGTATGGTTAAATGATGATGGCGTCATCTTGGGTAAAATATTCCGGAGGTAAAATAGTCCCCCATTCGGATCTCCGGGCGGGGACAACTCAGGAGGACGTCATTATCAGGAGAAAGAAAACGGGCGTTCTACGTATCTGGGCGTGGAATGTCAGATCCCTTAATCCGGCAAGTAGCTAAGAAAATTTAAAGAAGGAAATGGATAGGTTAAAGTTAGATATTGTGGGAATTAGTGAAGTTCTGTGGCAGGAGGAACAAGACTTTTGGTCAGGTGAATACAGGGTTATAAATACAAAATCAAATAGGGGTAATGCAGGAGTAGATTTAATAATGAATAAAAATAGGAATGCAGGTATGCTACTACAAACAGCGTAGTGAACGCATTGTTGTGGCCAAGATAGACACGAAGCCCACGCCTACTACAGTAGTACAAGTTTATATGCCAACTAGATCTGCAGATGACGAAGAAATTGAAAAAATGTATGATGAAATAAAAGAAATTATTCAGATAGTGAAGGGAGACGAAAATTTAATATTCATGGGTGACTGGAATTCAGAAGTAGGAAAAGGGAGAGAAGGAAACATAGTAAGTGAATATGGATTGGGGGTAAGAAATGAAACAGGAAGCCGCCTGGTAGAATTTTGCACAGAGCGCAACTTAATCATAGCTAACACTTGGTTCAAGAATCATAAAAGTAGGTTGTATACATGGAAGATGCGTGGAGATACTGACAGGTTTCGGATAGATTGTATAATGGTAAGACAGAGATTTAGGAACCAGGTTTTAAATTGTAAGACATTTCCAGGGGCAGATGTGGACCCTGACCACAATCTATTGGTTATGAACTGTAGATTAAAACTAAAGAAATTGCAAAAAAGGTGGGAATTTAAGGAGATGGGACCTGGATAAACTGGCTAAACCAGAGATTGTACAGAGTTTCAGGGAGAGCATAAGGGAACAATTCACAGGAATGGGGGAACTAAATACAGTAGAAGAAGAACGGGTAACTTTGAGGGATGAAGTAGTGAAGGCAACAGAGGATCAAGTAGGTAAACAGACGAGGGCTAGTAGAAATCCTTGAGTAACAGAAGAAATATTGAATTTAACTGATGAAAAGAGAAAATATAAAAATGCAGTAAGTGAAGCTGGCAAAAGGGAATACAAACATCTCAAAAATGAGACCGACAGGAAGTGCAAAATGGCTAATTTAACGAAATCGGTCGTAATGAATGGGATTGATTTGAAATTTCGTTAAAGAAGAATAATAAAATTTATCTGTTGTTTTTAAGTTAATTTTCTTTCGTGCGAACTTTGTTGTAGAACCACTCTCTTATTTTCGTGTGGTAATAAAAAATTTTTACTTACTTAATTATTACGTACATTTAAAGAAAAAATAATATTTACGTGAACTCATATGAACTGGTTAAGAATATTAGGTTGAGAATTGGGTCCTTTAAATCATTCGGCCTTGGCATACACTTTCCTGATGCAGTGGATTTTTTGTTAAATATTTTTACTGAATTTTATCCCGGCACTAGCCATAGAACACAAGATTACCTCTATTAGCAGAAAATGTTTTAATTATTGCCAAGCCGACATTTATCACTGATCAAACCTACTTCATTGCACATTTAAGATATTTTGAAAGAACCAAACTGTTTAAATTTCAATGTTAACTAACATTAGCTATCCGCCTACGAATGCACAAACGTATAATTAATTCAAATTTTATCAGCCACAGGATCACTGAAAAAGAAGAACAATTTCTTAATTCACCATTGATTTTTATGCATCTGTTCCCGATTTACGGGTTTGCTATTGTTGGTCGCGGCACAGCCCAGCAACACCGTTAAAAAATGCTGAAAAATTCTTAAAGAAATTTTATAGATGACGTGGGCAAGCTAATTTACATAAATAATTCACACTTTTGATAAACTCTAATATATTTAGATCAAACAACAATACAACTCACATTAATTCGTAACGCATCGTCTAATGGCGGCTAAGTCCAGACAGAGACAAAAGAAGTCTACCCATTCGTAAAAAACTCTTTCACAGTGTCCTACCGCAATGACTTCTGAACAGAGAAGACCAAAGAATACATAATGCATTGTGCTTAAATAGTATTGCTGACTATTAACATTTCTTTGCAAATTGACGATATTATTCTCTTCTGGCAACATATCTGTGCTATCGCAAATACTGACACATTTTACAATCACATAATAAATACAGAAAAAATTCCTATCCTAAATACAGACAAATATTACAACAAAAAATATAAGGAGAATAACAAATGTCTTTTACACCACATTCAGTAATATTTTTATTCAATAATTACGATATATACAACTTGCCCAGAGCGGCGTATATGGTACAAATAAACTCTTTTTTTTTTTTTTTTAATAACGTGAGTTTGCCAGGGAACGTTACATTGCCCCCTGGCAGCATTTGGCAAAGAGTTTTTACACTTTGACACAATGGTGCCAGTAACGTTCTTTACACTTGTATATTTCACGGAATGGCTCTTTTATTTAGTCCCAGGATTATATAAGTTCATGGCTCCCCCATTTGGGCGTAGGCAAACGGGAAACCTGGGCAAAACTGTGCCGGAGCCCAGCCATCCCAGTTGGTTCATGGTCATTTGAATTAAATGCAGTTATTCATTTGAATTAAATTCAGTTCGTCACAAACGGTTACACAATTACACAATATCACAGTCACATACAGTTCGACTGAAGTTTTTTTGTGTGTGATACTATTATTCGTGTGATACACTACAAGGTCACTTGTCCTACGTAGTAAATGTTCAATGTTTATCGAAATGAAGTCATTGACATGTTATTCAGTTTATGTGAACATAAAAAAAAATCAATAATGCTGTATTTGGTGAGCGGTGCGGAGTGATTGTTGAGCGGCGCTCGGCGCGGCGCGCTGACTCCGTGTAGGTCACCGCCCCCGGCGTTGACAGCTACGGCGCGGAGGGGCGTGGCTGTCTGTCTGGTCTGCTACGGGCTGCTGCGGCCGCTGCATAGCTGATGTAGCCGGATGCGCGTTGGATATCCGCTCGCCCGTGCGACGTTTTCTTGCAGTGCGCCAGGAAACATGCAACAAGTTCAGAAACAGTGTACTATCCTTATAGGCATTTTTCCTGCTGTGGGAAAGAACGCACACAGTTAGTGGCAGTTATTACTCAGTAGGCCTTCACTAGTCTGGTTTGCACAATGTTTCGTTGTCACAGTAACACGTTTTATGGGCATACAATATTTTTCACCATGTCATGACTTGTCATTAGTCACACGCAAGTTTTCACCTTAGGACAAAATGTATCTTCGTAGTCAATGCGCTTTCCTAGCGTCCCTTGACACACAAAGAGTTAAAGTTTGACACTAGCTTGATCCACCGTCCGTTATCGGTTCACTGTTCGTGTCGTGCTAGTTCCTTGTCCACTTGCACACACGGCGATGATACAGTTTTTTATGACTTATACACAACTATTCCGTGACGTATTGCTGCAGGTTTAACAGTCACTGTCTGTCTCTGCCGCACAATACTGCACTTTTGTTTAAGTTCCTTTATTTTTATTTACAATGTCCGCTGTGCAATTTTTTTTTTTTTTTGTAATAGCACATTCGTAACTCTGTACCAAGGTGTGATATTTGCGTACATGGTAACAAAATATTAAAATTTGGTATTAGTTTGCCCAAAAGTCATCTATATTCGTGTTCGAGTAGATTTTATTTGTGCATTCCAGCCGGATTCAGGCATATTGTTCAATAACTCCTTTGAACTCATGTCACACTTTACTATCAACGTCCTACGTAACTACAGTGTAGTCTCTGTAGGCAAAAATTGACTTGGACTGTATCTGGCTAGCTCTTTTTTACTGTTTGAATCTGCACATGCTTCAATTGAAGCTTCTTTGTGCGTAACTTTGCATTACATAAATTTGCAACAAGTTTGCCTCCCGTGGTGCCCTCGGGTCACTACTGGGTGCATTATTTTCTCTAATAACATTGGTTAGATAATAAAGTTCTCAGGGCCTCATATTATTGATATTATTCTGGGTTCGAATCTGTCAATCTGACAGCTACACATATATACATACATACACATAATAGAGAAGATTGTGCCAAGAAATATTTCAAATTTGGGCACATAGAAAATTATGTAGCACACTAACTAATCATTACTAAAATGTTCTTTTTGATTGAACTCTGTCACAGCTTAACACTACAAATAATTGCACTAATCAGATTATCTGTGCAAACATTTAGAGCATGTTCTAGATAACACAAATTAAAAGAGTACATAACACAAATATCCATACACATGAGAAAGTCAATCATATTCTTATAACTAAACACTTCTACACTAGTACATTATCTCTAAAGATCACACATCATTAATGTTCATTATTTACAAAAGAATGGGACTATTAGTCTTTTACTGTAGGAATGCTTTTACATCCTTAAGCGGATACAGTCCCCGTACTCTCCCTGAGTGGGGATCTGCTAAGAGATAGCTACACTCATGTGGCACACTTACTACTCTAAAAGGTCCATTGTACACCAATTGCCACTTGCTATTCTGTTTCAAGGATGCCGAGGACTTAGGATGATTGCGTAAGAGTACCAAGTCCCCAACACTAAATTTTTGGTTATTCGTCACATGTCGATTATATTTTTCTTTCCTTTTCTGAGCGCACCTGGTAAGGTTGCACCCTGCTTTTCTTATCTTCTCTTCCTTAGGCTCAGGAATGACTGGGACCTTAGGCAAAGGTGCCAGCCACTCATTCAAAACTCTATTATTATTCATTATAATCTCGTTTGGTGGATACCCCGTAGAAGCATGCGGGGTTGCGTTGTGAACTTCTACAAACTTAGGTATCAGATCTGGCCATCTTGTGTGTTTATATGCAATGTATAACCTGAAAAATTTATTTAACTCTCCAAATGTTCTCTCTACTAAACTTGCTTGTGGGTGAAAACGGGAAATTAGTATATGCTTTATATCTTGTTCATGTAAATAGTTTTTCCAGGTATGGCCTGTAAAATAGGAAGCATTATCCGATATTATCGCTTCAGGCTTACCCACTTGTGTAAAATATTCCTTCCCTAACCATTTAACTATTCCACGAGCAGTGGCTGATTTAAGGCAGTATATTTTTAAATATTTAGAGAAAAGGTCATACACCGCTAAAATGTACTTCAATCCACCCCTGGCTCGTGGGTAGGGTCCTGCTATGTCTATAGATACTAACTGAAGTGGTCGATGAGGCACTATAGGATGCAGTTCAAACCTTGTGGACTTATTTTGAAACTTAGCTTTTTGGCACAGAGGACAAGTCCTGATAATGGTGCGAGTCTGCTGGCTTATCCCCTTAAAATAACAGAATTTGGACAAAATCCTTATTGTCTTGCCTATCCCAGCGTGACCCCATGCTAAATGCGTGTGCCACACTACAGCTGGGATAGCCTGTTGTGGTATACACACGACTCCATGGTCATTTGACACACCTGTTTTATAATACAGAATATTATCTACTATTTTGAAATTCTGAACACTTTTAAGATTGGTTCCTTCTTTAATTTTACTAATGATATCTCGCCAAATCGGATCAGTTTCCTGCAATATGGACATATTTTTACACATATGTAAAAAGTCCCTCCTATGTACCTTATCTTGTACTAATAGTATTCGATATTCCTCCGATTGTCCCAAAATATTTGATATTGAGGATTGCCCTAGTGGAAGCCTCGACAAGGCGTCTGCTACAACATTATCTTGTCCTTTAAGGTACATGATTTTAATTTTATATTCCTGTAATGCTAACCTCCATCTTAGCAAGCGGGTATGGTATAATTTGCAAGTCATTAAATAGCTCAAAGCCTGGTGGTCACTGAATACTTTGACTTCTTTACCATAGATGTAATAGTTAAATTTCTTTACCGCCCAAACCACTGCAAGAGCCTCTAATTCGGTAGCGGAATATGCTCTCTCGCAGCTGTTTAGTGTGCGGCTGGCAAATCCGATTACATTGATTGTTGTGGGGTCGTTGCTCCTGTCCCACTGAAATAAACACGCGCCCAGACCGTATGAACACGAATCTGTCGCTATACAAAAATCTTTTGTCATGTCTGGGTGTCGCAGTATGTTGGCGTTCACCAAGGCATTTTTGATAGCGTCAAATGCGCGTTGACATTCTTCTGTCCACACCCAGTGCGCATTTTTACGCAACAGGCTCAATAAAGATTCGTTATTCATTAATTGGTTTGGAACAAACCGTCTAAAAAAAGATGCTAGACCTATAAATGCTTTGAGCTGTTTCTTAGTTCTCGGACTAGGAAACCCACGAATTACATCAAGTTTTTTGCTGTCAGGCTTGATGCCTTGTGGTGTTATTATGTGACCTAGAAATTTAATCTGATTACGTCCAAATTTGGATTTATCAAGATTCGCTGTTACTCCCGCTTGCTTAAACCTTTCTAAGACTTTACTCAGTAGTTCTACGTGCTCCTCCCAGGTGGCAGTGGCAATCACTAGATCGTCTACATACACTGTTACCCTTTGCAGCAAATCCGGACCTAAAACCGCGTCGAGGGCTGTTATAAAAACTCCTGCACTTACATTTAGGCCGAAAGGTAGTACCCTAAATTGGTAGCTCCTTCCCCCAAATATAAATGCAGTATATTTCCTCGACTCGGGTGTGAGCAGGATTTGCCAGAAAGAACTTCTCATATCAATAGATGTCAGATATTGCACTCCATGAAATTTTTGAATTTGCTCATCAAGATTTTCCGGATGAGTCCTAACAGGTACAATAATTTCATTTATGTCTCTCGCATCTAGTACTAACCGTACCTGTCCGTCTGCTTTTGCTACCGCCACCAAAGGACTACTATAAGGGGACAAAGACGGTTCTATTATTCCCCACTCGATCAGTTTTCTTATTTCTTTAGCTACTATTTCCTTCTTGGACCAAGGAATGGAGTATGAGGCTCGACAGTAAGTTTTGTGAGGCTTTACCTCGATATTGTACTGATATCCCTTAACAATTCCTGGTCGTTCTGAAAATACATCTGCATAATTAGATAATAACTGTACCAAATCCTGCTGTTGCATAGAGTTCAAATTTTCGGACTGTGATACTTTGTTCACAAGTGCGTCCACATTTGCTTTTAATTGATCATCTTGTACGTCAGGATAATAGAGATTCTGACCTAGACAATGATTGTCTAAATGTAGTATCCACTGATTCCTACACCTTATGTTAATAGCGTTACAATTAGGTACAGGTACCTCTTCAGATCTGAGCATGGACAATTCTATTCTCCTACCAGCATTCATCAAGCTTAATTCTCCCCGAGAAAGGTCGATTATTGCGTCCCTTTCTCTTAAAAAATCTACCCCCAAAATGCAGGCTACCTTTAAACCCTCTACTACCAGGAATGAGCACGCTATGGCTTCATCCCCTACATACATCTCTACCCGCACTTGGAGTTTAATTATTTGTCGCTGTGCACTTATGGCTCCAGTGACTTTACAATTATTCACGGGAAAAGTCAGCATACGCCTTTCCTTCCCCAGTACTTTGAATAAGTCCATACTCATAACACTGACAGTAGCACCTGTATCTACGACCGCTTGCACATCAATATTGTTAATTTTGATCTCTATTATCGCTTGTACTTTGTCTTTGTGCTCCTTTATGCACGTGGATGGTTCAGTTATTAATTCATCTCCCATCTGTACCCCGTCATTATACCTAAGGATACAGATTTTGTTCGGTGTTTTGTTCTGTGTCGGGCTGCTCTCACTCCAAACCTCAGCCGACGATGGAGAGCGTATCTCGGCTGCATCTAGTTTGTTGAATTATTGCTAGTGGATGGGCGTGGCTGCTCTGTGTCACAGACCTCCACTATGTGCACGTTGTGTTGCGTCGGCCGCCACGGTTGCGCAATTGGCGCATTTTGTGGTGGCGGTCGGTTATTGTCATATCTATCACTGTTTTGCCGGTCCGGACTGGGCCTCTGGTTCTGCGGCCAAGTTCGGTTTTCATCATTATAAGTATTAGTGTTGCTCGGCCCCCTGGCATTTTTCCATCTATTATTGCTTGGTGGGCCTGTCTCATACCGGTCATCGAACCTCCTTTTCCGGTCATTATTAACCGGCGGACTATTGCCGTTCCGGTCTCTACCTCTATTTCCGTTTTGTGCATACTCTTGTCTCCTATTATTACCTCCGCCGTTTCCATTACTTGGTGGAGGCGTGTTATTTCTACCATTTCTATAACCATTTCCGTTACTTCTAGCCTGTTCAGAGGCTGCCTTAACGTCCTCCTGAATAAGGTCAATTGAGTCCAGAACAGACAAGAAATGTTCCATATCATTTTCAGGCACGTGTATAAGTTTTTCCTTTACATGTATCGGCAAGTGTGATTTCAAAAGCCTGATCAAATCCCGGGATGAAATCTGTTCGTCCCAGTAACGGGTCTTATTAATGTACTTCTCGAAATATTTTCGCAAATTGCCTAGTCGTGGAGAATACGGCTCTGGATTATATACCTCCTTCCGTAATCTCTCCTGGATACATGTTGACCAATATTTGGCCAAGAATGCTTTTTCAAATTGCTCATATGTATCACAACTGTCAGCTGCTTCGGTTGCCCATAATGCAGCATCTCCTTGTATGTAAGACATAACGAACTGTATTTTCTGGGTATGACTCCAAACGCTAGGCAAAATGTTTCTAAATCCCTTTATAAACACTACAGGGTGAACAGATTTCTTCTCCGTTGTAAAGATCTGAAACTGTCGGTTCCTAATCAAGCTTTCTTCAATCACTACTTTGGAATGACATTTATTTGTTTCGCTTACATTGGTTGCCTGTTCTGTCTCGCAGTCGCAATTTTTTACTGCAGTATTTATATGCCTATCATTGTTGGACCTGGCTGGCGTGACATACGCCCGTGCCTCGTCATGCCGCAAGCTAAGCTCCATCTCGGCAAGACGACGGTCCACACTCCGCTGCCACAGCGGAATGTCTTTGTGCACTATCCTTTTTAGATCTTGCACATCCGCACTTGAGCCCACATCTCTGGCCTCAATTGCGGCGTGCACTTTCTGATCTATTTCTTTTATGACTTCATTTTCTACTTTGTGCACTTGTTCGATCACTTTGTTCTCAATTACTTGAGTTGTGTCAATTTCTAGTTGTTCGACCCTATTAGTCAGGACACTGATTTCCTCCACTATATTGGCGTTAGCCACTTGAACACTATCTACTCTTTCGCTTAATTCTTGCACCGTTTTGGGTATGGTTTCATATTTTTGTTTCAAACTAACAATCTCACTTTGCATAACTTCTAAAGTTTGCATCAACTGCAAGTCCCTCTCATGCAGGCGTCGGTCACGCTCTGCTTGTTTAGCATCACGTTCTCTATCGCGCTCTGCTTGTTTGGCAAATTCAGCTACCAATCTCTGGTCACGCTCTGCTTGTTCAGCATCACGTTCTCTATCGCGTTCTGCTTGTTTAGCATCACGTTCTCTATCGCGTTCTGCTTGTTTAGCATCACGTTCTCTATCACGCTCTGCTTGCACACGTACAAATTCAGCTTGGAAATTGAGCATGCGCTCGAACATAACTCTTAATGATTGCACTTCTGACACCTCACCACTCTCTGGTCCGTGTCCAGTGCTTGCGGATGGCACAGTATTTCCGCTATCAACTGAATCACTGGGTGGCAATGGCAACATTTCTTGTCCTTCTGCCCCCAGATTCTCACATTGTACTTCCTGAACTACGTCACTAACATTACTTTGTGTCCCACTTTCCAACTCGGTATCACTACTTGCTGACTGTTGCTCATTATCCATGTTGATATCTTTCTGACTACGCAATCTAACCATAGTAAACAAAAGAAATAAAATCTGAACTAAATATCCTAACACTCAGGTTTCACTGACATAATCACACAAGAAATGGACATTAACTAATACACACTTACTATATACTACAATGACTAACTACCTAAATGTCCTGTTATTTTAAAACAAAGTACTAACAACAAGCACACCACTAATGATCCGAGAACACTGCACTGAGGCTACTTTACTACCCACAGGACAACTACACTGTAGCTTTACCTTTTGGTGATCTATCTTGGGTGCAGCTGCCCCCTGGTATTGTGGTAGGTAATTAATTTTTCGAAATATTGAGCTCTCTTCTTCAGCTTGCCTCTGGGTACATAGTGTTCTCATGCAAAAAAATCGTACACAGGTATTACCACACAATATTGGTTATGCAATACATACAATACATAGAAAAATTATTAAATGTTCTGCAACAAAGTTCGACTATATTAATTCCCTAGTTATCTCACGGGTATTTAGTGGCCACTGCATATTCGAGCCCCACGTTGGGCGCCAATTTAACGAAATCGGTCGTAATGAATGGGATTGATTTGAAATTTCGTTAAAGAAGAATAATAAAATTTATCTGTTGTTTTTAAGTTAATTTTCTTTCGTGCGAACTTTGTTGTAGAACCACTCTCTTATTTTCGTGTGGTAATAAAAAATTTTTACTTACTTAATTATTACGTACATTTAAAGAAAAAATAATATTTACGTGAACTCATATGAACTGGTTAAGAATATTAGGTTGAGAATTGGGTCCTTTAAATCATTCGGCCTTGGCATACACTTTCCTGATGCAGTGGATTTTTTGTTAAATATTTTTACTGAATTTTATCCCGGCACTAGCCATAGAACACAAGATTACCTCTATTAGCAGAAAATGTTTTAATTATTGCCAAGCCGACATTTATCACTGATCAAACCTACTTCATTGCACATTTAAGATATTTTGAAAGAACCAAACTGTTTAAATTTCAATGTTAACTAACATTAGCTATCCGCCTACGAATGCACAAACGTATAATTAATTCAAATTTTATCAGCCACAGGATCACTGAAAAAGAAGAACAATTTCTTAATTCACCATTGATTTTTATGCATCTGTTCCCGATTTACGGGTTTGCTATTGTTGGTCGCGGCACAGCCCAGCAACATGCTGAAAAATTCTTAAAGAAATTTTATAGATGACGTGGGCAAGCTAATTTACATAAATAATTCACACTTTTGATAAACTCTAATATATTTAGATCAAGCAACAATACAACTCACACTAATTCGTAACGCATCGTCTAATGGCGGCTAAGTCCAGACAGAGACAAAAGAAGTCTACCCATTCGTAAAAAACTCTTTCACAGTGTCCTACCGCAATGACTTCTGAACAGAGAAGACCAAAGAATACATAATGCATTGTGCTTAAATAGTATTGCTGACTATTAACATTTCTTTGCAAATTGACGATATTATTCTCTTCTGGCAACATATCTGTGCTATCGCAAATACTGACACATTTTACAATCACATAATAAATACAGAAAAAATTCCTATCCTAAATACAGACAAATATTACAACAAAAAATATAAGGAGAATAACAAATGTCTTTTACACCACATTCAGTAATATTTTTGTTCAATAATTACGATATATACAACTTGCCCAGAGCGGCGTATATGGTACAAATAAACTCTTTTTTTTTTTTTTAATAACGTGAGTTTGCCAGGGAACGTTACACTAAGTAGGGATAGCTAGAGGAACGATTGTAACGGTGTAGAGCAGGCTGTTCCAGCTCGTCGGCTCCGTGGTGAGGCGCGGAGCGCTCTCTGCTCCAGCGAGCAGTGTCGCGCGCTGTGACCAGTCAAGTGGGCCGGCTCGCAGGCACGTGGGACGGCTGGCTGAGGCAGACGGCAAGGCAAGCGTTTTGATGTGCCAGCTGCGTCTTAGAAGATCGACAACCTCATACTCTTAGCTGCTAAGACGTGGTGACATGCTACACCAGGAAATACGATGTTCAGGAAATAAATCAGAAACAACTCTTTTACAAGAAATTGCATACTAAATTTATTGGGCCTTTGTAGCTTGACATCTTCTTTTGATTACAAGATCGGAAATATCAGGCGTCAAAGTGTTCGCAGCGTTAATGCGGAGGATGGCCTTCATTGTTGCATCCTGAAGATCGTTCCTTACTTTTTTACTCTTTTCATTGCTGAGAAAAGCTGCTCACAACAGTACGTAGATCCAAACGTGCACATGATTTGAGCGGCATTGTTGTGACGCTTGTAAAATGTTTTTTTTCTGGAATGAACGAAACCATCGTGACAAATCCAACGTGTTATAGTACCTCTCTTTCAACAAAGTTGAATTTTGCAAATGAATAATCTCCAATTGAAGTGACGACGACAAGTCATCGGGGGAAACTGAAAACTGAGTGCTGAACACTTTAAGTTCCATTTCCAAACTAGTGAGGTCTCGGAATCGTGTTTCAAACGACGTGATGAGGTGCTTTAACTTTGCTTGGTAATCGCCGAAAGTAGTACCTTCAGGTAGTTTTAAAGAAGCAAGACCATTGAAGTCCGCAGCTCGTGGTCGTGCGGTAGCGTTCTCGCTTCCCGCTCCCGGGTTCCCGGGTTCGATTCCCGGCGGGGTCAAGGACTTTCTCTGCCTCGTGATGACTGGGAGTTGTATGATGTCTTTAGGTTAGTTAGGTTTAAGTAGTTCTAAGTTATAGGGGACTGATGACCATAGATGTTAAGTCCCATAGTGCTCAGAGCCATTTGAACCAAGACCATTGAAGAACGTTAAATGTCCGTTACTCATCTGCCTCTCAAATAAACGTAACTTTTCCATGAACGCTTTGATCTGGTCGTGCATGTAAATGCCCTGCAATGACAGATTTAAATTATTCAGATGCATAGTTATGTCAGCTAGGAACGCCAGGTCTGATATCCATTTTATATCTTTCAGACAAAAAAGGGATATTTCCTCACGAATGGCAAAGAAAACATCAAGAGCTTTTCCCCGACAGCCCACGATCAGTACTGTGGTAAGGCATATCCCCATACTCCGCTTCCATATCTTTCAGGAATCATTTGAATTGGCGATGATTCATACCGTGACGCCACTAAAATTCACACACTTCACGACATCTTTCATTACGCCACCTAGCTCTACTGTTTCTGTTGTGGCGTAACAATACAGCTACGCCACACTGAAGTAGCCGAAAGGCACGCGTAATCTCACGTAGGCTAGATAGAGGTCTGAAACAGGAAACGTAATGAATGGTAGCAAGAAAAGTACGTAGCTGCTATAATACTTAACTTTTAATCCTTCATTTGAATACAGCATTCCTTGATGATACAAGTGAGACTCTATCTTAAAATGGTTAATGGCGCCTTGCTAGGTCGTAGCCATGGACTTAGCTGAAGGCTATTCTAACTGTCTCTCGGCAAATGAGAGAAAGGCTTCGTCAGTGTAGTCGCTAGCAAAGTCGTCGTACAACTGGGGCGAGTGCTCGTCCGTCTCTCGAGACCTGCCTTGTGGTGGCGCTCGGTCTGCGATCACACAGTGGCGACACGCGGGTCCGACATGTACTAAGGGACCGCGGACGATTTAAAGCTACCACCTAGCAAGTGCGGTGTCTGGCGGTGACACCACAGTTTCAGCACACAGTGCCTCTTGGTGAATGAAACAATGAAGAGTCAAAATGTCTTTCCCGAATTCGTCCCTGAGTTTATTGTCAAACGAGAAGCAAAACCTTTGTGACTCCCGATCATTTGTGGTGCACCGTCTATCGCTACAGAATGGAGCTTATCCCACGGCAAAATCATATTGTCCACTGATTCACAAACAGCTTCAAGAATGTCACGTCCTGTTACGGTGTAATCGAGTGGTACCACATCCAACAGTTCATCAGTTACTTGCAGCTCCATGTCGACACCACGCGCAAAGACTGTAAGCTGAGTACAGTCCGACGTGTCGGTGCTTTCGTCAAGCGCTAGCGAAAATGCAACACAGCTCTCCGCCTCTTTCCTAAGCTGTGTCTCTAAATCCGCTGCCATGTCCAGGATTCGACGAGACATTGTTTGCTTCGACAGGCAAACCCCTTCAATTGCCTGCACCTCCCTTGCAAACAAACTGCTACCATGCACGATTTTACGAGTGGTCCCACCGAAAACGGCTTGCCACTCGTCGCAATGATGTGAACGACCCTGTAGCTTGCTCGAATTGCAGATTCAGTAGTGTTTTCTCCGCTCTCATTCACCTGAATATTATAAACCCATTACAGAACACGAACTATGTTGTATGTTTTGATACCCTCCGTATTACGAAACCGTTTTTGAACTTACGTCTCCTGGTATGTCGTTCTTAAGCCTGGTTACCAGTTCTCTGCGTGCAACGCCTTCTACCTGATCGTAGTACGCTGCGTGAAGGCGTGTATAATGTTGTTGTATATTGTACCTCTTCGCAGAATTAAATACTTTGTGACATACAAGACACTGAGGACGACCATCCCTCTCAATGAATAGAAAAGTATCCTCCAATAGAGGTACAGGGCTCCCGCAGCTAGTCATAGCTATCACTGAACACGGATTATTGCGTCAGTTGCGGCTGCATGCGGCCAGGGGGCAGTCAGTTCGCTTTCCCCCTCCATGCGGGCTCCGAGCTGTCGCAGTGAGAGCTCCGGAGCGCTCCGGCTCCCTGGAGCTCGGTTGGAACAGCCTGATGTAGTGGCTTATCTCACTAGGGGTAAGATAGATAATGCCTACAGAAAAATTAAAGAGACCTTTGGAGAAAAGAGAACCACTTGTATGAATATCAAGTGCTCAGATGGAAACCCAGTTAGCAAAAGGGGGAAAGCAGAAAGGTGGAAGGACTATATAGAGGGTCTATACAAGGGCGATGTACTTGAAGACGATATTATGGAAATGGAAGAGGATTTAGATGAAAATGAAATGGGAGTTACGATACTGCGTGAAGAGTGTGACAGAGTGCTGAAAGATCTGAGTCGAAACAAGGCCCCGGTAGTAGACAACATTCCATTAGAACTACTGACGGCCTTGGGAGAGCAAGTTCTGACAAAAATCTACCATCTGGTGAGCAAGATGTACGAGACAGGCTAAATACCCTCAGACTTCAAGAAGAATATAATAATTCCAATCCCAAAGAAATCAGGTGTTGACAGATATGAAAATTACCGAACTATCAGTTTAATAAGTTACAGCTGCCAAATACTAACGCCAGTTCTTTACAGACGAATGGAATAACTGGTAGAAGCCGAACTCGGTGAAGATCTGTTTGGATTCCGTAGAAATATTGGAACATGTGAGACAATACTGACCTTACGACTTATCTTAGAAGCTAGATTAAGGAAAGGCAAACCTACGTTTCTAGCACTTGTAGACTTAGAGAAAGCTTTTGACAATGTCTATTGGAATACTCTCTTTCAAATTCTGAAGGTGGCAGGGGTAAAATACTGGGAGCGCAAGGCTATTTACAATTTTTACGGAAACCAGATGGGAGTTATAAGAGTCGAGGGGCATGAAAGGGAGGCAGTGATTGGGAAGCGAGTGAGACAGGGTTGTAGCCTCTCCCCGATGTTATTCAATCTTTATATTGCGCAAGCAGTGAAGGAAACAAAAGAAAAATTCGGAGTAGGTATTAAAATCCATGGAGAAGAAATAAAAACTTTGAGGTTCGCCGATGGCATTGTAATTCTCTCAGACACAGCAAAGGGCTTGGAACAGCCGTTGAACGGAATGGATAGTGTCTTGAAAGGAGGATATAAGATGAACATCAACAAAAGCAAAACAAGGATAAAGGAATGTAGTCGAATTAAGTCGGGCGGTGCTGAGGGAATTAGATTAGGAAATGAGACACTTAAAGTAGTAAAGGAGTTTTGCTACACTCCTGGAAATGGAAAAAAGAACACATTGACACCGGTGTGTCAGACCCACCATACTTGCTCCGGACACTGCGAGAGGGCTGTACAAGCAATGATCACACGCACGGCACAGCGGACACACCAGGAATCGCGGTGTTGGCCGTCGAATGGCGCTAGCTGCGCAGCATTTGTGCACCGCCGCCGTCAGTGTCAGCCAGTTTGCCGTGGCATACGGAGCTCCATCGCAGTCTTTAACACTGGTAGCATGCCGCGACAGCGTGGACGTGAACCGTATGTGCAGTTGACGGACTTTGAGCGAGGGCGTATAGTGGGCACGCGGGAGGCCGGGTGGACGTACCGCCGAATTGCTCAACACGTGGGGCGTGAGGTCTCCACAGTACATCGAATGTTGTCGCCAGTGGTCGGCGGAAGGTGCACGTGCCCGTCGACCTGGGACCGGACCGCAGCGACGCACGGATGCACGCCAAGACCGTAGGATCCTACGCAGTGCCGTAGGGGACCGCACCGCCACTTCCCAGCAAATTAGGGACACTGTTGCTCCTGGGGTATCGGCGAGGACCATTCGCAACCATCTCCATGAAGCTGGGCTACGGTCCCGCACACCGTTAGGCCGTCTTCCGCTCACGCCCCAACATCGTGCAGCCCGCCTCCAGTGGTGTCGCGACAGGCGTGAATGGAGGGACGAATGGAGACGTGTCGTTTTCAGCGATGAGAGTCGCTTCTGCCTTGGTGCCAATGATGGTCGTATGCGTGTTTGGCGCCGTGCAGGTGAGCGCCACAATCAGGACTGCATACGACCGAGGCAAACAGGGCCAACACCCGGCATCATGGTGTGGGGAGCGATCTCCTACACTGGCCGTACGCCACTGGTGATCGTCGAGGGGACACTGAATAGTGCACGGTACATCCAAACCGTCATCGAACCCATCGTTCTACCATTCCTAGACCGGCAAGGGAACTTGCTGTTCTAACAGGACAATGCACGTCCGCATGTATCCCGTGCCACACAACGTGCTCTAGAAGGTGTAAGTCAACTACCCTGGCCAGCAAGATCTCCGAATCTGTCCCCCATTGAGCATGTTTTTGGGACTGGATGAAGCGTCGTCTCATGCGGTCTGCACGTCCAGCACGAACGCTGGTCCAACTGAGGCGCCAGGTGGAAATGGCATAGCAAGCCGTTCCACAGGACTACATCCAGCATCTCTACGATCGTCTCCATGGGAGAATAGCAGCCTGCATTGCTGCGAAAGGTGGATATACACTGTACTAGTGCCGACATTGTGCATGCTCTGTTGCCTGTGTCTATGTGCCTGTGGTTCTGTCAGTGTGATCATGTGATATATCTGACCCCAGGAATGTGTCAATAAAGTTTCCCCTTCCTGGGACAATGAATTCACGGTGTTCTGATTTCAATTTCCAGGAGTGTATTTGGGGAGCAAAATAACTGATGATGGTCGAAGTAGAGAGGATATAAAATGTAGACTGGCAATGGCAAGGAAAGCATTTCTGAAGAAGAGAAATTTGTTAACATCGAGTATAGGTTTAAGTGTCAGGAAGTCGTCTCTGAAAGTACTTGTATGGAATGTAGCCATGTATGGAAGTGAAACATGGACGATAAATAGTTTGGACAAGGAGGGAATAGAAGCTTTCGAAATGTGGTGCTACAGAAGAATGCTGAAGATTAGATGGGTAGATCACATAACTAATGAAGAGGTATTGAATAGGATTGGGGAGAAGAGAAGTTTGTGGCACAACTTGACTAGAAGATGGTATCGGTTGGTAGGACATGTTCTGAGGCATCCAGGGATCACCAATTTAGTATTGCATGGCAGCGTGGAGGGTAAAAATTGTAGAGGGAGACCTAGAGATGAATACACTAAGCAGATTCAGAAGGATGTAGGTTGCAGTAGGTACTGGGAGATGAAGAAGCTTGCACAGGATAGAGTAGCATGGAGAGCTACATCAAACCAGTCTCAGGACTGAAGACCCCAACAACAACATGTTAATATGATCTGGGGTATTATCAAGAGTAGATTCTGTTTATTTTAACTGAAGGTATATGTACAAAAGTTATAGTCGTTGTAATGGACTAAAGCTGTTTGTATGGCTGTACACATTAAATTTAAAATCATGAACATAAGTTCTTTAATTGTTGACTTATTTTTATTCTTACGTTAGAGTGATCCGGAATATTGTTAAAGGCAGCTACTGTCTGTTCCAGCTAGAATTAATATGTATAAAAGTACTGATTTATGTTAGCAGTAGCGGGCTTTAACATTTAGAAATATAGTACAGGTTTTATTCTGTGATAGGATATTACATTGACACCGGTGCTGTTATGATGTAAGGAGAGCGAAAGGTGGCTGGTCGTGGGGGGGAAGGGGGGTGGCTGGAGATGCGGTGTAGGGTTCATTGTGTGGTTACTTGTTTTGAACTAGTAGATATTCAAAGTTCTGAAGGAAAAATTGGTTTCTCGGTTGAATTTGATCATTGAGTAGTTAGTCAGATGCTGTATTTGTGTAGATAAATATTTCAGTTTCTTCAAGAAAACAGGTATTGTGTCTCTGTTCGTAAATTGGAGTATTTGGAGATTCTGTTCTATGTTGTTTGCAGAATGATTTTGCTGGGCAAGATGTGAGGCAAATCTGGAATTGTTCAGGTTGTTAAGACGAAGTGCATGTGTTCTTCAAATCTTGTTGTGAAGCTTCTACCAGTTTGTCCACTGTAGAAGCTTTGACATGAGTTGCAAATGAGCTTGTACACACCTGACTTTTGATACTGTTGTATAGTGGTTTTGGTGCTGTGTATGATTTTATTTTGTACTTTGTTGTTGGTGAAGAAACTTATTTTTATGTTGTATGTCTTGAAGAGGTTGGCAATTTGGTGAGAAATCTTCCCAATAAAATTTAGGATCTTGTGGAGAAGGGAGAAAAGGATCTTCATTTCTCAGACGTACGTAGGGTCACTGGCGAGACATTCCCGTTGAATTTTCTGCTTGCCCTGTTGCGCAAGGACAGATATGTCGCCGGCCGGTGTGGCCGACCGGTTCTAGGCGCTACAGTCTGGAACCGCGCGACCGCTACGGTCGCAGGTTAGAATCCTGCCTCGGGCATGGATGTGTGTGCTGTCCTTAGGTTAGTTAGGTTTAAGTAGTTCTATGTTGTAGGGGACTGATGACCTCATAAGTTAAGTCCCATTGTGCTCAGAGCCATCTTAACCATTTTTGAACAGATATGTCGCGCTAGCTGTTGCATCCTCTGGGATAGCCGTGACTGTGGGCACACGTGGAAAGTCTACAGCTGACAACTAATATGAGTGCCCAAATGTACTGTTGTAGAGTCTGGGAGCTTTACTCAATACCTCCTCGAGATCCGCAATGAATACGAAAGGCCTAATAAAAATTTTAAGCCACTTCCGCAAAGTTCTAAGTTCCAGAGATAACCTAATTAATGAATTTTCTCCGAACTTACATGAAAAAGGAACGAGAAGTGGTTATGAAAGAGTTATCTTTGTGCCTAAGAATTAATTCGTGGGAAACAATAAAAAAGTGTTATTGAAGTACCTGGTGAGGTGACCACCTACATGTCAATCGATACAGCGATGTCAAGAGATGGCGCAGCTTCACATACTCTGTAGAGTTTCTAAACTCAACAGAACTGTCGGGGGCGCATTTCCAGAAGTTGGTGCTGATGGGAGTGATTGGGGGGGGGGGGGGGGGGGTAGGCGAGGCGTGTGTCTTATTGATGCCTGGTCTGGGTGCACCACAACTGCCCAGTGGAACAGGCTACGCATTACGGACCTGACAAGCCATATTGTGCAGCCCTCAGTCTCAGTCATCACCGGGCGAACCAAGAGAGGGGCAGTATTAATACTACGAATTTCGGTCATTCCAACAAACTTGCCATTCCAATTAAACGCTTGCAATTCCCACAGAAATAGTCCTTCTCATCACTATAAATAAGAGTCAAGGACAAACATTAATAGTGGCACGTATTCATCTGGGCACTTCGTGTTCTTCGCCCGGACAGCTCTTTGTTGGCTGCTCACGTGTATCTCGCCATATACACAAAAACAAGATGTCTCGGAACATTCTTTACAGAGACGTATTGCAGTAGATTTCTGGCTCTCCATACACACAACGATACATATGATATTTTCCGTGCTAGCCATGTCGCAAACAGTCGTACAGTGATATACTTCCTTACCTGGCACATTTTGTACTTTGCTACTGGATTGTTTCGGTAAGGGAGTTAGTTTTGACGGCCCGGTGTTCTGCCACCGTTTGCTAGGCCACATACGCGTGGGTACTAAGTTTCGGCGCTAACGTTTCCTTAGAATCGACTGTTTAATGGCGGGTAACACCGCAGGGGGCAGCTAGTATAGGTACATACTTCCTATAACAGTGTGTCCAGTGAAAGAGTCACTGATTTCAGAATTAAATATCTCGAAAACTAAGAGCGAAAGACGAGAGCAACAAAAGGTATGTTTATTGTGAAAGCTCTAAGACGTTGTACAGAAATTTCAGAATAGTTCGAAATGCTGCTGACAGATTGTGGTGTGCACTGTGCAGCTCGCGCAGTATCGGCGTGCATAATTAAACTCGTCATCTCCAAGCTGTCTCTACGATCGCATCACAATATTTTCGAAATTTCCACCACTCGCAGTACGGAAGTGGCGCGAAAACATTGAAACCTATAACCACATCCTGTAGTGGTTCAACGAAAATGGATTCAGATGCCACACATATCGCTGATTCAACCTCGTGGAATGGCTTCGGTAGACAGCGTCTTTCAATGTGCCCTGTAATAAAATGTAGTCACAAGGAGTCAGATCGGACGAGTATGGAGTCCAATCCATGCCAGCGCCAGTAAATTCTCAATAATCAAACACAATGACTATATTGGATGTATTCATCCAGAAACCGAAACACCCATTTGGTGCGATGTGGTCTGGTCCCATCTTGCCTGAACCATTCTGCGCGCGGTAGGCCGTCCAAAGATAACTGTGAGCGACAAATCGTTCCAAAATTAGCGTCATACTAGCCAATAATGCGTCAACTGCAAACAGCAGCGCAAACAGTAACTCTGGGAGAACACAGTGGTTTCGCTTCACACAAATCGATCCTTTAGGAACGCCAGAATCACCAGTTCTCTTTTTTCACGACTTCATTCACGTCGAAATGTGCTCTATATCTGAACCGGACGCAGCCGACATCACTCCCTGCATTATCAACCACAGTGACAAAACGGTGCTCAAAGTCTGCCCACTGATGCACAGCTCGTACAGGTACAGCCTGGTGGTTTTGATTTTTGAAACGAAGCGTATATAGGATTTGTCTCAGTATTTTCTGATAGCTGGAACGCTTCAAACCAGTCCCTGATGCAGTTCTTTGGATGCATTTCGTTGAATATTGCTGCGTAATTCCAGAAACCGTTGCGACGTTTACACAATTAATTACAGTTTGCTGATGGCCAACATTCCGCATTACATCATCATAAGCTGCACCGCCTGTCCGTTGGAATTTGGCGAAGAGCTTGTGAATGGCTCTCGCTTCGGATCCTTTTAGAAAATTGAACTCTGTTGCAAAACAGCGCCTTGTTGCTGTGCAACCGTTCTCTAACCTGTGGCTTTCCAGTACCAGAAAACATGTTGTTCACTGAAATACACAGTTTAAATATCTGCCCTGTGGGGGATAACTTTCTTTCACGTTTCGTCGGCGGAACTGACTGCTCTGAGATGCAGTGCAATTCTTATGGTTTCTACATACTGCAATTACATGGCTATCTATTAGCAGCTTTTCAGACTATTTCGAAACTCCTGTATAACTTCTGTATAAAATTCTTACAGTATTCAGAATATACATACCGTTTGTTGCTCTCGTCTATCGATCTCAGTTTTCGTGAGGTTTAGTTTTGAAATCAGGGACTGCTTCGAGCGACACACAGTAAGACGTGGCTAGGCCAACTGGGCAAGCCTCCCACTTTGCTTGTTGGCAGAACGGAGGAACGTGGAGTTATAGATCGAGCGTTGTCAAAGCCAATATTTCATATCTATGTGATTAAGTCTTACAGCTGCTCTTTATATGACGTTTACTTCAAATAACACATCTCGTTATGAATAATCACTTTAGTTTTAATAACCTCCGTTGTAGCTGGGAGCTAACTCCAACAAGGAGAGAGGGAACAGTTGTACGAAGGTAAAGCACCCTTCCTTCACCTATGCATTGTACATGGTTTTTAGAGTGTGGTGGAGACTGGAATCAAGCGGCGGACCGCCGCTTAGAAATCCCTGAATGAATCAGACTTTGTTTATGTTACGTCCAGAGGTGTAAAATATAATCAATTTAAAATGTAATATATCGTGTACCATTGCCTACACTTCCAAGAAAAGTATTTCAATACACCTTTGATGAATTACAGTTCGCGTTTATCTTAATTTACTTGTTCCAAGTATTAGTGATCACACGGAGGTTAACTGCGACTGTTGCTAAACATAGTAGATCATTTTCCATAGCGGACCTTCACAACACACATGTTCGAATTACTGGTAGCTAATCCCCACGTGGTCTGCGCGGTCAAAGCGAACGACCGACTGCTGCCGATACAGCTGATGACGATATCGCCAGCGATCCGCCGCTCCTGTCTTCAGTCCTTTACAGAGTCAACAGCAACCAAGACTAATAAAAAATACTTTATAAGTACTGCCTCTACTTTCATTCACGAGACCAGGCGCATATGTAGAAGTACCGGGTGATGAAAAAGTCAGTATAAATTTGAAAACTGAATAAATCACGGAATAATGTAGATAGAGAGGTACAAATTGACGCACATGCTTGGAATGACATAGGGTTTTATTAGAACCAAAAAAATTCAAAAGTTCAAAAATGTTCGACAGATACCGCTTCATCTGATCAGAATAGCAATAATTAGCATAACAAAGTAAGACAAAGCAAAGATGATATTCTTTACAGGAAATGCTCAATATGTCCACCATCATTCCTCAACAATAGCTATAGTCGAGGAATAATGTTGTGAACAGCACTGTAAAGCATGTCCGGAGTTGTGGTGAGGCATTGGCGTCGGATGTTGTCTTTCAGCATCCCTGGAGATGTCGGTCGATCACGATACACTTGCGACTTCAGGTAACCCCAAAGCCAATAATCGCACGGACTGAGGTCTGGGGACCCGTGAGGCAAAGCATGACGAATGTGGCGGCTGAGCACACGATCATCACCAAACGACGCGCGCAAGAGATCTTTCACGCGTCTAGCAATATGGGGTGGAGCGCCATCCGGCATAAACATCGTACGTTCCAGCAGGTGTTTATCAGCCAGGCTGGGGATGATGCGATTCTGTAACATATCGGCGTACCTCTCACCCGTCATGGTAGCAGTTACAAAACCAGAATCACGCATTTCCTCGAAGAAAAAAGGCCCGATAACGGGAGATGTGGTAAATCCAATCCATACCGTGACTTTATCGTCGTGCAATGGAGTTTCCACGACAGTTCTAGGATTTTCGGTAGCTCAAATTCTGCAGTTGTGGGCGTTGACAGACCCTCGGAGCGTGAAATGAGCTTCGTCGGTAAACGTTACTCAACCAATCGTCATCTTCCGCCATCTTTTGAAACACCCTCACCGCAAATGCCCTCCGCTTCAGTAAATCGCCAGGTAACAGTTCATGATACCGATGGATTTTGTACGGATAGCAGTCACTGACGTTTTGCGGTCCAGCACCATCTGTCGGACATTTTGTGAACTTTGCTTTCTTTGTCCTAATAAAACCCCACATCATTCCAAGCATGGGTGTCAATTTTTACCTCGCTATCTACATTATTTCGTGGTTTATTAAGTTTTGAAATTTTTACTGACTTCTTGATCACCCGGTACACCAAAATTCATCACCACCCACGAAAGAGGAAATAAAGCTAATAATTCACTCGCTTAAAAACAACAAAGCACCAGGGGAAGATTCTCTAATTTCTGAACTTTGGAAGTACGTAGGGGATAAGGCACTATGTAAGTAGGCTGTTTATGTTTTCTTATTGGCAACGTTACGTAGCGCTCAATATGAAAATCACTGGCTGTGCTGTGTGCAGTCTGTGGCTAGTTTGCATTGTTGTCTGCCATTGTAGTGTTGGGCAGCGGCAGCTGGCTGTGAACAGCGCGTAGCGTTGCGCAGTTGGAGGTGAGCCGCCAGCAGTGGTGGATGTGTGGAGAGAGATGGCGGAGTTTTGTAATTTTTCATGAACTGATATATTTATATATGATGATATCAAGGTAAATACATTGTTTGTTCTCTATTAATATCTTTCATTTGCTAACTATCCCTATCAGTAGTTAGTGCCTTCAGTAGTTTGAATCTTTTATTTAGCTGGCAGTAGTGGCGCTCGCTGTATTGCAGTAACTTGAGCAGCGAAGATTTTGTGAGGTAAGTGATTTGTGAAAGGTATAGTTTAATGCTAGTCAGGGCCATTCTTTTGTAGGGAATTTTGAATGTCAGATTGCGTTGCGCTAACAAAATATTGTGTGTCAGTTTAAGGTCAGTCCTGTATAAATTGTTCAAAGGGGACGTTTCATATGTCGACCCTTAGCCTAGGATACCTCACTGGAATCTTCTGATTTTTTCTTGTAGTTTGTGTATTTAGTGTAGCTTTTGTTTATTGCTAGCACGTAATTGTAGAGAGAATCTCCTTTGTAGTTGTAGCCTTTCATTGTTGTACAGTAAAACAGTTGTGGCATGCATATAGATTTGCACCAAGTATTTCGCAGCTGTAATTAACTAGATATTATTTTCAGTGCTATGTTAATGTGTTCTTTTATTTTTGATCTTCAAATTGTGTTTTTCTGTGTTGTCGTGTGAAATACTGTGACAATAATGGCGTGTGAAAAACGTAACACTAGGCTCCAAACTAAACTGAGAAATAATAGTGATGACGAGCGTAGCTTATCAGCGCCGCCGAGTAATGAATTTACTAATGTTCAAAGTAGTAATTTGGTAACTGTGCACAGGGAAATGGAGCGGGCGTCAAACAATGGCGTGGACAGTGAAACAATTAGTGAAGAGAGAAGTATTATCGATCGACCGGTCGGCAATAGCTCGCCTCAGGAAGCCGAAATGACACGACACGATCTCGCAAATACTGTAGATTCAGGTTTTGGATCCTCACCGTTTTCTCAAATAAGTCAAGACACATTTTCTGCTTGTCAAAATGTGAATGTTTCCGGTGTAAATTCACTGCCGAAAAGCACTGAGGAACATGTTTCAGACACCAATGCATTGTTATTACAATTAATACAACAAATGGGACAGACACAGCAAAAGCTTCAAAAGTTAGACACAGTGGAACAAAATCTTAAAAAGTTAGACACAATGGAACAACACCAGAGACAAACACAGCAACAGTTAGACACAGTGGAACAAAATCTCAAAAAGTTAGACACAATGGAACAAAATCTTCAAAAGTTAGACACTACACTTGAACAAACACGTGAAGATTTAACCACTGAGTTACATAACATTGAATCGAAATGTCAAAAAGTCTGTAATGACGTAAAAACACAAATTTGTGAGCATTTTCAACCTATTTTTTCGCGGCATGAAAATGCATTACAGAATCACGAAGCAGCCATAAAAGAGCTGCAAACCATTGTTCATGAAAATCATGAGACCTTGTGGGCTAAATTTGACTCAGTTGCATCTACCGATTCGGTTACGCAACTTGCAAAAGCTCAGGAAAACTTAAAGGACAAAGTAGATACTCTGAAACTTGGTTCAGAAAAACACGCTGAGGAAATAAGTACACTATCGGAGAAAGTAGCCGAACTTTCGGATCAATTCACTAACTTATCTACAAAGGTAGATGATGATCTGAATGACACAAGACCCGTAGCCTTCACTGACACAGAAGAGTATAAACAAATAAGAAAATTCAAACAAAATCAGAATCAAATTAATACACAACACCAAAGAGAAATCCGGGAAGTACAAGATCAGCTGACACAGGTAATACAAGAATTACGCATTTCAGAGGACACTCGCGCTCCAACACGGGAAGAGGGACTTAGAAACACGGAAAAGCTGCAAAATAATAACACAGGGCATTTCGGAAGTAATGAAAGAAATTGGGAATGTGCACCGAATTTTGAGATGGAACGGCCGACACGACCTAACAATGACCGATATGCGACTCGCCGACATGATGATTTTGACTATAAGCTGTTCATTACTACACGTAAATTCAAAACGTTTAAGAATTCTGCCAACGACATTCATCCACAAGCGTGGCTCCATCAATTCTCTCATTGTTTCCCTCCCAACTGGTCATTGGAGCACAGGTTAGAATTTATGTGTGGCTACTTAGAGAATGAACCAGCTGTAAGAATGCGATCGGTCATTCACGATTGCCACAGTGAAGGAGAATTTTACCATGCCTTCCTCTCAGCATATTGGTCTCAAGCCACACAAGACCGGGTAAAACATGGTATCATAATGATGAAACATTTCGAACAATCTGAATTCTCCAGTCTTGTGAAATATTTTGAAGACATGTTGCACAAGAATCAATATCTTTCAAACCCATACAGCCCCTCAGAACTCATCCGCATTTGCTTACTCAAATTGCCTGAACATTTACGACATATTATTTTAGCAGGACGTTGCAAAGATGACATTGAAGCATTTCAGGGTCTGTTACAAGAATTGGAAATTGACACTGACAATCGGGGAACGCGGAAACAGGAGCACATCAATTACAGGTCACATCTGTCACAATTCCACGATGAAAGAAGTAATAACTGGACACGACAAGGCTATTCTCACAACACATATCATGACCAAAACAGACACCACCCGTATGACAACCGTTGGCAGAGTAGTAATAACTACAGGGAAAGATCACCTCTCCGTGGTAATGACTATCACAGAGACAATCAGAGAAACAGACAATATGGGAACCAAAATAATTATTATCAAGGGAGACAGAATAACTTCAGACGCAACAGTTCAGCGCGCAGTTACGATTCAGGGAGAAATTCTCCACCACGTGACCGACAAGAAAGAAACTATCGAATCTACCGACATGACAACAGACGATATGATCGTAACGACAGACCTGAACTGCATCAGAACTGGCGAGCTTCAAACAGAGCAGGGCCCTCTCGAGGAGGTGAATTTGTAGAAGTTAGGTCTCCTAATCCCAATAACGACGCGCGCCAACAAAGAAGCAGACAATGACTCACACCGCAGGCAGCCGCGTGCGCCGGCTGGCTCAGAGAAAAATAACATTGACCCTAACCTTGAGCAAGATTCCAGTATTCTTTACGGACGAATACCGCATGATAATTGCATTCAAGTTGAAAGTCTGCGTACTAGGAAGTGTAAAGGATTACACTACATTTCACATGTAAAACCGTTTATTGAAAGATAATCTGCTTTTTAACTTTGTCTTTGCCATAAAACGTTTCACTTCACGTTACTAGTATGCTTTAGAAACTGTTACCATGCAACAATGTTTGAAGTTAAATATCCAATCAAGAACCAAGAGAACTTATTTAAACAGAAATTAGGAATGCATTGTTATAGTGAACAGACATCACAGTGTTATTGTGTGTGTACATTCTTGCTTGTTAGTTGCACGATTATGTAACGACTATAAGGCTTACATACTTAGAACATTTACCAGTACTGCTAATGAGATTTTAACGCAACATTTTGGTTTACTTGAAAATACATTCTGGATTTAAAGTACATTCAGTGAGATACCAAATGACATAGTGGTTAGTTTATGTGACAGCTACACGATTTTATCACGACGCTACTAATGAGTGACAATTTACAATGTTGCTTTTGCGGTGTATCTGTTTTATATCTGCACAGTTTTCTAAATTCTTCTGGAAAGAAAAACATGTTTTAGTAGTAACTTTTGTGGTATAGCAACAATGAGACAGCCTTTTTCGTGGCACAACATTACGTTACTGTACAGTACTTTCTTCATCACGCCAATAAGCATTATAACTACGATATCTATACGCAAAGCATTTCACTTTTATTTATCATGAGGTAAGTACATTGGCTTCTGCAGAACTTAGCTTTCGGAGGAAAATAACTACGACACTTCCACAGAGATTATCTTACAACAAGATGCACATTTAGCGCTACAGGACACGCATTTCAGTGATCAATTTTATACTTAAAACATTTATTTTTAAAGATTTTTGAATTACAAAGAAAGTTTTCCGTGATATATTTCATTCCATTGGTGTAATCTGTAACACCTGAGGGTATAATTACATTAATCCTCAGGGGGGTACACGCCTACTTTGTGTACCATGTGTTTGGCAAGCACAAGGAACCCTAGCTAATATGGTATTTCCTTATACAACTTTACACATCGGTACCATATTTCTCTAACACACAAATTACACAGCTATCTGATCATTTAACTGAGAGAGACAAACATTTATTTTTACTATATCAGTGACACATGTTTACGCAATTACACAGTTGGATAACTTCACACTTATGAAACTGTATTTTGTCTGTACTTTGTAAACTGTTCATATTTTTTCGGAATCACTGTGATACTATGAGAGCTTTGAATGATATATTGGGTATGAGATCATGATTTTTAAAGTACGTTTGAGGTAGATGACACTATTTAAATGAGCAGAGAATTCTTTTTAGGCTTAGAAATTATTGGAGGAAGCTACGACGATTTTGAGATTTGACTGAGGTGTTATGATGTTATTATTACGACGACGATGTGTATTATGTTGTTGAGGAATGTTTATTATGCTACGTATTTCTTATGATGAAATACTGAAGAAGTGTCGACGAATAAGGTAAGGAATAATGAGTAGTGTTTAGGGACTCTGATTTGTGGAAAAGGTTGTTGGAAACCAAGAATCGTACTTTAAGAGTTATGAAATGTGTGTGTATATTCGTGAATGTATTACAATGCAGACGAAAATTTTTTTGGACACTGTTATATCAATAGCATTTTGTTTCTACAGATTTGCAACGCTAATTCTTGACCTGTGAAATATTTCTATGTGAGACGGTAGCAGAAACTGCTGTCGTAAATATTTCCGTACGAAAGTTAAGTGACCACCTGCACGTAATGCGTCGCGGGCACCCAGCTGTGTCAGACGCCTGGAGAACAAGCCATTAGTGTGAGTGCCTCGTCAGAAGCACAGGTAGAAAAAAAAAAGAAAGGGAAGGCCATTGTCCGCGCTACTGACATCTCCTTGTTGAAAGCATACTGTGGAGCTCGTAATTTATGATATTTTACTGAAATGCCTAATGAAACGATGAGAAACATTTCACAGCTATTGTCTTGCTAGTTAAGAAAAATGCCATATGGCTTGCTTTATGTATTTATTTACACATTTTGTTTAATATCAAGTTTCTAGCTGCACTGCAGCATTGGTTAAAATAAAATTTAATATATGTACTAATATAGTTATTTTATGCCTACAGATCCAGTCAATAAGAAATTTATGATCTACTTACAAGAAAACGAGGGCACATAAATAGACATTTCCCTTCACAGGAATTGCATAAATAATTTCTTTACGATTTGGTAACTTATCTGCTAGTGTAAGTTCTCGTGATGCATCACTCTAGTGTTAAGATGTGACATAGGTTTTAGACATGGCCATTTTAGTGTAATATTTTTTCTGCTTGAGCTATGTCATGTCTAGGTATAAGTTGCTGCTGTTTGCCAGGCGTAGTGCTACTGAATTTTAATTTGTGTTACTCTGCTAAGCCAGGTTTAATGCTGCTTGCTTTGCAAATTTGAATTTTTTTCGTCATTGATGTTTGTGTTAATTGTTTTGTGCTGCTGCATTGCCTCGTCCCTTAGTTTAGCATCTGAGCTCAGTAGATTTAAGTTAGCTTAAGAGGGGGTAGACTATAGAAGAGAATGAGTTGCGATGAATTGGAAGAAATGCATTGAGAATCTATACGAAAAACGTACAGAAAGCAGGTATAGGTAGGATTTTCTAGGAAATAAATGATGAGGTAAGATAATGGAAAATAAAAATGAGGTAAGAAATGTGTGAACATATAAATACAGAAAGCATGCTTAGATCGAATTTTGTTGGTGGAAACAAAGGATGAAATAAGAGGAAAGATATATGAAGTTTTGGGTTGGACTGCAGTACCAAATGTTACACTGGAGACGAACCCTGTCCTTTCCTATTGGTGTTATCCCACTATATGTTTGTGTACCCTTGTGTATTTGTTTTCTTCCTGTCTCTGTGTAGTTTCATAGAATTTTTTTCTTCTTTTAATATTAAGCTACATTCACTATGATGAGGAATACTGTTATCCTCAAATATAATTGGCATTAATAATATGTTATTTACCTTATAAATATGCTTACACATTATTTATTCTGTTTAATGCTCATGTGTAAAGTTGATGTTTCAAAAGTTATTGTGATCTTTTATGTATGTACTCATGTCATAATTCCACTGATGTATATGTTAGTTCGATTCTTTTGTAAATCCTGTACTACAAATGTTATTTGTATTGTTATGTTTCTAATGATGTATTCTGTACCTTTGTTATTGTATTCTTATGTTATAAAATTGTAATTGTCACCAGTTCATGATATTATTAACTTGTAAGTTACATTTCACTGCACACGTTTCTGTTGGTCATAGTATATGGACAATATGTGAGAAGTAGGGACTGTCAGTGTTTGCAAGTGTATTAATAATTCAGCAAGGGACTGGATAACAGCATTGCTGGTTCTAAGGACAATTTCAAAAACTTTGTGAGTGCACAAGTGGTGGTTTATGGACTTGCTATATTATCCGCAAGACTCTTCAATGGTGATTGTGCACCTGCACAGTCACAACAGATGGCTGCTGGCCATCTCTTCAAGGACTACAGTGGGTCAACATCTTTGATGATCCATCAATACCATTATTTCTACAAGGACTACAGTGGGTCTGCATCTTTGATGACCCACCAATACCATTATTTCTACAAGGACTGCAGTGGGTCTGCACCTCTGGTGGCCCACCAATACCGTAATCTCTACCAGGACTACAGTGGGTCTGCTCTGTGATGACTTACCTACCAATACTCTTCAAAACTTCGAATGACTCTGCTGTGGGTTTGCTCCATTGTGGCCCATTACCTGTCAGCATGTCAAGAGCCAGCACTGTCTTTCCGTTGGAAGGACAACACTACTTCTTCAAGACTGCATGGAAATCCACTACTTCTGTGTGCAATTTCTTTTACTAATGAGACTTTGTGAAAAAAAACCTGTGATTACCGTAATGAATGATCAGGACTGTCTTTATAAACTGTGAGAAAATTTTAGCTTTTGACCAACATTGTATCAATAAGTGTGTGCATTTGATTTCTTTGTTATTGTAATTATGAAAAATTTTATCAAATCATTATTGGCCACTGCCCAAAAAAAATTTTGTAAAATTTTTTGTAGGGAGCATGGGGGCTATGTAAGTAGGCTGTTTATGTTTTCTTATTGGCAACGTTACGTAGCGCTCAATATGAAAATCACTGGCTGTGCTGTGTGCAGTCTGTGGCTAGTTTGCATTGTTGTCTGCCATTGTAGTGTTGGGCAGCGGCAGCTGGCTGCGAACAGCGCGTAGCGTTGCGCAGTTGGAGGTGAGCCGCCAGCAGTGGTGGATGTGTGGAGAGAGATGGCGGAGTTTTGTAATTTTTCATGAACTGATATATTTATATATGATGATATCAAGGTAAATACATTGTTTGTTCTCTATTAATATCTTTCATTTGCTAACTATCCCTATCAGTAGTTAGTGCCTTCAGTAGTTTGAATCTTTTATTTAGCTGGCAGTAGTGGCGCTCGCTGTATTGCAGTAACTTGAGCAGCGAAGATTTTGTGAGGTAAGTGATTTGTGAAAGGTATAGTTTAATGCTAGTCAGGGCCATTCTTTTGTAGGGAATTTTGAAAGTCAGATTGCGTTGCGCTAACAAAATATTGTGTGTCAGTTTAAGGTCAGTCCTGTATAAATTGTTCAAAGGGGACGTTTCAACTAGAACAGAAATTATTAGCCAGATTTGGGAAACTGAAAGACTCCCACATGGCTGGAATTCTGCTCTAGTGCATCCTCTTCATAAGAAATGCGACAGAACAGATGTAAAGCTCTGCAAACTTGGAGAGAAGAACAGCTAGACCCACAGCTGGGAACGTATCAAGTAGGTTTCAGGAATGGGGCGATCATGCGTCGAACAGATAATGAACCTCAAATGCGTCCTTTCGTACCTGAAGCTCAGGATTAAAAATTTTGTTGTGACCTTTGTGGATTTCAAAAAGGCATACGACTCGATTGATCGTAAAACCCTGATCAGAATTCTAGAAGAACTTGACCTAGACAAGAAGACCAATGCAATAATCCAGCAAACACTAACACAATCCCAAAAGTGAATTTAGAGGAGAAAAATCAGAATCTTTTGAAATAAAGACTGGAGTGACACAAGAAGAGGAGCTCTCACCTCTGCTATTCATCTGTGCCACCGAGAAGGTGATTCATGAGAGTCGCAAAGAACTGGAAACCCAAGGAATTAAACATGGTGTCAATCTGGGTTATAAGAAACAAAATTTTGAAATCGATTGTCTCGCTTTTGCAGATGATTTTGCAATTTTTTCCTGGTTCCACGGAAATAGCTGAGAGACAGATTAATGAGCTTAACGTACAAGCACAGAAGACTGGCCGCCAAATTTCATTTGCGAAAACAGAGTTTATAACGAACATAAATTCACCACCAAGAGAGCTTGTAGTAGGTCTAGGCAAAATAAAGCGAGTTTAAGATTTTAAATATCTCGGAGAATGGATAACAGCCACCTTATCAGAGAAAGAAGCCTTCATATCACACATTAACAAAATGGAAATGGCATTCCATTTCACCAAAAACATCTACAACAAAAGATCAGCATCGTTCAATGCAAAGTTAAGGAATTACTGCAGTGTTATCCGACCGGAGGTCTTGTAGGCTTCTGAATGCCCAGTAATGAACAAAAGGAGGCCTAGTCGTAAAACTGGAGGCCAAAGAAAGGAAGATTTTGACAAAGATCCCAGGTCCCATCAAAGAGAATGGGGAATATAGAAGACGTCGTGATCATCAACTATATTCCCACATAGAGAAGATAACCGATACCATTTGGAAAAGAAGGATTACGTTTTATGGATGTATGACCCGAATAAGAGCTGGAAGACTTACTAGTCATACGATTACCTACTTTCAGGAGAAGAAATGGGCCTGGTTCACAGAGGTGGAGAAAGATCTTAAAGATTTGGTGATCACTCACGATGACATCTTGGAGCGTGTCTCACTCAAGGAGAAACGTATGGCGTGGCAGGGTTTCCAAGAAAAGCGAAAACTAAAAACAGGAAAGTCTTGCTCCCAGGAGAGTAAGGAACAACACCGAGAACGAATGCGGGAGCACTGGGCAAACATCAGAAAACGTAAAGCAAGACAGTTGAAATAACGTGGTTCGAAGGTGGCCTATACGAAATGAATGAATGAATGAATGATTTATCTAATTTAATAACAAATGGAACTCTTCACTATCGGAGAGAAAAAATGGTTCAAATGGCTCTGAGTACTATGGGACGCAACTGCTGAGGTCATTAGTCCCCTAGAACTTAGAACTAGTTAAACCTAACTAACCTAAGGACATCACAAACATCCATGCCCGAGGCAGGATTCGAACCTGCGACCGTAGCGGTCTCGCGGTTCCAGACTGCAGCGCCTTTAACCGCACGGACACTTCGGCCGGCTATCGGAGAGACAACGAGCAATACATCCTGGATCTGATCATACAACGCAACATTTCACGAGTCGTATTTGAGTTTTTTGGTGAATTATGACTCCGCACCACAGCCTAATGCTCATAGAACAGAAATAACTATAAACGTGAAAGGGAAATCATAGTACGAGGCTGGAAGCATGCGTACAAGTAAATGTAGTCGCTATGGAATTCTTACCACCCCTGAAGCAGTTCATTATTAATTCTAAAACGTGCCTGTATAATCGATTAATTAATTTACCTGAGAGAGAGACATGGGATTCGCTTTTTTCATTTACATACGCTACACAAAATTATTACAATAGGTGGAATTAATTTCCCAGCATATGCGACGACCGAAAAGAATCCTTGTTTTGTGCGGAACGGATGACTTCAAAGTGCTATTCTGGATTCTTCACGTCGTCTCCACCTATAAAACCTATAATTAATCAACGGACGACTCAATTTCTACCTATAATTAATTACAGTGTGATGAGATCGCGCAATAATGAATAGGTGATTACTTCTCACGTATAACGAATTATCTCAGGTGGTTCCTGTTCCCTTAGAAACAAAAATCGTATCCTCAAAACAGAATACCATTGCTACCTGGAAACTGTGAAACATTTTTAAAGTCACAGATCACCGCTGTCTTCTGTTGTGAGAAACCATTCCAGAATACCACACATATAAATACACGAAATAAAATGTTCCCTTAACACCTATATAAAGTGCTACTGGTTTGTTCACCTGCTCGATTACCAATTTCTTGACAACGCCATTATGATCGCATTATTGATGATCGGACTCTTACATAAAATTTATCAGAAAAGTTAAGTTTGCCGTGATCCAGTCGGAGAACGTTGTGGTCAGCTACGATGTAATGTCGCTGTTTTCTATGATTCCTCTCAAAGGGATGTTGTACCAGGAGAATCGAGTTTTTCCTGCTGAGATAGCACAACTGCGTTACTTTAAATGGAACGAATAGTTTCGGCAACAGTGGGATGGGGAGACAATGTGGAGTCCCTTAAACCTCGTGGGAGAGTGGCAACTACCACCCGATTCCATGTTCCTAGATTCCTGGGGACCGTTTGACGGTTTTCCCCAACGCAGACCATTAACGAAGAACCGAGCCTACAAAACAGGTTGCGAGATATGTGAGTGGCTCAAAGACATTTTGAGTGACAAACCCCAGTACGTTGTCCTGGACGGCGGTTGTTCTTCATAGCTAAGATAATTGTTAGGTGCGCCCTAGAGAAGTGTGATAGGACCGCACTTGTCATGCGTATACATGAGTGATATGACTGACAGGGTGAGTAGCAAACTGTGATTGTTTACAGAGGACGCTGTAGTACCCGGGCCAATATCGCCGTTTTAGAAAAGTGTAGCTCGACTATAAAGGAAGACTGCGTATAGAGAAACTGTACGACCCCTTCTTGCTTAGTGTTCCAATGTATGGGACTTCGACCAGTTTGGGTTAGGGGAAGAAACCGAAGCAATTCAGAGAAGTATTACTAGGTTTGTCGCCGGTGGCACAGAAAACACTCAAGTTATACGGAGATACCTCGTGAACTAAAATGGTAATCCCTGGAGGGAATATGACGTTCTTTGGGCGAAACACTGCAGTATCTCATTGGCCTCCTGGTTGATTTGTTACATAGCATTACTACCATGAATTATTTTACCATGTCGGTTTATGAGGTCCATCCCATGGTACAATGCCAGTTCCTCAAAGGTGATGCTGTGTCCTAAGACAACATGGCGCCTGTTTAAAGAGCTTTCATCACCCAGGATTGTCTTTGTGACCAAGTGGGCGAATTGTAGCATCTCCCTCGGTCACCTCAGTCACTAGATATCTGTATTATTGAGTCTTCCTGGTCTACTTTGAAGAGAAGAGTGGCTGATCGCTGTCCATCTCCATCGTCGTTACATGAATTGCGCAGTTTTTCAGGAAGAATGGTATAAGATCCTCTTGAAAACCACACAGGAGCCGGCCGGAGTGGCCGAGCGGTTCTAGACGCTACAGTTTGGAACCACGCGACCGCTACAGTCTCAGGTTCGAATCCTGCCTCGAGCATGGAGGTGTGTGATGTCCTTATGTTAGTTAGGTTTAAGTAGTTCTAAGTTATAGGGGACTGATGACCTCAGCAGTTAAGTCCCATAGTGCTCAGAGCCATTTTGAACCACACAGAACCTGAATTTATGACTGCAAACAGTTTTGAATGCCAACGCAATTTCTATACCATACTGGGCGGGGAAATACGTTGTTTTTATGGGGTTTCCATAGTTTATGTCCACTCCCTCTACAGAGATATACATGTAGAGCTTTCGGAACATCTGACAAAGGTGTTGCCGCAGAAAGGATATTTGTACAGTGTCATGGTAGCAGCTTCAACACCAACACGAAGAAGTCATAGTGATTTCACAGCCATCTTCGGTATCCAAATTTTTTCCCGCTATCCACTGAAGGCATTACACATCAGCTAGGAAAAATATCAAGGAAACGGAATATCGCCGTCGTCTACAAATATACAAGAAAGTTACAGAAACACCTAGTCCCGGCCAAGGATGCTCGCAAATGGCTCAGATTATGTAGAAAAATATAGGATACATGCAGCTGTAAAAATATGTCGGTTGACACAGCAGAAAACTTATAGCAGAAAAGTCGGTGCAAAAACGAGGAGTAGAACGTAAGAGCTACTGTGGAAGTGGAGAAGCAGTCAGTTCAGCTGTCGCAGAACACGCCTTGTAGTCAGGAAATTATGAGACTCGATTTCGTAAACTCACGTCCTTCTTGCCACGAGAGAATACTGGAGCAAGCTGTAGAGAGAGCCACCAACAGTTCTAATCGGAAGAAGGAGGTTTACAAAACTCAGTAGTAACTCGATGCCGGTGCCGATAAAATTGTGTATCACTGTTTCATCGTTGGATGACAGCAATAGCGCACGACAGCAACCACCAACGGCTAGTTACGCTCCAGTTTTGAATAAAAGTGACGTCGTGGCTCTGCGAAGAAAAACATTGTATTTAACTCCAGTCAGTAGAGATAAATGGAGTGAATGTGACTTTCGCAGAAGATACAGCCCCTTTGAAGATGTCCCCCACAGAGAAGGAAGAATCGTCGGGTTCCTTTCTCCAAGGAATCCATTCGATCTCAACACGATGGAATGGAATATTTCGACATATATCAAGCCCTTGAATTCTCTTGTTTCAAATTTAAATGAGAGCTACATTTTACTTTAGATTTAGATAAAAAAATGTTTCTGTAACTTTTCTCTGCTGAGCCTGTGAGCTATTCAAATGGTTAAATGGCTCTGAGCACTATGGGACTTAACTTCTGAGGTCATCAGTCCCCTAGAACTTAGAACTACCTAAACCTAACTAACCTAAGGACATCACACACATCCATGCCCGAGGCAGGATTCGAACCTGCGACCGTAGCGGTCTCGCGTTTCCATACTGGAGCGCCTAGAACCGCTCGGCCACTCCGGCCGGCTGCGAGCTATTCCAAATACTTGGATTATTCACACTGTTTAGGATTATTTTGTATCCGACACATTTATTGTACAGAAAATTATGTATTAAACACTCAAGGTGTGATCCTAAACTGAACGTTGAAGACTTCTTCTCCTGCTCGTGAATGTATTCTTCAGAATTCACACCCATACTCATCTCATACCTTTCATTATCTACTTCACAGGTAAAGCGGGCTGTAGTTCTCACCCATTGCCGAATCATGGTCTTGTCAGCCAAGTATCAGGTTGATTGTTAGCGGGACACAAGCGGCTTGACAAGAGTTTACGTTTTTGTCACTTACCTTACAAGCAAGGCATACCTTTCACAAAGCCTTGGCCAGAACCGTTGGGAAGGGGTAGGCTGAAACAATTCGTGATTTGTTTCTAGATCGATAGGTTTCAGACAAATAAATATGAGAGTCTAGTGTATGTGTTAGTTCACTTGTTAATGTTTATACAGAGCACAGTCGATGCCCATTTCGTAATGTACAAAACAGCTATGTAGCTGTCGAACACAGTAAGTATTTTTGTCTGCAGAATTGACACACTGAACTTTACCGAACAGGTTACTGAAACTACTGCCTGAGCGCAGTGGCGCAGAATCCAGCTCAGTGGATTCCTGTTCAGCACCTCAGCAATCCAAATCCCGACCCGGCTCTCTCCTGCTCTAGGTTTGTCTCTGGCTCCCATAAATCCCTCGAGATACACTTTGCTTTGGTTGCACTGATAACGACATGACCGATTTCCATTCTCATCCTCCCTGCAGTCTGGGTTTGTGACCCATCTCTAATGAACTTGGCACTGACAGTACAACAACCGTTGTTTCTGCATAGTCGAAACTGTTTAAGCAAGAAGTACATGAAGTGTCCGTCCACTGTCATCATGGATAATGGTCTTTCTCGAAACGATTGCTAAAAATTAGCAACTGAATACTTTGGTTATTACTGTAGCACAGTACGCTCCATTGTTTTGACTAATTAAAACATTGTGAAGGGTTATTCAAGAAAGATTGGAAAACAAGGTGAGCTGACGGAAAAGTTGAAGTTTATAACCACTTCCGATCCAATTAAAACTTTTTTGCAGGAAAAATGACTTTCATGTTTGACACAGCCCTCCAAAAATTTAAACCACCAAAACATAGCGAGTGGAAAAATATTAAAATTCAACGGATATGTAATCGTGTAATTCTATTAGGTAACATAGTACAGTAGTGTTTAGTGGAAGAATGTTCCACTGCAACTTTCAGAAAAAAGAATTTATATTTTCTAAAAGCTTAAGTGCCTATTAGTACATGACTTTCTCATAATTAATACCCGACAGACAGAGTAGGCATATAGGGGCAGCACGTACCTCAAGGGAAGCTGGTAATTCGCCGTAAGCAAGAGAAGAAGCCGGACGGATGTGTTTGAACTAAAGAGACGTGCTCGGCTGACCACGCGCATCAAACAGTTGTTGACGCAGCTGAGGTGAAATGGTTCAGTTTATTTACTCAACAGATGCGCTGTATTTGGAAGCATGTTGCCATCGACAACAATTCTGCGTGTGGGCGAGTGGCAAATGCAAGTACTGTACTTAAACATCTGAAAAAGCTTACGATCCCCTGCCGTAAATCTTCACAGCCAATGTTACTGTGAATTCATCAAGTTTTGTACGCCAGGTATCGTCAGTGACTCGTAACATGACTTATTTTATTAATTACCTAGAATCCGAATGATGAATATCTCGTCACCCAGCCAGGCATTCCCCAGCAAGCTCTACAACAAATACACGAACCCCTTAATGAAGTTTCAGAAGACAGCCCTCAATACACAATTTAATAAAAATTGCCTAGCTAATAATATAATTGCAGACTATACCAAAAACTCTGTGAATAGCATGTCATCTGCACCAAAGAAAGTGAAAAAGAAAGTAGAGATATTGTGGCTAAAGCCAGAAATTAGGGAATTATATGCAAAAAAGCAATCGCTCAACACTGAATTTACCAAACACACTTAGAAATGGCCAACAAATTCACAATACCAGCCCACTTTGAGGAAATAATAGAGACAGATAAGCATACATATAGAAAGTAGTGCAAGAAAAACAGGAGAAATAAAACAGAAAACTCAACAGAATAATTTAGAGCACAAACACGCTCACTAAAAACAATCACAACCAACAATATAAATTTCGTTACAGACTCATTAATATAACTAACATAAGTCTTACCAAACAAGAAAAGAACCTACTAGAAAAAGGACCAAAACACAACATTAACTAAAACATATCACACAAAACAATGGAAAACCTCATAACGGAATCAGGCACATTATAAAGAAACAAGAAAGAGTGGGCACACCAAATTTTAATGCAAACTTGACAAGAGAATTGGTAGTTCCGAAATAACACAGATAATCAGAACACACAAATACACAATTATTTCAAATCATAGAACATCACAGGATATCACAGACAACAAGGTAAAACAAAAATTAAAACAGAACAATGCCATAGTAACAAGAGCAGACAAAGGGAATGTAACGGTAATTATGGATGAAAATAAATACATGGAGAAAACACCAGATTTTCTCAAAGACAACAGCATCACAAAACTGACCAGTGACCCAACAGCAAGGTAAGAGACAAACATTCAACAGACTCTGAAACACATCAAAAATACATTCTAAAAATGCCAGGTAAAGAGGATGACCCAGAAAAATCCAATAGCATCCATCCTAAATTCCCTAACAAAGGTTCAGAAGGGTAATGTCCCATTAAGACCTGTCATTAACTTCCGAAATGCTCCATCCTACCACCTAACACGCTTCTAAAACAATTGTACACTTTTGATAACAACGGGAACCTGGTAAGCTCAAAGGAATTAATCGACAGAATCAAGAACATGTACATACCAGACACAGCAACCCTTATATCATTTGACACCAGATCAATGTACACTTGTATTCCAATAAATGAAACAATCAACATCACCACACAAAGATTAAAACAAGGAAACCCACCAGACACACACAGCAATAAAATATCAACCATACTCAAGACCATAACATCACAAAATTATTTTGTGTTCAACAAATAACTTTATTCTCAACATAAAGGATTGCCAATTGTATCACCAATTAGTGGCCTCCTAGCTAATATATTTATGAACAACATGATCTTCACACACATAATAAAACGAAAAAACTGCAAGGTTATATAGTGGTACCGTTATGTCGATGACAAGATATGCCCCACAGATGAACCACATACACACATAGAACAGCTACACAATGAAATAAACAACTTACACCCAACAATTAACTTCACATAAGAAACAGAAAGTAAAAACACACAACATTTTCTCGATTTCACCATACATTAAACAAACAACACAAACAACTTCACAATATTCAGAAAACCGACAACCACAAGCACCACCATTCACAAACTATCGAACCACTCATTGACACATAAGCAAGAAAACTTCAGATTCATGCTCCATAGATTAAACAGATCACCCATGAACAAACAGAATTACACACAAGAACTAACAATAAAACAAATAGCAGTAGAAAATGTTTATGATTCTCATATGGTAGAAAAGTTAAATAAAAAAATATGTAACCAGTACAAAAATGGACATAATGCACACACACAAATCCTCACCCAACACAGAACAACACAAAATACAAACAATGACCACACACAAGACACAACAGAGCAGCAAAATACACATAAAACGAAATGGCACATACTCACCTACAATAACAAGATTCTTCACAGAATAGGCAACATATTAAAGAAACAGGGACTCCAATTAGAATACAAGACAGAGGACAAAACACAGAAAAACATGAGAACACAAGAAGCAACCACAGACAAATTTAACAGATCAGGAATATATGAACTCACATGCAACACTTCCCAGTCGGGTCGGTGTACATAGGACTAATATGCAGAAACTTGAAATCCAGATATTCAGAGCTTTAAAAAGCAACAGCTCCCATTGCACATGTGCTGACCACCTAATAGCCCACAATCACCACCCAACTGCAATTGAAATAGACTTAAGAACACTAAAACCTAGCCACAGCCTATACAGCAAACTGACTATTGAGGAACCCTTCCACAAGGCAAAAGGAGAAGGAAAAAAGGTCATACATGAATACACTACTCTATGCAGGGGCACACAATTTAACACTTTAGAGTAACTTTACAACAAAAACAACAAATACACACACACACACACACACACACACACACACACACACACACACACACATACACACGAAAAATGGATACACTACATTCCGCAAAAACTCACCATTACTCACAAAGGGAACACCATGTAAAAAGACAACACAATCAGCTAAGAACCGTACAGAAAACACACACACACAAAGATAAAATGTAAAGAAAATTCAAATTTGGCGCTGAACTCTCTGGTGAACAAATGAACACTGACTGGGCTGGGACACACAACAACGACAATTACACTGTGTTTTGGTGACGTGCAAATTACTTTTACGACCTTCTTTGTGAATATACTTGTTATATTTACATGTGCATCACGACATCTAACCATGATGCTGAGAATAAAAGGGCTTGCTACACTAAAACGTAAATAAAAAAGAATGTAGGCGCGAAATATCGCGACAAACTAAATTACTTTTCGTTGATAGGCTACACTCTCATCAACATCGTTTGGTTGCAGATGACAAGCTACCTCTAATAAATAACACACAAATCGTCCTGAACAATCATGCACACCAAGTGTAAAGGTATTAACAAAACGAAACGTACTATTGTTTGAACTAAATATCCAATAATTTTGTAATCATTTAGTAAAAATGTTCACAGTAGAGATTAAATAAAACGGAAACTCATTGATAACGGCTCAGTGGTGACGAAATATATTTTGGTAATTGAAAAAACGGTGTTTTGCATAATGGGTGGATCTCACATCCTGCAATCTAAGATGACTTACTACTCAACTTACTACACACAAACTATGCGAAAACTACAGCCATGCTCATTACTGCCTCAAACATGTATATGTCATGAACTGGAAAATTCCTGCATATACAACAATTACATCTAGCAATTCTTCATGCAGGGAACTAGCAATTGAGAAAGGGAATTCCTGACCTTTTCTTTCTTTTTTTTTCAGCAACGGGAGTTGTCGGTCCTTTCGGTCTCGTCTCTTCGCGTTCCTTCTGAAGCCCTGGTATATTCCTCCAGATATTGATGTGGTTTTCATGGAACAGAGAAAGACAACATGCAATAATTTACAGTAAAATAGATCTTTTAATGGCACTAGTGCGACGTCTTATATTACCATGCGTGTCTGCCTCTGCCCCATTTCATGTGGTACATGACAATAAATTTTTGGAAACAATCTCGTATTTCGTAACAATATCTCACGCATCACAAAACGGATGATCAAGTAAATCCAGGCAAACACGGGGAACTGGGTTCACAATGCAGGCTAAATAAACACTAAATTTACACTGACACATATCGCAAACCACCGATTACCGTTACACAGACATCCTTACTGCAGCCACGTAATTCACGTCTCATCGGGAGAGGACGCCACAACAGTGCTGAAATTAGTAGACATTGAACAGAAGATTAACAGTATTTGTAGTGGGGTAGCTTCTGACAGCTATCAATATCGAGGTTCAGTGCTAAACTTTAGCTGCATTTGCGTACTTCAAGAGCTCTCGTCGCTTCACAGCGATGAAAAGTAACATACTCCATAAACCGATAGCAATGTGTCAACAGCGAAGCTGCATCATAAACACAGCCTTCAACATTAACATCGTTCTAACACTGACATCACAATACTTGTACTTACGTAATACCTGAGAAATCGCTAGTTACCGTACCTGTATGTATTAGGATGATTTGTTTTTCTCATTGTTTCGTTCCGCCGAGCTATTGGTGACAAGTGTTGTTAATGGCGAAGCCTGTGCGTTCGCTGTAAGTAATGAAATGCTACGACAGGTGGAGAATATTAGAGACACATGGGCATTGTGTAGGTAATGCAAATAGTCGGTAAACAAACGTACTAGTAAGGAGTGATTTTAACGGCTATAGTATTCCCGGATCTAGGCGGGAATGTTTCAGGGGTAGTAGTTCGAGCCACCTAAGGAGTAATTGCGGTGTGACTGGTACGTGAAAACACGGAAATGACTAATGGCGCATAACATGAGCGGTCTGTTATCTATTTCGTCTTATGTAGTCGAATAATCGGTCCTTCAACTTCCTTTGACTTTGCGGTAGTATAAATGAAGAACAGGCTTCTGTTGGGATTCATTTCCTTGGCGAGTGACGACTAGTACATCGACAACTGCTTAGCATGCAGATTTCTGCCATCGTGTTCAGGCGTAGCAAATTGCAAGGGTACCAATGCTGACGAGATATAATTGCTCGGTAACGCAGGAGTAGGGCTGCGTATTTTGCGCTCAATTTGGAAATTTTATGTGAGAGTAGGAAGTAACTTAGCAATGTCAGTTGACTAGCTTCTGATTGTTATCAACGTTCAAGGTAGAACACATATTCCTTTGGATTTTGTAGGTACAAGGTATTTAAATTTTTTGAACGTACTGGACCATCGGTGAGTCAATTTGATGTTGTTTAAGAGTAGTGAGAAGAACGAAGATTTCGACCTTTATCACTGATTCTTTGAGAAGGTTACGCAGTTGCGGGACAATAGCTGCTGAAGCAATACGTTATGACCACTGCAGCCTCGTGATGGAATGACGCGGCAAGGAATGTGCATAAGCGGAGAACAGTTGAATGGCGAATCATTCTAGCTACGGTACGGAGCATAGGTTGGTAAAATCCACTGACAAAAGCGTCTTCGCCATAGAGTGAATTTTTACAGCCTGGCGCCTCAGAATAAGGATCTCGGAGACGGCGTTCAACAGTCGCAAGCAGCTGTGGAAATTGGTTGAAAGAAGATGAAACCATGAGTAGGCTACAAGGCTTAGACGGTCACGGGCATCTCAAGACCCGGATAGTCAAGACTTACCTGTCGTATAAAGCAAAGAGGTGGCGATCTGTGTTACATACTACGACAGCTTACAATGCTAGTGTCGGCACAGGTGTCTCAGAAGATATCGTTCAGCGCACACTCTTGAATATAGGGCTCTGCAGCGGATGACTCCTAAATGTTCTCATATTGTTGCGACGACATTGTTAGTTACGATTGCAGTGGCGCCGGGCTCTTCGCATTCAACAGTGGATCAACTGAAACAGGTCTCCTGTCAGGTAAATCTCGTCTCTTGCCATACCAGGTCGAACGTTGGGCCATGATACGCTGTCACCACAGCGAACAGCAGCTTGAAACGCTTTGCACCACGGTTAAGCGTCGTTAGGAGCAGTATTGTGCTTGCGGGACGTTCACCTGGGCTAGATAAGAGAAGCGCTTACTGCGGGCAGTACTGTTTCTCGACATAATGTGTAGCGAGACACTACAGGCAAGTGGCGTTGTCATAAAGCACCCTGACCTATAGTCGGCGGCTGTCTGGTGCTATTGGTATCTCCATGTAGAGCTGCCAATGAGATCTCAGGCAGTACTTGAAGTTATGTTGACAGCTGTGGACTACATGGTTGGTTGGTTTAAAGGCGGGAGAAGGGACCAAACTACGAGGTCATCGGCACCTTGTTCGTAATGAAACAATGCCATAAGTGTGAGAATAAAACGGAAGAAACATATAACACAAAACGGAATGAAAGGAAAAGCCACAAAAACGAAGGGATGGCAACAAACACAAAAAGGAACAAAAGAGAAAAAGAAAACAACAAACAGACGCTAGGAACAGGAGAGAGTAAAACATGAAAGCAGATTACAGTGGCTGGCCAACCACGAGAATAAAAAGGGAAAGCCAGCCACCCTGCAACACATTAAAACCTCCACCCTGAAAGCACTAGGGTGGAGGACACAGAGGGACAAAGGACATGCGCTAAGAACTACATAGAAGTATAAAACCCACTCTCACGGATAAAACGTAAAACTAAAGCTGCTGTGGAGGCATTGTCACCCAACACCGAAGGCAGGGTGCTGGGAAAGTTAAAAGTCTGCAGCAGAGCCGCTAAAAGTGGGTAATTTGGGGGCCACAGCGACACTGAAGTGGATCCTCGCGATGGAGTAGGTATCTCCAGAAGCGGTTTCCGCGTCGCCTGTTTGGCCAGCCTATAGGCAAGTGCGTTGCCGGGGATTCTGACATGACCTGGGGTCCACACAAACACCACGGAACCGCAGGACTGTTCCAGGGCATAGATGGACTCCCGAATGGACGCTACCAGAGGGTGGTGAGGGTAGCACTGATCGATAACTTGTAGGCTTCACAATGACTCTATACACAGGAGAAATGACTCGCCAGGACATGAGCGGATGTACTCAAGAGCACGAGGTATGGCCGCCAGCACTGCAGTGTAAACACTGCAGCCAACTGGCAAGGAGTGCTGCTCAATATGTCCTCCATGAACATATGCGAAGCCTGCGTGACCATCAGCCATCGAGCCGTCGGTGTAAACAACGTCATAGCCCCGGAACACGAGAAGAATCGAGAGGAAGTGACAGCGGAGGGCGGCTGGGTTAACGGAGTCCTTGGGGCCATGCTAAAGGTCCAGACGAAGCTGCGGCTGAGGCGTACACCATGGAGGCGTACGTAAACGGACAGCAAGTAGAGGTGGTAAAGGGAAGGACTCCAGTTCGCAGAGAAGGGACAGCACGCGAACAGCAATCGTCAGCCCCGAGCCGGGCCGCCGATGCGGGAGATGAACTACCGCGGGCGGGAAAAGGAGAGAGTAATTCGGATGCGCAGGGAAACTACTAATGTGTGCTGCATAACTGGCGAGCAGTTGTGCACGTCTGATCTGCAGTGGAGGGACACCAGCCTCGACCAGTGGTTTGCGCAGCATGGTAGAGAAGTCATGTTGATGGTTCGCCTGATCTGAAACTGCTGCAACACATGTGGGGCACTACAGGGCACCATCTACGTGCACCCAAACCGCCACGCCTGCTCGTAATTGACGGAACAGCGAGCCCTGTGAGTAGAGACCGCGCAGGACCCCGTGGCTGGAATGAAGTGCCGTTCTGAACTGAAGCCTACAATCACGTTCTTTCTGTAAATATTAAGTAGCGTCCGTCCACGCCAACACTTGCATGGTGACCATTCAAGAAGATCTGTCACCTGTGCTTCGGTTATTATCTAAAAATAATTCCATTGAAAACTCAGCGATTTATTTTCCCACGCCTTGTTAACCATTTTAACTTACAGAGAAGCGATATCAGTGGCGAATTTTGGGTAAAACCTACACATTTCTCCTGTTGTTAAAATTTGCGTCTTTTCCCTGAACGCAGCGGAGTTTACACAGTGTTACGTCACTAATACGTTGTGCAGACAAAATTGCTACAGTTCTGAAACAGTAGTTTATCAAGAGAGGAACTCACCAAAATTAAAGGTCACTATCTTATGGAAAGGCACATCCTCTGTACAAAATATACGTACGATGCCTTCAATTATGTTGTTCCAAAATTGATAAGATTTATCGTTTCACCAGCTATCGTTGGCCCTTATAAACTACATTCTTTCATCGAAAAAGTTTGTAGTTCATGGAATAACATGGTAGATAATAAAGTTTTGCATGATACCCATATGGCAAAATACTCTCCTCTTTGCATGCTCTCAATTGCCAAAATCTGATTTCCAATCTCAAACTGTTCATGAAATATGAGGAATTTTGTGGGTATTTTGCTTTGGCTTTATCGCTGGTGCAAATGAGTGTGCTACATCAAATCAATTTTATCGTGACTGGTGACAGTAAGAGACCTCTACTAAAGTCTAAAAAAAATTCAACATTTTCGCTAAATTTCATCCGCAGCTAAATATTATGTAATATGATCCACACGCAAAATCATAGCGACCCCTATTTTTCATTGCAAACTTTATCGAATTTTTCGTAGTGTCTTACTTTCATGTATATATCACAATATGTATGAACATTAACGAAATTATAGTCACATCATTGCGAACCTGACATATGAAGGTACAAGTAAAGCAAAAATGAAACTTTTTTACCGTACGGTTTCCGTTAAATTGTTTGAGAAAGATTTCAGGGTTTGCGCCTCGATCCTGTCATCGCCGACCGGCCGAAAGGTGGCAGACACTGCCTGCCTCCCCTATGAGCAAACGAATGAACTCGTCCAGCGCTTTGGACGAAAATTGGTCACTACACATTGGCCACCGTATCCTGCGAGGAGGCTAGAACGCAACCTTGTGGAGCTCTACCTAGGACTTTCACGTAGAAACGATGCTGCATTCCATTTCGAAGCTGTACCAACACGATATTAAGCATACAGCAGTGTAATGTCTTGGTTTATCAGTTTATAAATACAACTTGCGTGTCATGAGAATATGGAAACAACCAGTAAAACTCAGTGCAGAAATCTTCGTGAACAACACGTATGTTGCCGAGCGGTCAATCAGCCTTTCAGATTGCTGTCGGCCGCGTGAGACGCAAAGACTAGCTCGTCATGGAAGAGAGAGGTTCTGTGCCAGGCTTGAAGTTCATTGCACATCTTATTGAGAAGTGGGCATTCAGTAATGAGCAACATCAAGAGGAGGATTTGTATATGGAACCAGTTTGTAGCAGCACCAGAGAACGTCAAAAATGCCTCAGCGTGTGCGGATTCGTCTATTGACGAAACTGGAGGTGCCGGCAGCATTTTGCTACGATTCTGAAGCGACGATAACATGTAGACAGACTGCTGCAGATCGGGTGGAACCGACTTATTTTATTAAGTGACCGCTCAGTAGCTTTACCTCATCATGTAGTGACTGCCGTAAACATTATATTTGTATTTATATGTTAAATATTTCGACCCCGCCTGAAACGTCTTTCTTAAAAAATAGTAAAACCATGAGCCATTTGAGGACTCTGGTAACGTACTTATCTAAGAAATCAGGTATTACGAACTTGTTTGCGTGTATAATGGATTGAAATCAGAATGGTTCGAATGGCTCTGACCACTATGGGACTCAACATCTGAGGTCCTCAGTCCCCTAGAACTTAGAACTACTTAAACCTAACTAACCTAAGGACACCACACACATCCAGGCCCGAGGCAGGATTCGAATTTGCGACCGTAGCGGTCGTGCGGTTCCAGACTGAAGCGCCTAGAACCGCTCGGCCACGGCGGCCGGCTTGAAATTAGACTCATGATTCATTGCACCTTGTAACTTGTGCTTTTAAAGTGAGTTTACAAACCACATTGTACTTATGCTCGTAGTTAGCGTCGTTCGTTATGATTCCCATTTTGTATATTCGATGCTGTACGAATGTGAGCATATATATGAAGTCTATTTCTGCTGAAGCGAATATGTTACGTCTTTTTTACTGAACGCTATATTACTTTTGCCCGCTGCTCGTGGTCTCGCGGATGCGTTCTCGCTTCCCGAGCACGGGGTCCCGGCTTCGATTCCCGGCGGGGTCAGGAATTTTTGCTGCCTCGAGATGACTGGGTGTTGTTGTGTCCTCTTCATCATCATCATTCATTCCCATTACGGTCGGAGGAAGGCAATGGCAAACCACTTCCACTAGGACCTTGCCTAGTTAAGCGGTGCGGGTCTCCCGCATCGTTCCCCTTCGCTCTGTAAAGAAGCATGGGAATTCATTTCATTTTTTCCATATATTACTTTTGCTGAGTTAATGTTGTGCCGCGTGCGAATCGGCGTTGTGACACAGCGATGCAAATACATGTGATCAGTGAAAACTGTTTGTGAGAAAGTCCTGCAGTAAAATTTATCATTTGTTTTTATATTTTCAGATGTGTTTTCTTAACATTTTGCAGGGGATTGTTTCACATTGTTTCTGTGTTTAGTTGCTCCGTCGTTGTCCTGTTACCAGTTAACTGCAACGATAGAAGCCGTATCAGAAGGCACTAAAATCAAAGATGTGTCGCTGCAGTGGTACACAATAGGTTTTCAATTCACAAGTGATGGTAACAGCCTCCAATAATTTCCGGAAGAATCCATTTACTGACGCATTAACACTTTAACTCTTCAGTGTTGCAAACTGCTGATGGACAGTCAGTTGCGGCAAAAGCAGCTTAAGGAGCTGTTGCACAACAAACCAGTGTGCACTACGTCACAGTGCTATGCCACCCATTCGGCATACATCGTGACGATCACCGCTCTTCTTTAGCCCATCTTAAGGATCTCCATCCCCTGTTTCGCTCAGATTTCTTAATTCCCATCCTTCGTCTTCTAATTGTCCTAGTTATGTCCTCAGTTTTTATTACATGCTTCTTGCTCCAATTTTATTTGCTCGGATATATCATATAGCCACGTCTGTCTTTCATCCTCTGTTCATTCCTCTTGCATTCTTTCTCAGCCCTCTCTTCTTCTCTCTCTTTCTTTTCCTGACTGTCTCCTTCTGTGTTCACCGAGATTCTTCCTCTTTCTTTTCTGCTCCCTGTCTCTCCTAATCCTTTTCTCCCCCTGTTCCGTCTCCTCCTCAACTGCCTCCAACTGTGCCAATACTTTCGTCAAGTGTTCCATTCTGCCTGCACTAATTTTTGTCAACTTACTTCTTTACTAGGTGGCTGCTTTCTCATTTCTCAGTTTCTTCTTCATTCCATCCTTTCACTCATCCACTTTTGCATCCAACCAGTAAATCTTTAAATATTTCCGATATATTTCGTGGTGACTCCAGCAGTCGGCCAGAGTCACCAAATATGACATACCGCCTCTTTACTTAGTTACTTAAATGAAGTTGATCACTTCCCGCTGACATTAATGCTCATCTTCCCAACACTGATAACTATATATAACTGCGTCGACAGTCTCACTATAAAATGTTTATGCAGTAAGACAACGGTAATCAAGAAATTGTCACAAACACACGCTGTCATCACTTTTCGTTTCCCAAAGACCCACCATATATTCAAAAGATCGGCAAATTACAATGATTTTAACCCCAAAAAATGCACAACAGTTAATGGAATTAAATAAACGTATGTTCATTTCATTTGCACCTGCCACAGACAAATAGTACAGAACACACTTGAATAAAGAAGCAACAAAAAAAACTGAAAGCACCTTAACGAATGGAAAGACCAACTAATAATAAGTGCGCGTCAGTAAAACTGAAGTTCTTTTATTAAATTTACATTCTGAGCTACTTTATGATATTACTACCCAGAAATTCAGGCCTCGTACCTCAAACAGTTACTTCAACTGCGCTGAGTCTCGGTAAAACTCTTAGTAACTCATAGGTTCTCCTGGATACTAGTCACGGTAAGAGAAAACTACGGATCCTCCAGTCCTTAACGGAAGACATTTTGTTCCTCTCGCCACTGATGTAACTAATCTACAACGTGTTCCACTCAACACTGAAGTCTGGAGTAACACTGACAACGCCTCCCTGCTTTCCGCCACTCCATGTAGAGCTCCAAGCCTCATCCCATGTCCAGCGTACCCACTGCTGTCGTGGTATTCTCTCGTCGCGATCCACTCTCGCCAACCCACCCTCTGACGGCCAAAACAACCTCAACACTGACTGATTCCGGTCTCTTCCACAATAAACTAATTGTTTTCTTCCTTCTTTACTGCTCGGTCATCCAATAAACATCCATAACGACGAGCGCACATTTGTCACTCGGCTTCCTGTTATCAAAGAATGGCTGGTATGGAGCTTCAGAGTAAAGCGTCTCAGTGAACGTAACGTCACGACATAGCTCGTCGACTGGAATTAAAAAGAATGAAAATGTAGTCCGTGAGACAGTTTTGTACAAGCTGGCTATTATTCATTTCACGGAATCTGATAAAACGTCAACACCATTTCCCAACAAAATAATTCATTGAACCACTGTTTGTATAGAACTGGGATTGCTATATTTATGTACATCCCATTATAGAATAAACCATAGTACTAGAGATGTGGTCACCGGATACAGTGTACTTGCTCTGTCCAATTCTATTTCAGGTGCGTTGTCATCATCCGCAATCGAATTTGCCGGGTTTCTTTGTTTTTCCTGTTTTTGGAGGACGTAATATGGATCAAAACTAGAAAAAAATGACTTGCATACGTAAGCTCTACAATGCATACAGCTATGAACACTTTTTCAGTAACTTTTCACATTGGAGAAGATGAACGAGTGATCATAGCTCATAATATTCTCCATGTTTACTCGACTTCTCAAAATATGGAATGCAAGCACGCTGAAGCAAAAGAGATGTGCTTCACATTATCCAGCATGAAGGATTGTTCGTAGCTGTTAAGGTATGCATCTTGCGGCCTATATTTATTAGACTGTTTTCGTTCCAATGATCGTTTGTGTGACATTCCTGAATATTCACAATCCCTGCTGAGACATTCTGTGTTTGTAGAATGAAATTTAGACCTATGGTAACCGGGGTGATGTTGACAATGCAGATCTAGCCTGCTCAGGGCTGTGAAAAACTTGCTCCTAAAACGAATCTGACTTGTAAAATTTGCTCGCGTCTTGAGACAATAAATTTCTGCTTATGTAGTAATACTCGAGTGTAGACCCATCTTTGTTTTAATCACCATGTCAGGGTATTACTTTTTTTTAAAAAAAGAAAGGTTGTAAAAAATACTGTTCAAAACTGCTGTACACGACAGACTTAACCACGCTAAATTCCCATGTGGTGCTGTTGCTGTTGTTAGTGAAAACTCTGCATTGAGCCATAAAATTTTATCACCTTTCCCATATATCAGAGATATAAAATTTCCATTTTGAGCACATTGGAGCTGTACTGACATCAACAGTGCGCTTTAGAATTTAAGTCAGTTCACCATCTCACAAACCATACACTGGGCACCCACCATCACTGCGTTAAGTCATACACATTTGTCTTTCTCTTTACAAAAGCGTTAATAATTATTGACATGTTAGAGGTAATAATTACTTAGTATTTCATTTTACATATTGCGACGTGATTGTTGAAATCACTGATTTTATTCCATTTAATTCAATGATTCGTACTAATGAAAATGTAGGTACTTTTTGTAGTACTGACAGAAATATGTTCTGAATGTTTATCCCAAACATTCTTGTATTCTGTCAATTGATTTTTCAATTCTCGAGGTGTCTGTACGTAGTTTCAAATCTACTGCGTATTTGTCCTATTTACACGGTTCTGAAACGATCATACATAATAAAACATCCCCTTAGAAAAATTAATGAATTACTGTGCTGATAAACCTCTTACGTTATTTGATTTTCTAACAGCTGAGCGGAACTGAACGTACTCAGACATTTCTCTCTTTCCTTATTCTGATCAACACTAAACTGACACACAATATTTTTAGTGCAACGCAATCTGACTTTCAATAATCCCTACTAAAGAATGGCCCTGACTAACAGTAACCTATACCTTTAATGAATCACTTACCTCACAAAAATCTTCGTTACTCTAACTACTGCAATACAGCCAATACTGCCAGCTAAATAAAAGATTCAAACTACTGAAGGCACTAACTGCTCATATGCACAGTTAGCAAATGAAAGATTTTTATAGAGAACAAACAATGTATTTACCTTAATAATGTTCATAAGTCATCATATATATATATATATATATATATATATATATATATATATATATATATATCAGTTCATGATATACAGTATTACAAATTTACTCTTCCTGATGGACACACGTCCAGATCGTCCGCTCTCAAAATTCTGCCATCTCTCTCCCCACATCCACCGCTGCTGGCGGCTCACCTCCAACTGCGCAACTCTACGCGCTGTTCACATCCAACGGCCCAACACTACAATAGCAAAAATTCCCACAATGCAAACCAGCCACAGACTGCTCACATCACAGTCAGTGATTTTCATACTGAACGCTACATGGCGTTACCATCATAAAAACCTAAAGAGCCTACTTACAATCGGCACAGAAATGTTTTTGTCTTCATGGTCTTTACTGCCCATGCATTTATTTGAAGACGGTCACATATGCACTCTTAGGCTTTATTTATTTTGACCTCTCCAAATGCTCATATAGTTTTGACCTAATATTTACCTAGATTGCCCCCATGAAGCAGGAATGCAACGGTGGGAACGTAATCCAGACCAAGTTGCCATCCGCGTCATACTGACGCCGCGTTCACAAGAAGTGCTACAGTACGTTTCATAGTGGTTGACAGATGATAGGTACAATGAAGTTGGGCAAAAAGAGCAAAGATATAATGCTCACCAAAGGATAAACCATGAACACTCTCTCAACAGTTCACAGTCTAAACACAAATATTTTTTCGTGTACCAGCACCTAAATAAAAACAATTAAAAACAATAATAACAGAATATTAAGTAGTATAATTTTAAAACCATCGCGGATTGACATTAGCAAACGTGTAAATACGCTGCCGATTTCTTGTGTATGACACCACTTATATATTTCGTATATCACAAACGTGAATCTGTATGTTTACGACAAAGTATTATTTTTCATCCCTAATCTTTGCGTTGCAGAAACAATTCAGAGTAACTAGCGACAATGTTGTTGATAAGCTTTATATTTCATTTACAAATGTTCGTATGTGGAAACAAAGTTTAATGCTAACTAGGTACACAAGCATATAGCAGTACAATGGAAAAACAACTGAATATTTAAAACATGAAACGACCAAGAAAACTAGATAACCAATCCATGAGTTGCAGCTAGGCAAACTCCGTGGCCTAATTTATGGGAGACATTCGAATGACGTTTCCGTCGAAATCACCGACAAAACTAAGATTTACCGCACATAACAGGAGGGGGGGGGGGGGTGAATAAAACTTCAGATACGGTAGATGGAACCAGAGATTATCGCACACTTACTCGGAGCTATGTCGCAGAAGGGAGATTATTTTCTGGTTAATAAGAATGACGGATCGAGGTCACCTGAGCTGGGGTTTGTTTGATCACTGCAATTCTTCGTTAAAAATCCATTACACTTGTGTCGTCGTCTGATATGACATTCCCTAAGTGGCAAAATTCGTTTACGGAGTGTCGAAGTAGCTATACAAATTGTTGTTGTTGTGATCTTCAGTCCAGAGACTGGTTTGATGCAGCTCTCCATGCTACTCTATCCTGCGCAAGCTTCTTCATCTCCCAGTACCTACTGCAGCCTACATCCTTCTGAATCTGCTTAGTGTATTCATCACTTGGTCTCCCTCTACGATTTTTACCCTCCACGCTTCCCTCCAATACTAAATTGGTGATCACTCGATGTCTCAGAACATGCCCTACCAACCGATCCCTTCTTCTAGTCAAGTTGTGTCACAGATTTCTCTTCTCCCCAATTCTATTCAATACCTCCTCATTAGTTATGTGATCCACCCATCTAGTCTTCAGCATTCTTCTGTAGCACCACATATCGAAGGTTTCTATTCTCTTCTTGTCTAAACAATTTATCGTCCATATTTCACTTCCATATATGGCTACACTCCATACAGATACATTTAGAACGACTTCCTGACACTTAAATCTATACTGGACGTCAACAAATTTCTCTTCTTCAGAAACGATTTCCTTGCCATTGCCAGTCTACATTTTATATTCTCTCTGCTTCGACTATCATCAGTTGTTTTGCTCCCCAAATAGTGAAACCCATCTACAACTTTAAGAGTCTCATTTCCAAATCTAATTCCCTCAGCATCACCCGATTTAATTCGACTACGTTCCATTATCCTCGTTTTGCTTTTGTTGATGTTAATATTATATCCTTCTTTAAGGATACTGTCCATTCCGTTCAGCTGCTCTTCCAGGCCCTTTGCTGTCTCTGACAGAATTACAATGTCATCGGCGAACCTCAAACTATTTATTTTTTCTCCAAGGATTTTAATTCCTACTCCGAATTTTTCTTATGTTTCCTTTGCTGCATGCTCAGTATACAGATTGAATAACATCTGGGATAGGCTACAACCCTGTCTCACTGCCTTCCCAACCACTGCTTCCGTTTCGTACCCCTCGACTCTAAAACTGAACAAATGACAGTCAAACAAAAGAAACCAAGTGTCATGAGCAAGTGTAAACAAGAAGGTAAGTAGGAATGGATACTTGAGGTAAGTTATGCAACAAAGAGCCACTACAGGAAATTGTTTTCATGCCTCCTGAATGAAAGATTATTTGACGCACGTTCATACGAACTTTTAGTGATGTTTCCATCAATAAATCCCTAAAATTTATGGCACATGCTTTTATACAACCTGTATACGTCATCAGTTTAAATTACATCACATGAAATAATGAAATTTTACTTGTTGTGTCTATTGTATGCTATGAACAAGACATGATTAAAACTTCCTGTCAGATTAAAATTATGTGCAGACTCCAACTCGGGACCTCCGCCTTTCGGGGGCAAGTTCTATATCAACATTTTTATTATTATTGTGTTATTATTGTAACCATTATTTTGTGCTATCTGCATTATTATGCCCAGTTCTTTTTGGTAGCTTTCTTTGGTGAGCTAAACAACAAAATTAAAAGTATGACCAAGTACACGTGCCAAGCAATTCATCATTTATATTAATGGATAAAATAACAGATAACTTTCGCAAAAAGAATTAACATAATAATACTGTCAAATATAATAATAACAGAAACCAACATCTTTACACTCACTCATCCATGAACCCCTCCACAGAATTTTGAACTGTATCCCCCCCTCTCTCTCACTCATGCACGCACACGGTATAAACATCATGAATAGAAGTTAGCCTGGAACACATACTCTGTTAGGTTGGCAACAAATTAGGTAAACATTCCTAAGAAGATAAAACAAGTAATGGAATCGCAATATTTACGTTGTGAAAAACAGTGTACCATGAAATAGTTGTATCGAGTGACAAAAGTACAATAGTCCACCACAAAAAAGTGTGAGAATCATGGTGAACAGTATGTGGAAGGTGAGAACACAAAGATGTGATTATATGACACTGATAAAAGTGGTAGTGCGACCTCCAGACCAGATGTAAGGAAACGCAGATCAGCAAATCGTAAGTAATTACCTTTTTTTTATAAAAAAATCGCGAAGTGAACTGTTTCAAATTCTATAACTAACAAACTGTATCGTTATAGATCCCACAGATGATGTCTCAGAACAGAAGAAGGTGAAACGCGTATGGGATAAGTAAAGTAACTAGCAGCAGGAAAAGGCAGTTTTACTTACAAAACAAGTATTTATATGCTTGCTGCGGAGGATGGCCACACAAACAAACTTGCTTTCATATTTGTTTGATGACGTAAATGTGATTTATTGTCGAATTCCTAAGCGCTGTAAGTAGCCATCTTTTTGCTTTTCTGACACTCCGCCATTGCTGGGGCGTGGTCTCTTCTTTTTAAGCCGTCGGATGTCTCCCAAATTTCCCGTACTGAGTTGTAGCCCTTCCTGTCAAGCCTTTGCACCCAGACTCACCAGCAACGGTCACCTCTGCTTTTACAGCCCCACCCCACTCCCAGCCGTGGGGCTCTCTGGCGGCGCTCAGCCTCACTCGGTGCAAATTCCAGCCAGCCAAATATCTCGACTACACACGAGTTACGTTACAGTGGATGAACTGGTGGAATGTTATAGAAAGCAATGAAAATCGACTCCCTTACGTTTCTTACTTCTGTAATGATGGTGTGGGGAGCTATTCAGTACGATAATAGAACTGATTTGGTAATCGTTGACGGAAGGCTGAAAGCTCCCTAACATGTGGCAAGATTGGTAAGCTATGTTGTTATGAGCTGGGAAGCAAATAACATTTTGCAGCAGGAGAATGCTGCACCCCACCCTGCTTTTACAACACAAATGCCTTGAGAGGTGTACGGGTCCTTCTCTGCCCTGTCCAGGTGTCTAATTACCCCCCCCCCCCACCCCACCCCACCCCGCCCCGCAGAGCAAGTGTGGGATGTGATGGGGAGACATGTACTTTCACATCAGCCTACAGTCAATGATATTTACGAATGGGCAAAGAATGTGTTACAGGAAGGGTAAGGGTGTGTACGATCCATGTTAGTTCTAATGTGTGAACGTTGAATCACTTAATACACATTATGTGATGAACATACCCATAAGATTTGATAAATTTCCCGGTTGCGTCACTGAATCATCGTCGGCTCCTATTTCAATTGTACGAATCGACAAGGTATTAAGATTTTCTTACTTACATTCATAAAACGCGGGATTTGTGTTAAAGTTAGAGATTATTAAAATAGTTAGCGAATGTTTATTTCCTAAAAATTACGAAATATTCCACAGATTTAAACAGTTTGAGCAGATATCGGCCACCTTCATAGCCTGATGTAAGCCAGCTGTACACATTGAATCTACATCAAAGTACACTCGTCGTCACAGGTAGATTGAAAAATAGGTGCGAAAGATTACATACCTGACTTATACCAATACAATATGAACACTTCGTTGTTGGTCTCCCATTCTTATTTTTCCCTGTTGTTTCTTGTACATATTGCACTTTGCCCGGGTTTCCCTATAGTTTACATATATTTTGCTGGGAATATCGAACACCATGTGACACTTTTTATTATTGAAATCTATTCCTACTGTGACAAATCCTGTGAACGTGCTGTCAGTTTCCTTGGTGTTTATTTCCTTTTTTCAAGTAAAACGTAAGAATTAACTCTATGATGGCTTTATCTTTCCTAAATCCCAGCTAATCGTCATTAATCTGCCAGGAAGTTTCATATCAGCGCACACTCTGCTGCAGAGTGAAAATCTCATTCTGGTAATCGTCTTCTATCAGATCCTTAGTTTTCTTTTTCAATCTTCTGTATATTATTCTTGGCAGCAAGATGGTTGCACGAGATGTTTATCTCGTTGTGCTGTAGTATTGTCGAACACGCTCTGCGTTACAGTATTCGGGACTGAATGAACGATATTTTTTTCCGAAAGTCTGATAGTATGTCTTCAGTCTCACATGTACTACAAACCCTTTTGAATATTTGTTTGATTGCCACTTGCTGGTCAACTTGTATTATCAGTCGTGAACTACGGCAGTGAGGCATAGCCCTTTATTTCAAAACTCAAAAACTGACGACTGCATGACGCAAATTTTATTAGGAAAGACAGCAAAAGAAACAAATTGTGAGGGAACGGACTGGAGGGGAATACATATGTAAAGTCGCAAATCATAATGAAATGAAAGACCTGTGCATCTACATCTGCACACATGTTACGCAAGCCACCGTTTGGTGTGTCGCGGAGGGTACCCTGAACCACTACTAGTCAATTCCTGCCATATTCCACTCGTAAACAGAGCGAGAGAAAAACGGCGATCTGTATCCCTCCGTACGAGCCCTAATCCACCTAATCTTATCTTTATGGTCCTTACGTGGAATGTACGTTAGCGTCAATGGAATGGCTCTGCAGTTAGCGACAAATTCTGGTACTATAAATTTTTCAATACTACTCCTCGAAAAGAACGTCGCCCCACCTCCAGTGATTCCCATGTGAGTGCCCGAAGCATCTCCCTGATACTAGCATGTTATTCATACCTACCGGTAACAAATGTAGCAACCTCCCTCTGAATTGATACTATTGCTTCTTTTGATCCGACCTGATTTGGATCCCAGACACTCGGACAGTACTCAGCAATGGGTGGCAGTAGCGTCCTATATGCGGTCACCTTAACAGAAGAACCACAGACTTTTCCCATGGAACTAAGTCTACCATTCGCCTTCCTATTACAACACTTACATGCTTTTACTATTTCATATCTCTTACGCCCAAATATTTAATTGATGTGGCCGTATCAAGCAGCGTACTACTGACACAGTGTTCGAACATTATGGGTTTGTTTTTCTTACTCATGTGCATTAGCTTATATTTTTCTACATTTTGAACTAGCTGCCATTCATTACTATTATTAGAAATTTTATTTAAGTCATCTTTTATCCTACAGTCATCAATGACGACACCTTAGCGTGCACTACAATATCAGCAGCAAACTTCCTTCGGCTGTTGCTTACCCTGTCCTCAGACTATCTATGTGCACAGAAAATAGTAGCTCTCCAAACACTATTCCCTGGGGCACTCCAGGTGATACCCTTGTCTCTGATGAACACAGGCTGACAAGGACAACATAATGGGTTCTGTTACTAAAGAAGTCTTCGAGCCACTCACATTCTCGGGCACCTACGTCGTAGGCTTGTACCCTTCTTATCAGCTGACAGTGTGGCACCATGTCAAATGATTTATAGAAATCTAGGAATGCAGAATCCACCTATTGCCCTTCATCCATGACTCGCAGGACCTCATGTGAGAAAAGGGCAAGCTATGTTCTATGAGTGATTCTTCCTAAGACAGTGCTCATTCCAGATGAATGGGTGATTAATGGACCGAGGAAATTCTTTGCAGGAGACCAAGACGAATTAACACAGAAATTTCGTCGCTATTAAACACTAAAGGATCCATGCCGACGTCTCCATAAGCCAGTAACGCAGCTATAGTCAACGTATGATTCTGCTCCTGGGAGTCAAGTATATTTTTTCCGATGCAACACTGCAAGTTTATAATATGTGTCCCGCCCTCACATTATCGATTTAACTCAGAAATCGCGTCCTTATTAAATATTAAAGCACCCATGCCGACTTCTCCACAAGCGAGTATCGCGACTACGGTCAACGTATGGATCTTCTCCTCTGAGTGAATTATACATCTTCCAATGCACCACTGCTTGAATTCTGTAACCCTTGCACCCTCACATTGACGATTTGACACAGAAATTGTGTCGCCATTAAATAGTAAAGGATCCATGCCTACTTCTCCCCAAGTGAGTACCACGGTTATGGGCAACCTATGGATCTTCCCTGGGTGTCAAGTATCTTTTTTCCGAAGCACCACTGCTAGTTTACCGTACCCTCGCACCCTTACATTGACGACTTAACACAGAAATAGCGTCGCTAGTAAAAACTTAAGGATCCATGCTGACTTCTACCCTTAGCGAGTAATGTGGCTACAGTCAATACTAGATCTTCTCCTGGGAGCCAAGTACCTTTTTTCCAATACACCACTGCCAGTATACTGTATCACTCACACCCTCAAGTTGACGAATTAACAGAGAGATTGCGTAGCTATTAAGTACTAACGGATCCATGTCGACTTTTCCTCAAGCGTGTAACGCTGCTACGGTCGAAGTATGGATATTCTACTGGCAGTCAAGTATCATTTTTTGAAACACCACAGCCAGTTTATTGTATCCTTCGCACCGTCACATTGACGAATTAACACAGATATTGCGTCGCTACTTAATAAAAAATGATCCATGCCGACTTCTCCCCAAGCGAGTGAGGTGGCTGCGATGATCACATGGATTTTTAGCCGGGGGTCAAGTATCTTTTTTCCAATTCACAACTGCTATTTTGCTGTTTCCCTCGTGCCCTCACATTGACGATTTTTCACAGAAATTGCGTCTCTATTAAATACTAATGGATCCATTCCGACATCTCCCCAAGCGAGTAGGACGGCTACGGTCAATGTATGTATATTTTCCTGGGATTCTAGTCTGAACTGATTCGATGGCTTCTTTTGACCCGACCTGGTTTGGATCCCAAACACTCGATCAGTACTCAGCAATGGGTTTCGGTAGCGTCCTACATGTGGTCACTTTTACAGATGAACCACACTTTCCCAGGACTTTCCCAATGCAACGAAGTCGACAGTTGTCCTTCCTATTACAATATTTACTTGCTATTACTATTTCATATCTCTTACGCCCAGATATTTAATCGAAGTGGCCGTGTCAAGCAGCGTGCTTTTGACACAGTGTTCGAACGTTATGGGTTTGTTGTTTCTTACTCATGTGCACTAACTTGTGTTTCTCTAAATTCGTAATTAACTGCCATTCATTGTAATAATTAGAAATTGTATCTAAGTCATCTTTCATCGTACAGTCATTCAATGACGACAGCTTAGCATGCAATACAGAATCATTAATAAAAAGCTTCCGATTGTTGGTTATCCTGTCATCAGATCATTTATGTGTACAGAAAATAGCAGCTCTCCTAACAGTATTCCCTGGGACACTCCCGGCGATACTCTTGTGTCCAATGAAAAATGGCTGACAGGACAAGACAACTGGTTCGAGCCACTCACATTCTTGGGCACCTACGTCATAGGCTTGTACCCTTCTTAACAGCTGACAGTGTGGCACCGTGTCAAATGATTTAGAGAAATCTAGGAATGCAGAATGCACCTGTTGCCCTTCATCCATGGTTCGCAGGACCTCATGTGAGAAAAGGGCAAGCTATGTTTCGCATGAGTGATTTTTTCTAAGACAGTGCTGTTTCCAGACGAATGGGTGATTAATGGACAGAGGAAATTAAGATATAAGAAACGACCGAAAGGACGGCATATGAAAAAGTTGGCTGATGAAACCAAACAGCATGCAGGAAGAGCGTGATCACATCTATTTTATAATGGCAACTCTTACCTAAAGGTGGTAACATCGACCGTGAGACTGGTTTACGCTGCCCACAATCTCTCTGCCGTCTCGTACCACATTCTGCCAAGGCGCCAGACCTAGATTTAACGCTAAATCAACATTTTTAGTGGAGTTTAGGAGAGAGTTGTGCACAAAATTTCTTCCGAAATATAAAAGAGGTACAATTTATTATCCATGGCTTCATAAAACGTTAATAACACAGATGAATAAGAATGCCCAGGGCCCTGAGCGTCGCTTGATCTAGGTGCAGGGTATGGGAGTGCATTACCTAGCGTGGCATGAGTGAGGAATGCTGTTCTGTGGCGGCTACACAGCGGGTCGTTTGTCCGGGTCGCTGCTTCAGAGGGCCGACAAGTAAACAGAGATTGCTGCTGCCCGCGCTTGGTGGCTCCCAGGCGCTGGCTGTGTGCAGTGGCCGCTGGCTTTGCTGCCCGACTCTGCCACCACTGACTGAGCCTCACATGGGAGACCCCTGCAGTCCACAACTTGCCATAGAGTGACGCAAAATCTCCATATAACAACTGTGTTTCCCCTTCCCTTCGTTAGGCAGGAAGAGGGTTTTGTTTAGCAGCGCCACGATTGGCTTTGCTCATAATCTCCGCCTGCCAAAGACCGCCATTCTAACAAGAGCGTCGCTTCTTCTACTTTCTTTCAGCTTCTTATTCACAAGCTAAGATCACGCAACAACTTCAATTCTTCGTCATTATTTATTATTTCCTGTTAGTCAGGTACACCTTTGACTTCTCTCCGTATCTTTTCCTTTCTTCTCTCGTTGTTGTTCCCAATTGTTTGTTTCTTAGGCATTGAAATCATCCAAAGTTGGTATCTCGTTCTTAAAAACTTTTCCTCTTGTTGTCTCCGAGTAATGTCGATTCTTTCTAGTTTTTTCGTATTTATGTAAACCATTCTATTGCTGCTTTCTTTTCATAGAAACTCTGGAACATTTGTTTCGCTAGAATTTTCTGAATCGTTCGTTAGAGGAGTCCAAATAAGGCTAATGGTCACTTTGTTACTCCTTCTGATATTTTTTTAATATTTTAGTACATCTCCTCGTTACATCCTATTTTCCTATAATTTATAGCGCATTACAGCAATTACTTTTCGAATAATCGTCTATTATGTTCCTACTTTCTGTCCAGCCTGTAGTCCGTCGTTAAGCACTAACATACATGTATTTCTTTTACCTTTCCCACTGGTTTCTAGCGTTTTACTTTCTTTTTCTAGATACGCATTTTCGTTGTAAATATTTTTGTAAACCATATCCTCTTCACATTATATTAACATCTACACTACTGGCCATTAAAATTGCTACACCACGAAGCTGACGTGCTACAGACGCAAAATTTAATCGTCAGGAAGAAGATGCTATGATATGTAAATGATTAGCTTTTCAGAGCATTCACACAAGGTTGGTGCTGGTGGCGACACCTACAACGTGCTGACATGAGGAAAGTTTCCAGCCGATTTCTCATACACAAACAGCAGTTGACCGGCGTCACCTGGTAAATCGTTGTTGTGATGCCTCGTGTAAGGAGGAGAAATGCGTACCATCACGTTTCCGACTTTGATAAAGGTCGGATTGTAGCGTATCGCGATTGCAGATTATCGTATCGCAACATTGCTGCTCACGTTGGTTGAGATCCAATTACTGTTAGCAGAATATGGAATCGGTGGGTTCAGCAGCGTAATACGGAACGCCGTGCTGGATCCCAACGGCCTCGTATCACTAGCAGTCGAGATGACAGGCATCTTATCCGCATGGCTGTAACGGATCGTGCAGCCACGTGTCGATCCTGAGGTAACAGATGGGGACGTTTTCAAGACAACAAACATCTGCACGAATAGTTCGACGTCGATTGCAGCAACATGGACTATCAGCTTGGAGACCATGGCTGCGGTTACCCCTGGCGCTGCATCACAGACAGGAGCACGTGCGATGGTGTACTCAACGACGAACCTGGGTGCACGAATGGCAAAACAACATTTTTTCGGATGAATCCAGGTTCTGTTTACAGCATCACGATGGTCGCATCCGTGTTTGGCGACATCGCGGTGTACGCACATTGGAAGCGAGTATTCGTCATCGCCATACTGGCGTATCACCCGGCGTGACGGTATGGGGTGCCATTGGTTACACGTCTCGGTCACCTCTTGTTCGCACTGACGGCCCTTTGAACAGTGGACGCTACATTTCAGATGTGTTACGACCCGAGGCTCTACCCTTCATTCGATCCCTGCGAAATCCTACATTTCAGCAGGATAAAGCACGACCACATGTTGCAGGCCCTGTACGGCGCGTTTCTGGATACAGAAAATGTTCGACTGCTGCCCTGGCCAGCACATTCTCCAGATCTCTCACCAACTGAAAACGTCTGGTCAACGGTGGCCGAGCAACTGGCTCGTCGCAATACGCCAGTCACTACTCTTGATGAACTGTGGTATCGTGTTGAAGCTGCATGGGCAGCTGTACCTGTACACGCCATCCAAGCTCTGTTTGACTCAATGCCCAGGCGTATCAAGGCCGTTATTCCGCCAGAGGTGGTGATTCTGGGTACTGTTTTCTCAGGATCTATGCACCCAAATTGCGTGAAAATGTAATCACATGTCAGTTCTACTGTAATATATTTGTCCAATGAATACCCGTTTATCATCTGCATTTCTTCTTGGTGTAGCAATTTTAATGGCCAGTAGTGTATTACATCCATTACGCATTTTCTCTACTCCTTTCTCTTCTATAGTTTCTCCAAGATGTTTAAATGTACTAATTCGCTCTGTTTTACTTATCTGTGTTTCTCTGTTACTTTGCGCTTCTTTAATATTTTTCTTTTTTTTCTGGTGGTATTCTGAGACCAATTTGGATTAATAAATTATACTATTATTGGTTTGCCGCTTAAGATCCTGTAACGAATAATCTATTTGAAGTAAGAAATATTTTGTGTAAACGATCTTTCCTTTCGTTAATCTTTCTCCTTTGCTTTATTAACTTTCCTCTTGCGTATCGCTGCCAACTTGTAGCGGGAGCGTCCTACTTTTTGTGTACGTGAAAACTATATGGAGCCATTAAAAAGTTTCCGTTCGAAGGCCGTAGAGACCACATTCGGTATGCCAGCCAGGCAAAATCGCTGTGAACATTGATGCAGTCACCCCACCGATGCACCAGGCTGGAGATACCCTTTACGTAAACCACCAGGACCTGCAGCGTGAAGAAGTCTGTAACTGCATGCTGCCCATCCTTGTCGGACAAGGATCATTGACCCTTCAAACCTTTTTTGATACACTGAAGATGTGATAACCGCTCAGGGAGAGAAGAGGACTACAGGGCGAGTGCTGGAGTGTCTCCCACTTGTCCATAATAGATAGGGTTGGCTTCCCAGATAGATCGGTGCCTTGTATCGAATCACGACCGGCACAGAACTACAGTTCACAACGTTGCTTTTCGACAGACATACTGTCCCACACTCATTCTTCATTCTGTGATGGATATCTACCGGTGTTTGTTCTTGGGCAGCCGATTCTGTTTGGACGCATTTGGTAATAACGTCGCCAATGATAACATTTCCGATATGCCGCATGCACGTCGGAGAGGCACGATGCCATACTAAATTCCTTGCCTACATATCGGTGCTTGTATACTCGCATACACGCGGCAATATCGCCTTCAAACGGAAACTTTTTGATCGTTCTTTATAGCATTGCTTTTCATGGTTTCCTGTCTTCAGCGTAACGAACTGCGCTGGCGCCAGATCATCGCTGCCTTCACGTCACACAGTTCTGTTTACTTCTAAGAGCAAGAGAGTACATGAAATCGTGACCGAGATGAACTCTTCGTGCATCCCAAAATATGCCATACTGTATGTGTGAGTAAATGGTATAACGGATTAAGTTTAGTGAACTTACTCGAATACCGAGCTGGCCCGTTAGCACTAACAAAACTGTAGAATGATAATGGAAGGTCGGTACGGACACTACAATGTGAATATCGTTACTAAAGCAAATTTCAGGACGAGGTAGCGAATGTCAAATGGGAGATGATTATGATAGTTACGGTGGTGATGACGTATCATCTAATTTTCTCACATAGCTGTGCTCTTGAATTAGCGCAGTTTTCAAAACAACCTGGTATTGCATATTTTATACAGACTTCTTTGTGTAATTCATTGCGGGGAGAATCAAGAAATTAATTTCAGTATTTACAGCGAAAGTATTGCAGAATTCCCGTGTTGTGCTGGAAGAAGAGTTGCAGAAGTAAAAACTCTACTTACACTTGTTTACTGCAAGTACAACACTACATCTAGTCTGCGAAAATCCTGACTTATTCCTCTGCAGTCGAGCTCAACAATCTTGTGACGCTTCCATTACATTGCATCTACACATCCAAAAACATTTTCTCTCGGTTGCTACAGGTGGCAGATTTGTGACACTGAATATTGTAAGTGCGACAATCGTCTCGAGAATTCTGCAGATTATGGCTAGGTCATGTGTCTGCAGTAACCTTTCTTCGAACAATACCAATGCCGCGGGATGTGCAGCAGAACTTTTGTGAAGTTTGGAAAGTGGGAGATAGGGTGCTGGTGGCAGTAAATTTGTCAGGAAATGAAATGTCGTGTGACGAGGGCCTCCCGTCGGGTAGACCGTTCGCCTGGTGCAAGTCTTTCGATTTGACGCCACTGCGGCGACTTGCGCGTCGATGGGGATGAAATGATGATGATTAGGACAACACAACACCCAGTCCCTGAGCGGAGAATATCTCCGACCCAGCCGGGAATCGAACCCGGGCCCTTTGGATTGACAGTCTGTCGCGCTGACCACTCAGCTACCGGGGGCGGACATTCGTCAGGAAAGGACGCGACATACTATTATTTTTGCCGTATGTTTTACAGACAAGATTAGCATGAATCCTTAGCCTTCAAATGGTATATTGAAATGTGCATTGAAACTGAACTCGTCTTGTGTGTTAGTTTTATCATATGGTATTTTGTTGGTAAAGAGCGTGCTATTGAGTCCGTTGAAAGTCAGCGTGTTTATTTGTAGGTTCGCTCGCCGATCTCCCCTGCATCTCTCCAACTCCACGTCGACGTAGAGTAGCTGAAACTTTCTACAGAACTTAGAATCACCAGAAAGAGTCTCACATGATTATCTATCAGAGATGTACACTCGTTTCCTTCTTCCTTGATTACAACATTTGCTCTTACTATCGAGTTGTAATACGTAATATTCACAATTATGAGTTCCCTTCGTCTTTATCACAGCAAGAACCAAATGGGAGTCATTAACAATACATTCATGCCTTTCGGTTTTATTATGCCGGCAGACACATCCTTTGCTCCTAAACAAAGCACTGCATATGACATAGTTATTTCCGTAATAAAATATTATATTACATTGAGTCCATCTTGCATAGCTGAGTCAGCAGGGCACTCGCCCGCGAAAGGCAATGGTCCCAGTGCCGTCTTCCTATCTGGCATAAAGCTGTAAAACCACAGAAAGTTGAAAATCAGCGCACACTACACTGAAGAGGGAAAATTCATTTTAGAGCATTCAAAATGTTCCACAAGATGCGACGTCGTCGCGTAAAAACAGTGACCAGTGTATGTAATAAGTTTCCTTTATTTTACAGGCCGCTGTTTTAAATTAAGGTTCAAAGAACACTCACAGTCACGAAACAAAACGGCTTTGGGACAACATTTATCTGATACTGGTCATTCCATAGGGAGCATTGAGAACTATTTGCGTGTTCTTCACAGAGTGGAAAAAGGCCGTGCACTTAATTTGTTAGAGGAGGTTGAAATATGTAAAGCAAGAAATGCCGGCCGGTGTGGCCGAGCGGTTCTAGGCGCTACAGTCTGGAACCGCGTGACTGCTACGGTCACAGGTTCGAATCTTGCCTCGGGCATGTATGTGTGTGATGTCCTTAGGTTAGTTAGGTTTAAGTAGTTTTAAGTTCTAGGGGACTGATGACCACAGAAGTTAAGTCCCATAGTGCTCAGAGCTATTTCTTTTGAAAGCAAGAAATAAAGAACCAACCAAAGGGCTTAACTCGCAAAACGGCTTTGTGCCCACTGCCTACTTTGCTTTATTTGACAATGTTTAAGTCTGATCACTGCACGCCTCTGTTACACATGGTGTGTTGATAATTTCACCTAGTATTGAGTGCCTCTCATATTTACCTCGTTTTCATACGTCTTACCCATGAGTCTACTACGTTATTGTTCCTTCTCTATTCCTTTCATAGACTGCATTAGTCAGATAATGTGGATCATCCACTGTTATGGAATTTTATCATTCTTTTCTTGCAACGGAGTGCGGCAGGGTAGGAGGGGGCCCTCTGCCGGTCACGTTCCTCCAACCACTTCCCGCCTGTGCAGAATTCTGGCGTTAGCGCTAACAGAGGGCGCTGATTATGTGCAGCACCATGTTTTCTTCCATTTGTGGCTCCTTTAGCGATTTGTTTTATGGTTGTTCAATATTACCCGGTGAACTATCGACGGTGTTGAATATTTATGTAATTATCTAGAATATTGGCACTAGAGCACATGTCGACCACTGTTTTTTAACTCTTCCTCTTTTTAACGATATTACTTTTGTCATGTTCATCTTTTTATTGCTTTTAATTACTGTAATGCCTTTTATACGATATAAGCTTATTACAGACTTCGACTATTGTATACCCCTTTATTTTCGCTGTTTCAATTAATCATTGAAAACTAGTGTATGCCGACATTAGTGACATCTGGTGAACTTACAACACAAACATCTTGTGGCTACTGTGCGGCAGCTTGTTTTAAACAGTAGTACTACTGACAACATGACTCGTGTATGTGATGTCATTTATATGTATTTGACGATGCTGGTGCTGATTCCGCATTTAACATTTGACGATGCCACTATGGATGTAGTACATTAGGACTATGTTTTTATGAAACAGGTATGCCTCTTCACATTTAAAGCGCACAAATGTAAATTTTGTCACTACTGCTTTTCATTATGGTCTATGTATTGTTCTTAAGCTGTAGACAGTTTGCGAGTGTATTTATGTTTTTTTCCATTTTTGCTGCAGATGTGCTGATGGTCATTAAAGACCGAAACCGGTAATGTGTTAAAAAAAAAAAAATTGTGACCATAGACGTAAAGTAAAGGAAAGATTCCAAAAGTTTATTCGCCCTATTGTCATATTTATTAAGTAATCATTAATGTCAACTTATTTATTCACAGATATTTTATTCCTTAAAACTGCTGTAGTCGCAAAGAAACACAAAGCTGTATTTTGTGTTTCCGAGCGTCCAATTTCGTTCGTCGGCCTTCGGATAAAGAAGACTTGCCTCCGACATTAGGACTGTCAGACACATCGATAAAGAGTTGAAACTGGCCAGTGAGTCGGAGAATTTTCTCATTTCGACGGCAAGAACGACTTATGCCGAGAGCGGAGATTGCCCAGGCATTTGCATGGAAGGAGGTCCCAGTGCACGGAAGCGATCTTTAAATTGCGCGCACACGAAGAGAACTTTTGCGTTGCCGCCTGGTATGAGAGTTACAATCTGTTATAGTGGGCTGGTGCACAGAAGTTCCTGTTCACTTGGAATGTGAGAAGAGCGGTTTCACTGGATTGCAAGCAGTTTAACGTCTGTAGCTGGAATGTAATTTATGGACTAGCGTGTTTTTATGCATTCCCTCTTTCTGGCCTTGGCGAATGTACGACAACCATTAAATCCCCACCCTGATTGTTTAAGCTTTAGAACGCCCATGTATAAATCAGCTTCAACGTATGATAACTTTACAGATGAGTTTAAGTGTTCAATATAGAAACGCCTCAGGCTGGAGCTATTCCGTCGTTTCATTTTTATTAATACTATAACAAGCTGACTAATCAGACATTGGTCGGGCATTCATTTTGCCAATTTCCTATTGGATCGAAAGCAAAAAAAGAAGTGCACTTTTAGTGAAATATCGTAAAAATTTTAATTTCCATGTATTTGTAAAAACACCTTTTAAATTATAAAATAGCCTTAAAAAGAAATATGTACAAGCACAGTAACCAAATTAAGAAACACGGTCTCGGATAGTTTCTGCACCATGGGCGCAGTTGCTTTGTGTGTCTACAACGCTGCTTTTTACTCATCTCTACACTGACTCATCTTCATAGCTGTATAAAGGGCTATCGATTTCGCCTACAACCGTTCGCGCTTCGCAGTTGAGAGCTGTCGAAACCGCTTCCAGGTGGCAGGGGTTTTCTGTACGTTGTCTCGGCTGAAGTAGTGTCTTAGTAATAAAGAACAATTGTATTAAAACGTCATGCATTGCGCGACTTTTCACGTATGACAGTGTTTATGACTTGACATCTCTTGAATAATGTGTCGTATAATTATATATTTGTGTACATACATCCAGTGGCATATGTGGATACTTCCAGCGAAATATGTTTCTAATAGACTTACTAGTAAAGAAGTAATGCAAAGTTGTTAAGGCTTTCGTGGCCACTTGTTGCAAACTGCCTATTGGCTTCTGTCTCGGCTTCTTCGCCCGACGTTCTTCTCATGATTTTACTGATGTTTCGCCAGCACAAGTGTCTGGCGTTGCCGCAGCTTCACCAGTGGCCATTGCTGGTGGTCAACTGGAGCCGAGCAAATACAGCTTCACAGGTGGCTCACGGTCCTACAGTGTTGGTGCATGGAAAACCGTTCCATACGACAATGACGTCATTCCAAAGACATCACTGGAGTCCAGTTTGAAGGTATGACGGTGGGACTTGAAGTTTCATATCATCCTCCGACGTTGGAAGTTCATGTTGCAGGCAAATACTAACTACCTAGGAACGACATTAGGTATAACAGTGGTGGTTTACGATGGTCGATACCCTTCGAGTGATCAAGTCAACACTAACGCTTTTTGAGTGGCAGTAATAGTGCAATAGTTATCCATGGTCAGAATTGGACGATGAGAGGAACAGAGTGTCGATCACAGTACTCGGGAGCTTGGTGCCAGTGTCTTGTAAGCCAGTGACCATGACGCACAGGTCTTCTATTTGGGCCTAGAGACGCCTTGCCTTCTCTCGCATGGACTTCTTGGGAGTGACTATGTCCGTTTCCTTGTAGAGTGTAACTACCCTAGTGAGGGTAGGAACATTCAGGCTGCACTGGAGCATCTTATTCTGCAGGCGCTGGACGGTCTGCATCCGGGAGGCACAAATCGTAGCCCACACAGTAGAGCCATAGGTGAGAAACGGGTGGACAACCATCCGTTACAGCTGGAGCTTGGTGTAGTGGTTCAGTTTCCTGTTGGTGAACACTGGGTACAACGCTTTTATCAGCCTGAGTCGTTTTTGGGTTACACATTCTGCATGGCGATGGAAGAGCAGTTTCTTATCTATCCGGGCACCTAGATATTTGGTATCAGTGGACCACGGAACCTCGACGCCTGCAATACTGACTTTGTGGCAGTGTATGTGCCATTTTGTGAAGTAGACTGCCATAATTTTAGCGGCAATCTTGTTGGAACGACACCAGATCACTGGCGCGTCCACCTGCCTCTGGAGTCGAACAATGAGCTGCTCCGTGTTGCAGCCGTTGGTATAGAACGCTGTATCATCAGCATATTGTGGTGAGTGTTCATCGGAGGTGAGGGTATCATCTGGAGTGCCCCAGGGAAGTGTGGTAGGTCCGCTGTTGTTTTCTATCTACATAAATGATCTTTTGGATAGGGTGGATAGCAATGTGCGGCTGTTTGCTGATGATGCTGTGGTGTACGGGAAGGTGTCGTCGTTGAGTGACCGTAGGAGGATACAAGATGACTTGGACAGGGTTTGTGATTGGTCTAAAGAATGGTAGCTAACTCTAAATAAAGATAAATGTAAATAATTAAGGCAGATGAATAGCAAAAAGAATCCTGTAATGTTTGAATACTCCATTAGTAGTGTAGCGCTTGACACAGTCACGTCGATTAAATAATTGGGCGACATGAAGTGGAACCAGCATGTAATGGCAGTTTTGGGGAAGGCGGATAGTCGTCTTCAGTTCATTGGTAGAGTTTTGGGAAGATGTGGTTCATCTGTAAAGGAGACCGCTTATAAAACACTAATACGACCTATTCTTGAGTACTGTTCGAGCGTTTGGGATCCCTATCAGGTCGAATTGAGGGAGGACATAGAAGCAATTCAGAGGCGGGCTGCTAAATTTGTTACTGGTAGGTTTGATCATCACGCGAGTGTTACGGAAATGCTTCAGGAACTCGGGTCGGAGTCTCTAGAGGAAAGGAGGCGTTCTTTTCGTGAATCGCTACTGAGGAAATTTAGAGAACCGGCATTTAAGGCTGATTGCAGTACAATTTTACTGCCGCCAACTTACATTTCGCGGAAAGACCACCAAGTTAAGATAAGAGAGATTAGGGCCCGTACAGAGGCATATAGGCTGTTTGGGAGTGGATCAGGAAGAGAAGATGCTAGTTGTGGTACGAGGTACTCTCTGCCCCGCACCGTATGGTGGATTGCGGAGTATGTATGTAGACGTAGATGTAGGCGTGAATAAGCTAGGGCGTTGACCTTGCTGAGAAGCCAATAAAGTCTTATCATGGAGGAAATTATCCATGATCCTCACGTAGATATTGGGGATGGTCGTCTGTGTCGGCATTTTGTGCACAAGATTTTCCTGCAAACTCTTGTCGTACGCATTTTGCAGGTCCAGGAAAACCACTGTCGTCGACATGGTGGAGTTAAAGCCATTGCTGAAATGTTCCATGACCCTAAGGCCTTGGAGATCGGCGGACATTTGAGAAGTGAATCCAATCTGTTTGAGACAGATTGTCCCACCCGACACCAGAGGCTGGGATATGCGGTGGAGGCCATGGTATTAAGAAGGCTAATAGGACTGTTGTTAGTAGGGACTGTAAGATCCTTCAAGGGCTTGGGCATGGCAGTCATTCTGGCCTGCATCAACTCTGGGAGAAAAAGGCCAGTTGTGAGACAGCAGTTCAGGATGCTGCTAAATAACGCAGTGGCTTGCGTGAGAGGTGGCTGAGGTGTTCGTTGAAGATGCCATCCAAACCTGGAGCTGACTGCCCACACTTCTGCCGAAGGGTCCATTGTATTTCCGCTGTGGATGTAAGATGAGTGGCAGTCGGAGGTGGTCTTTGTCTGAAAGTGGCAACGGCCGCTAGAATATCGAGTTCATCTTGCAGTTCATCAGGTGTGAGTTCCCGGATGAGCAACAGGTTCTGAGCCTCATACGCATCGGTCAGTGTTTCTACCACATGGAGGGCACCATAAGATAAGGTATCCACTATGCAGATGGGATGGTTGGTCAACACTGCAGATCACTGCAGGACTCAGTTAAAAACCAATTTGGAATTATGTTGGAAGAGTAAGGCAGACAACTTGTCCACCCATTGTTCCATTTTTCAATCGTCGAGCTGTGGCAGAATTCATGCTGAAGAAGCTTCATGTGATTCTTATCCTGAGGATCACGAAACTGATTCCACTGACTGTGGTAGCAGTTCTGTATTCTGAGCTCGAGCAAGAGCGGGGGCCAAGTCGCTGAGTGGAGTTAAAGCTCTTGTGACAAGGGAAGTAGAGGCCTTCATCGCCTTTCGGATTTTTGTGTTTAGGTAATCAACAGCACCAACCAGAATGGCAGGCGTTGTTAGTTCGAAAAGTGAGAGAGTGGTGTAATTAATGGTCCTGAAGAAATTTGTCTCAGTCCATGATGGTCAAGATAGAACGGACGTCTAAAGAAAGAGCGACATCAGTAAGGTGCAGGAGCACAGTGTGGTCAGATGCCAGTTTGTGGAGTGTTTCGACGATAAGTGCACCGCAAAGTACTTCGAAATGGCCACCTCCAGAACCTCCGGCTGGCAGTCGGAGCGGACTGGCATATGTGTCGGAGTTTAGGGGCCATAGACTGAGAGTGCCAGAGGATCTTCCACGTAGAGGAGGTCTGCCTTTCGGATTACGAACGCGAGAATCTCAAGTCGGACGCATGGAATTCAGATCTGCCCCAACAGTGAGTCTGTCGAATGACGTCAAGGTACGGGGGTTTACTTCGAGAAGTGGTAGGTAAGAGCTGAAATACACCGCAGCAGAAGTTATTGCATCAAGGCAGATGGAAACAGTGCCTGCCCTAGCCTCTATATGTCTATATGTTCAAGTGGTTGGAGAACCTCGTGATTATGGATGAGTGACTTATGCAGAAACACTGCCTTGCCCCAACCTCGGCGATGGAGTTGGTTAGTGTGATAGCAAACCATGTTGCAGAGACAAAAAACGTAGTGGGTTTCAGGTGGGTTTCTGAGTTAAGGAAAATATCCACATGGTGCTCGTAGAAGAAACCAGTTCAGTCTGCATATCTTTAAGACCATAGCATTAAAAATACAGACAACTAGATCGTAAGGAGACTGATGGTGGTGCAGTGGGTGGGTCGCCATTATAGCAAAATCTCGCTAAGCTCCTCAACAAGGTTGATGACCTTAGTGAGCCTGTCCTTTGACCGACGGATCTTTTGAGCTGTTTCATGAATGAGAGCCCTGATGAGGGGCCACATGAACAGAAAGATGACCTGGAGGATCTCTCACTTGTCGTCCTGGAAAGAAGGTTCTGTCTCCACCAGTGGAGGAACCTCCTGGGTAGGCTGCTTGACCCTGCGATGGACAGGGGTGGGCGTGGTTTATGGTGGAGAAGGCGCTGCAATGCAGCAATGAACGGTTGTGCCACTTGAGCAGACAGTCCTTCAGCTTGGTGGCGTTGGTATAAGTCACAGAAGACAGATTAGCAGGAGGTGACTGATCTGCATCAGCGAATGTGGTCGTAGGTAATGAGTTGGAGGGGGTTCAAATGGTTCAAATGGCTCTGAGCACTATGGGACTTAACAGCTGTGGTCATCAGTCCCCTAGAACTTAGAACTACTTAAACCTAACTAACCTAAGGACATCACACACATCCGTGCCTGAGGCAGGTTTCGAACCTGCGACCGTAGCAATCGCGCGGTTCCGGACTGCGCGCCTAGAACCGCGAGACCACCGCGGGCGGCAGTTGGAGGGGGCTTCTGTGTCGCAGATGTGTCAGGTGCCTGAGCGTCAGTGGTGGGATAGTCGTTGGATTCAACCCATAAGAAGAGGAAATGGGTGCAGTCCCATGATGGCGGGGCTGTGTGGTTCGTCCTTGCTTTTCTTCGTGGATGGTGGAAACACTTCATTAGCCTTGTGGTACATAGGACAAACCTTCCAGGAATCCAGATGGTGGGGATCGTGAGAAGTGTCCAAACAGCGGGCATGTGGGATCTTCTGAGGCCAAGAGTTTGCAGTCCTCTGAGGTATGCGAGCCAGCACACTTGCCACACCGAAAAGGCATTTAGCAGTAATTGCCAGTGTGTCACAAACGTTGACACCTACAACAGATGGAGGGCCTGTTGCGGCTTTCATTAGATTCGGTAACCACCTTGGTGCACAGGAGATACCGGATTTGGTAAATGCGTTCTATGTTTGTCCTTCTAAGAAGAGAGACAACATGGGTGGGCATAGGGATTAATTATGGTCCCACTTGTTCTATTGGCGGACAAAAGGGCCCAGGAATTTGAGACGGAGTAATTCATCACTGACGTCCGTTTCTGTAACTTCGCAAGCAAGTTCAGTCATGAAGATTTTGTTCTTATGTCACCAGAAGACTGATGAGTGTAGTAGTCCATAATCCTCGACTTCACAAAATTGGGAAGTCCTCCATGCCGCCAAGCAGGTACTTGACGTGGTCAATAAGGCCTTGAAGTTCAGTGTTCAGTTTAATGTAGTTCGTGGGATCGTAAACAACAATAGGAGGAATCTTCTTCTCCTTTGATGGTAGTCGCGGTGGATTCTGAGAAGTGGGGCCTGGAGGAGGACCCATGTTCTGGTCCATGACAGCAACAGGTGCTACTGCGCAGGTGCGGAGGCATCGGAATCCGAATCACGGCGGTTTAGATGGTCGATCACCGGGGGGGGGGGGGGGGGGGCGACATGGTCGGAATCCCCAGAGGCCCGTCGGCCGACGAGATGGTGGAGACGAAACGGCACCCGACGGGGCATCCACGTGGCGGTCGGTTGTATTAATGCTGGGGACTGACGTAGCTTGACTGTAACTAGGTGAGAAGTTGATCACCAGGCGACCTTGGGAATCGTCAGAGGTCGATGAGGAAGATCGGTCCCTCACGCGAGGCTGTGGACAGGGTGCACGTGAATCGGTGTCACTCTCAATAGTCATCGGTGACGTGTGGCGGGAGGCACGATACGTTCGGTCCTTAGCCCGTATGGTGGTGTTCGTATCGGCACTAGCGGCAGCTTGCCGGGACGGCCGTCGAGCGGCCGGTGTCGCATTGCCACGCGAAGGGGAGTCGGAAGGGTCGCCTAGCCGCAGCTTCCTGTACTTGGCCCTATTCATGCATAGCCGCGGGCCCACCGACGTAGTTAGGACGCTGGCAGGCTATATGCGCTAACGCCTGTCGCCTGTATATACCTTGCGCAACGGGACGCGGACGAAATAACACCGCAGATCAACGTCGACTCATACGCAACGACTACACAGCGCTGAGCAACACTCGTGACCGTAACGATCAACACGCATGTACTCGCAAGGAAACACTGTCAGGGTTCCGACCTGACTGACGGGAGTCGAGCTCGCGGCCGCAGACTATACCGGTATGTACCTGGCGCGCCAACGCTTAGGTTTACTAAGTCTAATTATTTTCACGAAAATTAGTAGCAAAAGTTGTTATAGTATTATCGATGCACACTATAATTAAAAAACATTACGAACACTTGATTTAATATACAAATAATTTAGGTATATAACATAGTTTTGTGAGAAGAATTATTCACCACTTTATTCGGAATCTACTTCACACTTGGAACATACAATAGTTTTTTTGCTGTGTTTACCGCATCTCACACTTGTTGCAGATTGCTGACGTTTTGTTCACTTTGTTGAACGTTTCTGCTTTCCACTGGCTTTCACTAACACACAAATAACATCTACCTTCACTTCCATGAGATTCCATTGCACCGACGTTCTGCTTGATTTTACGTCCGAGAATACTGTTCATACTTCAGACTACAGGCTTTGACAGTCTTGCAAATATTTATAGCCCTTTCTTCAATGTATGGTTTCGTGAGCTGCAGTCCCAGTTCTTGAAGAAAAATTCGCTGGTTATTAGACTTTTTCTTTTTCCAGTCCGGGAAGTTCAACAAAATTATTGTAGATCTATTTACCGCTGCTGTGTCCACAGGAGTATAGAAAACAGATAGCGGCCATCTTATTGTAGCCCTCTTAGTTGAATATTTTCTCACCATTTGGTCTATCGTGTCAACGCCGCCATTAGTCTCATAGAAAATTTAACTGTCTTCTTCTTAGTGTCAGTAGGTGAACCAATTGCAGCGTTTTATTATTGAGTTGATAGAAACAGCAGATTCCTTTTGGGTTTTCACGGGGGATATAAGAAACAATGGTGACTGGAATATTTCCAATACCAGTCTCACTGAATTCAAATTTACTAAATATAATTGTCGTCTTGAGATATCTTTCAGTTCCTGAGGTATATGTTTCCTATTAGCTTGTAATGCTCCCACGAGAGTTACCTTGTGATTCCCCCATAGATCTTCAGCTAAATCAATTGAAGTGCAATATCTGCCTGTGGTAACGTTTCGTACCGAATTATGTATAGGAACCAACAGGCGTTTGACCACAGCAGCAGCGGAATTTAATTGTTGTGTACCATCATTTCTTTTCCCAGCATAAGGCTCCATGCTGATAACATATCTGGTTTTAGCGTCTGTGATGTTGTGTATAAGTATATCGTATTTACCAGGTTCTTCTTTCATGAAGACTTGAAGGAACACCTGTCACAGAACAATGACAACATTTCATCAATAACAGTGTGCATCCTAATAGAATAATATTTTGGCCGTAATTCATTCATTTTATCAAAAACTTCTTGTACTGCAGCAAATTTATCACGTTTCCTGCGATCGCTTCGTCACTCTGTCATCAAATCTTACTACGTTACTAAGCTGCTGGAATATCGTTCGGCTCATGGTAGCAGTATAAACAAACCTTCCTGAAGTGTAGGACCATAAATCTCTAACAGATGACTTACTGTCGTTTTCCTTCCCCCTAATAATAAGTAGCCCTATATACGTCATGAATTCAAGTCTGTCTGTCTTGGGTATTTTCTGCTTCATTGCGTCTTCATTGGTATACTTTATTATGATGTTGATAATTTCTGGAGACAAAAACTTTTCAAATGGCTCTCTTATCGTTCCTACTTTACCTTCGTGTTTTACTCCTTCTCTTTCTGTCACTATGTTTTGTGCTACTAGTCTTCTAACGTGAGGAAGCTTGGAGGTATAAGTTTTTCCAGTGCTTGTAATATACGTGTCGCTAACCTCGCATACTACGTCATCATCAGGTTCAGGTGCCCAGAGTTCATACTCAGCGTCTGTAGGTACCCTTTGACTGTCCACATCCTTGCGCAACACACATTCCTCTTCAGCTTCACTCACTACATCAAATTCAATTTGAGAGTCTATAGATTCTTCCAAAACCTGTTATATTTTTCTGTCAGTAAGCGACCGTTCATAAATTTTCAATCACGTTTGTATCTAATATTGGACTAAGTGCCACTGAACAGGAAACAATGAAGAACCAAGTGGAAATGAATTATTGTTGAGACTATTGTTGCTAGAAATAAAAATATGGCATTTCAGTCTTTGATCGCTATTTTTTTTATTTTCAATGACCGGTTTCGGGCTAGCTGCCCATCTTCAGACCTGTTAGACAAAGTTAAAAATATAATTAACAAGAGAGATACAGTTAGTGATAGAAATATCTTAGTTTAAAAAAAGAAATTTTGGAACGTATTAAAAGCCAGCGTACCATGTATTGTAGTTACAGAGTAACTTGTCAGTGCTGAACAATCGGTTCGCTGTCATAACTAAAGTAAATTTTAATCTGTTAAAACATTATATCGCAGTTTTAAAGAAACCTGATTGGTAACAGTAAAAAGTGCCCTCTGCCTATTACTGTTACCAATCAGGTTTCTTTGAAACTGCGATATAATGTTTTAACAGATTAAAATTTACTTTAGTTATGACAGCGAACCGATTGTTCTGCACTGGCAAGTTACTCTGTAACTGCAATACATGGTACGTTGGCTTTTAATACGTTCCAAAATTTCTTTTTTTAAACTAAGATATTTCTATCACTAACTGTATCTCTCTTGTTAATTATATTTTTTAACTTTGTCTAACAGGTCTGAAGATGGGCAGCTAGCCCGAAACCGGTCATTGAAAATAAAAAATAGCGATCAAAGACTGAAATGCCATATTTTTATTTTTATTTAATGAACGATCGCGGAAATCCCATTAAGACAATCATGTATAGTTTTGATACTATTGTTGCTGTCAACCCAGAGAAATAAAATGTACATATGTTCTACGCTCACGTAATGCTATTATTTGTGGAGTAAGACGACCATCGTGGGAAGTCGCATCTAATACAATGGGGGAGAGACTTTATGACCACCTCCCTTAAACTTAAATTTTCCGATTAAGCTTAAACGAAAAATGTAAAACAATCATAGAATCTGGGAGAAGACTTGATTAAAGGCAATAAAAATGTTTACAAAATTTTGAAAAACAAATTACCTGAGAATTTTTCAACATTTTCAGAAGGTGGGTATTGCGAGGGTTAACATTTGGATGTCTGCAGGCTGCTCAAGTGGGCAAACGTTGAACATTAGTAGAATCTACAAGAGACTTTATAAATATAGCTATCTCTTCATGTTGCACCCATTTTTCTGCGTCGTGTAAATGTAAATAAACAGTGCTTTGAAACCTGATGAATCATTTAGGCTACCCCTCTAGATAAATGTAGCTATGGAGACCGTGAGACAACTGTAAGAGATGGCAATGGGAGTCTTTGAGACATTATTGAAAAACGATTTTGAAAATTTGATGAACTGATATGAGGTGCTCTCTTCAGTTGTGAGAAAGTAAGAGTAAACTTCCCAGCTCCCGTCGACAGCGTGGTCATTAGCGACGGAACACAAGCTTGCTCTACCATAGGATGATGAAGGAAATCAGCCATGCCTCCGGTGCCATGGTAGATACTTCGTGATGTGTTGAAGTAAGTTCTACCGTCCTGTCCCTTCTTATGAACAGTGTCTCCTATGCGTTACTTTCGTCACCAATTCTACAGAGAACTTCCTCATTTGTTCTTTTATGTTGTTGTTGTTGTGGTCTTCAGTCCTGAGACTGGTTTGATGCAGCTCTCCATGCTACTCTATCCTGTGCAAGCTTCTTCATCTCCCAGTACCTACTGCAGCCTACATCTTTCTGAATCTGCTTAGTGTATTCATCTCCTGGTCTCCCTCTACGATTTTTACCCTCCACGCTGGCCTCCAATACTAAATTGGTGATCCCTTGATGCCTCAGAACATGTCCTACCAACCGATCCCTTCTTCTGGTCAAGTTGTGCCATAAACTTCTCTTCTCCCCAATCCTATTCAATACTTCCTCATTAGTTATGTGATCTACCCATCTAATCTTCAGCATTCTTCTGTAGCACCACATTTCAAAAGCTTCTATTCACTTCTTGTCTAAACTATTTATCGTCCATGTTTCACTTCCATACATGGCTACACTCCATACAAATACTTGCAGAAATGACTTCCTGACACTTGAATCTATACTCGATGTTAACAAATTTCTCTTCTTCAGAAACGCTTTCCTTGCCATTGTCAGTCTACATTTTATATCTTCTCTACTTCGACCATCATCGGTTATTTTGCTCCCGAAATAGCAAAACTCCTTTACTACTTTAAGTGTCTCATTTCCTAATCTAATTCCCTCAGCATCACCCGACTTAATTTGACTACATTCCATTATCCTCGTTTTGCTTTTGTTGATGTTCATCTTATATCCTCCTTTCAAGACACTATCCATTCCGTTCAACTGCTATTCCAAGTCCTTTGCTGTCTCTGACAGAATTACAATGTCATCGGCGAACCTCAAGGTTTTTATTTCTTCTCCATGGATTTTAATTCCAACTCCGAATTTTTCTTTTGTTTCCTTCACTGCTTGCTCAACATACAGATTGAATAACATCGGGGATAGGCTACAACCCTGTCTCACTCCCTTTCCAACCACTGCTTCCCTTTCATGCCCCTCGACTCTTATAACTGTCATCTGCTTTCTGTACAAATTGTAAATAGCTTTTCGCTCCCTGTATTTTACCCCTGCCACCTTCAGAATTTGGAAGAGAGTATTCCAGTTTAAGTTGTCAAAAGCTTTCTCTAAGTCCACAAATGCTAGAAACGTAGGTTTTCCTTTTCTTAATCTTTCTTCTAAGATAAGTCGTAAGGTTAGTATTGCCTCACGTGTCCAACATTTCTACGGAATCCAAACTGATCTTCCCCGAGGTCCGCTTCTACCAGTTTTTCCATTCGTCTGTAAAGAATTCGCGTTAGTATTTTGCAGCTGTGACTTATTAACCTGATAGTTCGGTAATTTTCACATCTGTCAACACCTGCTTTCTTTGGGATTGGAATTATTATATTCTTCTGGAAGTCTGTGGGCATTTCGATTGTCTCATACATCTTGCTCACCAGATGGTAGAGTTTTGTCATGACTGGCTCTCCCAAGGCAGTCAGTAGTTCTAATGGAATGTTGTCTACTCCCGGGGCCTTGTTTCGACTCAGGTCTTTCAGTGCTCTGTCAAACTCTTCACGCAGTATCTTATCTCCCATTTCATCTTCATCTACATCCTCTTCCATTGCCATAATATTGTCCTCAAGTACATCGCCCTTGTATAAACCCTCTATATACTCCTTCCAGCTTTCTGCCTTCCCTTCTTTGCTTAGAACTGGGTTGCCATCTGAGCTCTTGATGTTCATACAAGTGGTTCTCTCATGTCCAAAGGTCTCTCTAATTTTCCTGTAGGCAGTATCTATCTTATCCCCAGTGAGATAAGCCTCTACATCCTTACATTTGTCCTCTAGCCATCCCTGCTTAGCCATTTTGCACTTCCTGTCGATCTCATTTTTGAGACGTTTGTATTCCTTTTTGCCTGCTTCATTTACTGCGTTTTTATATTTTCTCCTTTCATCAATTAAATTCAATATTTCTTCTGTTACCCAATGATTTCTACTAGACCTCGTATTCTTATCTACTTGATCCTCTGCTGCCTTCACTACTTCATCCCTCAAAGCTACCCATTCTTCTTCTACTGAATTTCTTTCCCCAACTCCTGCCAATTGTTCCCTTATGCTCTCCCTGAAACTCTGTAAAACCTCTGGTTCTTTCAGTTTATCTAGGTCCCATCTCCTTAAATTCCCACCTTTTTGCAGTTTCTTCAGTTTTAATCTACAGGTCATAACCAATAGATTGTGGTCAGAGTCCACATCTGCCCCTGGAAATGTCTTACAATTTAAAACCTGGTTCCTAAATCTCTGTCTTACCATTATATAATCTATCTGAAACCTGTCAGTATCTCCAGGCTTCTTCCATGTATACAGCCTTCTTTTATGTTTCTTGAACCAAGTGTTAGCTATGATTAATTTGTGCTCTGTGCAAAATTCTACCAGGCGGCTTCCTCTTTCATTTCTTAGCCCCAATCCATATTCACCTACTACGTTTCATTCTCTCCCTTTTCCTACTACCGAATTCCAGTCACCCATGACTATTAAATTTTCGTCACCCTTCACTATCTGAATAATTTCTTTTATTTCATCATGCATTTCTTCAATTTCTTCGTCATCTGCATAGCTAGTTCGCACATAAACTTGTACTACTGTAGTAGGTGTGGGCTTCGTGTCTATCTTGGCCACAATAATGTGTTCACTATGCTGTTTGTAGTAGCTTACCCGCATTCCTATTTTCCTATTCATTATTATACCTACTCCTGCATTACCCCTATTTGATTTTGTGTTTATAACCCTGTAGTCACCTGACCAGAAGTCTTGTTCCTCCTGCCACCGAACCTCACTAATAACAACTATAACTTTTTAAATTTTCTAACCTACCTGCCCGATGAAGGGATCCGACATTCCACGCTCCGATCCGTAGAACACCAGTTTACTTTCTCCTGATAATGACATCCTCTTGAGTAGTCCCCGCCCGGAGATCCGAATGGGGGACTATTTTACCTCCGGAATATTTTACCCAAGAGGACGCCATCATCATTTAACCATACAGTAAAGCTGCATGCCCTCGGGAAAAATTACGGCCGTAGTTTCCCCTTGCTTTCAGCCGTTCGCAGTACCAACACAGCCAGGCCGTTTTGGTTAATGTTACAAGGCCAGATCAGTCAGTCACCCAGACTGTTGCCCTTGCAACTACTGAAAAGGCTGCTGTCCCTCTTCAGGAACCACACGTTTGTCTGGCCTCTCAACAGATTGTTCTTTTATAAGTTCACTTAATTTTCAACATCGTTTTATAGCAGCACTTGTCGAATCACACGATTCTCTTTTTTCCGGATTATTTCACAGTCCATGCTTCACTACCACACAATGCTGTGATCCAAACGTACAGCCTCACCAAGTTCTTCCTCAGTTTTTTGTCATATATTAATTTATTACCAAGCTATAGTAAGATCTTGACTCATTTACTCCATGATCACCAGTTTTAATGTTTGCCTCTAATCTGATATCTGCTACTCCTCATCACTTTTGTCTGTCTTCTGTTTACCCATTATAACATTGCTAGATACAATCTGTTTCGTTTTATGATGCGAGAAGATCACAGAATGAAACGCAAACACGTACAACCTGTATGAGTCCACTACAGTTCTCATCCCGACTGATGTTTGGCTGATAACATGACGTTTCCGCAGTATTTGTGGATGGAATCTACATTTACATCCAAACATATACTCCACAGGCCACCGTATGGTATTTCTATCAATACTTGTTATGTCTTTCCCTGTTCCACTCGCATATAGAGGGGAAAACAACTGTCTATATGCCTCTCTCTTGACAAGAAGAAGGGAGCGTTTGGTAGGACATGTTCTGAGGCATCAAGGGATCACGAATTTATCACTGGAGGGCAGCGTAGAGGGTAAAAATCGTAGAGGGAGACCAAGAGATGAATACACTAAGCAGGTTCAGAAGGATGTAGGTAGCAGTAAGTACTGGGAGATCAAGAAGCTTGCACAGGATAGAGTAGCATGGAGAGCTGCATCAAACCAGTCCCAGGACTGAGGACCACAAGAACAGCAACATATGCCTCACTACGTGTCCCAGCTTCTCTTCTCTTTGTGGTCTTTAAGCGAAATTTACGTTAGCGGCAGTAGAATCGACCTACATTCAGCTTCAAATGCCGATTCTCTAAAATTCCTCAAAAGGGTTTAGTGAAAACCAAGTCGTCCTCTCTCCAGGGATAGCTACTTGAGTTCACGATCATCTCCGTGATACTCACGTGTTAATCGAACGTGTCGTATAACAAATCTAGCAGTCCACCTCTGAAATGCTTGAATGTCTTCCTTTAAACTGACCTCGTGGGATCCCAAAAACTCGGACAGTACTGAAGAATAGGTCGCACTAGTGTTCTATATACGATCTCCTTTGCAGATGAATCACATTTTTCTAAAATTCTCCCAGTAAACTGAAGATGACCATTCGAATTCGCTATTATCGTCCTCACGTGGTCGTTGCATTTCATATCGCTTTGCAGCACTACGCCTTAATATTCAGACAAGGTAGTGAGTCAAGCAGTACACTACTAATGCTGCATTCGAACGTTCCGTGCTTGTTTATACTACTCCTCTGCATCAATCTTTATTTTTCTATATTTAGAGCTAGCTGCCATTCGTCACACCAACCAGAAATTCTGTCTGAATCATCTTGTGTCCACTTAAAGTCACTCATTGGTGACTCATTCCTAAAGACGCCCTTCATTTCAACTAGATCTCCATCTTTTCCCAGCGTTCTTAGCTGGTGCAATATCCCCCCTCCCCTAGTAACACTATTTATATCTGCTACTGTATCTGGTTTGTACATCTATAAACTTTTTTTTACATACGCCACTTTGATTATTATTATTTTTACTGGAAGCACGAGTAGTAGAAGCGCTGCCTGTATTAACTTTACTAGCTATTAGTCAATATTGTTTATTCACGTTGTCTCTAAACGCATTCAAAATACTTTATTACTATTCGTCATATTAGAATTATTGTTACTTTCTACGTAACTACGATGTAAAAAAGGAGTACGTAAAACCGTCATCTGATGTAACAGAGGCCCTAAAGAGCATAATCTGATCGGGTTTCATAAATAAATAAAAAGTACACCTCAGAATCATCAGTAAACAGTCGCAGATTGCTGCGAGTCTAGTCTGTCAGATCATTTGTCTACGAGTATAATAACAGGAGCAGACCTATCAAACTTCCCTGGGGCATTACTCCCGATACCCTTGTTTCTGGCAAACTCTAGCCAACAAGCACAACGTACTGGGTTCTATTGTTTAAGAAGTCTTCGACTCATTCTCATATGTAATAACCTATTCCATATGCTCGTTCTTTCGATAAGAGTCTGCAGTGATGCACCGTGTCAAACGCTTTCCGGCAATGTAGGAATATGGAATCGGTCTGTTGGTGCCCACTCATAATTTACATCACATAAGGAAAGTGTAACCTGAGTTTGCACAAACGCTACTTTCTACATCCATGCTGATTTATAAGCTCTTACACCTCAAGTATATTTAGTTTTCGAACGTAGAATACGTTCAAGAATTTTTCAGCAAACCGATTTAAGGATACTGGTCTGTAACTAATCGGTCCGTTCTTTGACACGAGTCAGCAGTGCTTCGAAAGTCGCTTGAGACTCTGCACTGGGTGAAAAATTCGCGGAAAATGCAAGGGGTCAATGCCGTAGAGCACTCTCTGGAAAAACGAATTAGCATTTCCATTTGGACCTTGTGACTTACTTTTTTCCATCTGTTTCAGTTGCTTCTCTACGCTAGGAATACCCGTCACTATGTCCTCTATACTGTAGTCTGTACGACGGTAAACGACAGCATTTTTGTGCGAACCTTCTGCGTGAATGATTTCTCATGCGCGAGATTTCCAACTTCGGCATTCCTTTTAGTGGCTTCAGTTGTCACACCAGACTGGTCGACTAGCGATTGGATAGAAACCTTCGACCTGCTTAATGATTTTGCGTTGGACCAGAATATTCTTGGGTTCTTAGCAAGATCTTCTGCTAAGGTGTGACGGTGGTAGTTGTTGAACCACGTTTCAAACAATCATCTTCCAGTGCTCGGTTTTGCTTAAGCGTTTCGAACACTGACTCACAGTACGATCCTTCACCAACTTCGTCAAACTCTTGATATATTCCTTCTCATTTTTCTTCGTTGCCATGTACAGCAGCGCTGTCCCTGGCTCACAAAAACGAAGATATAACGGGCGGTGCGATATTTATTTGAGAGAAACCGGCGAATAACCACCCATAAAGTAAATAAAAATGCTGAATGCAAAATGAAAAATACAGGGGAGCGTTATGAAAATACACTGAAGAGCCAAAGAAACTGGTACACCTGCCTAATAAGGTGTGTGGCCTCCGCGAGCACGCAGAAGTGCCTCAACACGGTGTAGCATGCGCTCGATTAATGTCTGAAGCAGTACTGGAGGGAAGTGACACGATGCATGAATCCAGCAGGGCTGTCCATAAATCCGTAAGAGTACGAGGGAAGGGAGATCTCTTCTGAACAGCACGTTGCAAGGCATCCCAGATAGGTTCAGTGTGTTCATGTCTGGCGCGTTTGGTGGCCAGCGGAAGTGTTTAAACTCAGAAGAGTGTTCCTGGAGTCACTCTGAATCAATTGTGGAAGTGTGTGGTTTTGTCCTGCTGGAATCGCCCAAGTCCGTCGGAATGCACAATGGACATGAATGGACGCAGATGATCAGACAGGATGCTTACATACGTCTCACCTGTCAGAATCGTTATCTATACATACCAAGGGTCCTATATCACTGCGACACCCCACACCATTACAAAGCCTTCACCAGCTTGAACAGTCCCCTGCTGACATACAGGATCCATGCGTTCATAAGGATATCTCCATACCCGTACTCGTCCATCCGCTCGAAACAATTTCAAACGGGACTCGTCCTACCAGGCAACACCTTTCCAGTCATCAACAGTCCAATGTCGGTGTTGACGGGCGCAAGGGAGGCGTACAGCTTTGTGTCGTGCAGTCATCAAGGGTACACGAGTGGGCCTTCGGTTTAGAAAGCCCATATCGATGATGTGAATGTTTGGCACTCTGAAAATGGTTCAGATGGTTCTGGGACTTAACATCTGTGGTCATCAGTCCCCTAGAACTTAGAACTACTTGAACCTAACTAACCTAAGGGCATCACACACATCCATGCCCCTGGCAGGATTCGAACCTGCGACCGTAGCAGTTGGAGCGGCTCCGGACTGAAGCGCCTAGAACCGCGAGACCACCGCGGCCAGCGGCACTCTGACACTTGTTGATGGCCGAGCATTGAAATCTGCAGCAATTTGCGGAAGGGTTGCACTACTGTCACGTTGAACGATTCTCTGCAGTCGACATTGGTCTCCTAATGGCAGGATCTTTTTCCGGCCGCAGCGATATCGGAGATTTGATGTTGCACCGGATTCCTGATATTCATGGCACACTCATGAAAAGGACGTACGGGAAAATCCCCACTTCATCGCTACCTCGGAGATGATGTGTCCCATCGCTCGTACACAACGTACAAAACTTATTTTTGTATTATTTAAAAATGGTTCAAATGGCTCTGAGCACTATGGGACTTAACATCTATGGTCATCAGTCCCCTAGAACTTAGAACTACTTAAACCTAACTAACCTAAGGACATCACACACATCCATGCCCGAGGCAGGATTCGAACCTGCGACCGTAGCAGTCGCGCGGTTCCGGACTGAGCGCCTAGAACCGCGAGACCACCGCGGCCGGCTGTATTATTTAACTCCTTATTAAATTTGTAGCGAACTTGCCGATATGTGGAGCGACCACAGAAGGTTTTTAGAGTCTACATAAAAAAAAAAGAAAAAAAGAAAAACATGCAACGAGGTATTTTGTGGTCAAAAATAGTATTTTATAATGGAGTACTTTCAACATTAGCCACAATTTATTGACATTAAATGGGGAAATTATATCCTTCATTATTAAATATGAACTAGAAACACCTACTGGAGAACGAGAAATTAATCGACTGACGAAGCACCGCCATAAACAAACTGCAGACACTGAAATATCCTGCGGAATCTATGATGAAGAAGGCAAACTTATCACCAACAGAAAGAAAGTAGCAGAGCGATGGTGGAATTACTTTGAAGAAGTTCGAAATGAGGAGTTCCCACATGCTCCAATTCCAGTGTTCAGTAGAGGAACCCATTGCACCAGTCACCAGGGATGAGGGTGTCGAAGCATTACGGAAAATGAAACATGAAAAAGAACGGGGCCAGATGATCTTCCTGCAGACTTGTGGAATTTAAAAGACTGGGATTCAGCTGAATGGCTGGTCTTAATAAGATCATTGAGGATGGAAAGATTCCAGCTGATTGGACATACAGCTCAACAGTTCCAATTTGGAAACAGAAGGAGTGTCCAGCAGAATGTAACAACTACCGCCCATTACGTCTTGTGTCACACACCATGAAAGTATTTGAGAGCGTCATCGATAAAATGATCCGACAAATTATCAGTCTCTCCAGCAATCAATACGGATTCGAGAAGGGCTGTGGGATGATAGATAAAATCCATGCACCTCGCCTGCTTGTCGAAAAGCTGCGTGATAAGTTAAAACATCAACCTTTGCCTTTCTCGACCTCGAAAAGGCCTTTAACCGAGAGCCACACGAGTTAATTTGGCTCGCCCTGCGAGAGCAAGGAGTACCTGAAGAGCTCGTTAGGTGGGTCAGTCTGCTCCACCAGAATCCGAAGAGGCGGATACACTCAGCTGCAGGACTGTTCAAAAATCAAATTTCTCTGAGCACTATGGGACTCCACATCTGAGGTCATCAGTCCCCTAGAACTTAGAATTACTTAAACCTAACCAACCTAAGGACATCACACACAGCCATGCCCAAGGCAGGACTCGAACCTGCGACCGTAGAGGTGGCGCGGTTCCAGACTGAAGCGCCTAGAACCGCTCGGCCACTCCGGCCGGCTGCAGGACTGTCTGACGACTTCCGTATTTCCGTGGGAGTCCATCAGGGATCTGCTCTCTCACCGCTCCTATATATCATTGTCATGGATACCGTCACAAGAAACCTCAAAGAACCTCACTCTGGACGTTACTGTATACCGATGATGTGCTTCTGGCCAGTTAAGACACGAATGATCTACAACTTCAAGTCCAAGCCTGGAATGACCGCCTCTCGTATGATTACGGCTCAATGAGTTGAAAACATATTACCTTCCCACAAACTTAAATGACTGTATAACCATCAAAAATGGTATTGACCTGAAACTTCCTGGCAGATTAAAACTGTGTTCCGGACCGAGACTCGAACTCGGGACCTTTGCCTTTCGCGGGCAAGTGCCCTACCAACTGAGCTACCCAAGCACGACTCACGCCCCGTCCTCACAGCTTTACTTCTGCCAGTATCTCCCGACAATAAGGACTTTTAAGTACCTGGCCTCGACAATTGCTGGTAATGGAAGTCTCTGTGCAGAAATCTCCAACCGCCTTGGCAGCGCATGGCTCAAATGGCGTTCCAAACAGGCTCAAATCAAAAGTATACCGGTCGGCAATCCGTCCTGTTGCACTGTATGGGGCTGAATGCTGGCCTCCAACAAAGGAAGCAGAGCAACGACTTGCTGTTAGGGAGGAGAAAATGCTTAGATGGATGTCGGGATTAACATTGCATGACCACATCACAAATAATGAAATTAGCATGCTATATGGTGTTGCATCAGTAGTAGACAAAATGAGAGAAAACCGCCTACGTTGGTACGGGAATGCCCTTAGAACAGACGATACAACAGTGGCAAAGGCTAGTTTCAATCTAAATGTAAATGGGAAAGGGCCAGCAGGACGACCAAGGCAGCGATTGATTGACACCCTGCATGAATACCTCAAGCTCTCAGCCCTACACCCTGATCAGGCACAAGATCGCAAGAAGTGGCGACAACGAGCCAAAATAACGGACTCCGCCAGCGCGCGGGAAAACGCTAAGGAAGAATAAGAAGAAGAAGAAGAAGAAGAAGGTTATAAAATACGAATTACCTTTGGAAGTACTACGGGATTTCTGAGCTTCTGATGCACTGTGCTCTATTAAAGTCCTTTTGGTAATACGGACACTGTGATACATTTTGAGTATACCATGTGTTTTGAGCGTCTTCCTAACACTACGTATGGTCTTTTGAAAGAGAGCGCATGGCCATACACTCACGTCAGTTATGGTTGCTTCGCCACTTATTAACTGTTGTCTTTGTGCAACGTGGTTTTCGATGACGACGCAATTTTTGGTACATCTTATTTTTGACACAGTTCCCTAGATTGTCTTTTTACCGCGAATGCATTTGAAAACGACAACTACGTAAAAATTTATGTTGAGGAAAATGCTGCCCAGGAGTCAAAGTAAATTCTGTATACGAATTTACGGTGACTATGTACCCACAGGCAAGGAAAGCGTTTTGGTGTGCCCATTTATCCTCAAATATATAAAAGTTTGTTCTAGAGAAAACACGCTCGATTGTTTAACGCCGCTTTAAAGTAGATTGTACATCCTTCCCTGACTAACTGGGTATCAATAGAGGAGAACAGAATTCGTGCTGAAGACGTTTGGTGACGCTGAAGACGTTTGGTGACTTCACTGTGAATAAATACAGGGTGTTTATAAATGAATATATTTATTATAATATTAATTACATTAAACTTACAGTTATAAATGATATGTCAAATGAAATAGCAACTCAAACACTTTTACCAAGAAACTTATAAATGTTCAATGTGAGCACCAATTGTCACACGGCACACATCATGTCTATAGCCGAGCGCTTGAAGGCCGCAAGGGGCCCAATGACAGGCTTCCTTTTCATGGCCTGTAAGTTCACCCAGCCTAACGCCATGCGATTTTGTTCTTTTGGACTTCATCAAGGATCGTGTGTACCTGCCTCCGCTACCAGCAGACCTCCCTGAATTAAGAAACTGGATTGAAGCAGCTGTTGCTGCAATCACTGAAGAAACACTTATCAACGTTGGGGAAGAACTCGGCTATAGACTTGATGTGTGGCGTGTGACAAATGGTGCTCAGATTGAACATTTATAAGGTTCTTGGTAAAACTGTATGAGTTGCTCTCTCATTTGACATATCATTTAGAACTGTTAGTTTAATATGATAAATATTATAAAGCGTTAAAGCCCCGATATCCATTTATAAGCCGGCCGAAGTGGCCGTGCGGTTAAAGGCGCTGCAGTCTGGAACCGCAAGACCGCTACGGTCGCAGGTTCGAATCCTGCCTCGGGCATGGATGTTTGTGATCTCCTTAGGTTAGTTAGGTTTAACTTGTTCTAAGTTCTAGGGGCTAATGACCTCAGCAGTTGAGTCCCATAGTGTTCAGAGCCATTTGAACCATTTTTCATTTATAAACATCCTGTATTGCAGTAGAAGAGGTGAAACTGAAATTGGTAGTATCCTCAGGCTTGGTGTCTGATTGTAAAATCCCATAAATCAATATTTCGAAAATCCAGCTGTCCGCCATCTAGAGGGAGACGCAGCTGCTGATGAGTCCCACTTAAAAGCTGGTGGATACTCTGGAAAACGTCGTCCTACATCGGCCCCGTAACGAAAACGGCGCATGCTTTGACCGCCACAGTTCATGCCCTAATGACCGAACGGGCAGCACCGGGCGTACTGCAACACTAGTGCCAACGATCTATCGCAGTCAGCGGCTAGTTCAGCGACTCTGATGTGTGATAGTACAGGATTCCGCGTCCTGCTAAGAGAAAAGATCATTGTCTCTATAAATAATGTTATCTGACAACGCAGTTTCAGTTGTCTCCTCATAAACACTGCTCAAAATCCGAACATGCAAGCAACTAAAAGGGTTCCGCTAAATTTCAACCTGTGTCCTGACTCTACAGCACCCAATAGTTGTATCCTTACAGCATACGAATTATGTGAATGGCAAATAGATATTTCCTTCTTATTTTCGATATTTTGGAGGCAATGATATCATGAGAGTATTGGATTAAGGAAATCTGGAAGATTCAGTACTCCTTTATTCCAGAAAAGCATGCGACTCCGTACCAAATCAACGTTTATGTACAAATGTGTGACGGTATGGAGCATTAAAAAAATATGTGACGGGGTTGATGATTTCTTGGTAGACAGGATACCGCATGTTGTCATGGACTGAGAACCGTCAGCACAAGGGTAAGTAATTTGTGTCCCGAAGGACTGCGTCTTGAGACCCTTTTGTTCATGATATACAAGGTGTGGCATATAACATCCAGTATGAATAAATACTACGAGGTGCGGTTTTCGGCAAATTATAACTGAAGGTATGGTGAAATTCGCAAGTCATTTTTATCGTTTATATTCGTCCCAATACCAAAGAAAGCAGGTGTAGGCAGATGTGAAAATTATCGAACTATCAGTTTCATATGCCACAGCTGCAAAATACTAACACGAATTCTTTACGGACGAATGGAAAATCAGGTAGAAGCCGACCTCGGGGAAGATCAGTTTGGATTCCGTAGAAATGTTGGAACACGTGAGGCAATACTGACCCTACGACTTATCTTAGAAAATACACTCCTGGAAATTGAAATAAGAACACCGTGAATTCATTGTCCCAGGAAGGGGAGACTTTATTGACACATTCCTGGGGTCAGATACATCACATGATCACACTGACAGAACCACAGGCACATAGACACAGGCAACAGAGCATGCACAATGTCGGCACTAGTACAGTGTATATCCACCTTTCGCAGCAATGCAGGCTGCTATTCTCCCATGGAGACGATCGTAGAGATGCTGGATGTAGTCCTGTGGAACGGCTTGCCATGCCATTTCCACCTGGCGCCTCAGTTGGACCAGCGTTCGTGCTGGACGTGCAGACCGCGTGAGACGACGCTTCATCCAGTCCCAAACATGCTCAATGGGGGACAGATCCGGAGATCTCGCTGGCCAGGGTAGTTGACTTACACCTTCTAGAGCACGTTGGGTGGCACGGGATACATGCGGACGTGCATTGTCCTGTTGGAACAGCAAGTTCCCTTGCCGGTCTAGGAATGGTAGAACGATGGGTTCGATGACGGTTTGGATGTACCGTGCACTATTCAGTGTCCCCTCGACGATCACCAGTGGTGTACGGCCAGTGTAGGAGATCGCTCCCCACACCATGATGCCGGGTGTTGGCCCTGTGTGCCTCGGTCGTATGCAGTCCTGATTGTGGCGCTCACCTGCACGGCGCCAAACACGCATACGACCATCATTGGCACCAAGGCAGAAGCGACTCTCATCGCTGAAGACGACACGTCTCCATTCGTCCCTCCATTCACACCTGTCGCGACACCACTGGAGGCGGGCTGCACGATGTTGGGGCGTGTGCGGAAGACGGCCTAACGGTGTGCGGGATCGTAGCCCAGCTTCATGGAGACGGTTGCGAATGGTCCTCGCCGATACCCCAGGAGAAACAGTGTCCCTAATTTGCTGGGAAGTGGCGGTGCGGTCCCCTACGGCACTGTGTAGGATCCTACGGTCTTGGCGTGCATCCGTGCGTCGCTGCGGTCCGGTCCCAGGTCGACGGGCACGTGCACCTTCCGCCGACCACTGGCGACAACATCGATGTACTGTGGAGACCTTACGCCCCACGTGTTGAGCAATTCGGCGGTACGTCCACCCGGCCTCCCGCATGCCCACTATACGCCCTCGCTCAAAGTCCGTCAACTGCACATACGGTTCACGTCCACGCTGTCGCGGCATGCTACCAGTGTTAAAGACTGCGATGGAGCTCCGTATGCCACATCAAACTGGCTGACACTGACGGCGGCGGTGCACAAATGCTGCGCAGCTAGCGCCATTCGACGGCCAACACCGCGGTTCCTGGTGTGTCCGCTGTGCCGTGCGTGTGATCATTGCTTGTACAGCCCTCTCGCAGTGTCCGGAGCAAGTATGGTGGGTCTGACACACCGGTGTCAATGTGTTCTTTTTTCCATTTCCAGGAGTGTAGATCAAGGAAAGGCAAACCTACGTTTCTAGCAATTGTAGACTTAGAGAAAGCTTTTGACAATGAGGTAATTAGATTAGGAAATGAGACGTTTAAAGTAGTAAATGAGTTTTGCTATTTGCCGGCCGCGGTGGTCTAGCGGTTCAGGCGCTGAGTCCCGAACCGCGCGACTGCTACGGTCGCAGGTTCGAATCCTGCCTCGGGCATGGATGTGTGTGATGTGCTTAGGTTGTTAGGTTTAAGTAGTTCTAAGTTCTAGGGGACTGATGACCAGAGATGTTAAGTTTCATAGTGCTCAGAGCCATTTGAACCATTTTTTTGCTATTTGGTGAGCAAAATAACTGAGGATGGTCGAAGTAGAGAGGATATAAAATGTAGACTGACAATGGCAAGGAAAGCACTTCTGAAGAAGAGAAACTTGTTAACATCGAGTATATATTTAAGAGTCAGGAAGTCTTTTCTGCAAGTATTTCTATGAAGTGTAGCCATGTATTCAAGTGAAACGTGGACGATAAATAGTTTGGAGAAAAAGAGAACAGAAGCTTTCTAAATGTGGTGCTGAAGATTAGATGGGTAGATCAGCTAACTAATGAGGAGGTATTGAATAGAATTGGGAAGAAGAAAAATTTGTGGTCAACTTGACTAGAAGAAGGGATCGGTTGGTAGGACATGTTCTGAGGCATCAAGGAATCACCAATTTTGTATTGGACGGCAGCGCGAAGGGTAAAAATCGAAGAAAGAGACCAGGAGATTGATACACTAAACAGATTCAGAAGGATGTAGGTTGCAGTAAGTACTGGGAGATGAAGAAGCTTGCACAGGATAGAGTAGCTGATTTCTGGACTGAAGACCACAACAACAATTCGCCAAATTACGGCACCGATTTTATTTCTTTTCCCTGATGGTTTTTCTGTGGTATTTGACAGATGCTTCTAAGAGAGCTTCAATGACGCTGTCCTGCCGTCAAGAGAAGAGGTTTCAAAAAACGTCTGTCAAATGCGGGCGAGCACGCAACTGAGTTACGGTTCGTGTGTTTGTTATTGTCGTACCATGTCCTAAAAGTGTTGCCATTATGCATTGCTACGCACTATACAGTGATCCTAGAGAAACAATACCGCAAGCTGAATTTCATCTGGAGTTAAAGGCAGCACAGTCCAGTGATATAAGGTATTTCATGCCTACGGGAGTCATCGATGTTTTCTAATACACCTCTTGTCTGAATTTTCGTCACAGGCAAAACTATTGAAGTTTAAAGTTTGGTGACTGTGCAGACCACTTTGCGTTTCCTGAATGACCAGTACTCTCCAACTGGTCTTTTACGACGATCAGTCGTTACACGTGCGGAGTGGATGGGACGTCCGTCATTTTGGTGCTTCACTGATTGTTTGTGTCCATTAGGATGTCTTCCAGTGACTGCGGCAGCAGCAAGTCTTAGGAACTCGAGATACTGGAGTGTATTTAGATTCCCATCAATAAAATAGGAACAAACGACGAGTTCTTGCAAAACACGCACCAAACATTGATGGGCAAGAGCGTTAGTTTCACCCACTTCTTTCCGTCACCGTGGATTTCAACTGACGATTAGTGGATATTGCGATGATTGACATGCCCATGGTTTGTAAACGTTGTCTCTTCCTCAAAAAAATTTTGCTTACGTATGCAGCATCACTTTCCACTTTTCGTAGATAACATTTTAAGAACTGTAATCAATTTGGGAAGTCATTGCAGTGAAGCTGTAAATGCAGCAAGATATAAAGAGCATGAAGCGCGATGGAATTTAGTGTTCGCAGAACGCTATCTTGCTTGATCCCTCTCGTACTTCCGAGATGCCTCTTTGTGACATTTGCATTGCGTGTTACTGCTGTTAAAATGTTTGTTTCACTTCTTTCGTCAGTTTTTCTTCTTTTTTTTTTTTTGGCGTATTTAATTCTTCACACTTCCAGTTTCTAGGACTTTTTTAATAATGTTTCGTACAGACAGATCGTGAGTTCTTGACATGATCTATATACTCTTCAGCATACAACCGCAAACTGCTCTAATAGTTTGACGTTATTCACCGAAAACATTGTTCACTCTTTCGACTGTTTTATACATGGTAAATGTCTCCATAGCTTTTCGAGCAAGTTACCTGATTGCCACAACTGCACTATGCAGGCTGATTGTCTTCAAGCTCACACGTAAACGACAGAACCGCAATTGAGTTAGCTGTTTGCTTACATCCGGTATAATAGGATAGACGTATGTGGATGCTCTTCTCCAGACGGGAGGGATAGTTGTTTGTGGCGAGCAATTGCAGTATCGGCTATTCCTTCAGCACTCCGGGGCGGCGCGCTAGCAATAATATCAATCACGGCAAAGGTTGCAGTCTGTACGAGACGTGAATCAAAAATAGACTCATTTGCTTTTAATATATTACCATTTTTAGAATGTATCGACTGCCAACCCCCGTAAGCGAATGATCAATGTTTTTAGGATGGATTGACTGTTGGACTCTCGGCAAACCGTGCCGGCGGTTTGAAGGGAGGCGATGGACACATATGGAGGTGTGTGTGTCTGTGGGTGGGGGGGGGGGGAGGGGGGGGAGTGCAGTGCGTTCTGTTTTGGCGAAGTGAGCAAAGTAAGCAAGTAGTACTGCAACGCGCGTGCTGCTATATTAGGTTCATCGTAAGAATAGTCATGCAAACATTTCACTACGTATTCTAGCGCGTTTGCTAGAACCTCGCTGGATTTCGTTTCACGTCCAGTGGAAGCCAAGCTGTCTCGAGGACAGTCAAGTACGATAATGAGGATACGTTTCATCCTGTGCATTACGCATACATCGACTCGGAGATAATTTGGGGCAACAGCTTTACCGGCGCACTTAACTTGGACAGTACTGGCCAGGCTAGTGATCCAACTAACCTGCAGTTATGTGAACAGTTGCAGTAAAGACGTAAAAAGTGATGATCAGAGAAAAATATAACTTTGAACGTTATTTAATTTTGAAACAGAAGGAGATAAAATATTGCAAGACTCAGGCGATACGCTTCTTTGGTGAAGAGGCGGAAAACATAACATCCTCTCGAACTTAGCTAACATAACTGTAATTAAAAACAAGAGTTACAATGAAGTGAATACCCATAGCTGCATACAGGCGTTGATATATGTCAACGGGGACATTTGAAAATGTGTACCCCGATCGGGAATCGAACCTGGTGTTTCCTGTTTACATTGCAGACGCTCTATACATCTGAGCCACCGAGGACACATGGGATAGTGCGACTGCAGGGACTTCTCTGGAATGCCTCCCGTGAGACCCACATTCACAAATTGTTGTCACGCATTATATTCATAGTGCCCCCGTCCATTATACTCATTACTCGCAGCTTTTTGCCGATTCCCGTAAGAGTTCGGGCACAGTTTGTACATCCGCACAGAAGAAGATGGTCAAATGGCCGGTGAGTCTTAACTATATATGTATATCAAGATGGTATCTGTTCTTTCGCTCATGTCCAAAAGAACAGATACCATCTTTATACACAAAAACAAGAGTGATGAAAATTTTTTACTTTAACAAGGGTAATTTTTCAGCAGTGCTGCTGGTGTTTCACCATGTAGTTAAACACTGAAGCCACTGAAGGTACTACAGTCAGTCGGTTGGTAATCTCTGAACTTCTTCCATATCGGACTGTGGGAATACATTTCAGTAATGTCACATTGATAACGAGATGATCAGCGGCAGAATCCCAGGCCACCAAAAATACGTTTCCTCTTCCTGTTTTGTGACGGGCTGTTCTGCATTTTACCATAGTTCAGCAATGACGTGTCACGAAGCTTCGTGCTTTAGTTCCAGTACATTTGGCAGCTTAAATATCTTGTTATTTCCCGCGAGAAACCCCTCAACTTGGCTCTCGATCAATTCCCTTGATTTCAGATTGCAGTGTTAAGGTGAAAACTAAAAATGCAGCATTCGTAGAGCAAATTATTGTTTTCCTTGTTTCTACGACGCATATTACTGTAGGTCGTGTGACACCACAATTGTCCTACAATGCAATGGGGGTATTTAAACAAAGAGTACTTGATTTTTCATTTTTCTCCAAAAAATTTAATTGTGTAATGTTTTCTTAACTTCAGCCATAGTTAATATCTTTTATAAAATATCGATAATTAAGAACGTGTATTTGCAGTGAAAAACCATAATTCTGCGTGCGAAAGGTAATTAGAAACTAGAAGACGTGCATTTTTCTTGAAAAATGATGGTTAGGAATAAGTTAATTACCATTTAGTTGATGAATTTCGTATTTAAATGTCTTCGGTACTACAAAAAAAAAAACTACAGACGCTAAAGAGTTGAGAACCGCCGCCCCACCCCCAAGCCCACACGATTACCAATCTAGAAGACTTCTGATTACACCACGCATATAATCGATAGTACTGTCCCGTATTTTCGTCAGATAGTGATTCTCGAAAAACGTCAAAGCTTATTTTTCTGTGTAATCTTGTGAAAAACGTTAACAAAAGCTTGTTTCTACCCGCTAACGTTGTTCTGCACGTGTTTCACTACGAAGCAGGAAGCACTTCGTTCATTTTCACGGTACGTATGAACAGCGAGACAATCAGAGCACAAGTAGCGTTTACAGAGACTGTGACTGCAACGATTTTTGAAATAAAAATTATGTAGCTAAAGTCTGATTAAGAAAAACGTTGATGCCTGTTAACATACCAGAATGTCTTAAAGGTTCCTTTACAGTGACATAGTAATAAGGTATGTAATACGTAAGTTGGACCTACTTCCAAGAGCGGAACAATCATCGCGTTTGTGTTTGTTTACATCAAGTTTAGTCTTACGATGAACAAAGTAGACTTTTGTTGCTTTGTTGTGAATTAGATTATTTGAAAGTGCAGCCCAGAGACTAACTGATGTTTTCGTTTCCTGTTTGAAATGAAAGGTGTAAATGGCATAAACAGTATTTTAACTACTAGTATCTAAAATCTTACTTTTGAGAAAAAATTAGAACCGGAAAGGTTACGGCCGCCAAAACCTGATTTAAAGATCCTATACACTCAAAATGCATGGAAAAGCAATAACAGAGAATTTGTTCGTAATTTACATGAACATACGGACTGGCTGTACGTATGTGAAATAAGAAATTATCTGGTAATGAAATTACCTGTCAATGAATATAGCACAATGTTCTTGTACCTCAAATGGGATATCGGACATTAAACACTTATCTGGCAAAGTTAAAAAATATAAACTGAGTAACTACACATAAACAATAGCATTGAGTCTGCTATTCTTGGCAAAGTCGATTTGTCAGCTGGATACAGTATACAGAATGAAGATTAAGTAGTTCAATGAAGATGTTTATAAGAACCGTTACATCCTTAGCAAGTCGATCGACTGTGGGAAATCTGAACTTAGACTAAGGGGTCGTGATGAAATGAATACTTCAGAGAAGCCCAATATTTATCGGGTTTGGTCACCGTCGTGCCAGAGCTGAATTCCACCTTGAAGGAACAGACTGAAAAAAACAACACTTGTGTATTTTTGGATCTTCCAAAACAATTCAGAACAAGCTGCTGGACTCTATTTGAAGGATATGGGGAAATATAATAGTAACCCACAGTGGCAATGAATGGAGATATTCAATTGGAAAATTTTTAAAAAATATTTCATACATAAGTTATAAATATTTCATTATTTATACAACTAGTAGTCACTGTACAACATCCTAAGCACACATATCAATGACAAAAATACAAACTTTGAGTTAATAATGTCCAAAACTTTATCTTTTCCTAACTGTGGCGAACATGTTATGTGGCGTACTCTTGTTTTCCTGCAACAAACACAAGACAGCTAAAAATTCTCATATTTCGTCAGCAGATGCATCTACATATTCATCCTCATTTGTGGATGTATTCTTAGTTTTTATTGCTTTGTAGAATTTGTGATATATAGGTGGTATCCAGTTCAGTGCAGATATGAGGTCTTGTTTCTTCTTCGAGTCAATTGGAACTAACCTGGAATATTTATTTTGAAGACTGGTTCCTTCTAAGATTGTAGGGCGACCCCGTTTCTGTAAAGTGACTTTCTGTCAGTCTTTCATATGAAATGTATTTGATACTAACAAGATTCCAGGGTCATCTGCACCGCGGAGTAGCTGGACAGCATCTCACAATAACACCTTTTGCCCTTCTACTGAGATACTCTTTTGACTAAATGGACATATCATGTCACTGATGCATACAAAACCTTCTGATGACATAACGTGGACACAAAATGGTCGCTTTTGGCCACCCGTCTTCAAGATGTCCACCCAGTCTTGAGGGGCATATACAAGCTACACATGTCAGCGAACATGCTGCTCAACAACAGCAAAATCTCGATCGCCTGGCAACATGAAATGTCCAGGAAGTGGGAAGTGGTGTTCGACGATGGAAAATCTTCCCTTTGCTATAAGTAGGATCCAAAGAAACACAGTGTTCAAGCTTTTGTTTTGCCCAGAGCAGTTGTCTGAAACTGCAATCAACTTATTCTCTAGTATATTGTGGTATTGAAAATATTTCAGTAAGCAGATGCCTATTTCCTCTGAACCCCTTGATGCTATCGTTTCATCCCAAAAAAAGAAATGAGCTGGAGACGAATTGCAGGGATGAATGCTGCAGTTATATGTCCACAATTTCCTCTTATAGAACATTGGACTGTACAGAGTTAAGGAGTGGGCAATGCCTGTTGTAGATCGAAAGTTATTACATGAATGTCTTTATCAAAAGCTGCCTTCTCTGTTTGCACTTTCATATTATCTTGACCTGCCTGGGCTTTTCTGTGATGTAACACCTTCTGAATATATATTTCTCTTAATTTTTCCAGATCGTGTTTTGCTTCTATCAATGGAATTTTACTTGGACCGCATGTTGGGCAAGTATCTGATTTAGGCAGTTCGATGAAAGGAAAAATGAGACCTTCGTTTCATTCAAACTGCCTAAATCATATACTTGCCCAACATGCGGTTCAAATAAAATTCAACTGATAGAAGCAAAACACGATCCGGAAAAATTAAGAGAAATATTAAAATCTTGGATGAAACTGCTATGAAACTTATCAATAGGTACAGGCTTCGCTTTGATATCAGTACAGTATTCAGCTTTATAATGGTTGTAGCAGCTTTGTATGGAATATTCCATCGACACAGAATTTTTCACCATTATCATTTCTACTGTAGTGACTTTTGTATTTTGGAATATCGTCTATATGTTTTTTGACTAATTGTACGTCTTCCTCTGAGTAGACATGTGGTTTATTCTTCTGTTTGCCTCTTCTATCTTCTGGTGGTGTAGTAGCCCCAGCTTGCATTTCCGATTGTACACTACTGGCCATTAAAATTGCTACACCAAGAGGAAATGCAGATGATAAACGGGTATTCATTGGGCAAATATATAATACTAGAACTGATTACATTTTCACACAGTTTGGGTGCATAGATCCTGAGAAATCAGTACCCATAACAACCACCGCTGGCTGTAATAACGGCCTTGATACGCCTGGACATTGAGTCAAACAGAGTCTGGATGGCGGATGTAGATACAGCTGCCCATGTAGTTTGAACACGATACCACAGTTCATCAAGAGTAGTGACAGGCGTATTGTGACGAGTCAGTTGCTCGGCCACCATTTACCAGACATTTTCAATTGGTGATTGATCTGGAGAATGTGCTGGCCAGGGCAGCAGGCGAACATTTTCTGTATCCAGAAAGGTCCGTACAGGACCTGCGACATGCGGTCGTGGATTATCCTGCTGAAATGTAGGGTTTCACAGGGATCGAATGAAGGGTAGCGCCACGGGTTGTAAAACATCTGAAATGTAACGTCCACTGTTCAGGGTGCCGTCAATGCAAACAAGAGGTGACCTAGACGTGTAACCAATGGCACCCCATACCATCACGCCAGGTGATACACCAGTATGGCGATGACGAATACACGTTTCCAATGTGCGTTCACCGCGATGTCGCCAAACACGGATGCGACCATCATGATGCTGTTAACAGAACCCGGATTCATTCGAAAAAATTACGTTTTGCAATTCGTGTACCCAGGTTCGTCGTTGAGTACACCATGGCAGGCGCTCCTGTGTGTTATGCAGCGTCAAGGGTAACCGCAGCCATGGTCTCCGAGCTGATAGTCCATGCTACTGCAAACGTCGTCGAACTGCTCGTGCAGATGGTTGTTGTCTTTCAAACGTCCCCATCTGTTGACTCAGGGATCGAGACGTGGCTGCACGATCCGTTACAACCATGCGGAAAAGATGCCTGTCATCTCGACTGCTAGTGATACGAGGCCGTTGGGATCCAGCATGGCGTTCCGTATTACCCTCCTGAACCCACCGATTGCATATTCTGCTAACAGTCATCGGATCTCGACCAACGCGAGCAGCAATGTCGCGACACAATAAACCGCAATCGCGATAGGCTACATCCGACCTTTATCAGAGTCGGAAAAGTGGTGGCACGCATTTCTCCTCCTTACACGAGGCATCACAACAACGTTTCACCAGGCAACGCCGGTCAACTGCTGTTTGTGAACGAGAAATCGGTTGGAAACTCTCCTCATGTCAGCACGTTGTAGGTGTCACCAACGGCGCCCACCTTGAGTGAATGCGCAGAAAAGCTAATCATTTGCATATCACAGCATCTCCTTCCTGTCGGTTAAATTTCGCGTCTGTAGCACGTCATCTTCGTGGTGTAGCAATTTTAATGGCCAGCAGTGTATGTTTTCTACTCCACCTCTGTTGTGCTGCAAACCTTGGATGCTTAAAAATGAAACTTACGGACAACAGTGTTTCTGCCACCTTTTATAACACTGTTACACCTGGTAATTTCATTGCGTGTGTATCTTCTTGAGACGTGCACGGCTCGTGTTCATGCCGCTAATTGCTTAGCATCTTGTCATTGGGGTTATGGCATCTCGCTTCTTATTCTGTTTACTGGCGTCACTATGTTACTGGCTTGCGTGCACATGAGTGTCGGCAGGAGCGCTTATAGGTACGAGTACTGTGGTACTATCTTTGGAGAGACCGCTAGTATTCTTGGGTCACGTTGTGTGGAGTGAGGAGTTGCAAACGGACATCAGGTCCATTGGGGACGCAGCAGCGAGCAGTTTCGTGCAGCGCTAGGGCAAGCCGGGGTCGCTGGTGGTATGCTGCCACTGCCAGATGGAGGAGGGGTAGCTGCGAGAGCGGCGATTTCGTTGCACACTGAATCCTGGACGTTTAAGATGAGTGAAGAGTTAACTGCTAATGCAACCTCAACTATTCTAAGGCCTCACCTTTGGTAGGTGGGTTGTTGTTCCCAGGGTTGCTGAGCTTGGTGGCAGCGAGTGAAGTGTTTCGAGGCGGTGAAATATTGCAGCTGCCTTTCTCTATTTGTTATTCATCATTGAATTTAGTATTATTCTTATTAGTGAAGTGCAACCAGTGGTTTTTTCTGCCTTGTGGCCGCTAACGCCCCAGTTACCTGCCATGGAGATCAGTGTACTTTTCCGGCAGTGTACCTTTTCTCGACGTGTCGACGCCTCTTGTATTGTACTGTGCATATGTTTTGGTCTACCTTCGTTCTAGTGTTTCCTTCGACCTTGGGTGTTTTCTGAAGACGAAGTGCTGTCTGTCTCTTTGCGCTTGCCTAAAAAAATATTCCATCATTGTACTGCTGAGTGGATGTTAGGCGAATAGGTTTGTTGGTCGGGCGGCCCTTAAGCTGCCCCTAGTTTGAGTTGCCATCCTGTTACATGAGTACAACTCTAGGCTGCCTGTCATCTTATGTTTGAGTTACCTTCCGAGGCTGACCTTTGGAACACTTGCTGAAAACCACTTGTCCTGATTCCTTAGAGTGTGATGTTTGTTTTAAGGATATTTGTAATTTTCTAATTATTTTTGGTGTGGCCTTCAGCCGAGCAATAGTTTCACTTCTTTGGTGATAAGGCCTTCAGCCGTGTTACAATAAGTTTTTTTTTAAAAGAAGACTCGTTTTAAAAGCAAAGTATTTCTTGAAATGTACGCTATTTGGAATTTTCTGACTTCTAATTCAGGCCTTCAGTCGTCTATTATTTGAAGCTGAGGAATAATTTCACTTCTTACATGATAAGGCTTTCAGTCATGTTACAGTAAGTTTTTGTTAGCAAACCTATTTTAAAAGCTAGGTATTTATTTTAAAAGTGCTATTTGGAAATGTTCTTTTGACTTCTAATTCAGGCATTCAGCTGTTTGTGTTTTGAAGCTGTGTGTGGCCTTCAGCTGAGCATTAATTTCACTTCATACATAATAAGGCCTCCAGCCATGTTACAATAAGTTTTTAAGCACTCTTGTTTTAAAAGCAAGGTATTTGTTGAGATGTGTGCTATTTATAATTGTTTTCCTGGCTCCTAACTCAGGCCTTCAGCCATTTGTTATATGAAATTGTTTGTGGCCTTCAGCCAAGTAATGATTTCACTGCATTTATAATAAGGCCTTCAGCTGTGTTACAGTTTGTTTTAAAACGAAGTATTTATCTTAATATGTGCTATTTGGAATTGTTCTTCTGACTTCTAATTCAAGCCTTCAGCCATTTGTTGTTTGAGTTCATTGTGGAATTTTTTTCGTGATAAGGCCTTCAGCCGTCATTCAATCAATTGTGTTTTTTCAAGAGATTGTTTTAAAATTTTAATTTCTTTAAATAAAATTTACATATTTGTTGTGCAACCGAGACTAACTGATTACTGCCCCATCGTCAATCGTAACCTTATCCTGCTCTATCCTGAGAAGCCAGCTCTCACCTCTTTTTATGGGTTATAGCCGCATGGAACTAAAAAATAAGCATTTTGTCTATTGAAGTCCCCAATGTTCCGGAGTGGCTTGTTTATACTCTGTATAAACTCCTCCCCAATTCGTTCAAAACACTTTTTAGAACATTTACAGGAAGCTCCAACTAAATTTCTCGCCTGGATCACAGTATCTTCTTTTGTAGTATATTTAAGTCCACTATTCCTTGCAAGTTTCTTCTGTTGTCGTCTGTTTACTACCTTTTTCCTTTTTCTCAATGTTTTCATTGTGACATCTCTATTCCCATGGTCAGTTCTATTGTGATCCTCTTCATTCTATTAAAAATATTTTTGTATAGATATGTAATATTAAAAAAGTGCTGCTAACAAATAAAATGGTAACCTGATCAATGATAAGACGAATAAAATAGTAATCCACAAATACGAGAATATTTCTTTTTGAAAACATCCCATGATTCACAGAAGACAATGTAATTGCATTAAGAGACGTGTTGACTCTATCTTCGTATCAAGATCATGTAAAAAAGTTGACTATGGAAATAAAATACGTAGCCTAACTATCACAAAGATAACGGTAACCAACAAATAACAACATGATGTGAAAAACAAAACTTACTTGTCTTGTTGTAGAATTAATATAAGTAGAATCTTCCATCTCCTCATTTAAATTAAATCTGGATCAATAATGTCACCATCAAAACAGTCAGAATCACTGGAATCACCACACAACTCACTAAAAATTTAAAAAACTCACAACTTCACTCACTGCAATCTGCTACTGCCTCCATTTTGTATATGTGGGTTAACATTGTTTCTCAATAGCGTATGTGGGTTCCCACAGAGAGAAATCAACATTGTGCTGCCATTTGTCATCAATAATATGAGCTCGTTACGCCTCCTAGCGTAGATCAGGGTTACTATTGTCTTACTGTACTTCGTTTGAAAATTCAAATTTGAGGGTTACGATTGTCTTTCCCCATGCCTTTCATTTATCCTGTCTGCGATGAGTTGGTTCCTAAATAAATAACGCCAAGGGATTACGTCGCAACTAAAGTTGGTGAAACGGCAGAAGGTACGAACTTTTATCAACTTGTACCTACTGTTAGATATGAAATGAAAGGAGAATTATATGAAAGAGTCATAAATTTCGTAACACACGAAGATCATGCATCTGTGGGGAAAAGTAGTGAAGTGTTCAATGAACTTAACAGATTGACGACTCTTCAGAAAAACTGATAGCACAGAGTTATGCTGGCGCTTCAGTTATGAGCAGTAGGCACAATGGATGGAGGCAACAGTGAAAGCAGTGTAGCAAAGAGCAAATTTTGTACACTGTTGAGCGCACCAACTAAAGCTCATTTTAGAGCGCTGTGCAACACGACACAAAGAACGTACAACATTTTTTATCAGTCTAGGGCTCTCTAGTCTCTTCTCAGTGTCATTGAAAAAACTTCCATACTTGATAATGTTGTGAAGAAACGTATTCGAAGAAATGCTGGCACTAGACGAAATTTTAAAACGCGATGGTTGAACACCGTATTGAAGTACAAGAACGAAATAGCTGAGTACCTTGAAATCAATGAGGATCATGATAGCAATGATCATTCAACAATCACGAAGCAGTTGGACATTGTAAAATTCTCTATAGCGACCAAGAGTTTTTCTTTTGGACTGAGTTCGTCAGTAAGATCCTGTCAGAATGCGAGATTTTGGTTAATCTGCTGCAAATTAGCGATGTTGATAGTGTGAAAGCTCTAAAGAACGTTTCTGATTTCATCTCAGCGACACAATTCCCTTGATATCGATCATCAGTTTGTTAACAGGAATGGACATGAAGACATTTCTGGTACAAAACGTTTCCGTTTCGTAGACTCACGTAAAACTTTTGCAAAGGACGTCTGTGACTGTTATGGCTAACACTGACGCGCGTTTCGCATTTACCAGTCATTTTCTGCAGCTACATTATTCCAGCCTAGTTTGTTCCCAAAACTAAAGCTGTTATTCCCTGACAATGCATTTTAGACTACAGTTAAATTATTTGACCTGAACGAGAATGAACTGCGACATGCATTGACAGTCATATACAGTAGAAATGATTCCCAAATTACAAACGGAGGTTTAACACTTCTGAATTTTTTCTACGAGAATAATTTAGAAGACTTTTTTCAGAAATCAGTGAAACTTTTAGGAATTATTTGTACAATACCAATGACAACAGTAGAAAGAGAGATGTGTCCCTCTACACTGAAAAGAATAACGGCTTTCAATAAAAACTCGATTAAAGAAGAGACACTGAGTGCATTTGCTATGCATTCTATAAAACGGCCACTTTGAACGTGCATTATATCAATGAGCGTGTAATTTGGCACTCTGCTGAAAGTAAGGAGAGGAGACTGAATAAATTAAGGTATGAATGTTGGTTTGATTTTATTCCATAGGTTACTGCCTTGTCTGCAGAAAATATTATAAACTATATAGGATGGGTGTGAGAGGACTTTACAACTTCGGAATAATACAGAAATTTATTCAGATAACTTACAGAATTGGCAGACGTGTCATTTTGTAGCGAACAAGCTGAGGTTTCACATAAAAGTGTCAACTGTCATTATGGTTCGATGTGGCTACCATTTGTGATGCGGCAAATATCCCACCGGTAAACAGTTTCATCCCACACTCGACGCAGAAAATCCGGCGTAACTCGGGCAACGGCAGTGTAGATTCGATTTTTCAGGTTGGATCAATTGTTTGGTGACGGAGGAACATACACACAGTCTTCAATGAAACCCTGGAGAAAGAAATCCAGTGGTACCATGTCTGGGGACCAATGTGGCCATGTATCTGGCGTTTCAGGGCCATTTCACCGATCCAGGAAACGATTATCGAGGAAACCTGGAACTTCCGCACGGTGGTGCACTGTCTTGCTGGTGGTAAACCATACCATCTCGGTCATCTTCATCGATCTGAGGAATTAAAAAGATTCCGAGCACATGCAAGGGCTATAGAACAGCAGCGTTATCTGGTGCAGGAGAAACGGTCATACACTTTCAGTTTGCTAAGGGTAGAAAACACTTTCACTCTGGGACTGTCACGAACGTGTTCAACGGTTGCATGCAGATTTTCGCTGCCCCATATTCTCTAGTCGTGGGTGTTCGTCATAATCACTAATATGAAATGTTGACTTATCGCTGAAGATCAGTGTTTTCGGGAATGAGTCGTCTACCTCTGTTCGATGTAACATTTCCGCAAAGAATTCCCCACGTGCAACCTTATTTGCATCACTAATGTGTTGTGCCATTGTCGACCAGTGTGGTTTCAAGTGCAAACATCTACGCAGTAACTTGCAAACAGTCTTTTGTGAAATCCCTGTCTCCAGATACGCACGTCGCGTTGATTTTTGTGGACGTCGGACAAAGTTCTCCATAACCTGTTCGACATAAATATCAACAAGCGGGCGATCTGGTGATTTTTCATGTTGCAGTGAACAATCTATCTCAACGAAGTTCTTGTGCCAACAATAAACTGCAGGCTTGCTTGGAGGTTCTTTAGCATTTTCGGTGCTAAATTTCCACTGAACAGTTGTTGCATATTTCATTTCACGAAATCAAAACACATAACGTGCACGCTTCGCATCAGTGGAAGTATCCATTATAACTGTGTCATCCCTGGTGGCGGATGGTGTACTGATGCACTACGCAAATCAAGGTAGAGGTTGTCTGCTGCAAAATGACACATCTACCGGTTCTGTAAGTTATCCCAATACACTTCTATATCATTCCAAAGTTGTAAAGTTCTTTCCGCTTACTTGTATTCTTGTCCGTACATTTTTATGTTTGGTATCAGAGAAAAAACTGTTACATGGAGACGTAACATCGCTTCCTGATACAGCACATACTATAATTTTCCCGTTCAAGAAAGGTTGTGAAAAGACAGTGTTGGATAGGACTGTTTGGGCAGACGTGCCGCGGGCGTCTCGTCTTAATCCGCAGACCATCGGCCCCCACTGAAGAGCGGTACCGTGTGATCGAGTCCCGTACGTGTTATTCCGTTGCGTTTTCTTAGTCTTCTTTCATATGCCACAGGAAAAAGTATATAGGTCCATCGAAAAAAATGAAAGTCGTTGATACAATTCGGCAGCTATAAACGACAAAAATTAGTTGCGAACGTCAGAGAATTCACCATTATCTTTGCTGTAAGCAGTCCGTCTTCAGGCCACGACTGGCCTACCGGGACCATCCGACCGCCGTGTCATCTCCAGTGGAGAATGCGGAGAGGAGAGGCGTGGGGTCAGCACACCGCTCTCCCGGCCGCTATGATGGTATTCTTGACCGAAGCCGCTACTATTCGGCCGAGTGGCTCCCCAATTGGCATCACGAGGCGGCGTGCACCCCGAAAATGGAAACAGCACATGGCGGCCTGGATGGTCACCCATCCAAGTGCCGACCACGCCCGACAGCGCTTAACTTCGGTGCCCTCACGGTAACCGGTGTATCCACTGCGGCAACGCCGTTGCCTATGTTTGCTGTAACTTTGTGAAAATCGCACCTCTATATATTCATTCTGGATATATCTGGGGTGGCCTGTGTTAGCTGCCTCACCCTGTAGACTAATGACATGTTGTTGTTGTTGTTGTTGTGGTCTTCAGTCCTGAGACTGGTTTGATGCAGCTCTTCATGCTACTCTATCCTGTGAAAGCTTCTTCATCTCCCAGTACTTACTGCAACCTACATCCTTCTGAATCTGCTTAGTGTATTCATCTCTTGGTCTCCCTCTACGAGTTTTACCCTCCACGCTGCCCTCCAATGCTAAATTTGTGATCCCTTGATGCCTCAGAACATGTCCTACCAACCGGTCCCTAATGACATAGCGTTATTTAAAGCAACCTCAAAATATTCGTAGACACCTGTAGTGAAGTACGATCTCAAAGAAGCTGCAGAAATATTTATAAGATTTTCACAACATTTCAAAGTCGTGCAATGATTATCAACTTGCTTTAAATGTACAGACGTATAGAGCTATGCACTTACCAAATAGTGAAAACTTAGCCGGCCGCTGTGGCCGAGGGGTTCTAGGCGCTTCAGTCCGAATCCGCGCTGCTGCTACGGTCGTAGGTTCGAATCCTGCCCCGGGTATGGCTGTGTGTGATGTCCTTAGGTTAGTTAGGTTTAAGTAGTTCTAAGTCTAGTGGACTGATGACCTCAGATATTACGTCGCATAGTGCTCAGAGCCATTTGAACCATTCGAAAACTTACGAATCTAGGACTGCGATTTCCATGATTTGTTATACGAATCAGTCATCTCACATACATAACTGAGCATAGCAATTTGTAGTGGTTTAGGCGTCAGTAAGTCAAAAAGCAAACTTAAGTTGTCAGGATATTGGGAGAATGCAGTCAGTTTACAGAGGAACCTACTTGAAAAATCACTCGTCCGTCCTGGTTTACTATATTACTCAAGTCTATGAGACGCGCAGCAAATAGGGCTAAAAAGTGATATTACACCTCTACAACCACAACTGTGTGTGACTCAAGAGACAGTTGGAAGCCTGAATTGGCGGACAAGTGAACAGAAACGGAAAACTACCCCGTGAAAGACAGATAAAAATATTTACTATTAAAAAGAGTCTTGATCACGATTTATTTATCAAGGTGACCGGTTTCGACCACTACTGTGGTCATCTTCAGACCATTGAGTAGGAACCTCTTTCTGTTGGAGAATCACTAGTGAATCAGTTGTGATCCTCCAACAGAAAGAGGTTCCCACTTAATGGTCTGAAGATGACCACAGTAGTGGTCGAAACCGGTCACCTTGATAAATAAATCGTGATCAAGACTGTTTTTCATAGTAAATATTTGTTAGATATTGGCTTCAAATGGCTCTGAGCACTATGGGACTTAACATCTGAGGTCGTCAGTCCCCTAGAACTTAGAACTACTTAAACCTAACTAACCTAAGGACATCACACAACACCCAGTCATCACGAGGCAGAGAAAATCCCTGACCCCGCCGGGAATCGAACCCGGGAACCCGGGCGTGGGAAGCGAGAACGCTACCGCACGACCACGAGCTGCGGACTGTAAGATATTGATCACTGCCACTCCCATAATGTATTCAACAGCTTAAAAAATTTCAAAAGCCAGTATTATGTGCAAATTCTTGCGATATTCTTCAGACTTCTACGTACTGCTCTCGTCGGGCCGCGAACATCAAATTAGACCACTTGCAACACGAGAAGAGGCCTGTAAGCACTCAGTTTTCCCGTATTCGATACGCGGTTGGAGGCGGAAGACTTCCTAAAATGTGGTACCGTGCTAAGTACCCCCCGCCATAAACATCACAGTGGAGAACGGAGGACGTATGTAGTTGTAGAACCTGTCACTGCCACTGCATCATGGCAAGTATTGGTCTCTGGAATGCAGAAAAAAATCACGACATAATACACACTCAACGTGCTGATAACCTCATTTACCAAATCACTTTCACAATTTATCCATGATATTTTCCGTGTTATGGCCCAATAACCATTTCTGCTCTTACATTTTTCTGCTCTTCCATTATCTTGACGCGACGACTGTAACGTAAGGAAGAAACGCTGTTTCTTTTTATTGTTATATGAGCACATTACTGTGTGTCACATGGACTTTGCCTGGCAGCAGAACATGTCGTCCTCTCCACTGAATTGCGGTTGTAGCTATAGGGGTTGGAGAAATGCAGTCCTCACCCCCTACCCCCCCCCCCCCCCAGAGTCCTCCCACTCTCTCTCTCTCGCACACACACCCTACCGCCCCCCCCTCCCCGAGTCCTCCCACTCACTCTCTCTCTCTCTCTCTCTCTCTCTCTCTCTCTCTCTCACACACACACACACACACGCGCGCGCGCACACACACACACTGGCGTCAAGAGAGGCAGCAGGGCTGGCATCTCCTGTGCAGTGTGGTGGAACTGAAGAGCAGCAACCCTGCCTGCCCCCGGCGAGTTCAGTATCGGAAACTGCTTAGCCTTTGACGTGAACTGTGTTGACTTGCAAGAGGGAAACAACAGCCCTCTTTTTAAAGGCATTGATTGAGGCTTCGGAAAGGGTTATCAAGTTTAGAAGAGTTTGGTTTTTTATCTAGACTCATTTGTTTCAACATACTTATCGTTTGACGAGTAAGTTCCTCCGGTCGTGCCGAGTAAGAGTTCTTGACACACACTCTTCTTAAATAATCGATTTTAAATTTTACTACGCGTGATTTTTTTCAGGAATATTTAATAACTGATTAATTAATCGTATGAAACAAGCAAATTTCAAGATTATGATGCCTTAACACTGCTGAATTACTCATTTATAAAGAACCACCATAAAATTGGGTTAATAGAAACTGTTTAACACTTTAAAAGCGAAAAAAAAAATGAAAAATTTTAAATAGAAATGTGAAAATCTAAATTACATAGGATTACAGATCTTGTACCCAATTTTAAACTTATAATCTGATTTAGGAAATGGCTCATGCTTTTATGACGTAACAAATAAAGATTTGGTGGTCCTGTTTAATTGTAGAGAGGGATAAATAGAAGCTGCAGCGTTAATCTTATTATTATTTTCTATTTATTGGTCTTTGGGGTGAACAGAGGCATGTTAAAATCCGTTTCGGGTCTAGGAGACTAATAAACAAACATTTATCTGGTTTAAACAGAGGTTTATCCAATACATAAACATACAATATACCATAAATTGTGTTTCTTATTGTGTTTTCCAAATGAAAATGGTTATGTCTATAATTACTCTGTTGCAACATCAAATTGATGAACTTAGTTTGTTTATTAACACATCACTGACATGTTTAGAAATGATGTCAGTGATGTGTTAATAAACAAAGTAAGTTCATCAATTTGATGTTACGACAGAGTAATTATAGACATAACCATGTTTAGAAATGATGTATTTGAATATACAGGTCGTATCCTGAGAAGGAACGAAGAGCTTTCGAACATCTTCTTGACCAAAATATGACTCCTCAAGTGTTAAAATGAAGGTGCTTGCCCGACGTTGATTTTTCGAAAGTGCGTAAACATAAACTTTGTGTTTCAAATAATGACATTTAAATGTATACAATCTGAATGAGTACTTATTCTTCTCATGTACTTTAATCACAGCATAATCTCCTGGGTTGAGAACACTGCCAGGTGATTCTTTATTTCCGTCAAATTCCTTATCTTCTTTCAAACGAATACTAACGACTGCTGTTTCTAGTAGCATAAATTCCGGAAACACAACCATACATTACCAGTTACCCGGAACACAAGTTAGTTTAAAACATATTTTAAAGCAGAACTTTTCGTTAATGGAACGAGATTCCAAATTTCATTGTCATATGCTTAAATTAAAACAACACAATTTAGATTGGTACTTGCAAACAAAGCTCGAAGTAAGCAAATTCAGCATCACATCAGATGTTTGCCTTAGAGTTACCAAAACAACAAGTGATGGTCTCGCCAACTTTGAAATGCCTAATTTGTTTCTTAGAATGCATCATTACGAACATATAAAAACGAATGTTTTACAGATGCTCGTATACTCCTATGAGATAGTACAGAACGTCTGCGGCAGCTTCGTTTTTATTCACCCAATTGTCTCCGTCCACAAAATTTTTTGGCACTTCCCTCTTTTAAATCCCTGTCTGTTACAGAGCTGTAGCTTTTCAAACCACAGAAGTATGTGTAACGAGCAATTATCTGACTGCGGATTTAATTTTCCGAAAATGCAGCTAAGTAGGCCATACTTTTCCCCTTACTTTTTTTGTTTTTATTTTTTTAATGTTGTGCAGCTGGATGTGATGCAATCACAAGTTCCGTACGTGTTTTGTACAACGGATATGGGTGACAATGTCAGGTAAGAATGGGGATCTTCTGTTAGTCGCGTTGCGAAATAATATGTCGAATTGCTGGAGTTCGCTTGTATGTTGACGTCATCTCAATATTCACTAATGAGGATAGATTTCGAACGGAAAACTTAACTGACTGATAGTTGCAAACATTGGAAGCATAGTAAATAATGGCTGGAAAGCATATTGGCAGCCACGTGGGAGACGTTTATTAGCGGCGTATTACACATAACACATTGGGACGCATCGTGAAGTCTCGTGGACTGAACAAGGATATGTAGTGTTCAAGAAAATTACATGTGGAAAATAGCCTTAGCGTACTGAAATAAGCGAATGTGAGCTAAATGTGGAGTCCTGGCCATGTCTTCAGGCAATGGGATGGAATGAAGTGAACCAAAAATATCTGAATTTAACAGACGTATAGTGAAACTTCATAGTTTTTCGTGCATATATCACGAGATATGAACGGAGTCGATCTCAGCTACATAAAGTTCTATTGCAGATTGAGTCTCCCTTTCTCAGGGAATAGGTCTGTTTGCTCTAATAGTGTTAACCGATGGGGACGAGGCGTGTTTAAAAAGAAACGGGAGCTATGTAATGTTGGTTGTCGAAGTGGTCCGATTCATGCGATTTTTGTTGTTGTTTCCTTCATAAACATACCTGAGAAACACACGTAGAGAGTCAGACATATCGAATATTTAAGCCGGTCGCAGCTGTCAGAATTACTTAATCGGTTTCAGCAGTGTTGGCGATCATTTATTTTGTCCAAAGTAGATCTGAACACTTGTCCTAAATTATGGTTTGAGAACGGAATAAGGTGAAGGAAGGTTACAGAAATGTTAAACATTGCTTTTGGTGTGCCTGTTGTGTTTAAAACAAGGGTTAGGAGTAAAGTAAGTGTTCCCAAGTAGGTCGTCAAGGCACTGAAAGTGACGAGTAACCCGGACGCCCTAGCAAATCATTAACCGATGAAATCGTGGAAAAAAGGGAAAGAAATGATTATGAGCGATAGCTGAATCATAGTCAGAGAAGTCGCTGATGATTACGCCATATCAGTTGACTCATTTCACAGGATTTTTTCGGATGTTTTGAGTATGAAACGTATGAGAGCAACATTTGTACCAAGAATCGAATTTTTGTGTTTATCCGAGTATATAACATAGCTATTAAAAATTTGTGAACAATACATATCAAGAAGCCATTAATGTAGTTTCGTCCTGGGCTAGGTACAAACTTCTGATTCATTGCAGAGGGAGAAAGCTTCCCTGATCGATATTAGAATAGAATGGACGTACGGTCAAATGCTGGTCGTTCTGGGTAATTCCCAGAGTCAGGAGTGTTATTAACACGAAGAAGATGCAGTTTCCAGCCTTGCGATGCGTCGGAGATAACTGAGCGGAACAGAAGGCGATAGTAGATTCAACATGATAACGCTTAATGCTTAGCCCGAATTTATCTCTGCCGCTCAGATGCTTCAGGCACTTTCGAATTCGGAATATAAGTGATATCCGCCGAAACTAACTTTGTATGTTCAAAATGTTCAAATGTGTGTGAAATCTTATGGGACTTAACTGCTAAGGTCATCAGTCCCTAAGCTTACACACAACCTAAATTATCCTAAGGAAAACACACACACCCATGCCCGAGGGAGGACTCGAACATCCGCCGGGACCAGCCGCACAGTTCATGACTGCAGCGCCTAAGACCTCTCGGCTAATCCCGCGCGGCAATTAACTATGTAATTCACGCGGCTGTTATAAGTTCCTTTTTCACAAATTGTAGTAGGAAACTTGAGGCATTATTACAACAAAACTCCAACTGTTGCCATAAAGAAGCGGCTACTACAGAATTTACCCCATGTTTATGATGTTGAATTGAACTTCATATTTTTCAGCGTAGCGCGGAGTGCACCTGAAACCTTGCATTTGGCATTAGGTATATTCTAGCGTTCTACATTGCTGGCGGTGCTAGATTCCTACATAGCTACCATGGCCTTGTTTCCAATAACTGTAGTATATATCTCGGTTTATGTGAATCGTATGGAAACTAAGTTCGTGATGATACGAGGAGTTGCTGCATTTCGTTGATGAAAATAAATTGTTTTATGTGAGAGAAGCTGTACGGAAATACCTAGAAGAAGGAATTTGACTTTGCATATTTATTTATTTGTGTATTTTTAATTTCATTACGTTATGTGAAATACGTAAAGTTTATCAGCGTGTAAATGTGTTACTGGCATATCTTTAGTAATTTAAGAACTATGCCTGGAGCAGTTGATAATAATGTAAGATCAGGGCAACAGGGAGATGGAGCGAGATTTATAACGGTGCTGCGCAAGACAAAGTTTTGGTGTTTGTGAGACTGGATGCCGAATGTAGAGCGACAAATGGAGAGCTGTATAACGGTGTTGCACGAGTCAAATTTTTTGCGTTTGTAAGACTGGGTGCCGAGTGTTGAGCGACAAATACGCTAAGTTATACTGGAAGAAGAATAAAATTAATCACCTATGTGAAACATAGTTTAAAGAGAGTGTAGACTTTCTAAGTTCGAAGGGTGTAGTTAAAAATGAAGCTGTAAATAGGAAGTGTATTCGGCGTTTATTTTTAAATAGTTATTTTGAAGGTCATTTATATAAGCAGTGAAGGAGAAAGAATGAGCATGAGGCATAGATTAAAGCGTAACGCAAGGCTCATCAAGTTCATAGTGATTCGTAATCAATAAGCGATCATACATTTCTTCTAAGAAGACGAGTCATAAATCTATACGGATCAGACTGCAGTCCACACAAATTTAATATCCAGTACGACTATACATCGTGTCGTAAACTGTACGACATGGATTTGATTTTCAGAAAACTACCGAATTACAGCGATTCGTCTCTCATTTATCAGTCATCAGTAATTTTAGCGGTGACTTTTGTGATATTCAATAGGATGGGTTGCCATAGTGGATACGGCAGACAGATCGGAACCAGAGATTGTGGCATTATCGACACGGTCATACCTTATGAGGTAGGACCATGGAGGTAAATGGTGCCACATACTTACACGCTGTACGTCGATCTGAAGCCGGCGTCACCACGTTAGATACCCCAAAACGTTAACAGACTACAGTTTACATGGAGATTCTTTACGCTTACTTCTTGTTCGTAATTTCTGTCATTTGCCCTCTAAGACTCTTTCCTGGCCACAGATGTGCATTTGATCCAATAATACGATGCGCCTGTTATCGTGAACGTAACTTCCGTTATGTTTATACATCTCAAACAACAAGGAGAAGAGTGTGACGTCAAAAGGATGCTTTCGTAATCAATGTAAATCGTCTTTACAGTATTTGCATCGATAGCTGAAGAAGCTAGAACTGTGAAAACAGTACCTGTTTGCTTGGTGGTAGTGCCGATTCTTGTTAGTTACATTTTCAACTTTCAAATCATAAGCACAACTCGCTTAATGTTCAAATTTTCAAAGAAAACTTACCTACGTTTTCTTTGTTAGCCAATAAATTTGCGTAATGAGGAAAGAAGTTACCAATACATGCCACCATGACTTTTGGACGTCAGAAAAGTGAAAGATTTTTGAAATGTCGCAGCAACAGAACTACATGGAGCCATCGAGGTATACCTCCAAGCAGAAATGAGTTCTTCTTTTATTAGACTATTACTGCGTTAGGATCATTGTAGTTTACACATCTTCTCACTCAGAAATCATACCTATGAAGTGTCTTTCTGTGAGTGGTCTATAATACCAAGACAAGGTTTAGTCATTTCTGAAAGCATATTCCAGCAGTGGGCAATTCGATAAATGTTACCTGTAGGTAGTTCTAACGGTAGTAATGAACATTTAAATTAATATCTCCTATATCAGTGCGAAAAGACGACACTCTGAATAAAGGAATGGGCGCTATAGTCAAAACTCAGTAACATCCTACGAAGAAGATGCAGTCATTGACGAACTATGCGAAGAAATAAGTAATGCGATGAGAAATGTCAAGGGAGATGAAAACCTGATTGCCATGGGGAACTGGAACGCGACAGTGCGTGAAGAACCGGAGGAAGGAATTGTTGGCAAATATGGAATTGGAAGAAGAAATGAAAGAGGAGATCGACTAATCGAGTTCTGCTCGAGGCACCAATTAGTTGTTGCAAACACACTTTTCCAACATCACAAACGAAGAAGATACACATGGAAAGCTCTGGAGAACTGAGGAGACAAGAGATTTATTACAATCTGGTGAAAGGACGTTTTAGGAACCAGATAAAAGGTTGCAGGAGCTATCCATCTGCAGACATAGACAGTGATCATAACCTGGTCCTGATGCAAAGTTCACTGAGATTCAAACGTTTGAAGAAGAAGCCAGTAAAACTTAAATGGGAACTAGAAAAGCTGAAAACTGAGCAACTGGCAAAGCGCTATGCTAATGAAAAACTTTCAACATGGTGGAGTAAATGAAGACTGGGATCAAATTAAATCTGGTATATACAAAGCCGCATAAACGATAGTTGGATGAACTGAACCCAAAAACAAGAGAAAATGGATTACAGCAGATATTATTGAGCTTATAGAAATCAGGAGCTTATAGAAAAATGCAACTGATGAGCAAGGAAAAGGTGAATACGGAAAACTAAGGAATTTAGTTAATAGAGAAGCTAGGAAAGCAAAATAACATTTTCTTCAAGAAATGTGCAGGGAAGTAGAAGAAAATATGCAAAACGGAAGAACTGATTTAGGCCACAGAACAGCAAATCAATTTTTTAACAAACGTAAAACAACACTGTCAAGCACAATAGAAAATAAAGAGGGGAAAATGCTGTTTGGTGAAGAGATGGAAAGAACACATAGAGGAGTTGTATGCCGGAACACCTCTTTCGGAAGAAGTAATAGGACGAGAAGAGCAAGTAGACGAAGATGACAAGGGAGATGACATTCTGCAAGAAGAATTTGACAGAGCTCTAAAAGAACTACGGGACAACAAAGCAACGGGTATTGATGACATCCCTGCAGGACTAATAAAGAATGCTGGTGACAGCATGAAAAATGATGCTGCTTAAACTTATTAGGTCCATCTATAACACAGGAGAGATACCGACAGACTTCCAGAAATGTATCATTGTTCCTATACCAAAGAAGGCAGCAGCTACAAAATGTGAACAGTACCGAACTCTAAGCTTAATATCACGTGCATCAAAAATTCTCATCAAAATAGTTCTGAAGAGAATTGAAGGTGGAGGATATACTGAGTGAAGATCAGTTTGGTTTCAGATGGGGATTGGGAACAAGAGAAGCGATTCTGGCACTGAGACTCGTTATCGAAAACAATTACAGAAAAATAAACCCACATATATTGCCTGTTTAGACATGGAAAAGGCATTTGATAACGTTATCTGGCAAGAGATGTTCAGAGTGGTGAGGGAAAGTGGAATAAAGTACAATGACATCCGTGTGATACTCAGTTTCTATAAGAATGAGGTGGCAGTGATTAGGAACTGTCACCAGAAACAAGCATCAAATATTAGAAAAGGGGTAAGACAAGGATGTGCTCCCTCTCCTCTTACATTCAGTGCTTACATTCAGGAAGCTATAGACCAAGTTCGAGAAGCTACTAAGGTGGGGATCAAAATTAATCGGCAGAAGATAGACATACTAGGTAATGCAGATGATATTGCTATAGTCACGGAGACAAAATAAGACCTCAGAACAATGGAAAAAATTCCATGCAATCAGTATGGAGTGAGAATAAACAAGAAGAAGACTAAAGTGATGGTATGCAGTACAGAATCAGAATATGAACCTCTGAGAATGAGAATTGGAAGAGAGGAGCTGAAAGTGATAGAGGAATTTACTTACCTGGGAAGCAAAATCACAGGGGATGGTAGAAGCCGAAAAGAAATTGCGAGCAGAATACAAAGGGCCAAAATTGCATTTAATCGGAGAAGGAACTTACTCACCAGCAACAACCTCAGTCTGAAAATAACGAAACGTATCATGAAAGGTTTCGTTTGGAGTGTGGCCCTATACGGATGTGACACTTGGACATTTGGAAGCGAAGAGAGAAGGCGGCTAGAGGCCCTGGAGATGCGGCGTTTCTAACAGCCGTGTACCGCAAGTCTTTAGAGGAACGGAAGGTTCCAAATGATTGGAAAAGAGCACAGGTAGTCCCAGTCTTCAAGAAGGGTCGTCGAGCAGATGCGCAAAACTATAGACCTATATCTCTGACGTCGATCTGTTGTAGAATTTTAGAACACGTTTTTTGCTCGAGTATCATGTCGTTTTTGGAAACCCAGAATCTACTATGTAGGAATCAATATGAATTCCGGAAACAGCGATCGTGTCAGACCCAACTCGCTTTATTTGTTCATGAGACCCACAAAATATTAGATACGGGCTCCCAGGTAGATGCTATTTTTCTTGACTTCCGGAAAGCGTTCGATACGGTTCCGCGCTGTCGCCTGATAAACAAAGTAAGAGCCTACGGAATATCAGACCAGCTGTGTGGCCGGATAGAAGAGTTTTTAGCAAACAGAACACAGCATGTTGTTATCAATGGAGAGACGTCTACAGACGTTAAAGTAACATCTGGCGTGCCACAGGGGAGTGTTATGGGGCCATTGCTTTTCACAATATATATAAATGACCTAGTAGATAGTGTCGGAAGTTCCATGCGGCTTTTCGCGGATGATGCTGTAGTATACAGAGAAGTTGCAGCATTAGAAAATTGTAGCGAAATACAGGAAGATCTGCAGCGGATAGGCACTTGGTGCAGGGAGTGGCAACTGACCCTTAACATAGACAAATGCAATGTATTGCGAATACATAAAAAGAAGGATCCTTTATTGAATGATTATATGATAGCGAAACAAACACTGGTAGCAGTTACTTCTGTAAAATATCTGGGAGTATGCGTACGGAACGATTTGAAGTGGAATGATCATATAAAATTAATTGTTGGTAAGGCGGGTACCAGGTTGAGATTCATTGGGAGAGTCCTTAGAAAATGTAGTCCATCAACAAAGGAGGTGTCTTACAAAACACTCGTTCGACCTATACTTGAGTATTGCTCATCAGTGTGGGATCCGTACCAGATCGGGTTGACGGAGGAGATAGAGAAGATCCAAAGAAGAGCGGCGCGTTTCGTCACAGGGTTATTTGGTAACCGTGATAGCGTTACGGAGATGTTTAGCAAACTCAAGTGGCAGACTTTGCAAGGGAGACGCTCTGCATCGCCGTGTAGTTTGCTGTCCAGGTTTCGAAAGGGTGCGTTTCTGGATGAGGTATCGAATATATTGCTTCCCCCTATTTATACTTGCACATAAGCCTGCAAAATCTCTGTGTTAAATTAACAGTACTAGGATACTATGTAACTACTGTTTTTATGCATTGCTCCATCCATCACACAGGAGACCAAATTTGGTACAATGTACTTGTCAGAATCATGAACACAGGTTTGTATTATGAGAAACATCTTATGTATAAGTGAAGGATACACGAGAATAACCGCGAAGTTCCATAACAATTTAAAATTTAGTTCACAGTGCTTGGAATGGAAACTGAAGTACTATAATGTGGCAAGGAAGAAAGATCGAGATCCATTTTCTAGTCGGAGCTTTTCTCTTCTCCTTTTATGTTTCATATTATAGTTATGTGTACTATTCATGTTAGTGGCTTTCCCACAACACTTGAAAGTCACTCACACATTGTAAACCATATTCGAACTGTTACATTGTTTAGTAACAAAGCAAAGGTCAACACAAAACTGAGCCTCCATGTGCGTCCAAACTAAGCTGGAAGAGCAGTTTTCTCGGTAAGCGTTACTGTTACGGGGATTCTGCGTATTTCTTAACCGAAATGAACACATGAAGAATGTCGGAGAATGGCGATGAACGTTCTAGTTCCGTGCAAAATGCAAGTACAAGGAAAAGAAATATTTTGGGGTATATTTCTGATTCTTCAAACAGTTTATGCGCCATGAGCCATGATACAGGCGACGTTTGTGAGTGCCTTCGATTCAGATGTTTTCAGCATATTCCACTTACAGAAATGAATAGATTAAAGAAAGAATTCAATTAAATGGCTTCTTGAGATACACGACACGTGCCTGTCTGGACTTAATAGCGTAATTTACCAAAGAAAGGTCATTAAATAGCCATACATCTTCAGAGGTTATTATATCTAGACGATGAGTTTCGGTATCTCATTAATGCCATCTTAAGGCCACTGCATGTAAAGATAACGAGTATTCACGTAGTGTATATCAAGGTATATCAAGATATATTACAGTTAAAATTACATAAAATGTAAATTAAATTGATAAAACCTACAAAATGCAGTATTTGCTGTTGACAACAGTACCTGTGCACACAAAGCACAACAAATCAGAATATGTACACACACAGGTTAGCATCGAAGCTACTTTGACTTCACGAAGTTATAATAGATCACGCGAAACATTACGAAAATCAGAAAATATACAATACATGAAATCTGGAACACAAAGGAATAACGTTTCCCTAGTTTCTTTCTTTTTCCTATTTTATGTGTTTTTATTCACTTTGACTTTTATTTTTTATATTATTTTTTACTTTTTACATAAAAAGACATTCATGATTCTTATAGTGAGAAACATTCTAGTTCTTAGGGAAAAATATCGTGACTGAAATTAAAACGAGATATAATGTATGGAGTACACAATAATGTACATATTTATCGCCTAAGCCCTATCACCACAAGTGATACAACAGAACTAGTTGTCACAGTACCAAAAATGCAACCACAGGCAATGTAATGTTGTGTACCTTGACATATACTACATATATCTTCGTTGTTTTTTCGCGTGCAGACCCTGAAGGTGGCACTAGTTAGATGCCGAAACTGGTCGTCTAAATGCATAACTTCTGAAAACATATAGCTGTTTGGTCATCTTTCTTTGGTAATATCCGATCAGCCGCTGCCCCGTATCCGGGAAGGACCAACAAAGGTATTATCAGTGCAAATCTTGTGACGCAAAGAGCACCAAAAAAAAAAAAAAGTCTAGATGAGGCTGCACGTCATGATTTGTCTCATGTTTGTACGGTCCGCATTAATTTAGATTGACAATTACTGGATGTTCAGCTATATCTACCAGTATCCTCGGCATTGCATGGAACCACTAACAGGCGTTTTATTACTCTAAGAAGGCATCGGCTACCACAGGTAAGAATATGTGGAGACCAGAGGAAACCAAAAAACCGACACCGAAAACATTTAAATGAGAACCCATATCTAAGGACCATCAACATATACAGTCACTGAAAGGCTGCGTTTCATATTATTGCATTCACAATGGCAAATGGCTATAGTTACCAGAACTGTAAACGTGTTGCAGTCAGAGAAAAATCCTCCAAACCGTGTATCATGCGAACAATATCGATTGATTTTTATGACTAACTACAACCCATGTTTTGTAAACATGTTCAGTGTGTGATAAATTTAGAGCTGACTGCTCTAAATTTGGTTTACTAATAAACAAGGAGAAGATGCAACTCAGATACAAAATCTGAATAAGCAGAAGTAACCTCTAAAGACTTAAAATGAGCTACATATGAGGAAAATAAACATGTTTTCCAAAATTAAACGTTCCGAAGACCGGGAAATCTTTTATTAACAAAGCAATGTGTATAAATTACCAGAGGAATCTTCCTCTTCCTAATGTTTGAACCAACGAAGCAAGTTACCACAGTAAGCTATCATTTTATTCCTTCAGTTTTCATTTGTTTTCTTCTGGGAAATTGGTACTTTATACGTGTAACAAAACAATTTCCAACATAGCTCTTGACGAAGTGCGTTTAGTGTTGCGTCATTTCTATTTGTAAATTTTGTCTGACTGTTCGTGAAATCAGTGTATTCTGTGATACGTGTTCTGGACAGAAGAAAACACCTGGAAGTGATGTTTTTGGACATCTAAGCTGGCGGTCATCAGTTTCACGTTTTTGATGTCATGGCGAGTACCTTTAATTTTATCTCCATGGGTAGGATAGATGCGCTGTTCAGATCTTGCGGTTTCCGCAAAAGAAGTATCAACAAACAGAAGTATGAAGCAAATAAACAGTTAAATCAAGCAATTCAAATAAAGTTCAAAGTCAATGTCAAAGTTGCACAGACTGCTTTCTTTAATTTCGCGAAATATGTTAGCAACGCGAATTCTCTAACAAGCGCAATTAAACGAACATTTCTGGTATGTACCTGGGCATTCCAGAGCGAGGTAGCTGTAAAGATAACTATCAACACGAAGAAGTATCCAACATCCAAGTCGTTCTCAGCAGTACCTTTATGATAAAACAGTTATAGTCAATAATAAACTCATTTATGATTGTTAGCATCACAATTAGAAAGAGACAAGCTTCCTAACTGAGCAAATGAGCAAATTTAATATGTGTCAGTTCTGTGTATTAGAACTAATCTTATATATATATATATATATATATATATATATATATATATATATATATATATGTGTGTGTGTGTGTGTGTTGTAATTTAAATTTTAAGCCAACGTAAAGGTTGATGGTGGAAGGGAAATTTTATCTGTAGGAGGGAAAGGAAAGAGTGTTATACCTCTACTCCACTCCAAGATAACTGGGATCTAGGTGAGAGGTCAGAGATCTATAATAGATATCAAGCACCTTTCTGTAGGCCTAAACATGGAAACTGTTAAAAAAATCTACTAAGATTACAAAGTATCGTACCCCCACCTCTCTCTCTCTCCATTCATCCCTACCTCTCTCTCTCTCTCTCTCTCTGTCTCTCTCTCTCTCTCTCTTCCTTCCTTTCTGTCTCTCTCTATCTCTCTCTCTCTCTCTCACGCACACACACACACACACACACACACACACACACACGTGCACACACACTCAGTTAGAGAAGTAATTTATTATAGCTCCTGCTTCAAGATCCGATCAAGTTTTTCCTTGATGAAATGTAAAATCTCGTAATGGTAATCTTCTTTTAAAAATAGTGAATTTGGAATTCCTTTGACTTATTCCCAATCCCCTATGTGCACTCACTTACTGGTAACGAAAATTTACACTAAGAGTAGCTAGTCACTTATCTGGAGTAAATAGTTCGAAACTCAGTTTAGTTCGATCTAATTGTAAGTTGCGGCACAAATCTCAAATATAATTTATAAACGATACATTTGTTTACTGCCAAATACTTTCAGGGATTACACTGTGATCTGGACAGTGTGATCCGTTATTTGTTTCTATCATGTCCATAAGTCTGATCTGCTGATGTGTACTGACTATCCCTTTTCTGTTTTGGGGCGAACTGCGTTCATTGTATCACGTCATGGAGGTTTCTGTTATTTTCATGTATTTGGTGCCTCTTACTACGAGTGCATATTTCTTGGCGCTCGTCTGGAATTTCATGTGCCATTTCATGAGATCGAAAAGGCGTTGTGAACGTACATATCACAGGAACTTTGTTTGGTTACAGCTTCTTCAATTAGGATTCGAGCTTCTTTATTCCAAGTTTGCAATATTGAAGGGAAACCTACAATCTATAAGACTGAGATCGCGGGTCACACACCAGCGTATTGTGTGAGAACTTGCACCGAGATTGAACCAGAAGCATTCTATGGGATTTTCATGATCTGCTGAAATTATTAAGTGCTGAGCTTTCTGTTAAGTTGCAAAGTGTTGTATGCCAGATTTGTCAGATGTTCGTAATCGGTTAAGGTATATGACTTCCAAATTACATATATATGTAAGAGGAGAGTTTTTTGGTGGTAAATGCATAATCGCTTCTGACCAGATGATTCAAAGATATACAGACTGAGCAGAAAAGTCTGCTGAATTTAATACTCTGTTAATGCAGGAAGCCCTACATAGCCGATATTGCTATCAGGAAAATAGATGCCTCCAGGATGGAGATCACATATGAAGGAACAGCTGTCTACTTTTCATTTTCCCTTTTTTTTTTTTTTTTTTTTTTTTTTTGAGACATCAGTAGTCTGTACAGCTCCCTCTAGTACCACGGAAGTAATTTCCAGACATTTTATTAGTTACATGAATATACGAGGAGAGTATCTTTTCTTTCGGATATGTCGAAAAGATCAGATACCATTGGTGATCTTGCAGCTCTCTAAGAATGAAATTACAATTAAATGCAGACCATTAGCTGCTTACACGCATTGATAAATATCAACAGCAACGGTTAAAAATGGGTGCCCCGGCTGGGACTCTGTAGGGAAGCAGCCTACTCACGCTGTAGTAAATTCACATCAGTTTCCATTGTGTGCCAGCCAGTCTACTGTAACTAGCTCTGACGTCATAAATGCTGCGCAATACCTTAAAAATCAAGCAAATTACCTAAAACTTTTCTGGCATGTCAGGAATAATACTAAATTAATGTGTGTTGAATATCAGTTCGATAACTTAAGTCATTTTCGAAATTTGGGTGTTTTTCTGGAGAAATCATTGGCGCAACAGAAAAGAGCTAGAGACTTCAAAATTTATATTTAGATTCATCTTTCATAATGATTTAATAAAAACAGTACTTTGGATTTCACATATTAAGATTTTAGTGGAAATTCATGATTTTGTGGTTTTCGTATCAAAACTGAAGGAAGCAAGATAGATTAAGTAGGTTAATAAATAAGGCTAGGATGTTTAGATTTAAATAGGTTGGAGGTCCGCTATGACTATGAAGATGTGTAAAGTTTCTTTTTAATACCTATAAAATTATAGCGATAGCGGATCTCAAAAGGGCCAGTTCAGAGCTCATCTACTGCGTGCAGTGTAATTTAATTAATTCTCTCGCCCAAAGTATTTAACTTAGCCACGTCAAAATTTTATTATCAATACTTACCTGCGTGCTGAATGCACGTTTAAATTAAAAGCTTCATCGGCCATAAGCAAAAGAAGCTATAAATTATTATGTAACTTGAAGTGGTGCGTTACTAGCCCAGCGGCTAGTCGAGAGAGCCGAAAAGATCAGGCGTTCCCTGCGCCGTCCGCACCGCGGCTTTATATATAAGGACGCTACGCGAGGAAGCAAGGCCCCAGTTCTCTCCAGACGCTGAATGACACGCCATCTGTGTCGGTAGTCGCGTCGCATCAGTGTATCTGCTACAAACAGCCTCGGGTGCCGTATTAAGTTACTAGAGATACGCGGAACCATGAAAACATTTTATGTGAAGTGTTAATTCTGGAATTATTTTCATTATCTAGCTTCAGTTTGCGTATTGTCGTATTTTCACGTGCCGTCGCGGGACAGACATTCTACCAAATATTTAGCGTGGCGTTTGATGAAATATTTTCATCAAATTATGGCGAGCATTTTTTTTAACATTTAATTCGGACATTTATAGTTGCATCAGCGCATTAGACTCTGAACTGCTCTGTTAGTTAGGTTGTAGGGATACTTGTGTTTTTTATCAGTGAATTTCAGAATATACTCAACTATTTTGGAAAACCGTTTTTGATTAGAAATCCCGGACAATCTCCTAATTCCTCAGAGCTATAAGCTGCAGCTATAATGGTATCTCAATTGAAGTGGGCACTAGGATCTCTAAATACTGGCTCCATGTTTTATTAAATCACTTTCTGGGTGCCAAGAAGTAAATAGAGAGCCAGTGTTGAGAACGGCGAAAGACAGCATTAACAACATTCTAAAAGCCAGAAACTGATTCAACACGCAAGCATTTATACATTAGACTAAATTTATACAAACTTATCCGCCGCCCCACATATGGTGCATCGGCCGGGAAATCAACTAAGTGAAAGTGATTTTTAACTATTCGGATTCGCGAGTGAAATGCGACACGCAACTGAGTATAAAACAGTGAATGTGTTACGTGTGCATGTGGACGACGCAATTGGATTAACAACACATCTGGATTGACGGAGCTGGCACTGAGTCTAGCGGTGCTGCCGGCATCGCGAGAAGCCAGTCTCTACGCACCGCAGTCGTCCGCTGGAGCAGCCGGCGCAGAGCCTGCAATTGCGGGCCACGCAAACACACAACAGCCATCGGAGAGCCGTCTGCAGTTCAACGTGCCACGTCGCATCAGGAATCCTGGTACGCCGAGCCGGCAACGTCATACGTCGTGCAGAAGGAACTAAGTTAAGTGAAAAGCTGTTAAAAATTTTACTAACCTGCACTAAAAGGCTGTTGGCGATGGAACCGTCAAAAGAAGCCGAGGTTAAACTTAAATCAGAACCTATGTCTGTTGAGGGAACTGTAAATCCAGACAACGGTTCGAGTGTAAATATGCATGAAAGTAGTAATGTTAAAGTGAAAAATGAAGTATTGTCTCCGGACAGTAGTGTGCGAAGGGGAAATGATTCAATAATAGAGACACCTGTAGTAAAGAAGAAAGTAGAAATTGTAAATTTATTGGATGATAGTTTCTCTGATGAATTAAAAATGAAACAGTCATCAGAGATGGTAGAGTTTAAGAAGGAGCAGTTAGATATGACTAATCAATCAGAAGTTTCATTTAGTTTTAATGATTCTGGTATTGGAGCTAGTTTTTCGTCACCTGAGTGTGATAAAAAGCCAGCTACTGAGCAACCCAAAGATGCTGGGGCTGTTGATTTAAATGTTATATTACAAGCAATAGCTGCCAGTAATGCAAAAATGTCAGCCAGTAATGCTAGTATGACAGCTGAGTTAAAATCTGATATAATTGAGGTAAATAACAGAATTGTGGCCAGCCCAAATTTTAATACGCGGTTTGAGGCAATGGACAATAAATTAGAATCCAATAATGCTGAATTAAAGTCTGAAATTATGGCCAGCCAAACAAATTTCAATAAACGATTGGAGGTAATGGACGATACCTTCAAGGCTGGTTGCAATAAGTTGAAAGAGGATCTAGACAGTTTGAATTATAAAATTGATTACAACCATGAGGATATTAAGAAAAAGGTTGCTCAACAATTTTCTGAAATGTATAAAACAGTAAAATCCGAAGTTGCTGAGGTTCGCAAAGACTTCCAAATGGATGATGCGAAGCTGGAGCACAAGTTAACAGAAAAGATCGAGGCGGAGTCTGAACTGTGCTCAGATAGATTTAAAGATGTTAATATTAAAGTAAACATATGTCAAGCAGAAGTAGAAGCAATCAAAACTGACACTACTCATATTGTGCAAAGAGTAGATAATGTTGAAATGAAAGTAGAAAATATCAGTACTAACATTGCTAACATTGAAAGTAAGGTAGCTTCAGTAACTTCTGGTAATGGTTGTATACAACAAGTTGTAGCTGCAAACCCCGCTTTTATCGGGTGTCGGCAGTTCTTGCGGTTCGATCCAGATAAAAATATCCACCCGCTAGATTTCTGGAACGATTTTGAAGATGTGATTCCACCAACTTGGTCTGAACGAGAGAAAATCTCGTTTGTTGGAAGCCATTTAGCAGGTGACGCCATGCGTTGGTCAGCTGATGTTATGTTGAAATGTAAAACATTAGCGGAATTTAAAACAGCTTTCATTAATGAATATTGGTCTAGTAATAAGCAAAATGAAGTGTTGAGAGAATTTTGGAGTGGAAAACGCTTCAATGCAGGCAAGGAATCAATTAAAGAGTTTGCTAGGTCATGGATTTCACGTTTGTCACATTTGGCGGAAAGGCTAAAACCAGAAATGATTATACTAGGTCTTGAAGCCAAACTGCCATGGTATTGGCAAACGAGAATTATATCTGCCCCCAGAGACAATCTGGATCATTTCATTGAGTATTTGGAACGTGTAGAACGTGTTGCTGCCAATGAGGAGCAAGCACGTAATAACAGAAATGCCAATAACAATAATAGTAATTTTAGGAACGAGCAGAGTGGCAATGTAAACATTAGAACAGTAGGTGTTCGCCGTCCTAAGAGAGGTAGGAATTGGGGAAATAATTATCAGAACCAACAATGGCATTCAAATGACAGTAATGTTGTGCCAAACAAAAATATGCATGTAAACCACAGTACGGAAAGCAATGCTATGCCAGTTAACTATAATGAAAATAAAGGAAACAGCAGTAGGCCGAGGCAGGAAAACTAGTTCCCGTCTATGAGGACACTGGCGCTCACCAGGCGGTTACTTTTCCTATGCCAGTAGTTAAGAGAATTGGTAAGACAGAATACTCAAACTGAACAGGTGGATGAAGTGTCGGTAGCATCTAAGGATACAACAGAAATATTAGATCACTCACAGTATTTGATAGATACCGTGTTAGAGACGCTTTCTAAGTGGGAAGAGAAAGAGAAGGCTCAGCAGTGTAACGATAGGGACGAGCTACAAAATACTGAATTTACAGGTGAAGAGGCAGAAGAAATTCATGCTTATATTTACGATGAAGATGATGTGCTCTTATCTAAAGTGCCTGTCCAGGATGTTGATAATGTACTAATAGATTTAGGACAGGAGATAAGTGAGAATGTAGAGGGTAGGCTGTTGAGGGTCGATGAACCCAGTAGCTGTGACCAGTTGTCACTTGAGAAGGAAACCGACGATAATGGTAAAAGTGGTTTAGCTGTAACTAGTGTTATGCCCGGTCTGGAGACGCAGAATCGCTCAGACTACAGTAATTTGGGTTATGTTCAGCAAACTAAATGTAATGAAGTCGTGCGGTGTTTCGATTTAAAATTAATAGACCGACTGGAAAAGGCAACTGAAAATGTAATTCAGGAAACCCCTACACACTGTGACCTAAATGTAATGAAGACAGATGTCGATCACTTTAGTTGGAGACAAATCCAAAAGGAACTACTAGATGAATTTGAGGAACCACCTGTACAACCTAGAATAAGCCACCCTATAATAATAGTGAATATGTTGGGTATCAATGTACGTTGTCTCTTAGATAGTGGAAGTGAGGTGAGTGCAATATCTCAGTCCTTCTTTGATGCATTACCTGGTAAAGACAAGCTTACAGTAATGAGAGTATCAGGACTAAGAATAATTGGTGCTACTGGCAAGGTGTCAAAAACGGTAAAGCAAGAAGCTTTACTACCCTTTAACATTAATGGTAATTTAATTGATCATCCATGTTTAATTGTAAACAATCTCAGTATTGAGGTTTTAATTGGCATAGATTTCTTGTCGAAATATCAGAGTGTTGTTGATTTTGAAAGAAGCCAATTAAAAATGGTCTTGCCAATAACCGGAGTAATTATAGTACCTTTTAGTGATAAACATGTAGTAACTGATCATGAAACTTGGGAGCTGCCTATACGAGTTCTGAAAAACAGGAGATATTGGGACGAAGGTGTTAATCTTAGTAACAGTAAGCTGAACACAGAAGAAGAAGAAGAAGAAGCAATTATTTTAGACAAAATAAAAGCTAAATTGCAGGATATCTATAAGATTTCAGACAATCAAAAGGAAGAACTGAGACAGGTTCTAAAAAGGCATCATAATGTATTTTCAGATCGACGTGGCATGGTCAAAGGTTATGAATGAATGCTGTAGGGAGGAGGTTGTTCTGTAACCTCTACACAGTGTGGCAGCTGTGCAGTCCCAGCTGTGTGAGATCTTTTTTCCCTTTCAGGTCTCACTCATTCTTCCTCTTTCCTGTCCACAAAAATTTCGACCTCTACTTTCCAACATTAAATTTTCCGGTATGATTATCAGTACAGCGTTAAACCAATGAATGCTGTAGGGAGGAGGTTGTACTGTAACCTCTACACAGTGTGGCAGCTGTGCAGTCCCAGCTGTGTGAGATCTTCTTTCCATTTCAGGTCTCACTCATTCTTCATCTTTCCTATCCTCAAAAATTTCGACCTCTTCTTTCCAGACATGAAAATTTTCTGTCATGGCTATCAAGCCATGAGTTATATAACCATTCTATCTACCGATTAGTGAAGAAAAATACCTAATTTGACAGACCTAATAGTGACAAACAATAGAGAAGTATGATGTAATTAAGATACAAGTGTATTTGAGTAACAATTATGTATAGAACCCTGATAATATAGTAAGTACAAAGTGTTGTTTTATTGAAATGGTCCACAAACAGTAATTTAAAAAGATATATGAATTCATGTACAAGCAGGATCTGAAGTGGTAGTGAAACCTAGTGTATACATTAGAGCTAACTAAGAAATAGTAAAAGAGATTGCTTAGTGTTATGAAAAATATGCAGATAAGTTGTAAGATTAAACTCACCTGGTGTAGCAAGGAAAGGCAGTGTAATAGAATTGAGCAGTGTTTGTGGTTGAGACGTGAAGGACACGTCCCTGAAGTATTTATAAGGTTGGAGCTGGCCATTATTTTAGTGTAGTGTGTGACAGGATACACCTACACGTATTGAGTTTATGAGTTGGAGGCGTGAATGCGACCATAGGTACCCTTATGTTAGATGAGACAGAGCAGCTCATGGTATCCTATAGGTTTAAGGAATTTAGCATTACGCTCGTCCATAATTACTTGATGCACTTTAGTGGTAGGTCGAGAGAGACTACCTGTGGTTTCAGCGTCCGATCGAGTGGAAATGGATTGCCACGTGAGCAAACTAATCAGCTGCAATACACTATGAATATGAGATAAATGTGCTTTCCTATGCTTTAAATTTAAATGGAGTGAGTATTACTTAAGTTCATACACTAGCAAAGTAAGTAAGTACATAATGGCAGACGTAAAACATTATTTTAGCTCCGCATAAATACACTTCAAAGTAAGTAAGTACGTAATTGCAGATGTGGAACTGACAACGGCAGAGGACCAATAAGTGGATTTAGTAGTCAACTAAACGTAGTGTGTTTTGAACACTCACTCACAACTGTACTATTACCAAAAGTTACTCACATGCACAAAGAAGCTGAGAAAACAACCACTAATCATACTCATGCTATCTCTAAGAATAAGGTAATCAAAGATGAGTCAGTTAAGTGCTTAAAATACAAATGTATTAGGAATGTACCGAGCATTGGTTCAGTGTTCCGGCCCAGAAATAAGAAATGCAGATTAAATATGATTTATGATTGTATGCCTTGAGCATAGATTTTCTCTAGTACGTGACTAACGGCGTTTTGGGCCATTTGTTTACCGATTTTATGACAGTCAAGTAACCGTAAGAGTAAAATTGAGAAAAGTTCTGTTAACTTTGTTCCAGTAACATATTGGAAGAGAAAATGTATATATCCCCATTTCATTGTGACCCACCCTTAGGTATTAAGTGAACAGAGTCTGAGGCACTCTTTTTGTTTGTTCTACAGGACAAACCAGATAATGCCAGCCTGGTAGCTGCGTGAAAGCGTGGAGTGACGTGGACACAACTCACAGTGACCCCTCCCCTTTCCCCCATGTAATTTAGAGAGAACGTGAAGGACGCACACCATAGCAACTTCCCCTCCTCTACCCTTGTGAATGGAAGTGTAGGACGCCAGCCAAAGCGGCTACAACCACGTGTGTAAAATTTGTGAAATTTTCTTTCAGGTTTAGAAAAGACTGCTAAGAGACAATCATCTGTTTATGTATCATGTTATTTTCTTTGAATTTGTGTATGTAAAAATGTATTTAATGTATTTAATGGAGCTAAGATTTTCATAATTTTTCTATTTGTATGGGTTTGTTTGTCTAAGGCAATATGTATGCCAAAATATTTCATTGACTTTGCTTAAAATTTTGAGTAATGACATTGTTTTAAAAGGCAGTGAACATGCTTACAATTTAAATAATTAATGTAGGTAATTAGTTTTCTTTAATGTTTCTACAGGTTTATATTTCAATTTTGATTTTTCATAAGAAGTTAAACTGTACTCTTGCTTCCCTTTTTGTAATTAAATTTTTTTTCATTCTTTACCATTCATAAACAAAAAATTTAAGTAGAGGGTGATGTAGGGAAGCAGCCTACTCACGCTGTAGTAAATTCACATCAGTTTCCATTGTGTGCCAGCCAGTCTGCTGTAACTAGCTCTGACGTCATAAATGTTGCGCAATACCTTAAAAATCAAGCAAATTACCTAAAACTTTTCTGGCATGTCAGGAATAATACTAAATTAATGTGTGTTGAATATCAGTTCGATAACTTAAGTCATTTTCGAAATTTGGGTGTTTTTCTGGAGAAATCATTGGCGCAACAGAAAAGAGCTAGAGACTTCAAAATTTATATTTAGATTCATCTTTCATAATGATTTAATAAAAACAGTACTTTGGATTTCACATATTAAGATTTTAGTGGAAATTCATGATTTTGTGGTTTTCGTATCAAAACTGAAGGAAGCAAGATAAATTAAGTAGGTTAATAAATAAGGCTAGGATGTTTAGATTTAAATAGGTTGGAGGTCCGCTATGACTATGAAGATGTGTAAAGTTTCTTTTTAATACCTATAAAATTATAGCGATAGCGGATCTTAAAAGGGCCAGTTCAGAGCTCATCTACTGCGTGCAGTGTAATTTAATTAATTCTCTCGCCCAAAGTATTTAACTTAGCCACGTCAAAATTTTATTATCAATACTTACCTGCGTGCTGAATGCACGTTTAAATTAAAAGCTTCATCGGCCATAAGCAAAAGAAGCTATAAATTATTATGTAACTTGAAGTGGTGCGTTACTAGCCCAGCGGCTAGTCGAGAGAGCCGAAAAGATCAGGCGTTCCCTGCGCCGTCCGCACCGCGGCTTTATATATAAGGACGCTACGCGAGGAAGCAAGGCCCCAGTTCTCTCCAGACGCTGAATGACACGCCATCTGTGTCGGTAGTCGCGTCGCATCAGTGTATCTGCTACAAACAGCCTCGGGTGCCGTATTAAGTTACTAGAGATACGCGGAACCATGAAAACATTTTATGTGAAGTGTTAATTCTGGAATTATTTTCATTATCTAGCTTCAGTTTGCGTATTGTCGTATTTTCACGTGCCGTCGCGGGACAGACATTCTACCAAATATTTAGCGTGGCGTTTGATGATTCGGACATTTATAGTTGCATCAGCGCATTAGACTCTGAACTGCTCTGTTAGTTAGGTTGTAGGGATACTTGTGTTTTTTATCAGTGAATTTCAGAATATACTCAACTATTTTGGAAAACCGTTTTTGATTAGAAATCCCGGACAATCTCCTAATTCCTCAGAGTTATAAGCTGCAGCTATAATGGTATCTCAATTGAAGTGGGCACTAGGATCTCTAAATACTGGCTCCATGTTTTATTAAATCACTTTCTGGGTGCCAAGAAGTAAATAGAGAGCCAGTGTTGAGAACGGCGAAAGACAGCATTAACAACATTCTAAAAGCCAGAAACTGATTCAGCACGCAAGCATTTATACATTAGACTAAATTTATACAAACTTATCCGCCGCCCCACAACTCGAACCTGGAATCGCCTGTTTGCGTGACAGACACTCTATCCGACTGAGCCATCGTGGACGCAGAACATAGTGCGACTGCGGAGACTTATCTCCGGCACTCTCCTCGTGAGACCCACACTTCCAACTAATGTCCACACACTACATCTGTAGTGCACCTGCCCACTATACTCATTACTCGCGGCAGTCAGTCTACCTATTCCCGTAAGAGTTTGAGCAATGTGAGTGCATCAGCACTGAAGAAGATCATTGACCGGTAAGCCTTATCTCTATGAAGAAAGTATCTCTTCTTTCGGACATGTAATGTGTGGACAGGAAGTTGTGTTCCATCATCTTTCGGGTGTGCACTCGGGACAGCGACAATTCTTCTTGCGATATTTCGGCTGGAAACCTTCCAGCCATATTCAAGGCGAGTCGGAGACTGAGTTCATAGCTTTTTTTTTTTTTCACAAGAGGGGGAGCCCCTCCACGCCTACACCGGCATGATGGCCAACACAAAAGGTCTACTGCCATCTCTGCATAAGGGTTAGTACTCACTAAAGTGAGGTGTCGCAGGATGTGGGAACTGCGATGTTTGCGTACGTCTGGTTAGGATTAACCATTAATACGCGCTCATCTGGAGATAGATTGGTCGAAATCTGTCGAAGGGTAGCGGTTTGAAGGGCAGAGGAAAAAAAGTGCCAAGGCAAGAGCCAAGGGAAAAAAACCTCTGCGAAAGTTAGGTCGGGTGGTAAGAGCAGTAGCGGTTGTCTTTCTGTCTGCGATAGGTTGTGCAAGGATAGGCTTTGTTAGTAGTGGGTATCATGCATGTCGATACCTTGACGTTGTGCGTTTGTGCTGCTCGGCGGCTGGCGATGGGTGCTGGTACAGAGTCCTCGTTCAGCGTCAGCAACCTGCAACAGTTAGGTTTGTTATCGATCTTGTGTCCGATAGGTCATATACCGGAGGCACAGTGTGAGGGAATGTTGGCAGATTGTTTGTGCGTCTGTGGGCGAGCTCGTCGGTGTCCCTGCTGTGGCCTGTTGGTCGGCTCTAATAGCAGCTGGTAGTTGCCAGTCAGTGTTGCTGATATGCAGGGGCTTGCCGACGTTTGTCGCTGTTTGTGTATGTTAGTTTACCATAGGTGGCTATGCCCTAGCTAGCAGTGTCTTTGGTCGCTTGTGCTTCCACCTGTGGTTGTGATAGCGTTTGCGCGTGCCTATTTATACGGAGAGTCACGTGATACAAAGCTGAAGACTACTCAGTCGCAGCAAGATGTGTGTTTTAAATCTTCTGTTTTTAATTTTACAAATAAGGACTTGGACAATGCCACTATGTCAGTTTTAGAAAAGGGTCTGAACTTCGCTCCCACGCCAAAGCCCCTGCCGTTAACATCTTTTATCTCAGGTATTGAAGAAGCTGTCCGAAAGTTACCTGGTGATTCCGCCGAAGAAATAAGACGTGAAGTGTGCCGAACTCTTACAAGATCTCGTCCACGAAAAAGCAATTTATCCTCAGCTGAGAGAGCTGCACTCCGTAATCTCCGGAATGATTCCCAGTCTTTGGTCCTTCCTGCAGACAAGGGTAATGCCACAGTTTTGCTTCCGAGAGACGTCTATATTGAGAAGATGCACAACTTACTGGATGAGTCTGCATACCGTAAGATTGACAAGGACCCCACATCTCGGGTTGAGAGGAAAACTGCATCGCTTCTGAAGTCCAGTTCTCTGCCTAAAGAAGTCGCCAACAAACTGAAGGGACACAGCTCCGTGCCCTCCAGATTATATGGCCTTCCCAAGGCACACAAAGTTCTACGAACGTCCAGTTCAGAATATCTTAATCCATGTTCGGAGCAGATTTTAAAAGTGCTGACTTTTCGACCAATAGTTAGCAATATAGGTGCATCAACGTACTCATTGGCGAAATATTTAGCCTTTCTGTTGAGACCGTTTGTGGGGAAATGTGAACATCATATCTGTAACTCGTCGGATTTTATCATTAGGTTGAAAGGTCAGAAGCTCAACAGCACAGATTTATTAGTTAGTTTTGACGTTGTCTCGTTGTTCACCAAAGTACCTCTGGCTTACTCCCTGTATCTCATTAGCAGTAAGTTTGAAGATGATATAACAGCTTTGTTTAAGCATGCATTAACCTCCACTTATTTTTTATTTGATGAACAATATTACGAACAAATTGACGGTGTCGCTATGGGGAGCCCTCTCTCTCCCCTGGTGGCTAATTTGTTTATTGAGGATTTTGAAGAGAAAGCCCTCAACTCAGCAGTATTAAAACCGACGGTCTTCTGGAGATATGTGGATGACACTTTCATAGTGTGGCCCCACGGAGGATAAACTGATACAGTTTTTGAAACATCTCAATTCCGTTCACGGAAACATCAGGTTCACTATGGAGCGAGAGAAGAATAGCTGTTTACCGTTTCTGGATGTGCTGGTTCGCCGGAAAGAAGATGGATCTCTAGGTTATTTGCATATACCGTAAGCCCACACACACACAGACCTGTATTTGCAGGCGTCTAGCTGCCACCATCTGTCGCAAATTATGAGTGTTCTGAAAACTTTGGTCTACGGGGCTCATGTAGTGTCTGATGTTGACAGCCTGCAGGATGAGCTTGTACACCTGGAGGCAGTTTTTAGGAGAAACGGCTATTCGCAACAGCAGATTAAGAAAGCCCTGCAAATAAAAACTGCAGAAAAATCACAGGAAAAGGATGAGGAAGTGGAAAGGGAAGTGAAATCTACAGCCTTTCTCCCATACGTGGGTAATGTTTCTTCTAAAATCGCTAGAATCTTGAAGAAACATGAAGTGGATGTGATATTCCGCCCACCAGCTAAGACTGCAGCCTTGTTGGGATCCGTTAAGGATGATCTGCTCTTGCGGAAGGCGGGAGTTTATGAAACCCCTTGTGAGTGCGGCAAACGTTGCATAGGGAAAACCACGCGCACTGTACAGGAACGATGCGTCGAACACCAGCGGTACACACGTCTTCTTCAGTCCAACAAATCAGCAGTTGCCGAACATTGCATTTCTACTGCCCATGCCATGGATTGTAAAGATGTTAAGATTTTAACTACTGCTTCATCTTTCTGGGACTCAGTTGTTAAGGAAGCTGTAGAAATACAACTAGCCGACAACCTGCTAAACCGTGACGAAGGATTTCATCTTGACAATGCTTGGAAACCGCTTATTTCACACCTTCGTTCGGAAAGAATTTCTGCATCTTCACTTCCGACAGATGTTACCACTTTTAAAGATTAATTATTTATTTACAAACACGGTGGATTCGCAGCAGCACTATTTTGTTTGCACTCTGCGCTTATATGTTTATCTTTGCTATATGCATCTTATCTATGACTAGCGCAGTAGTGGCGACTTTGATATCTTTGACGCATGCGCTTTCAATCCTCAGCAGCTTTGTACCACGTGACTCTCCGTACAAATAGGCACGCGCAAACGCTATGAATTCAGTCTCCGACTCACCTTTAAGATGGCTGGGAGGTTTCTAGCCGAAATATCGCAAGAAGAATTGTCGCTGTCCCGAGTGCACGCCCGAAAGATGATGGAACATTATGTCCGCGGGGAAAACTTCAAGAATCGCAGGAAGTTGTGTGTCTGACGGGGGGCGTGCCGGAGATAAGTCCCGGCCGTCGCACAGTCCTCTGTGTTCTCGATGGTTCAGACGGACGGATAGTGTCGCCTTGGGCGTCGAGCGAGCAGGTTGTCGTTAATTTCTGCCCATGCCGCGCAGCGCCGCTTGTGTCGAAGCTACTCAGTCTTGTTGCTGTATCGGCCGGCGTCACATCGTAGTTGCGTAGTGGAGTTTGTTGTTGTTTTCCTCTTGGCGGCGGTGTTTCCTGCCCGCGCCATGGTGTCTGTCGAGTCTCCTAAGTCCGTTCCTCGTCGAGCTACTGTTCGTTTCAGTTTTGACAAGAGTACGCGTCGTGTTCAACCTGGCTCCTTAGAATTTCATAATTGGTTGGCTGATGTTATCCGTGTTACACCTGATCAGGTAGATACTGCTTACTTTGATTCTGATTTGTTTGCAATCTTTGTGAAGTTTTATGATCTCATTCAAATAGAACGACTTCTCTCCCGTGTTGGTTCTGAAGTGTTTTTTTTACACATCGCGATGGTTCCGTTAGTCAAGCTGTGGTGTCACCGCCAGACACCACACTTGCTAGGTGGTAGCCTTTAAATCGGCCGCGGTCCGTTAGTATACGTCGGACCCGCGTGTCGCCACTATCAGTGATTGCAGACCGAGCGCCGCCACACGGCAGGTCTAGTCTCCCTAGCACTCCCTTGCACTCGCCCCAGTAGGACAGCCGACTTTGCTAGCTATGGTTCACTGACTACAGACGCTCTCATTTGCAGAGACGACAGTTTAGCATAGCCTTCAGCTACGTCATTTGCCACGACCTAGCAAGGCGCCATATTCAGTTACTATGTCTTCTGGACAGATAGTATTGTGACTCACGTACCGTCAAAAGTGACGTTCATCATTAATGGATTGGTTTGGTTTGGTTGTTTGGGGAAGGAAACCAGACAGCGAGGTCATCGGTCTCATCGGATTAGGGAAGGACGGGGGAGGAAGTCGGCCGTGCCCTTTCAAAGAAACCATCCTGGCATTAGCCTGGAGCGATTTAGGGGAAATCATGGAAAACCTAAATCAGGATGGCCGGACGTGGGATTGAACCGTCGTCCTCCCGAATGCGAGTTCAGTGTGATTAATGGATTCAAGTTTAGTATAAAACTAATTACGTTCACTTTCTGAATACTCATTCCTTGTCATGTTCCAGACCTCACGTCAGTATAGTTCTTTCCCCCTCACACCATCCTGCGTGAACTAAGACGCGTGCATTTCGGCCTCCTCTAGTAACACGGTGTTGGCTCTTCTGCCAACACATCACAATTCCTCCTTGAAACTGCGGCACTCGAGTATACTCGGGTTAGAATTTATAACCTTCCTCCTGAAGTGGACGATTGATTTTTTTGGAACAGCGTTGCTTCCGTTTGGATTAATGTTGCATATCCGACGGCAACACTGGTCAGTGAAACATCGTCTCCAATGTTATAATGGTGTCCGGACTGAGGACATGTGTGTCAAAAGAATATTCCTTCTCATTTAACTGTTTGTGGTTACCGAATACATGTAACGTATGCAGGGCAAGAAGGAACATGTTTTCTCTGTAACGAAAGCGGTCACCTCAGATCTTATTGTCTGCTCCGTACTACTGCTCTGACGTCGTCTCATCATAAACGTCTTCATTTAACATTAGCAGACATAGTATCTTCGAAGTCAGCTGTCAGTCAGTCTCCAGCTTTAAGCGATGTAGGGGCAGCATTACCCCCTACTCCTCGCGAATTTCCACCGTTACCGGCGAGTACCAGTGCGGCCTCCATGAGGGGCCGACGGCTCTTGCAGCTAAAGTCAAACGCCGTCGGACTGAGGACGGTACAGATTTCGAGGACGCCCCACTCCAGTCTCTTACTTCTGACACGGCGTTGACAGAGGGTACACCTTCTGACGGTAATGGGTTGCTTTCTGATGATAATTCTTATTCCAGTATTACCAGAGACGATGTAGCTGCTTGTGTTGATATTCAAATGTGCGTTGAATCTGAGTCCCCCACTTCATCCGTCGACCTGACGTTTCTCGTGAGTTCCGTTGTTCCCGCAGAGATGTCGCTTGCCGGACAGTCTTCACAGTGTTCGGCCGGCCGCTGTGGCCGTGCGGTTCTAGGCGCTTCAGTCTGGAACCGCGTAAACGCTACGGTCGCAGGTTCGAATCCTGCCTCGGGCATGGATGAGTGTGCTGTCCTTAGGTTAGTTAGGTATAAGTAGTTCTAGGTTCTAAGGGACTGATGACCTCAGATGTTAAGTCCCATAGTGCTCAGAGCCATTTAAATTTTTTTTTCGCAGTGTTCTAGTGCAGTGCCACTCCTCCTCGACGCTGAGACGATAGAGCAACAGGATTCTACCGGTTCTCTTCCTGATGTTCAGGAAATGCCACCCGACACCGGCACTGCAATACCTGTCTCTTCTGTACCTGATGTTGCTGTTGATCGGTCTGAGTTGTTCTCCCCGATTTCCGATAAGTGCGGTGGCAATGGCTCCCCTATCGAACCGGAAATTGACGTGCCCCCAACCCCTTGACATCAAGAGTGTATGTTTTCACGGAGTGATGTGAAACAGCGTTTTCAACCTGCACGTGTCGCGGTGCGTCGTAAAAAGAAAAACGTGGATTCCTCGGCTTCTGGTGGGGAGGACTAAAATTATACCTTCTTTCCCCCGCCTCCGGGCGTTGAGACTGACGTGATAGTGCTTTTACCTTAGTGTTGTCTTATTCACTTTACATGTGTTAACGGATACAGGCGTATATATTTCTAACCCTCAATGTTAATAGGATACGTTCCCAATTACGGCTTGCTGCGTTACGCCAGTTTATTTACGATTCCCAAGATGATATCGTTTGTTTGCAAGAGATTTGATGTGTTTTGCCTTCCTGGATATTATATGTCTTTCAGTGTCGCGGTGAAAATTCTACCGGTATGGCTTACCTTACCGAAATGGAATCCCACTGGCGGACTTTGAAACACTAGATGATGGTCACGGTACAGGCTGTAGTTTTCATGACCTCACCTTAAGTTTTCTTTACGCTCCGTCTAGATCCGGTCGTTCATCCGATCGCGCGCGGTTTAATAAGGAAGAAGTTGTTTATTTGCTCCGACGGAACCCGCGCAGGGGTTTGTTAGGGGGCGATATTAACTGCGTCTTACGCCGTGTAGATCAGACCCCCAATTTTACATTTTGTCGTGAACTTAATGATATGGTAACGTCCTTGCATCTCCAGGATGCTTGGGTTTGCAGATATCCTACATTGGTGTGGTTTACGTTTTTTACAGCCACTTCAAGTAGACGATTGGACCGCTTTTGTTTATCTGCCCCCATATGTAGTCAGCTTCTATCGATTGATGTAATTCCTGCCAGTTTCACTGATCAATGTCCTGTTTCAATGTGTTTTAATAACGTCCCGAGGCGGGTCCATCTTTCGCGCCCTTTATGGAAGCTAAACACTACATCTCACAGACCCCTCTCTGGAAGATATCATCGCAGACGTATGGCGTCTGACAGCCCAGTCCCAGAAGCGTTAATCCTCACTTCTAGAGTGGTGGGTTACCTTTGCTAAACCCCGGTTTCGAAATACACTCAAGCATTTTAGCGCAGAAAAAGCGGCTGAAATAAGGCGCACTAAGGAATTTTATAATGCAGTCCTTCGCGATTTTCACGATAACGCTCGGGATGCCCCCTTGAGGGTCGTCGACGTCCACCGTGTGAAGCCAAAACTTCTCCAACTCAAACGTAGGCAAATGGATGGGGTCCGACTGCGTTCCCAGCCTCATTCAATCGTACAGGATGAGTTGACCTCTCTGTATCATCTTCCCCGGCTTCACAAGCGATCTCAAACGACGTGTCTTTCTACCATTCGTTCTCTAGATGGGCGTGAGTGGTCCTCCCAATCTGATATCATGCGTGAAATTTACCAGTACTATTCCGAGCTTTATACTGAAGAGGATTCAGACGGTCCACCATATGTTGACTTCACCTTCCTCTTTGATAGTGTTGTTACGCCAGCTTTCCAGGAAGAGTTTTTCTCTGTATTCCATCGCGATGATATACTTGATATTGTAGCTCGTTCTCCCTCCCACAAATCGTTTGGCCCCGATGGCCTTCCCAAAGAATTTTATATCCTATTTTCGCCCCTAATAGGAGATATGATAACTTCCATGGTGAATGAAGTGTTCCACAGAGGCCCTCTCCCGCCCAGGTTTAAGGTTTCTAAAATAGTCGTGATTCCCAAAAAGCCAGGACGTTTGTGTGTGGATCAGGTCCGCCCGATAACCCTCTTCAACTATGACTATAAAATAGTGGGGCGAGCGGTCAATAGCCGACTATCGGTATTGTTGACTACCATCATCGTGAGCCATCAAAGCTGTCTCCCGGGTCCTACTCTCCTGACACCCGTTGCTGAATGTCGTGACTTAATTTCAATTGCTTCCACCATTCCCGTATCAAGCGTTTTGCTTTTCATTGATTTTCATCAAGCGTTCGACAGCATTAATCATGGATTCTTTATGCGAGTATTGACGACTGTTGGTTTTAACGATGCTGCACGACGGCTGTTTAGCTATCTAATCACTGGTATTGGGGCGTCCATTCACGTAAATGGTTGTATTACTTTCCCCATCGCGGTGCGTCAGGGCGTCCTTCAAGGGATTCCATTATCAATGTCGCTCCACGTGCTGTTTCTGGAACCATTATTGCGAACTATAGCTGCTCGTTTGGGTAGCTGCTGGGACAAAGGTTTACCGTTCGTGCATATGCTGATGACGTTATGGTTCTTTGTCGTCTTGCGGGAGCGCGGGTTAATGACCAGAAATGTCGTTTACTCAGTTTTCGAGGATTTTATGCTATTGAAATTCCAGGGGGTTTGAAGGTCACCCGATATCGATCGTTGTGTGTCATAATTGACAGTTGTCCGCTAAAGATGGCTACGATTAGCTGGAAGTCTGTCACAGATAAGATTCAGGGTGCAATCATTCAACATGAGCGTCGCTCCCTCTCACTTCTTCGTGAGGTTCGGCCCGTGGAAACGCATGTTTTATGTAAGGTTTACTTTATTGCACAAATCTTTCCATTTCTTGCGATGATGTACCGCAAGTTGCAAAGTTTAACTGCCAGGTTTATCTGACGCCACTCTGTATTTCGCGTGCGTTATGGGCTCATGGCGCGGGAGGTTTGAGCCTCCCTGACATTCGGGTTAAGGTTTCTGCCTTATTCATCCGTCGCATCGTGTTAGCATGTCAACGCGCCTCACATTCACTTACAGCTCGCCTTGATGACTGCATCCGACCGGCTAGTTTATCACCTCCAGCAGATATTAGTAGGATTAGTTATAAACTACGGCAATTCAAGGAATTTTTTTCTGGCGGTCAGTTGTTTAGGAGTAAATATCCTTTCCCAAGCGAATCTCTCCCTAAAAATACTGTTAAGCCGCTGGACAATTCCTCATCGTATTCCCTCTGTGGAAGCCCTGTCGCAAGATTGTTTGGTCTAACATCAGCCTCCCCATTTTACCGATGGAAGTGGCGTCCTCGTGGTACCAAGTTGTTCATGATATTGTACCTACCAACGTGCGAATTTTCCGTATTGACGCCAGTGTAACGGATCGCGGCAATCGTTGCCAAAAAACTGATACATTATCTCATCGGTTAATTTCCTGCGGTCATGACCATTGGAGGTGGCTTCGCCGACAAATGGGTTTTCTCCTCAGGTCGTCGGGGGCGGCTATCTTAGGGGACATTCTCGTGCGTCCCGATTCAGCCTTCTTTCCCCGATCGAAGAACAATGCCGTCATGTGGCTTGTTGGACATCATGTCCACTACGTGATGGTGAGTGGATATGACGCAGATCCGTGTGCCTTTTCCCAATATATGGCCACCGCCCATTGGACGTGGCTCAGGATGCCCCGTTATCGGGAATTTTTTTCTAGTATGTTGTATCTTGTTTTTCATCGACAAAGCGTTGGATGAGTTGCCATTCCCTCCTTTTATTTTTGTGGACACTTCTATGGATTTAGTTGTTCCACGATGTAGAAGTGACGGAGGATTGAATGTAGTCTCGTTAAAATTAACGCCCCATTCCTTCATATACGCTATTCTGATTTCACCATTGTGTTTTTGTCGAAATGACTTCTTTTGTTTTATTTTAATTGATTGCCTTCAGCCGGCTGGAGCGGCCAAGCGGTTCTAGGCGCTACAGTCTGGAACCGCGGGACCGCTACGGTCGCAGGTTCGAGTCCTGTCTCGGGCGTGGTTGTGTGTGATTTCCTTAGGTTAGTGAGGTTTACGTAGTTCTGCGTTCTAAGGGACTGATGACCTCAGAAGTTACGTCCCATAGTGCTCAGAGCCATTTGAACCATTTTTGAATGCCTTCAATAATGGCTTTGGGAAAAAAGAGTGAATATTTTCGGTTTTTGAGGGAATACACTGCCATTTGAGTGTATATTTCGGTGTTTCCTGTGTGCAGAAAAAAAGTGGTTATGGTACCAGATGGTAGAGAGAGAGTCGTCAGTTCTAACCGTGGTAGGGGACAGCGTGTGCGAGCTTTTTTCAGATTTATTTTATGGAGCTGCGAATTAAAAACAAAAGAGATAGAGTGTCTGCCATGTGAGCAGGAGATCCCGGGTTCGAGTCCCAGTCAGGGCACAGATTTTCAACTCTACCCGTTGATATTTATTAACCCCTGTAAGCAGCTACAGGTCTAGATTTCATTGTAATTTCATTCTTAATAGTTGTCCTATCAACCTGTCCGTCCTCCTTTTCAGTGTTTCCCATACATCACATTTCTCGCCTATTCTGTGGAGAACCTCCTCATTCAGTACCTTATCAGTCCACCCAATTTTCAACATTCGTGTGTAGAACATCTCAAATGCGTCGATTCTCTCCTATCCCGGTTTTCCCACAGTCTATGTTTCACTCCCATACTATGGCGTGGTCCAAGTGTACAGAATTCGTGATTAACTTCTCATTGTATTTTCGCGCCAACTGACTTAGCTCCACATGTTGTCAGTCCACCTGAGCTTGTATGTGTGATAGATTATTAGAACGATGGTAACATTGACAGTTCAGTACATATTTGACAACATATTAGTATGTAATAAGTGTCGTACTCATCGGATCTTGTGGGACTCTCACAGTCAAAAGGCTGCATTCTGGCGACGACATGTACTCGTGTCAGATAGTTTTATATTCTGACAGAATGTAACTTTGCAGTGTTACTTGAAAATGCCCATTAAGCCGAAATTGCAATAGTAACAATAAATATTTTATACAGTCTTTGGCGACTATGATTTCTTTTAAGAATTCCTGATCTTCATCTACGTCGTGATCGCTAGCTCTGGTGTTAAGTTCTCGATGTTCTCATTTCTGCGACTTCTCATTATTTTTGTCTTATATTTACTCCCTCTCCATATTCTGTATTTATTAGGCTGTTTACTCAACTCAACAGATTCACTTTAACTGGGGACAGCAGTAACATCGGCGAATATTATTGCTGATATCCTTTCACCTCGGAATTTAACCCCACTCTCGAACCTTTCTTTTATTTCACTCATTGCCGATTCGATGTGTAGATTAAATAGTAGGGGTAAAAGACTACATCCAAACCTTACAGCCATTTTTATATGAGCACTTCGTTTTTGATCTTCCAGTATTATTGTTCCTTCACGGTTGTTGTACACATTGTGCATTACCCGCCTTTCCCTGCAGCTGACTCCTATTTTCTCAGAATGTCAGACATCTTCCACCATGTTACATTCTCTAACGCTTTTTCAGGTTCATCTTAGTGTCTAGGTCTTGTCCTTGTTCCAGCTTTGACTTCCTGCCAGTAACTTCTGAGCCCACCAAGAAGTGCCTGTTTATGCTCTTTGGACAAAGGTCCTCTCTGTCTTTCGGACGTTGATGCCAATTTCTAACCTTGGTTGTTGTTCACCAATCTTAAAATTTGCTCCTGTCAGGAATTTCTCTCTGTCAGATATCAATCTGACTAAGATCTCTTTCACATTCTTCGGACGATTTTGGCCTTGTTTTCTTAGATTGGATGAAATTCCATATTCTTTTTGTTAGTCTGTCACCAACCATCCTCACGAGATGACCGTAAAATAACAATCGCCTCTTCTTAATGGATGCTGTGGTAGGTTCTGTCTTGCTGTTCCAGTCCTCATTTGCTCTCATTTGCCATTGTCTATGAACCCATCTGATGTGGACTGCTAAAGCAGCCAGTCCACAGTGACGGGTAGCCGAAAGAAAGGCACGCGTACACACACGCCGACTGGCGTGAAGTCTGGAACAGGATAACTATTGAATGCTAATAAGAAAAGTATGCAGCTCCTCGAATACTTAACTTTATTCTTTGTTGATTTACAACGTTCTTGATGAGACATTTCATACGATAACTCTCAAACTATGTAAGGCTAATGGCGCCTTGCTAGGTCGTAGCCATGGACTTAGCTGAAGGCTATTCTAACTGTCTCTCGGCAAATGAGAGAAAGGCTTCGTCCGTATAGTCGCTAGCAAAGTCGTCGTACAACTGGGGCGAGTTCTATATCGTATCTCGAGACCTGCCTTGTGGTGGCGCTCGGTCTGCGATCACACAGTGGCGACACGCGGGTCCGACATGTACTAACTGGACCGCGGCCGATTTAAGCTACCACCTAGCAAGTGTGGTGTCTGGCGGTGACACCACACCATCTATCACCTAGGATTTTCCTTAATATACTACACTCTCGCTTTTCCAGCCGCTCAGCTTGACCTTCTCTATTTAAGGTCAAAGTTTCGCATGTATATAAGGCCTCAGGTTTTACAGCTGTATTACAATGTCGGAACTTGGCCCCTACACTCATCGACTTTTTGCTATAGGTATTCTTTGTCAACTGGTATGCCTGGCCTAACTTTCTCATCCTGACATTAACTGCTTCTTATTCTAATCCATTCTCCTGGATTCCTTCACCGACATACCTGAAATTCTTAACAAGTCCGGTTTTTCCCAGATTAGTGATCATCCACTCAGGTCCATTACAGATGTTCGTTATATGTCTTTTGAATAGAGATCTGGAGTCCAACTTTTCAGCAATTGCTGACAGCCTATTGATCTTGTTGACTGCTGACTCTACGTGGTTAGTAAAAATGCCCAGGTCATCCGCAAAGGCAGAGCTGCCAGTGTACACCCCTTTGTCTTTAGGACCAAGTCTTAACCGCTTTTCAGTTGTTTCTTCTTAGGCTAACAACTTTTTCCACTCTCGAATGCCTTTTTCCACGACCCAGTTGCAAGAGAGTGGGAATAGTCCATCTCCTTGTCTTACGCCAGTTCTGGTTGTAAAGGCTTCTGAGATCTCACCTAAAAAATTTATTTTTGACACTGTGTTAGTGAGAGTTTGTTTGATAAGCTTTCTTGATGTATCATCCACTCCAAACTCTTCCAAAATGTTTATTAAGGCCTCTCGGTCGTTGGAGTCATAGGTCTTCTGAAAATCAACAAACACGTCCACGTAGTTATTTCCTCCAGTTTATTTTGTACCTGATAATGTTCTTGAGGTTGAAGATCTGTTCTGGGCGAGAACGGTCCTTTCGGAAATCAGGTTGATATTCGCCAATCAGTTGGTCAAGTTGACCTCTTATTCTCTTCTGTACTGCTTTGGAGAGAATATTGTATGGAACAGATACTAATGAGTTGCCCTTATAGTTATTGACAGTCTTTTTAACGCATTTTTTGTGTAGAGGTGGATTCAAGCTGGCTGCCACTCAGTTGGTACCACCCAAGTTCTCCATATCTCTTCAAAAAGTTGGACTAGTACATCTAGAGTCTCATTATTTGCCAGCTTCAGTAGTCCTGTTACTATTGAATCTTCTCCAGCTGCCTTATTGTTCTTAAGGTTGTTGAACTCTTTGATTTCCTCTTTATCAGGTGGGGATGAGTTAAATAGTTCGTGGATCAGGGCACATACGGGGAATCTTTCTTTCCTTTCTTCACAATTAAGTAGGCTTTCAAAATAACGGGACATGATCGTGCAGTTTTCTTTGTTGGTCAGGCCGAGCTTTCCATTTTCGTCTCTAAAACAAAGACTAGGGACTTGGTATCCTTTCAAATTCGACTTTAATGTCTGATAGAAGTATCTGGGATTGTTTTTCTTGAAATCCTGATCGATCTGTTCTGACTGCTATTTCTCACACAATCGCTTAGCCCCTCGTAAAGTTCTTGTTGAATATTTTAGAACTTCACTGGAATACATCAAAATCTTCAGTCTCCTGGTCGAGATCCACTTTCTCCAAGCATTTGTTCTTTGGGCCACCACATCATCACAAACCTTATTGAACCACCTATGCTTTCTCTCTTTAGCTGTCACGACTGCAGTATTAGCTGCTTGTCGGCTCTTGGAAGCGATGTCCGACCACTTGCGAGATTCATGTGTCAGTTGCCTGGTGGTTCCAATACGTTTTGATTGAATTTTAGCTTCGCAACGTCATATTTATGAATCTTATTTCCAGTTTTCACCGGATTATTGAGAGGGATGAAATTAATTTTGATCTTGGAAAGGTAATGATCCGAGTCAAACTGGGCACCTCTCTGTACTTTTTCATTATTTCCTTAATTGCTCTCCTAGAGATTGCTACATGACCAGTTTCTCTTCACACACACTGCCTGGTGATCACCAAATCTTTTGTTTATTGGCTTGTTTCTGTAAAATGTTGACATTATCTGAAGACTGAAGGATCGACACAGGTTGACGAGTCTTACGCAATTTCTGTTAGTCATCTTCTGAGCAGGATGCTTTCCATTTGTTGATCTGAATTGTGGTTTATTCCCAGCTCAGCGTCAAAGTCACCTAGTCGGATCTTAATGTTCTAAGATGCTATTTTCTCTAAGGTCCCAAAACCAACTTTCTCGGGATTGCTTATGTTGTCTTCATTGTTTGGTGCATGGGCATTGATCAGTGTGTATCCTTTGTTACCACCGCTGAGATTTAGGACAGAAAGTCTCTCAGAAGGGTTGAAGAGCTCCACGCTTGACTTGACAACCTTCTTATGAACAACAAAAGCTGTGCCAAGTACAGGCATGTTCTTACCTATTTTGTCTGCCATTTGGTCTTTATAAATCCTGTAACCTTCAATGTCCATTGTGTCTTCATCTAGGTATCAAGTTTCTTGAATGGCCAAGATGGTTATGTCATTTTTGTCCATCATCAGCGTCAGTTCTTCGTGTTTCCTATCAATAGAGAATTGACGTTCAAAGTCCCGAAATAGTAATTCTATTTTGTCTTGAATTTTGCATGCGTAGTCGTGTCTTCAAAGCATCTAGGTTCAGGCTCTCCAGAACCCACAGGCCTGACTGCACTCCTATGGTAGATACCCTCAAAGAGGTACTACCTGGGGTGGTGACCTTTTTGTGACGACATTCCATGATGCTTGGTTGTTCAAACAAGTGTGTGTCGGAAGAATCCTTCCCGGTAATAGAACCGAGGTTGCAAGCCCCGGAGATTGATAATAGTCCGTTCCTCTGGAGTCAGACGCCCTTCGCAGCCGCTTCTCTGAATAACAGACGCTGCTAAGTGAAGATAGTTAATCCGCTCTAACCACTGTTGGGACATGGTTGTCGTCTTCCACCTTCAAAGTAGTTGCCCATCTTCACCGTCACCCTGGCAGGGGCCCTCACAAGGTACTATCAGCTGGGCCAGCTGAACCAATGTTTTTTAAGTACGTGTTACTCCTACACCACTCTCCCTTTGTTCTGGTTGTGAAAGACAGAGCCTGGCTCTGCCAGAGTTGAATTAATCGATATTATTCTAAACCGTCTCTGTTCTGTTACATGTGGTCTACAACAAAAATTCGATTTAAAACGATCTGGCGGAGGCGCGTGGTATTGTTTCAGACACTAGGGCATCAAGATGTCTAGCAAGTATGTCCGAAAATCAGAACAACAAACATGGGATCCTGTTGCGATGGAACTGACCACATTACCCCCTAGGTAGGGAGAAGAGACCACATCGTAAGCCTTCAGAAAAAATGCTTATAGCTGCTATATATTATTTTCGTTTTCACTTACAACTATTTCGTGTGATGCCTTGTAATATGCATAATGTACTCAAAACGTGTAGGCGCTAAGCTTCTATCGATAACCATAGGTTGGTGAAAATTCAATTTACCTTGGAGTGACCACTTTGTCCCACTTTCCCCCAAAGGCCATGAAACTCTCAACAGGTTTCTCACGAGACTTATCAAGAACATGGGAGCCGTACCAGATAGTATTAATAAGGAATACCGAACGTGTGCAGTTAAGGGCAGCATAAGTGATCATAGGTTTGTTTGACCAATGAAGAGCGACACGGAGCTCTTGGAAAAACTATACGAGCAGACGCCTGAAGATCCCTGGAAAATTTCCAAAATTTCAACAAGTAGCTCTAAGTGAGGGATAACCTACACCCCAGACGTGTTGCTCAAGTAGGGATCGACAAAATAATGGTAGACTGATTGTTACAACGCGAACAACGACGTTTGAGCCTTCATTCTCCCTCCAATCCATGCGTGAATAGAACGAAAGAGCCCCCTAATAACTGGTATAATAGGTTTCAGAGTATAGCAGTAGACTTTGATGTAGGAGTAGATCTTTCAGATACCGAGGAAAAGAAAAATCGCTATACATATGACGGTAAAACTGAGGCGCTTGATGATGATTTGCTTCGGTCTTTACTGCGACACACTTTGACTTCAGCTTCTAGTAAAAATGGTTCAAATGGCTCTAAGTACTATCGGACTTAACATCTGAGGTCATCAGTCACCTAGACGTAGAACTACTTATACCTAACTAAAGACATCACATACGTGCATGCCCGAGGCAGGATTCGAACCTGCGACCATAGCAGCAGCGCGGTTCCGGACTGAAGCGCCTAGAACCGCTCGGCCACAGCAGCCGGATTTGTAGGAATTTTACTGAAGATATATTTACTTGATTCTTTACTGACTCAAGAATACCTGTAATTTTTCTCTTGGTGCGAGATACCACAGTTGCTTCAACACAAATGGAAAAACATCGTGTCTTATTAGAATTTCCTTCATACCTTTTATCGAGAGGAAGATGTGTGAAGACTGACGCTCCTTTCTTGAGCCTCTTCAACAGATCACAATGGAGCCCGCTGTCCAAGTGTGTTCCTAGAGGGGGAACAAAAGCTCGCGCCGAAGGTTTTTGCTGTCGAAGTGGAAGCGAAAGCTGCAGAGCTGGAAATATGGTCCGCATTTCGCTATTGAGAACCGCCGCAGCGGACGTCACAGAAAACGTGTTTGTACGTTCGGCAATATAAAACGCTGCAGCATCATGGCAGCTACGGGATGCCTGTAATTGTGGCGATAGGGCTCTGAAATTTGGTTTCGACGTATTTCGTAAATTTACAGTTAGTGAAAAAACAGGTACTCGTGTAAACTTTTATGTTTTACAAACAACGTGAAGATAGCGCTCTTAGGAGGTGGTGTCACTGTTGTTTCAAAACCTGTCATTTTTTGTTGTTTAAACAAGGCAGCTATAATTTATTTGCAGCCAACAATTAAAGAATGAGACTTGTGAAAGAATGGAAATTTTCGGTAAAGGATTTTGATTGTGTGGTTTTTCACTACTTTCGTGGAAAAATGGATGGAATCGATTCTTTCGAATTTTGGCATTCAGACACCTCCAGTTCACTATATACAATTGTTATGCAGAATTTCGTCGTGACGCACTTCGCACTTCCACAAGAGCGGTGCTTCGCATTGCGATTGACAAAATTCAGTCCCTGATAAGAAAAAGAAAACAAAAATAGCGCTGCAGAGCGCACTGTGATTGAAGGGGTTCGTCACGTAATATACAGCATCCTTAGGCGTATCAAAGACTCTCGTACATTCGATTTTCCACGATAACCCATTGGTATTCCGGAAATACAGAAGCGTCCGATCTTACCCGTCGGCTTTGACCCATGACGTCACAAATACCGCGGAAACGACTATAAACAATTCCAATATGGCGGATATAAAAACATCGCATACGTATTGTAAACACTGAAATACACAAGTTTCACAAAAAGCCTAATGACTGTAACGGGACAAGCGTGGGAAATTAGGGGTTTTTGGGTGCGGAGAAACTAAATATACAGAAATGTAGCCACCGACCGCCATTCAAAACCACGCAAAACAACGAAATAAATCAACATCACAAAACTGACCAAATACCAAAAAACACATTCCTATCCATAATCGGACACTTCCCTTAACCTATATAGCTCAACAGAACCTACCGATCACATCCCCCAATAGAAAACTAAGAAACGAAAGCTTCCCTTACACCTACATACATCGGCACTTATGCAGTTTAGCAGGTACGGAAAAAATTTTTCATTTTTTTTCAAAATTTGATCAATATGTGTCGTTATGCGGTGGGGGGAGTCTGCAGTGCCCCCCCATCCCCCCACAGGCTTCATTAGTGTCAAATCAATATTTTCGAATCATAGGCGGCCGCTGCCGCGGCCGCATTCCAAAAAAAAACTCCCAACCTAACCTCAAGTGGGCTACGCTACAGATCAATATGTTCATCAAACTGCTTCATATTACGTATACATGTTCATTAGTGTCAAATCAATATTTTCGAATCATAGGCGGCCGCTGCCGCGGCCGCATTCCAAAAAAAAACTCCCAACCTAACCTCGTATTCAGGGCTACGCTACAGATCAATGTGTAGGTCCCTTACGTCACGGGTCAAAGCCGACGCGTGAGATCGGATGTTTCCAACCTATACCCAATACACAAAACATACATAAATAACCAAAAAAAAAAAAACGGAACTTACCTCAAAAAAGTTCCAGCTCCACAAACTAGATTGGCCACCACAATCACACACAAATGCACACACGCACGCACGCACACACACACACACACACACACACACACATACAAAAACACACACACACACACACCAACGAAAAAATACTGAACTAAAATAAAAACCCAACCCACCAAAACGTCAACCCCCTCCCCCACAACTCCAAAATACAACACACAAACACTATACAACAAAATAAACCACCCACCCACCTACCCAGCCCACCCTAACTAACCACTTTCGGTCTATACATTTTACCCACAGCCCTTAAAAAAACCCGAAGAATGCAATAGCCCTCTGGGACACTCTTCCGCCAACAGTACTCATCTAAATGAGACTGAAGGTTGGAAGAGCGCCTCTTCCCCCTCCCAAGAACTGACTTAACCGCTCCCCACATCCCCTCAATTGTGTTAGTGCAAGCCCCAGTATCATAATTCTTAAACTCTATACTGTGGTTCACTACTAAATGATTAAATCCCCTCTCACCCAACCCCCTATATGAAGAAAACGCATCTGAAACTACTGTGGACCCCGGCTCTACATACTCCTCAATTAACCCCACTAATTCAGGCTTCGACCTCCCCTCCACAACCCTAAAAACACATTCAGTACCCCCACCCCCCTGAACAACAGCCCCCCACACCCAAAGACCAGCCACAGACTTCCCCCTCCCATACTTCCTTTTACCAAACTGCGACTCATCCACCTCCACAAGCACCCCATGCCCACCCAACTTACCCCTGTACTTAATAAATTCGGAACACACCTCACGACAAAAGGAATACCAGTCTAAAACAATCCTCTCACTCACACCAGTCTCAAACGCGCAAAAACTCTGCCCGCAACTATAACAAAAATAATACGTAATAAGCACAATCTCACGCATGGCCAATCTAGACTTCTCGAACCAGGTACCACGCCTTACAGAACGCCATACGCCATCTTTCCGGCAACACCACATGTATCCGTCCCTGGTCCGAGAGTCCGGAACTTTAACCAATTTCATAGGTTCACCGCACACACCGCACTTCACGACCTCGGCAATTAAGCCAAATAGCTGAAGAAATTTAATCAGCTCTAAAGCTGTCTCCCCCATCATCGCCCTCAACCGAACACTGTTAAGGCGGTCTTTCATATCCATTCCTGAACAAAAAACCACAACCAAATACACTCAATAACAAACTCACACGACGTACAGCAATGAGCATTAAATTAACCATTAACTCACTAATAGAAATTCCGCTTCAAATCCAACACCTGAGCAACAGAAAACTGACCCCACCACACGAAACAAACGAAACAAACGAAAACCATGAACACACCACCAGAGAGCACGACAAACAAAAACAAGACATCTACAAACACGCCACAATCGCAAATCAAACTCCGCGCCGTAATGACGTCACACACCACAACACGCTTACGTCACGGGTCAAAGCCGACGGGTAAGATCGGACGCTTCTGTTGACCCGGTATTCCTAACAGTTTCACCGAAGTTCTGAAACAGTGTGAAGACACCGAGTTTTCACATAGTACATTGTTTAAAAATATTTGCTTTCCTTATATTGCCGGCCGAAGTGGCCGCGCGGTTCTGGCGCTGCAGTCTGGAACCGCGAGACTGCTACGGTCGCAGGTTCGAATCCTGCCTCGGGCATGGATGTGTGTGATGTCCTTAGGTTAGTTAGGTTTAACTAGTTCTAAGTTTTAGGGGACTAATGACCTCAGCAGTTGAGTCCCATAGTGCTCAGAGCCATTTGAGCCATTTTTCCTTATATTCGTTTATTCTCTAACGTCATTCTTGGTCAGTAACGACCTCCTAGCTACTGAAACGACAAATAAACCACTGTGGTTCAAATGGCTCTGAGCACTATGCGACTTCTGAGGCCATCAGTCGCCTAGAACTTAGAACTAATTAAACCTAACTAGCCTAAGGACATCACACACATCCATGCCCGAGGCAGGATTCGGACCTGCGACTGTAGCGGTCCCTCGGCTCCAGACTGTAGCGCCTAGAACCGCACGGCCAATCCGGCCGTCAAACGACTGTGGCGCGTGGTTATACAGGATGTTCCGGGGGGTGGGGGGAATTGGCCATTATCCAACGATATGTCAGGAACGATCACTCGAAGCAAAAAGAGTCTAGTAAATGTGGACTCTAAATGCATACTATAAGAGCACCTGTTAACCTTCGCTATGAGAAACATGTCTTTTCTACCGGACAATCGCTTGTAGCTCTTGAGGAATGCATCTTAGAGATCGGATTTACCAGATATTTTGCTTCTCAAGAATGAAATTTTCACCCTGTAGCGGAGTGGGCGCTGGTATGAAACTTCTTGGCAGATTAAAACTGTGTGTGCCAGACCGAGACTCGAACTTGGGACCTATGCCTTTCGCGGCCAAGTGCTCAATTCGACTTGGAAAATAGGAGACGAGGTAAGAATTGTAGCTGTGAGGGCGGCTTATGAGTCGTGCGTGGCTGGATCAGTCGGCAGTTCCGTTTCAGCCGCGCTAGCGAGTAGATGTTGTTTACTGCTACGCTGCACTTCAGTGTTTACATCGCTGTACTTGGGCTTCGTCGAGTGCTGTCCGTCCGTTACTCTCCGTGTTCTATCGTATTCCTTGTGATCTGATCGCTTCTTCTGGTCGTGCTGCTGCTAATTGGAATTTCGGTTGTTTAACCGAAATTTCGTCGCTGGATTAACCGTGCCTACAAACCTCAGGAGGAATGTTCTGGTATTTGCATTTGCACATTAGGTACATACAATGAAAGTATCAGTTCTAATTTGTTAATAATGACCTGCTTCAGGGTCAGGCCTGGTTGTAGGAAATCAAATTGATCCCTCATTTTGAACATAGTAGTAAGAGCTTCCGCAAGGATAAGCCAGTTCCATTTTTGAGTCTAGATTACAGTTGTGGTGTGTACTGTAAATGGTAGGAAGAATAACAATATAAACAACAGAGCAAATATGTGGGGATTAATCGACTCGCACTCTATACAAGTCAATTGAGTACTTACTCCAAATAGTCAAGTCAGACGTTTTCGTGTATACAGGATAAAAAGGCTAGACAGAAACAAACATGTCATTTCCACACTAAACGCAATCGTAATGCAGCGTTTAGTGTGAAACCCAACGGTGCACGCCGCGCGGTGTAGCAGTGCGGTCTCAGGCGCCTTGTCATGGTTCGCGCGGCTGCTCAATCGGAGCTTCAAGTCCTCCCTCGAACATGGGTGTGTGTGCTGTCTTTAGTGTAAGTTAGTTTTAAGACATTAAGTAGTTTGTAAGCTTAGGGACCGATGACCTCAGCAGTTTGGTCCCATAGGACTTACCACAAATTTCCATTTTTTTCCAACGGTGCACATAATGATACCGGATGCAGTGATACTAATCCTGAGGATCGATTGTCCCGAGTTACATAACAGAAGGCAAGACCCACACAGAGGTGTATACGGCTGCAGCTGATTCACTACCCCCTTCACATGTTAGTGTCTTAAGTCGCAGCTACGGCCGTACTCGCTGTTTTCGGCAGCAGGTTGGAGATCAGCGCTCCAGAAGGCCGGCTTTTCCTCCAAGCAGGAATTCAGCGTTGCGCAGTTCGTAATGCGCCTATCGTACAAGACCTTCTCCTGAACAAAGGCAGAATCCTGAATACAGTTTCAGACAGAGCACTTTGCGTAGCGCGCCAGAGTTTGCCGTCGGGCGTGACAGGCCGACTGCTTCTGGGCGAGCCTTAAGGCTTTTTACGCTGCGCGATTCCGTCAACAAGCTGGGTGAAGTTTCTCCGCAAATTAGTGCCAAGCAAGATGAACGTTTAAATAAAAAAGTTTCTGTTTATATCTTGGTGTGGAGTGTGAGGAATCCAGATTTAAAAATACAGTGAAGGACGATGTCTTCAAAACTTACAAAAGTAAACTTAAATGAAATAATATTGCTGCTGTCAAGTGTCCATTGATAAATCATGCACCTTTTCCTTCATTTGTATGTCCAGTAAACACTATTTTAGTGCACTGGTATATAGAGGGTGAGTCACCTAACATTACCGCTGGATATATTTCGTAAACCACATCAAATACTGACGAATCGATTCCACACACCGAACATGAGGAGAGGGGCTAATGTAATTGGTTAATACAAGCCATAAAAAAATGGACGGAAGTATGTTTTTTAACACAAACCTACGTTTTCTTAAATGGAACCCCGTTAGATTTGTTAGCACATCTGAACATATAAACAAATACGTAATCAGTGCCGTTTGTTGCATTGTAAAATGTTAATTACATCCGGAGATATTGTAACCTAAAGTTGACGCTTGAGTACCACTCCTCCGCTGTTCGATCGTGTGTATCGGAGAGCACCAAATTGCGTAGGGATTCAAAGGGAACGGTGATGGACCTTAGGTACAGAAGAGACGGGAACAGCACATTACGTCCACATGCTAACACCTTTTTATTGGTCTTTTTCACTGACGCACATGTACATTACCATGAGGGGTGAGGTACACGTACACACGTGGTTTCCGTTTTCAATTACGGAGTGGAATAGAGTGTGTCCAGACATGTCAGACCAATAGATGTTCAATGTGGTGGCCATCATTTGCTGCACACAATTGCAATCTCTGGCGTAATGAATGCCGTACACGCCGCAGTACATCTGGTGTAATGTGGCCGCAGGCTGCCACAATACATTGTTTCATATCCTCTGGGGTTGTAGGCACATCACGGTACACATTCTCTTTTAACGTACCCCACAGAAAGAAGTCCAGAGGTGTAAGATCAGGAGAACGGGCTGGCCAATTTATGCATCCTCCACGTCCTATGAAACGCCTGTCGAACATTCTGTCAAGGTTCAGCCTAGTGTTAATTGCGGAATGTGCAGGTGCACCAACATGCTGATACCACATACGTCGACGCGTTTCCAGTGGGACTTTTTCGAACAACGTTGGCAGATCATTCTGTAGAAACGCGATGTGTGTTGCAGCTGTTTGGGCCCCTGGAATGAAGTGAGGACCAATGAGGTGGTCGCCAATGATTGCGCACCATACATTTACAGTCCACGGTCGCTGTCGCTCTACCTGTCTGAGCCAGCGAGGATTGTCCACGGACCAGTAACGCATGTTCCGTAGATTCACTGCCCCGTGGTTTGTGAAACCCGCTTCATCGGTAAACAGGTAGAATTGCAACGTATTCTCTGTTAATGCCCATTGACAGAATTGCATTCGATGATTAAAGTCATCACCATGTAATTGCTGATGTAGCGACACATGAAACGGGTGAATGCGGTGACAATGCAGTATGCGCATGACACTACTTTGACTCAGTCCACCGGCTGTCGCAATGTCCCCTGTACTCATGTATGGGTTCATGGCAAGAGCAGCTAATACACCAACTGCACCCGCTTCTCCTGTGACGGGCCTGTTACGGACCCGTTTGCGTGCTACGACCATACCTGTTGCATACAGTTGGCGGTAGATGTTTTGCAATGTGCGACACGTTGGATGCTCTCTGCCCGGGTACCGTTCTGCATACACACTGCAGGCTTCAGCTGCATTTCGTCGCCATAGATGAGTATCATCTCCGCCTTTTCAGAGTTCGAATACACCATGGTCACAGTTCCTACAACACTACACTATCACAGACGTCTGGTAACACGGTGTACTACAGTTGGTCTGCGTGTGGAGACGAATGCAGAATAACAATAGCACCAAGCGCTACATGCGGACAGTGCGACAGCTAGACCAAACCACAACAGTGCACTACAGCCACGCTCGTAAACACGGTCGTCATCGTAAACATGTCCCTGCAGATGCTGCTGTCCGACCGTGGCCCGTGTTTGTTACAACACGTAACTGAACGTCGGAGGTTTCAAGCGTCAACTTTAGGTTACAATATCTCCGGATGTAATTAACATTTTACAATGCAACAAACGGCACTGATTACGTATTTGTTTATATGTTCAGATGTGCTAACAAAACTAAGTGGTTCCATTTTAAAAAACGTAGGTTTGTGTTAAAAAACATACTTCCGTGCATTTTTGTATGGTTTGTATTAAACAATTACACTAGCCCCTCTCCTCACGTTCGGTCTGTGGAATCGGTTCGTCAGTATTTGATGTGATTTACGAAATATATCCAGCGGTAACGTTAGCTGACTCACCCTGTATATATCACTGATAAACAGCTGGAATTCTATCGCTATCGCGTGCGCCTTTGTCCCGCATTTTGCTCGGGGTTGGCGTGGTTAAGTCGGATTTGGCATGTTAATGTGAAGGGGTGACCGGATGTCCTTCCTGCAGCCACCCCGTACACCCCCTCTCCCCCCCCCCCCCCCCTCGGGACGGAATCAGAGTACCCCATCCGCCTGCGTCCAGTGTAAATCATGCAAAGTGCGGATGTGTTTCAAATGTCTGTGAGTCGCGGAACTGAGGTGGGACGTGGGGACCAGCCCGGTATCAACCTAGAGGTATGTGGAAAACAGCCTAAAAACCACATCCAGGCTGGCTGGCACACCGGCCCTCGTCGTTAATCCAACAGGCGGATTCCTACCAGGAAGCAGCGCATTAGCGCTCTCGGCTAACCTGGCTGGTCTGAGAAACAACTGGAATTATCGTGTATAAATTTACTTCTGATTCGTTGGTATGAATATTTACCACCCTATCTACATCCATATTCCGTAAGCCACCTGACGGTGTGTGGCGGAGCGTACCCTGAGTACCTCTATCGGTTCTCCCTTCTATTCCAGTCTCGTATTGTTCGTGGAAAGAAGGATTGTCTGAATGCTTCTGTGTGGGCTATAATCTCTCTGATTTTATCCTCATGGTCTCTTCGCGAGATATACGTAGGAGGGAGCAATATACTGCTGGACTCTTCGGTGAAGGTACGTTCTCGAAACTTTAACAAAAGCCCGTACCGAGCTACTGAGCGTCTCTCCTGTAGAGTCTTCCACTGGAGTTTATCTATCATCTCCGTAACGCTTTCGCGATTACTAAATGATCCTGTAACGAAGCGCGCTGCTCTCCGTTGGATCTTCTCTATCTCTTCTATCAACCCTATCTGGTACGGATCCCACACCGCTGAGCAGTATTCAAGCAGTGGGCGAACGAGTGTACTGTAACCTACTTCCTTTGTTTTCGGATTGCATTTCCTTAGGATTCTTCCAATGAATCTCAGTCTGGCATCTGCTTTACCGACGATCAACTTTATATGATCATTCCATTTTAAATCACTCCTAATGCGTACTTCCAGATAATTTATGGAATTAACTGCTTCCAGTTGCTGACCTGCTATTTTGTAGCTAAATGATAAGGGATCTATCTTTCTATGTATTCGCAGCACATTACACTTGTCTACATTGAGATTCAATTGCCATTCCCTGCACCATGTGTCAATTCGCTGCAGATCCTCCTGCATTTCAGTACAATTTTTTATTGTTACAACCTCTCGATACACCACAGCATCATCTGCAAAAAGCCTCAGTGAACTTCCGATGTCATCCACCAGGTCATTTATGTATATTGTGAACAGCAACGGTCCCATGACACTCACCTGTGGCACACCTGAAATCACACTTACTTCGGAAGACTTCTCTCCATTGAGAATGACATGCTGCGTTCTGTTATCTAGGAACTCCTCAATCCAATCACACAATTGGTCTGATAGCCCATATGCTCTTACTTCATGGTTGATTTAAAAATAAATAATTCATTTACTTTAAGTAAAAATAGGGTCATTCTTAGATAGAACGTAAGATTATTAGGAAATATTAGGTCCCGAAATTAGTGATGGAGAAACTTTAGACTGAAAACTAAGGAAACAGAAAAACACACAAACATACATGGTGACACAAGAAAACGAAGACTTACATTTTCTTACATTTTATGAGCACATTAAAGGAATGACACCCACTAGATTGACAAAACAAATAGTACAATTCTACGAAAACAGAAGTAATGTCAAAAATGAGCCAAGTAAACGGAGTACCTGGTGTAACTCAGGCAGACATTACATACAGAAAAACTGGTCAGAGGGAAACTCGAAAACGGACTGGAATACCGTGGTCTGATGAAAGAAAGAGACTTCATTAGGAAAGTATGAAACAAATATGGATACGAAGAAAGGCCAATCATCAGAAGCGACTTTGATTGAGTGTACCTGGTGTTTTTCTCTTGGGCACATGCGTAAATAATAATAATAATAATAATAATAAGTAATTAAGGAAGTCTGTTTATTGCAGTTTCCACAGAGTACATGCTGATGCGTTTTTCGTTGTTGCTCTGGCAAAATACTTTTGTCACTTAAAGGGTTGATAGTCTTTTTTAGCAACATTTGTTAATTTAGTTGCTAATCTTTTCAAAAATAGTTTTTTTTAGTTCACTGTACTATATTGTTTTGACGGTAAATTCAAAAATACACATTCATTTGAAACATGTTAAAACGAACGCGGCGAATACTTCCACGGAACTCCATACTGTTGAACGCCACCAGATAAATGGCCGCGTCCTCCACTATCGGAGGGCTCAGGTCGGGACACCAGGCGCAAGATGGCGCCACTTCCATGGAGAGTGCTGTGCGGAGTGGTCGGGGTGGCTTTCAAATGTCCAAAGATGTGAGGTCCAGTCGACACACTCTTCTGACATCACTTGTGAAACTGGCTCTCTTATGGCACCAATTGTTACCGTTTGTTAGCCACACACGCATCAGAATGATCCGATAGTTACTGATACCATAAAATGTCAGGATGCATTTAGAACGTTGAGTAAAGCAATGGGTTGAAGCCCCAGCCCCCTGCAACTAGGGAATCAGAAATTCAATGATATACACTCAGATGACAAAATTCATAGGGTATAATCGTGTCAAACCTCATGTTGCCTGTACAACCGGCCACAACTGTGAAGGAGTTCCGGGTTCAGGATTATGTGCACGAACTGACCTCTAGATAATGTCCCATAAATGTTCGATGAGATTCATCCTGGGTGATCTGGATGGCCAAGTCATTCGCTCCAATTGTCCAGAAAGTTCTTCAATCATGAACAACTGTGGCTCAGAGACTGGGTACATTCTCTTCCATAAAAATTCCATCTTTGTTTGGGAACATAAAGTCCCTGAATGGCTGCAAGTGGCCTCCGAATGGCCGAATATAACCATTTCCAGTCAATTGTGGATTTTGCAAAAACAGACGTAATGTGTGATGGGATGCCGTAATTACGGGCTATACAATGTTGTTTATAATCCGTATTGTTTGCAAAAATGTTTATTCACATGACCGGTTTCGGATCCTCTAGAATCATCTTCAGATCTGAAATGACAATGGTACTAATTTACTATTTCACAATTGCAAACCTATTTCATCCTATCCGATCAACATCAAATGAACCAGAACGTACCTGCATCTTCGGTTACAGGCTTAACACGTCCACACATAGCAATCTTCACATGCTCCATCACATTACACTGGTTAGCAGAATACACGTCATTTATATTAATTATAAAACTCTTACCGACAGTTGGCGTCTGGTACATTTGTTGCATTACATATGCAAATACGGTATTAAGTACAACTTTCGAATTTGTTTTTATCTGTAAAAATACTTCGATAAAATCTGTAGTTGTCAAGGTTAAAATCTGTACATGTCGAAATCAAAATACACAATAAAATTATCATATTTGTACGACCGAAAGCGAAGGGCGATTTCTACATCTATGGCTGTAGTGTAGACTTGTTTTCCTCCATGGTCTGCTTCCGTGGTTCCCGCTATTTCGGTGTTGTGCCACGAGACGTTCAGTCGTGTGATGTCCATCGCCGTGGGTATGGGGGCCGTGCAGGAGGGCCCCGTCAACGAAGTTAGGCGCTGCACACATCTTCCAGCTTATTTACCGTGCACCATCTCTCATCCTTCGGCTTGGAATTTTACACGCAACAGAGATCATTCCAGTAAGTCGTCATAAATACTAAAGTAGGAGTTATGATTGAAAGCGCTATGCTCGTTGAGGATTAAATCAGGGTCTTTCTTTTTGTGGGTGTATATTTCAAGTTCTTCCAAAATGTTAGGAAACCGTCCCTTATGAACTCTATGTAGCACGTCTAAGTTTTGTTCAATGTTCCTGACTGAGCGCTTCAAGGCAGCCATATGCGCCCCAAACGTTGTTTTGTTTTGAGAGTGAGTGTGCTCTCTGAATCTGGTTCAAAGTTCCTACCAGTCTGCCCTATGTATTGTTTACAGCACTCATTACATTTGATCTTATATAAACCTGAATCCTGAAATTTATTCCTACTATTACATATTTTGTGCCGGAGCTTCAATTTAAGCGTGTTATTTGTTCGTAACCCTATTTTAATGTCGGATTTACGAAGGCATCTTTCAAACTTATCTGCAATTCTTCCACTGTAAGTGAGAGCCACGAATTTTTCCTTGTTGTTCCTCTTAACTGCGACTTGATTTCCTTGTATTTGTATCATTTGTCTCTTCTTTATCTTGTTATAAATATTCATCACCTCCTTACAAGTATACCCATTCGCGACGGCCACTTGTTTTAAAATACTTAGTTCTTTTTCTACTTCCTGTTGGTTTAGTGGCAGTCTTAGGAGCTTGTATATCATCGAAGTAAAATATGCCCATTTGTGTCGCGGTGGGTGACAAGAGCGCTCATTAATAACTATATCTGTACATGTATGTTTTCTGAATATGCTAAATTCATGTTTCCCATCTTTCTTTATTAGTGTTAAATCTAAGTAATTTATACTGTCGTCTTCTTCAAAATCCCTAGTGAATCTAATTTTCTGGTGTTGAGAGCTCATATTTTGTGCTACGTTTTCGATATCATTTTATCTCCTTTGTATAATAAAATAGAGTCGTCAACACATCTCTTGTAATATACAATTTTCTCAGCTATAACAGGATTTTCGTCAAAGAATTCGTTTCCCTAGTGATTTACAAAAATGTCAGCCAGCGTCACAGCCAAACTGTTACCCACTACCAACCCGTCTTTCTGTTGATGAATTTTACCATTGAGAGTATAGTAATTGAACGACAAGACTTGTTCTAACATTTCCACTAGTTCAGTCACTTGTCCCAATGCCAATTTACCATGAGTGAGGAAATTGTTTTTAATGATCTCAATCGTTTCTTTTACGGGAATGTTTGTGTACAGATTAGTGATACCCAATGAAGGTAGTGACGCGTCCTGAGGTATAAGTACGTCTTTAATTTCCTCGGCAAATTCGTAGCAGTTCCTAATGTTAAAAAACTGACGATATGTATATGTCGCCTTCAATCTATTATTTAGATCTTTATTTAATTTATAACTTGGGTTACAAAGATATGTTGAAGACCCTATTTTATTACACAAAGGAGATAAAAATGATATCGAAAACATAGCTCAGAAAATGAGCTCTCAACACCCGAAAATTAGATTTAATAGGGATTTTGAGGGAGACTACCATATATATTACTTTGATTCAGAAAACATACGCGCAGATTTAGTTATTAATGAGCGCTCTTGTCACCCACCGCGATACAAATGGGCATATTTTACTTCGATGGTATACAAGCTCCTAAGATTCCCACTAAACCAACAGGAAGTAGAAAAAGAACTTCTTCCTTTTACTCATAATGTAGACGGACACGTCCAACGTGACCTGCACGTCCGATAGCTAGCCAGCGGCTGACTCCCTGCAGTTCCTTCCAGGGTCTATAACTACTTGATTGAGCGCGGGAAACACTTAACTTTGATTGGTTGTTCAAAATGGCCAGCCAATCCAAACAATGTTATGAGTTCTTTGTTGCGCCAAAACTGTCCTACGTCAATCAATATTCACAGATGCATTTACGTCACATCATCACGCAAATCTTAATAAAATGTTTAACAAAACCAAACGAAAAGAAAACCAATCTTGAAATGACTTTAGAAAGTCATTACTCTGCGAATGGATATTCTGTCTGCCTTCTTATAAAAGCAAGTATCCTTGGACATACGTCATCATCAAGGTAGGGAAATTACATTTTTCAATGGAGCTTGCTTGCTTAACACTTCCCCATGACATAGTTACATAATGTTGAATATGAGATAATTTTGAATTCTTTCGTATGTCCCACATACACACTCTCACTCATTCTCAGATACTCACACAACACATTCAATAAATACTTTTCTGAATTTTAAATTACGAAAATGAAAAATAGTCAACTTTTTAATTATGAAATTTCAAACAAATTGACCTAACATTTTTTTGAACTTCATTAATGACTGTAAATGATGGTAAAAGACAAACCGTTATGAATCCTAACTGACTTTAATCTTACAAGTGTCGGTTTGGGGTGTTCTAGGTGATTTTCTGTAACTCTGGAAGTATGCCACCTAGAAAGCTGAGGCTTTTACACAATCTTCTTTTTAATAGCAAAGTGCAGTATATTGACTTTTAACTACATTGAATAATATTTAATATAGTTTATTTAGATTCTTAGGGGCTTGAATCTTCTGTCGCTCGATTTGACACAGGTACCGTTTCCCATGGCTAGATTAGCTATAGGTGCGAATCAGTCTTTCTAACATACCAGCGGCTGTGTATTACCACCGCCAACGTCTCCAAAGCGACGAGCCCGTTCCTTAAAGTAGCTTACTGCAATAAAATGCTATTGCGTATTGACTCGCGGCGTTACAGATGCTGCTCTGGTTTAGTCTTTGGCACCTTGCGACCTCAGCAGTATTCTAGTCCTTGCAGCGGAATTTTCCTGGCAGCATGATGGTCTCTGTAGTCTCACGTCGTAATGTCTGCTAGGGTAGTCGCTGGTGCAACAACTTAGACGTGAAAAAAAACCAGAAGTTTGTTAGTTTCATAAAACTACATTGGAATAAAATGCTCAGCCACAGCACATTTTCGTTGACGACAACTTCAAGGCGGTAGCAGTTAGTTCGTACCCATACACTATCTGTAATCAAATGAATGGATATTGTATTCCCCCAACCCCTGATGAATGATGAGCTCCTCCCATTCACGTGAGACACGGATTTGGAACATCTGCCATGATGAGAAGGGTTTAGTATACGAAAGTGATTCCGATTCCCCCCCCCCCCCCCCCACGCCCTTAGCCTGATTGTCGATATGGAAAAGGCGTCAGAACTACTTGGGTTCCAGGCCACGTTGAGTGTTCGTCAGAAACAAGGATATCACGTCAAGAATGCTTCAGGGAAGTGTGATAGGTTGAAATGGCACTGAGCACTATGGAAATTAACTTCTGAGGTCATCAGTCGCCTAGAACTTAGAACTACGTAAACCTAACTAACCTAAGGACATCACACACATCCATGCCCGAGGCAGGATTCGAATCTGCGACCGTAACGGTCTCGCGGTTCCAGACTGTAGCGCCTAGAACGGCTGGGCCACTCCAGCCGGCCTGTGTGATAGGGTGCGTACTATTTTATATACACATAAATGATCTGGCGAACATGCCGGGTAACGACGCGGTTGTTTGTTTGCTGCTGATACTGTGATGTACAGGAAGGCGTCGAAGCTGAGTGCCTGGAGGGGGAGGATACACGATGGTTAGCTCTAAGTGTAGAAAACTGCAAGTTAAAGTGGACGAATAGGAAAAAAAAAAACCGTAATGTTTGGGTAGACGCAAGGCGGTACTGCCCTCTGACGAGTGTTTCCGGTAAAAAGTCCAAAGGGACTGGGAAAAAGCGCAGTTGACTCCGGTATATAAGAAAGGTAAAAGAACGGTTCAGCAAAATTTATTACAGACCGATATTCCTAACTTCTGTTTGCTGCAGAATCCTTGAACATATACTCAGCTCGAATTTTATAGGCTTTCGTGAGACTGACATTCTTATGTGCAGTAATCAGCATGGTTATAGAAAGCATCGCTCGTGCGAAACTCAGCTTGCCCTTTTGTCACATGATATACTGAGAACTATAGATGAAGGACAACAGGCAGATTCCATATTTCTAGATTTCCGGAAAGCATTTGACACGGTGCCCCATTGCAGGCTGTTAACGAGAGTACCAGCACATGGGATAAGTTCACAGATATGTGAGTAGCTCGAAGACTCCTTAAGTAAAAGACCCCAGTATGTTGCCCGCAACGGCGACAGTTCATGAGAGACAAGGATATCGTGAGGAATGATCCGCGGAAGTATGATAGGAGCGCTGTTGTTCTCTATACAGGGTGTTACAAAAAATTACGGCCAAACTTTCAGGAAACATTCCTCACACACAAAGAAAGAAAAGATGTTATGTGGACATGTGTCCGGAAACGCTTACTTTCCATGTTAGAGCACATTTTATTACTTCTCTTCAAATGACATTAATCATGGAATGGAAACACACAGCAACAGAACGTACCAGTGTGACTTCAAACACTTTGTTACAGGAAATGTTGAAAATCTCCTCCGTTAGCGAGGATACATGCACCCACCCTCCGTCGCATGGAATCGCTGATGCGCTGATGCAGCCCTGGAGAATGCCATATTGTATCACAGCCGTCCACAATACGAGCACGAAGAGTCTCTACATTTGGTACCGGGGTTGCGTAGACAAGAGCTTTCAAATGCCCCCATAAATGAAAGTCAAGAGGGTTGAGGTAAGGAGAGCGTGGAGGCCATGGAATTGGTCCGCCTCTACCAATCCGTCGGTCACCGAATCTGTTGTTGAGAAGCGTACGAACACTTAGACTGAAATGTGCAGGAGCTCCATCGTGCATGAACCACATGTTGTGTCGTACTTCTAAAGGCACATGTTCTAGCAGCACAG